>NC_132933.1:76361474-76997481 GCF_047675955.1 Chlorocebus sabaeus | reverse complement strand
AACCTTATCTGGCATGACTTACATGTCATTCTTACTTCCACTCTTAACCCAGAGGAAAGAGAGTGCATTCTCGCAGCCGCCAGGCAACATGCAGATCAATGGCATTTAACCGACGCCACCGTCCTGTTAGGAGAGATGGCTGTCCCGTCCATAGAACCAGATTGAGATTACCAACCGCAGCAACCTGGCCGCCATAGGAAGGACATTATGATCAATGTCTCTTAGCCGGTATGCAGGCAGCCTCTAACAAAGTGGTCAATTTTGATAAATTAAAGGAAATTATCCAACACCTAGATGAGAACCCGGCTTCCTTTCTAAATCTCCTTACAGAGGCACTGGCCCAATTTACCCAGCTAGCCCACTTCCCCAGCCAGGGCAGCTGTCCTAGCCCTCCTATTTTATTTCCCAGTCAGCCTCAGATATTCGTAAAAAGCAAAAAAAGTTGAAGATGGGCCCTCAGACTCCATACAGGAAAATTGGCCTCAAAGTTTTTAACTCCAGAGAGGAAGCAGCTGAGGCCGCAGAGCTAGACAAGGAGAAAAGAAGGGCTACGCTTCAGGCGCAAAGCTTCAGTGGCTACCCTCCAACCTGTGTTGCCCACTTTGCCGGCAGGGAAAACCAAAGATAAGTCTCTTAAGGGCTCCTGCTATAAATGCGGAAACCCAGGACACTGGGCAAACCAGTGTCCCCAGGCCAAGCCGGCCACTCCGTCTGGTCCATGCTTTAAGTGTGGCACAACTGGGCATTGGGCAAAAAGGTGTCCAAATCCTTGCCCACCTACCACGCCGTGCCCAACCTGCCAGCAGGAGAAACATTGGAAGTCTGATTGCCCCGCCAGCAGGGCAGGCATTGCACCTCAACGTGGTGCCTCTCCTCAAAGGCCAGAAGGCTCCTTCCAGCTCCTACACCTGGACGATGACTGACGGTGCCCACACTCAGAGACCCCTGTCACCCTCGCTGAGCCTAGGGTAACTCTACAGGTAGGGGGTAAGCCAATTTCTTTTCTCATCAATACGGAGGCTACCTATTCTGTTTTGTCAACCTATGGAGGTCCTAGCCAGCCATCCACTATCTCAGTAGTTAAGGGAGATGGTAAACCGTGTAACCCTCACCAGACCCCAATGTTAAATTACTGCCTGGGCTATGCATACTTTGCCCACTCTTTCCTCATTGTCCCACCCCCTCTTGGGACGAGACATCTTAACCTAACTCAAAACATCTATTCCCCTTCCCTTTCTGCAGGTGACCAGGTTCTACTCAAGGATCAACACCCTCCTCAAATTTTCCCGCTTCCTCACCATTCTTCATCTTAACTTAACTGACTTTTCCCTCATAAACCCCATAGGACACCCTCCTTCCCGACCCAATCCCCCAACCAGTAGGTTTCCCAACTTTTTACTCTCATAGAAGACCTAGCTTGGCAGGGTGCCCTTTGTGATTTCCTAATTCCCATACTAATCCTCTGCCTTGCCTTATATTTTGCTCCCATTTTAATAAAATTTCTCCAAGCCATGGTCCAAGAGATCACCCGAGTCACCTTCAACCAAATGCTCCTGCATCCCCTACACCCAACTGCCAACCTCGGACCCTACTACGCCCCCTAACAGCAGGAAGCAGCCAGACAGACAACGGCGTCCCAAATTCTTATAATCAATAAGAGGTTGGACTGTTTGGGTGAGGGAGAAAGGACAAGGATGGAGGAAGGTGAACAAGAAGGCATAATCCATGTTGCTTCTGGGTTCTTCCTCACCAACATTCCCGTGCGCGGGAAAATGCAGCCCGCCCCGGGAAGATGCAGATCAACCGAGCATGCGCCAGGTGATGTCAATCCGAAGAGATAGAAAACTTACCTTGGCCACGCCTACGGAGATGCCCCTATCACACTCTTACCCGCCCACTGCCCTCCCCCTTCCAGTACCAATGCATAAAAGTCTGTCACTGGCAGGAGCCAGCGTGACTTCTTCGGCCCCCGCATTTGTGGACCGGAGAAACATCACCCGAGAGCGCCGGTGCGACTACCCTGGCCCCCCACACCTGAGGACCAGAGAACCTCGCCCGAGAGTGTGTACATATTTGCAATAAAAAACTGCCACTTTCTTACGTACTTTGGCCTCATGTTTAATTACTTAGTTCTCCTAAATTAAGTTACATTGAATTAAATTAAAACAGTTGGTGCCGAAACCCGGGAGGAGACCCCTCCTCAGGGCCCCCTAAGGTCCGAGGAGCCTCCTCCTTCCACGCCGCGGACGGACCAGGACCTAGACATCGCTTTCCACACCTCCAAGTCTCCTAGGGGGTAGGAATATCTCTTGCCTCCCTCTCATACTCCTTGACCAGAAGTCCTGCGCAGGCCCAAGGTTTTTTGGTCACCAGGTGACCCACAGGAGAGTTCCCAAAGGTAGAGACGTCTGCCCAAAGGAACTCCATTCCAGTCCGTGTGAGACCCATCCAGGACGGAGACGTCCGCGTCCGCCTGGGGGTAATCTCCATTCCGGCTCCAGGAGCCTCCCGGTCTCTAGTGGCTCCAAAGGACGCTTTGTAGCCAGGTAGAGTTTGGTTTCCGCCTATAGGCGAGAGAAAGGCAAAGGGAAATCCCCTATCCAAAATACCTAGAGACACCCCTTTAGGGTGTCTTCTAACTAATCTCAAAACTTTACAATTAGAGCAAGATCCTAAACGAAAGCGACTGATTTTACTCTCCACTGTGGCGTGGCCACAATATAAATTAGACAGCCAGTCTCAATGGCTGCCTGAAGGCACCTTAGACCGTAACATTTTAATTAGATCTCTCTAATTTCTGCCAGAGGCTCGGAAAGTGGTCAGAAATTATCTATGTTCAAGGCTTTTAGGACTTGCGCTCTCGCCCAGACCTGTGCGCCCGGTGTTAAATGGCCCAGGTCTTGTTAGCCTAAACCCCTAAACCCTGCCCTTGGCCTCCACCTCAGCAACTGAGGAGGACTCCACCTCCATTTCAGATGGGGCCGACGGCAGGCGACCTCCCTCCCGACTTTCCAACCCCCCTCCCTGTGGACTTCCTACCGCCCCTCCCGATGCTCCTCCTTCAGCCACTCCTCTCACCCCTCCCTATGGAGCTCCCACCACCCCACCCGACACTCCCCCCCTCAGCCACTCCTCTTACCTCTCCCATTTCCATCCACACTCGCTCCAAGACCGCGGTAGCGGCCCCCATTAGTCAGCCCTCTACCAGTCAGCCTGCCCCAACCCCCTCTACCAGTCAGCCTGTCTTAACCTACCCTACTGGTCAGTCTGTTCCAACCTCCCCTGCTAGTTTGTTGCCCCCCCCCCCCCCGAGAAGTTACCAGAGCCGAAGGCGTGGTTGGAGTCCACGTCCCCTTTTCCCTGGCTGACCTTTCCAAAACTGAAGAATGACTTGGCGACTTCTCAGCCAACGCCACCTAATATTCCAAAGAGTTTCAATACCTAGACCAGGTATATAACCTTACCTGGCATGACTTACATGTCATTCTTACTTCCACTCTTAACCCAGAGGAAAGAGAGTGCATTCTCGCAGCCGCCAGGCAACATGCAGATCAATGGCATTTAACCGACGCCACCGTCCTGTTAGGAGAGATGGCTGTCCCGTCCATAGAACCAGATTGGGATTACCAACCGCAGCAACCTGGCCGCCATAGGAAGGACATTATGATTCAATGTCTCTTAGCCGGTATGCAGGCAGCCTCTAACAAAGTGGTCAATTTTGATAAATTAAAGGAAATTATCCAACACCTAGATGAGAACCCGGCTTCCTTTCTAAATCTCCTTACAGAGGCACTGGCCCAATTTACCCAGCTAGCCCACTTCCCCAGCCAGGGCAGCTGTCCTAGCCTCCTATTTTATTTCCCAGTCAGCCTCAGATATTCGAAAAAAGCAAAAAAAGTTGAAGATGGGCCTCAGACTCCCATACAGGAAAATTGGCCTTCAAAGTTTTTAACTCCAGAGAGGAAGCAGCTGAGGCCGCAGAGCTAGACAAGGAGAAAAGAAGGGCTACGCTTCAGGCGCAAGCTTCAGTGGCTACCCTCCAACCTGTGTTGCCCACTTTGCCGGCAGGGAAAACCAAAGATAGGTCTCTTAAGGGCTCCTGCTATAAATGCGGAAACCCAGGACACTGGGCAAACCAGTGTCCCCAGGCCAAGCCGGCCACTCCGTCTGGTCCATGCTTTAAGTGTGGCACAACTGGGCATTGGGCAAAAAGGTGTCCAAATCCTTGCCCACCTACCACGCCGTGCCCAACCTGCCAACAGGAGAAACATTGGAAGTCTGATTGCCCCGCCAGCAGGGCAGGCATTGCGCCTCAACGTGGTGCCTCTCCTCAAAGGCCAGAAGGCTCCTTCCAGCTCCTACACCTGGACGATGACTGACGGTGCCCACACTCAGAGACCCCTGTCACCCTCGCTGAGCCTAGGGTAACTCTACAGGTAGGGGGTAAGCCAATTTCTTTTCTCATCAATACGGAGGCTACCTATTCTGTTTTGTCAACCTATGGAGGTCCTAGCCAGCCATCCACTATCTCAGTAGTTAAGGGAGATGGTAAACCGTGTAACCCTCACCAGACCCCAATGTTAAATTACTGCCTGGGCTATGCATACTTTGCCCACTCTTTCCTCATTGTCCCACCCCCTCTTGGGACGAGACATCTTAACCTAACTCAAAACATCTATTCCCCTTCCCTTTCTGCAGGTGACCAGGTTCTACTCAAGGATCAACACCCTCCTCAAATTTTCCCGCTTCCTCACCATTCTTCATCTTAACTTAACTGACTTTTCCCTCATAAACCCCATAGACACCCTCCTTCCCGACCCATCCCCCAACCAGTAGGTTTCCCAACTTTTTACTCTCATAGAAGACCTAGCTTGGCAGGGTGCCCTTTGTGATTTCCTAATTCCCATACTAATCCTCTGCCTTGCCTTATATTTTGCTCCCATTTTAATAAAATTTCTCCAAGCCACGGTCCAAGAGATCACCCGAGTCACCTTCAACCAAATGCTCCTGCATCCCTACACCCAACTGCCAACCTCGGACCCTACTACGCCCCCTAACAGCAGGAAGCAGCCAGACAGACAACGGCGTCCCAAATTCTTATAATCAATAAGAGGTTGGACTGTTTGGGTGAGGGAGAAAGGACAAGATGGAGGAAGGTGAACAAGAAGGCATAATCCATGTTGCTTCTGGGTTCTTCCTCACCAACATTCCCGTGCGCGGGAAAATGCAGCCCGCCCCGGGAAGATGCAGATCAACCGAGCATGCGCCAGGTGATGTCAATCCGAAGAGATAGAAACTTACCTGGCCACGCCTACGGAGATGCCCCTATCACACTCTTACCCGCCCACTGCCCTCCCCCTTCCAGTACCAATGCATAAAAGTCTGTCACTGGCAGGAGCCAGCGTGACTTCTTCGGCCCCCGCATTTGTGGACCGGAGAACATCACCCGAGAGCGCCGGTGCGACTACCCTGGCCCCCCACACCTGAGGACCAGAGAACCTCGCCCGAGAGTGTGTACATATTTGCAATAAAAAACTGCCACTTTCTTACGTACTTTGGCCTCATGTTTAATTACTTAGTTCTCCTAAATTAAGTTACATTGAATTAAATTAAAACAGTTGGTGCCGAAACCCGGGAGGAGACCCCTCCTCAGGGCCCCCTAAGGTCCGAGGAGCCTCCTCCTTCCACGCCGCGGACGGACCAGGACCTAGACATCGCTTTCCACACCTCCAAGTCTCCTAGGGGTGAATATCTCTTGCCTCCCTCTCATACTCCTTGGCCAGAAGTCCTGCGCAGGCCCAAGGTTTTTTGGTCACCAGGTGACCCACAGGAGAGTTCCCAAAGGTAGAGACGTCTGCCCAAAGGAACTCCATTCCAGTCCGTGTGAGACCCATCCAGGACGGAGACGTCCGCCTGGGGGTAATCTCCATTCCGGCTCCAGGAGCCTCCCGGTCTCTAGTGGCTCCAAAGGACGCTTTGTAGCCAGGTAGAGTTTGGTTTCCGCCTATAGGCGAGAGAAAGGCAAAGGGAAATCCCCTATCCAAAATACCTAGAGACACCCCTTTAGGGTGTCTTCTAACTAATCTCAAAACTTTACAATTAGAGCAAGATCCTAAACGAAAGCGACTGATTTTACTCTCCACTGTGGCGTGGCCACAATATAAATTAGACAGCCAGTCTCAATGGCTGCCTGAAGGCACCTTAGACCGTAACATTTTAATTAGATCTCTCTAATTTCTGCCAGAGGCTCGGAAAGTGGTCAGAAATTATCTATGTTCAAGGCTTTTAGGACTTGCGCTCTCGCCCAGACCTGTGCGCCCGGTGTTAAATGGCCCAGGTCTTGTTAGCCTAAACCCCTAAACCCTGCCCTTGGCCTCCACCTCAGCAACTGAGGAGGACTCCACCTCCATTTCAGATGGGGCCGACGGCAGGCGACCTCCCTCCCGACTTTCCAACCCCCCTCCCTGTGGACTTCCTACCGCCCCTCCCGATGCTCCTCCTTCAGCCACTCCTCTCACCCCTCCCTATGGAGCTCCCACCACCCCACCCGACACTCCCCCCTCAGCCACTCCTCTTACCTCTCCCATTTCCATCCACACTCGCTCCAAGACCGCGGTAGCGGCCCCCATTAGTCAGCCCTCTACCAGTCAGCCTGCCCCAACCCCCTCTACCAGTCAGCCTGTCTTAACCTACCCTACTGGTCAGTCTGTTCCAACCTCCCCTGCTAGTTTGTTGCCCCCCCCCCCCCCCGAGAAGTTGCCAGAGCCGAAGGCGTGGTTGGAGTCCACGTCCCCTTTTCCCTGGCTGACCTTTCCAAAACTGAAGAATGACTTGGCGACTTCTCAGCCAACGCCACCTAATATTCCAAAGAGTTTCAATACCTAGACCAGGTATATAACCTTACCTGGCATGACTTACATGTCATTCTTACTTCCACTCTTAACCCAGAGGAAAGAGAGTGCATTCTCGCAGCCGCCAGGCAACATGCAGATCAATGGCATTTAACCGACGCCACCGTCCTGTTAGGAGAGATGGCTGTCCCGTCCATAGAACCAGATTGGGATTACCAACCGCAGCAACCTGGCCGCCATAGGAAGGACATTATGATTCAATGTCTCTTAGCCGGTATGCAGGCAGCCTCTAACAAAGTGGTCAATTTTGATAAATTAAAGGAAATTATCCAACACCTAGATGAGAACCCGGCTTCCTTTCTAAATCTCCTTACAGAGGCACTGGCCCAATTTACCCAGCTAGCCCACTTCCCCAGCCAGGGCAGCTGTCCTAGCCTCCTATTTTATTTCCCAGTCAGCCTCAGATATTCGAAAAAAGCAAAAAAAGT
Source organism: Chlorocebus sabaeus (assembly GCF_047675955.1). Lineage (NCBI taxonomy): Eukaryota > Metazoa > Chordata > Mammalia > Primates > Cercopithecidae > Chlorocebus > Chlorocebus sabaeus. Next base: position 76,990,142 of record NC_132933.1, on the reverse strand, counting down.
TGAAGATGGGCCTCAGACTCCCATACAGGAAAATTGGCCTTCAAAGTTTTTAACTCCAGAGAGGAAGCAGCTGAGGCCGCAGAGCTAGACAAGGAGAAAAGAAGGGCTACGCTTCAGGCGCAAGCTTCAGTGGCTACCCTCCAACCTGTGTTGCCCACTTTGCCGGCAGGGAAAACCAAAGATAGGTCTCTTAAGGGCTCCTGCTATAAATGCGGAAACCCAGGACACTGGGCAAACCAGTGTCCCCAGGCCAAGCCAGCCACTCCGTCTGGTCCATGCTTTAAGTGTGGCACAACTGGGCATTGGGCAAAAAGGTGTCCAAATCCTTGCCCACCTACCACGCCGTGCCCAACCTGCCAACAGGAGAAACATTGGAAGTCTGATTGCCCCGCCAGCAGGGCAGGCATTGCGCCTCAACGTGGTGCCTCTCCTCAAAGGCCAGAAGGCTCCTTCCAGCTCCTACACCTGGACGATGACTGACGGTGCCCACACTCAGAGACCCCTGTCACCCTCGCTGAGCCTAGGGTAACTCTACAGGTAGGGGGTAAGCCAATTTCTTTTCTCATCAATACGGAGGCTACCTATTCTGTTTTGTCAACCTATGGAGGTCCTAGCCAGCCATCCACTATCTCAGTAGTTAAGGGAGATGGTAAACCGTGTAACCCTCACCAGACCCCAATGTTAAATTACTGCCTGGGCTATGCATACTTTGCCCACTCTTTCCTCATTGTCCCACCCCCTCTTGGGACGAGACATCTTAACCTAACTCAAAACATCTATTCCCCTTCCCTTTCTGCAGGTGACCAGGTTCTACTCAAGGATCAACACCCTCCTCAAATTTTCCCGCTTCCTCACCATTCTTCATCTTAACTTAACTGACTTTTCCCTCATAAACCCCATAGACACCCTCCTTCCCGACCCATCCCCCAACCAGTAGGTTTCCCAACTTTTTACTCTCATAGAAGACCTAGCTTGGCAGGGTGCCCTTTGTGATTTCCTAATTCCCATACTAATCCTCTGCCTTGCCTTATATTTTGCTCCCATTTTAATAAAATTTCTCCAAGCCACGGTCCAAGAGATCACCCGAGTCACCTTCAACCAAATGCTCCTGCATCCCTACACCCAACTGCCAACCTCGGACCCTACTACGCCCCCTAACAGCAGGAAGCAGCCAGACAGACAACGGCGTCCCAAATTCTTATAATCAATAAGAGGTTGGACTGTTTGGGTGAGGGAGAAAGGACAAGATGGAGGAAGGTGAACAAGAAGGCATAATCCATGTTGCTTCTGGGTTCTTCCTCACCAACATTCCCGTGCGCGGGAAAATGCAGCCCGCCCCGGGAAGATGCAGATCAACCGAGCATGCGCCAGGTGATGTCAATCCGAAGAGATAGAAACTTACCTGGCCACGCCTACGGAGATGCCCCTATCACACTCTTACCCGCCCACTGCCCTCCCCCTTCCAGTACCAATGCATAAAAGTCTGTCACTGGCAGGAGCCAGCGTGACTTCTTCGGCCCCCGCATTTGTGGACCGGAGAACATCACCCGAGAGCGCCGGTGCGACTACCCTGGCCCCCACACCTGAGGACCAGAGAACCTCGCCCGAGAGTGTGTACATATTTGCAATAAAAAACTGCCACTTTCTTACGTACTTTGGCCTCATGTTTAATTACTTAGTTCTCCTAAATTAAGTTACATTGAATTAAATTAAAACAGTTGGTGCCGAAACCCGGGAGGAGACCCCTCCTCAGGGCCCCCTAAGGTCCAAGGAGCCTCCTCCTTCCACGCCGCGGACGGACCAGGACCTAGACATCGCTTTCCACACCTCCAAGTCTCCTAGGGGTGAATATCTCTTGCCTCCCTCTCATACTCCTTGGCCAGAAGTCCTGCGCAGGCCCAAGGTTTTTTGGTCACCAGGTGACCCACAGGAGAGTCCCCAAAGGTAGAGACGTCTGCCCAAAGGAACTCCATTCCAGTCCGTGTGAGACCCGTCCAGGACGGAGACGTCCGCCTGGGGGTAATCTCCATTCCGGCTCCAGGAGCCTCCCGGTCTCTAGTGGCTCCAAAGGACGCTTTGTAGCCAGGTAGAGTTTGGTTTCCGCCTATAGGCGAGAGAAAGGCAAAGGGAAATCCCCTATCCAAAATACCTAGAGACACCCCTTTAGGGTGTCTTCTAACTAATCTCAAAACTTTACAATTAGAGCAAGATCTTAAATGAAAGCGACTGATTTTACTCTCCACTGTGGCGTGGCCACAATATAAATTAGACAGCCAGTCTCAATGGCTGCCTGAAGGCACCTTAGACCGTAACATTTTAATTAGATCTCTCTAATTTCTGCCAGAGGCTCGGAAAGTGGTCAGAAATTATCTATGTTCAAGGCTTTTAGGACTTGCGCTCTCGCCCAGACCTGTGCGCCCGGTGTTAAATGGCCCAGGTCTTGTTAGCCTAAACCCCTAAACCCTGCCCTTGGCCTCCACCTCAGCAACTGAGGAGGACTCCACCTCCATTTCAGATGGGGCCGACGGCAGGCGACCTCCCTCCCGACTTTCCAACCCCCCTCCCTGTGGACTTCCTACCGCCCCTCCCGATGCTCCTCCTTCAGCCACTCCTCTCACCCCTCCCTATGGAGCTCCCACCACCCCACCCGACACTCCCCCCTCAGCCACTCCTCTTACCTCTCCCATTTCCATCCACACTCGCTCCAAGACCGCGGTAGCGGCCCCCATTAGTCAGCCCTCTACCAGTCAGCCTGCCCCAAACCCCTCTACCAGTCAGCCTGTCTTAACCTACCCTACTGGTCAGTCTGTTCCAACCTCCCCTGCTAGTTTGTTGCCCCCCCCCCCCCCGAGAAGTTGCCAGAGCCGAAGGCGTGGTTGGAGTCCACGTCCCCTTTTCCCTGGCTGACCTTTCCAAAACTGAAGAATGACTTGGCGACTTCTCAGCCAACGCCACCTAATATTCCAAAGAGTTTCAATACCTAGGCCAGGTATATAACCTTATCTGGCATGACTTACATGTCATTCTTACTTCCACTCTTAACCCAGAGGAAAGAGAGTGCATTCTCGCAGCCGCCAGGCAACATGCAGATCAATGGCATTTAACCGACGCCACCGTCCTGTTAGGAGAGATGGCTGTCCCGTCCATAGAACCAGATTGAGATTACCAACCGCAGCAACCTGGCCGCCATAGGAAGGACATTATGATTCAATGTCTCTTAGCCGGTATGCAGGCAGCCTCTAACAAAGTGGTCAATTTTGATAAATTAAAGGAAATTATCCAACACCTAGATGAGAACCCGGCTTCCTTTCTAAATCTCCTTACAGAGGCACTGGCCCAATTTACCCAGCTAGCCCACTTCCCCAGCCAGGGCAGCTGTCCTAGCCTCCTATTTTATTTCCCAGTCAGCCTCAGATATTCGTAAAAAGCAAAAAAAGTTGAAGATGGGCCTCAGACTCCCATACAGGAAAATTGGCCTTCAAAGTTTTTAACTCCAGAGAGGAAGCAGCTGAGGCCGCAGAGCTAGACAAGGAGAAAAGAAGGGCTACGCTTCAGGCGCAAGCTTCAGTGGCTACCCTCCAACCTGTGTTGCCCACTTTGCCGGCAGGGAAAACCAAAGATAAGTCTCTTAAGGGCTCCTGCTATAAATGCGGAAACCCAGGACACTGGGCAAACCAGTGTCCCCAGGCCAAGCCGGCCACTCCGTCTGGTCCATGCTTTAAGTGTGGCACAACTGGGCATTGGGCAAAAAGGTGTCCAAATCCTTGCCCACCTACCACGCCGTGCCCAACCTGCCAGCAGGAGAAACATTGGAAGTCTGATTGCCCCACCAGCAGGGCAGGCATTGCACCTCAACGTGGTGCCTCTCCTCAAAGGCCAGAAGGCTCCTTCCAGCTCCTACACCTGGACGATGACTGACGGTGCCCACACTCAGAGACCCCTGTCACCCTCGCTGAGCCTAGGGTAACTCTACAGGTAGGGGGTAAGCCAATTTCTTTTCTCATCAATACGGAGGCTACCTATTCTGTTTTGTCAACCTATGGAGGTCCTAGCCAGCCATCCACTATCTCAGTAGTTAAGGGAGATGGTAAACCGTGTAACCCTCACCAGACCCCAATGTTAAATTACTGCCTGGGCTATGCATACTTTGCCCACTCTTTCCTCATTGTCCCACCCCCTCTTGGGACGAGACATCTTAACCTAACTCAAAACATCTATTCCCCTTCCCTTTCTGCAGGTGACCAGGTTCTACTCAAGGATCAACACCCTCCTCAAATTTTCCCGCTTCCTCACCATTCTTCATCTTAACTTAACTGACTTTTCCCTCATAAACCCCATAGACACCCTCCTTCCCGACCCATCCCCCAACCAGTAGGTTTCCCAACTTTTTACTCTCATAGAAGACCTAGCTTGGCAGGGTGCCCTTTGTGATTTCCTAATTCCCATACTAATCCTCTGCCTTGCCTTATATTTTGCTCCCATTTTAATAAAATTTCTCCAAGCCACGGTCCAAGAGATCACCCGAGTCACCTTCAACCAAATGCTCCTGCATCCCTACACCCAACTGCCAACCTCGGACCCTACTACGCCCCCTAACAGCAGGAAGCAGCCAGACAGACAACGGCGTCCCAAATTCTTATAATCAATAAGAGGTTGGACTGTTTGGGTGAGGGAGAAAGGACAAGATGGAGGAAGGTGAACAAGAAGGCATAATCCATGTTGCTTCTGGGTTCTTCCTCACCAACTTTCCCGTGCGCGGGAAAATGCAGCCCGCCCCACGAAGATGCAGATCAACCAAGCATGCGCCAGGTGATGTCAATCCGAAGAGATAGAAACTTACCCGGCCACGCCTATGGAGATGCCCCTATCACACTCTTATCCCACCCACTGCCCTCCCCCTTCCAGTACCAATGCATAAACGTCTGTCACTGGCAGGAGCCAGCGTGACTTCTTCGGCCCCCGCATTTGTGGACCAGAGAATATCACTCAAGAGCGCCGGCAGGACTTCCCTGGCCCCCGACACCTGAGGACCAGAGAACCTCGCCCGAGAGTGTGTACATATTTGCAATAAAAAACTGCCACTTCCTTACGTACTTTGGCCTCATGTTTAATTACTTAGTTCTCCTAAATTAAGTTACATTAAATTAAATTAAAACACTTCTAGCTTGCAAGTTAGCTAATGTCTGGAGCACCAGTCTCCATGTTCTGATTCTGTGTCCCAGTGAGGGTCTACATTGGGAACTGCCTGCTGCCCTGTGGAGAATTGTTCTTTCCTCTGTTGTCATCCTATCATTAACCTGACTGAGATACAAGAGATCGCCAAATTCTTGAGCTGCAGTTATGGTGGCACTTCTCTCATTTGGGATTAGTGTCTGATCCAGCAGTAACATTATATCTCTCCATGTCAGATCAAAGGATTCTCCTAACCTTTGTAAAACATCAATATAGCCATCAGGGTTATCTGAGAATTTACGTAGGTCTATTTTAATTTGCTTCAAGTCTGAGAGGGAAAAAGGTACATACACTCTGGCTGATCTGAATTCTCCAGAATACATCTTAGGGGTGTTTTTGCCTTGGGGGGAACGTTTCCCTTCTGAAAAAAAAGAACATAGGGATGCCAGCACCGCTAGTCATTTTCCGATGAGCATTAGTCCTAGAGCATCCTCTATGGTCCTAATGCTTATTCCTTTCCAGGGTGCATAACCACCCATGGACCTCTGCTTGTTGGACTAGTTATGCTCACCGATGTAACAGTCCTGCACCCTTTTTCCCACCTTTCTTGACCACAAAGAAAGGAGTCCAGGCTGCTGGATTCTAGTGGTCTTTTACCAGTGTGCCCAACATTGCCTTTGGGCTCATGGGTGAGTTCTAGAGTTGGTCTTGGTTCCTGAGTATTTCATAATAACCCAGTTGCCCCATCAAAATGCGTTCTGACAAACAATAGTTCTTATGCAAATTCATTTCAGAGAGGGTGTGGGTAACCTTTTGAGTCAGGATTGAGATAGAGTTTTTTGATTCTGTAAGTACTTTAAGGCTTGGCTGAGTGCAAACAGTTCACACATTTGAACAGACCAATTATTAGGCAATTTTCTTAACTCTGCTTCTACAAAAGTTTCCCTCAATTTTTGAATACCCATTGTGTTTTTTTCTCAATCACCTGGGAGGAACCATCTATTGTCCTGTCCTGAAGGGAGTTCCTCCTAGTCTGGTCAGACCTTTGTATGGTAATTAAGATTTAAATTCCCTGTTAGGAAATCTGCTGGGTTAAGGGAATTTTCAGTGGTTAATGTTAAATTATCTTTTTCTAACAGAATAGCCCCATATTTTAAGATTTTTGAGTTAGTAAGCTACCCTTTTTGCTTTTCAGACTTAGAATAGCTCTGAACTGGTGAGGTGTGCTCACAGTGAAATTTTTCAATTTTATTTTTAATTTCTTTATTGAGCCACTGTTCATTCAGGATCATATTGTTTAATTTTCACATATTTGTATTGTTTCCAAAATACTTCTGTTATTAATTTCTAGTTTTATTCCTTCATGGTCAGAGTAGATGCTCAATATTACTTCAATTTTTTTTTAATGTTTAAGACTTGAGTTGTAACCTAATATATGATCTGTTTCTGAGAATAATCCTTGTGCTGAGGAAAAGAATGCATACTCTGCAGCTCTTAGATGAAATATTCTGTAAATATGTATTAGATCTATAGTGCATGCTAAGTTTGTCTATAGTGCAGATAAACTCTGATGTTTCTTGTTGGTGTTTTGTCCAGAAGATGTGTCTAGTGCTGAAAGTGAGAAGATGATGTCTCTAGCTATTTTGGATCAGAGCCTATCTCTCCCTTTAACTCTAAAAACATATTTTTTCTATATCTTGGTGCTCCAGTATTGGGTACATGTATATTTAAAATTGTTATATTCTCTTACTTAATTGACCCCTTTTTCATTATGTAGTGACCTTGTTTGACTCTTCTAATAGTTTTTTGTCTTGAAATATAATTTGTCTGATATAAGTATAGCAACTCCTGTTTTTGTTTGTTCATTTGCATTGGCATGGAATATCTTTTTCCATCACTTAATTTTTAGTCTGAGTGTTCTTGTTGTTGTTGTTGTTGTTGTTGTTTTTTTGAGACGGACTCTCACTCTGTCTCACCCAGGCTAGAGTGCAGTGGCACGATCTTGACTCACTGCAAGCTCCGCCTCCCAGGTTGACGCCATTCTCCTGCCTCAGCCTCCCGAGTAGCTGAGACTACTGGCGCCCGCCACCACACCCGGCTAATTTCTTTGTATTTTTAATAGAGACGGGGTTTCACCGTGTTTTCCAGGATGGTCTTGATCTCCTGACCTCGTGATCTGCCCGCCTTGGCCCCCCAAAGTGCTGGGATTACAGGCGTGAGCCACCACGCCCAGTCTAGTCTGAGTGTTTTTATAGGTGATATATGTTTCTTGTAGGCAACGGTTTAACGGGTCTTGTCTTTATTTTATTCATTTGGATAGCTTATGCCTTTGATTGAAACATTTAGTTCATTTACATTCAATGTTATTATTGATAAATAAAAAATTACTCCTGCCCTTTTGTTATTTGTTTTCTGTTTGTTTTGTGGCATTCTCATCCTTCTTTCTTTCCATGCTGTCTTCCTCTAGTGAAGATAATTTTATCTGGTGAGATGATTTATTTTGTTTTATAATTTCTTTTTTTTTTTTTTTTTTTTTTTTTTTTACTTTTTTAGTTTTTGTGTGTCCATTGTATGTTTTTTGGTTTGAGATTTCCATGAGGCTTGCAAATCATATCTCATAATCCATTATTTTAACCTGATAACCTCACGCTCTTTGAAGAAACAAATAAAAAAGGAAAACAAATCTAATACAAACTTGCCTTAATTTTATCCCCACACTTATAGTTTTTATTGTTTCTATTTATGTCTTACTGTTCGGACTACATCTTGAAAAGTTGTTGTAGTTATTATCTTTATTGGTTGATCATTTAGTCTTTCTGCTTAGGATGAGAGTATTTATACACCACAGATACAGTGTCATAATATTTTTTTGTTTTTCTCTGTACTAACTTTTAGCAGTGACTTCTGTACTGTCAGGTGATTATTTGTTTTGGTTTTTGTTTTTTTTATTATTATACTTTGAGTTCTAGGGTACATGTGCATAACGTGCAGGTTTGTTACATATGTATACTTGTGCCATGTTGCTGTGCTGCACCCATCAACTCGTCAGCACCCATCAACTCGTCATTTACATCAGGTATAACGCCCAATGCAATCCCTCTCCCCTCCCCCCTCCCCATGATAGGCCCCGGTGTGTGATGTTCCCCTTCCCGAGTCCAAGAGATCTCATTGTTCAGTTCCCACCTATGAGGGAGAACATGTAGTGTTTGGTTTCCTGTTCTTGTGATAGTTTGCTAAGAATGATGGTTTCCAGCTGCATCCATGTCCCTACAAAGGACACAAACTCATCCTTTTTTATGGTTGCATAGTATTCCATGGTGTATATGTGCCACATTTTCTTAATCCAGTCTGTCACTGATGGACATTTGGGTTGATTCCAAGTCTTTGCTATTGTGAATAGTGCCACAATAAACATATGTGTGCATGTGTCTTTATAGCAGCATGATTGATAATCCTTTGGGTATATACCCAGTAATGGGATGGCTGGGTCATATGGTATATCTAGTTCTAGATCCTTGAGGAATCGCCATACTATTTTCCAGAATGGTTGAACTAGTTTACAATCCCACCAACAGTGTAAAAGTGTTCCTATTTCTCCACATCCTCTCCAGCACCTGTTGTTTCCTGATTTTTTAATGATCGCCATTCTAACTGGTGTGAGGATGGTATCTCATTGTGGTTTTGATTTGCATTTCTCTGATGGCCAGTGATGATGAGCATTTTTTCATGTGTCTGTTGGCTGTATGAATGTCTTCTTTTGAGAAATGTCTGTTCATATCCTTTGCCCACTTTTAGATGGGGTTGTTTGTTTTTTTCTTGTCAATTTGTTTGAGTTCTTTGTAGGTTCTGGATATTAGCCCTTTGTCAGATGAGTAGATTGCAAAAATTTTCTCCCATTCTGTAGGTTGCCTGTTCACTCGGATGGTAGTTTCTTTTGCTGTGCAGAAGTTCTTTAGTTTAATGAGATCCCATTTGTCAATTTTAGCTTTTGCTGCCGTTGCTTTTGGTGTTTTAGACATGAAGTCTTTGCCCATGCCTATGTCCTGAATGGTACTACCTAGGTTTTCCTCTAGGGTTTTTATGGTATTAGGTCTAACATTTAAGTCTCTAATCCATCTTGAATTAATTTATTTTATTTTGAGCCTATGTATGTCTCTGCGTGTGAGATGGGTCTCCTGAATACAGCAGACTGATGGTTCTTGACTCTTTATCCAGTTTGCCAGTCTGTATCTTTTAATTGAAGCATTTAGTCCATTTACATTTAAGGTTAATATTGTTATGTGTGAACTTGATCCTGCCATTATGATATTAACTGGTTATTTTGCTTGTTAGTTGATGCAGTTTCTTCCTAGCCTCGATGGTCTTCACATTTTGGCATGTTTTTGTAATGGCTGGTACCGGTTGTTCCTTTCCATGTTTAGTGCTTCCTTCAGGGTCTCCTGTAAGGCAGGCCTAGTGGTGACAAAATCTCTAAGCATTTGCTTTTCTGTATAGGATTTTATTTCTCCTTCATTTATGAAACTTAGTTTGGCTGGATATGAAATTCTGGGTTGAAAATTCTTTTCTTTAAGAATGTTGAATATTGGCGTCCACTCTCTTCTGACTTGTAGAGTTTCTGCCGAGAGATCTGCTGTTAGTCTGATGGGCTTCCCTTTCTGGGTAACCCGACCTTTGTCTCTGGTTGCCCTTAAGATTTTTTTCTTCATTTCAACTTTGGTGAATCTGGCAATTATGTGTCTTGAAGTTGCTCTTCTCGAGGAGTATCTTTGTGGCGTTCTCTGTATTTCCTGGATTTGAATGTTGGCCTGCCCTACTAGGTTGGGGAAGTTCTCCTGGATGATATCCTGAAGAGTGTTTTCCAACTTGGTTCCATTTTCCCCCTCACTTTCAGTCACCCCAATCAGACGTAGATTTCGTCTTTTTACATAATCCCATACTTCTTGCAGGCTTTGTTCATTTCTTTTTCTTCTTTTTTCTTTTGGTTTCTCTTCTCGCTTCATTTCATTCATTTGATCCTCAATTGCTGATACTCTTTCTTCCAGTTGATTGAGTCGGTTACTGAGGCTTGTGCATTTGTCACGTATTTCTCGTGTCATGGTTTTCATCTCTTTCATTTCGTTTATGACCTTCTCTGCATTAATTACTCTAGCCATCAATTCTTCCACTTTTTTTTCAAGATTTTTAGTTTCTTTGTGCTGGGTACGTAATTCCTCTTTTAGCTCTGAGAGGTTTGGTGGACTGAAGCCTTCTTCTCTCATCTCGTCAATGTCATTCTCCATCCAGCTTTGATCCGTTGCTGGTGATGAGCTGCGCTCCTTTGCCGGGGGAGATGTGCTCCTATTTTTTGAATTTCCAGCTTTTCTGCCCTGCTTTTTCCCCATCTTTGTGGTTTTATCTGCCTCTGGTCTTTGATGATGGTGACGTACTGATGGGGTTTTGGTGTAGGTGTCCTTCCCGTTTGATAGTTTTCCTTCTAACAGTCAGGACCCTCAGCTGTAGGTCTGTTGGAGATTGCTTGAGGTCCACTCCAGACCCTGTTTGTCTGGGTATCAGCAGCAGAGGCTGCAGAAGATAGAATATTGCTGAACATTGAGTGTACCTGTCTGATTCTTGCTTTGGAAGCTTCCCCTCAGGGGTGTACTCCCCCCTCTGAGGTGTAGGGTGTCAGACTGCCCCTAGTGGGAGATGTCTCCCAGTTAGGCTACTCAGGGGTCAGGGACCCACTTGAGCAGGCAGTCTGTCCCTTCTCAGATCTCAACCTCCGTGTTGGGAGATCCACTGCTCTCTTCATAGCTGTCAGACAGAGTCGTTTGCATCTGCAGAGGTTTCTGCTGCGTTTGTTATTGTTTACTGTGCCCTGTCCCCAGAGGTGGAGCCTACAGAGACAGGCAGGTTTCCTTGAGCTGCTGTGAGCTCCACCCAGTTCGAGCTTCCCAGCGGCTTTGTTTACCTACTTAAGCCTCAGCAATGGCGGGTGCCCCTCCCCCAGCCTTGCTGCTGCCTTGCCGGTAGATCACAGACTGCTGTGCTAGCAATGAGGGAGGCTCCATGGGCGTGGGACCCTCCCGGCCAGGTGTGGGATATAATCTCCTGGTGTGCCCGTTTCCTTAAAGCACAGTATTGGGGTGGGAGTTACCGGATCTTCCAGGTGTTGTGTGTCTCAGTTCCCCTGGCTAGGAAAAGGGATTCCCTTCCCCCTTGTGCTTCCCAGGTGAGGCGATGCCTCGCCCTGCTTCAGCTCTGGCTGGTCAGGCTGCAGCAGCTGACCAGCACCGATTGTCTGGCACTCCCTAGTGAGATGAACCCAGTACCTCAGTTGAAAATGCAGAAATCACCGGTCTTCTGTGTCACTCGCGCTGGGAGTCGGAGACTGGAGCTGTTCCTATTCGGCCATCTTGCTCCAATTCCTCAGGTGATTATTTGTTGCTCATTAATGTTCTTTTTGTTTTCTTTTCTGATTGCAGTACTCCCTTTAGCATTTGTTTTAGGACATGTCTGGTGAATTTCCTAATCTTTTGTTTGTCTAGAAAAGTTTTTATTTCTCACTCATGTTTGAAGTATATTTTTGCTGGATATGCTGTTGTAGGGTAAAAGGTTTCTTTTTTCCTTTAGCACTTTAAATATGTCATGCCCCTCTTTTCTGACCTGTAAGGTTTCCACTGAAAAGTCTGATGTCAGATGTATTAAAGCCCCATTGTATGTTATTTATTTATTTCCTCTTTCTGCTTTTGGATCCCTTCTTTATTCTTGACCTTTGGGATTTAATTATTAAATGCTTTGAGGTAGTCTTGTTTGGGGTAAATATGCTTGGTGTTTTACCTCTTGTACTTGAATATTGATATCTTTGTCTAGGTTGGGGAAGTTCTCTGTTATTATCTTTTTTAAATAAACTTTCCACTCCTTTCTTTTTTTTTTTTTTTTTTACCTTCTCTTTAATGCCAGCAACTCTTAGATTGGCCCCTTTAAGGCAATTTTCTAGAGCCTGTTGGTGTGCTTCAGTGTTACCTTTTTTTTTTCTTTTTTCTCGTCTGACTATGCATTTTGTCTCCTCTGTGTACAGGTTAAGGGTAGCCTTAACCAGGAGCCACTGACACCCCTCTCCACGAGGAGTACTTCCAGTCTACCACTGTTGTTCCATTAAGGTCCAAGGTCTCTTAAGGCAGCTTGAGGTGAATGCTGCCTGGCCTGGGACTCATCCTTCAGGGCAGTGGCCTCTCGTCTGGTCCAGACCTTGTCCAGAAATGACATTCAAGAGTCAAATCTTGAAATCAGGGACCCTAAGAGCTTCCTTGGTGCCTTACCTTCCTATGGTGGGGTTTGTACCTCAAACCAGCAAGTTTCAGAGGCTCACCCAAGGCCTTCAATGTATTACCTGGGTATCACTGCTGGGTATTTGAGGTCAGGGGCTCTTCAGGTAGCAGACGATGAATGCTGCTAGTACTGGGTTCCTTCCTTCCAGGCAGTGATTTCACTTTTGGACCAGGGTTTGTCTAGAAATGTTGTCTGGGAGCTAGGGCCTGGAATAGAAGTGTGATGGTTAATACTGAGTGTCAACTCTATTGGACTGAAAGATACAAAGTATTGATCGTGGGTGTGTCTGTGAGGGTGTTGCCAAAGGAGATTAGCCATTGAGTTAGTGGGCTGGGAAAGGCAGACCCACCCTTAATCTGGGTGGGCACAATCTAATCAGCTGCCAGCATGGCTAGAATATAAGCAGACAGAAAAATGTGAAAACAGAGACTGTCCTAGCCTCCCAGCCTACGTCTTTCTCCCATGCTGGATTCTTCCTGCCCTCAAACATCAGACACCAAGTTCTTCAGTTTTGGAACTCGGATTGGTTCTCCTTGCTCCTCAGTGTCTGCAGGCAGCCTATTGTGGGACCTTGTGGTGGTGTGAATTTATATATATATATATATATATTTCCTTAGTTCTATTTTTCTACAGAACCCTGACTAATACAGATTTTGGTACCAGGGCTGGTTCTACAAGAATAGAATATTAAAGATGAAATTCTTTTGTTGGTTTGAGGGTTTCTGGAGTTGGCTGCTTAATATAATTAGACATAAAAATGTTAAGGACTCTACTTCTAATAGTATGGAGAACACTGATGGTCCTTGGTGTGAACTGTTTAGAGGCTTAGCAAAATAAATGCATTTGACACTCCTGATTCATTGCTCATGAGAGGCAAGGAGTTTAGTGACTATACATCATACCTTTTGACCATATGTAAAGAACCAAGGAACATAATGAAGCTGATTGGTTGCTCCTAACTTCAGTGGACAAAGTGGTGAAAAAAATGATGAACTTGGGGATTCTACTCCCAGCTTCAGAAGCAAATACTGAGTCTCAGATCTGCTAAGATTGACCTGAGTGAGAGTCTTATCTCCTGTAGAAAAAGAACTAAAACTGTGGAAAAGCAGACACAAGCTCTTATGATGCAAGTAGCTGACCTTCAATGAAACGTGCATTCACAGCCTTGCCAGGTGTTTATTGTTAAAGTGAGGGCATTGGTTGGAAAAGAATGGGACCCTGCCACTTGGAATGGAGACATGTGGGAGGACCCTGATGAAGTTGGGGACACTGAGTTTGTTTACTCTGATAAACCTTTTTGGCCAGAGGAAACAGCTTCCCCATCCCCAGTAGTGGCAACACCCCCTCCCCAACCCATGCTGCCATCAGCCTTTCCACCTTTGTCTGAGGAGGTAAACCCTGCACTGCCTGAGGCAACAATGATGGCCTCCCCTGAGGTAGTTGCCAGGCAAGATAATGTTGATTCTCCTCAGGAGCTACCCCCAACACCCCTGTTTGCTTCTAGACCTGTAACTAGACTAAAGTCCTGATGGGCTCCTAGAGGTGAGATTGAGAATTGATGTTTAATCTAGTCAGTGGGTTGAGAAAGGCAGACTCACCCTTAATCTGAATAGGCACAATCTAATCAGCTGTCAGCTCAGCTAGAACATAAGCAGGCAGAAAAATGTGGAAGGAGAGATTGGCCTAACCTCCTAGCCTACATCTTTCTCCTGTGCTGGATGTTTCTGCCCTTGAACACCAGACTCCAAGTTCTTTAGTTTTGAAACTTGAACTGGCTCTCTTTGATCCTCAGCCCGCAGACAGCCTATTGTGGAACCTTGTGATCATGTGAGTTAATACTTAATAAACTTATACATATATATGTGTGTGTGTGTGTATATGTATATGTATATGTATATATTCTGTTTCTATAGAGAACCCCAATACAGGGGGCCTCATGACCCTGACCAGTACCATATCCTGCTGAGGTTGAGCTGGTATCCAAGATGCAAGTCAAAGTCCTCCCCACTCTGTCCTTTCCTCTCCTCTAGCAGAATAGATGGGTCTCTTTTGGAGCCATGAGCTGTGCAGCCTGTCTTGGTTGCCCCAGCTGTCTCTCAGCATGTCATATGCCCTACCACTGTCTCTGGATCTAGCTTAACCCTAGGATTCAACTAAAATTTGCAGTCCCTATGGCCTAGACTTCCTTTTGAGTTCACTTAGAGACCACGAGTCCTTTGGTCCTCTATGAGGAGGTTTATGGGCACGTGAGTTCAGACTGCTTGGATAGGTGATTTATCTCTGTTTAGGGCTGGTTTAAATGCTCCTTCTGTGAATGGGCATTCGCTGAGTTTAGTCTGGTCATTTTTTCTGCTCTAACAGAATGAGACTGAGTTTAATGCCTCACAATTGCTGTCTTCTCTGTCCCTCAGCACTCAGAGAAGCTCTCTGCACCAGGCCACCACTGCCAGGGGTGGGGAAGGAGTGGCATCAGCAGTTCATGATTGTTTTTTTCTATCTCTTTAGTACTTCTTTCAGCAATATGATGTTAAAACCAGGTACTATGAGTGCTGATTTGGGGTTCTTATAAGGTGCTTTTTCTTTGTAGAAAGTTGTTAACTTGATGTCCTTGTGGGCGGGCTATGATTGATGGAGCTTTCTATTCTCCCATCTTGTTCCAACTCTGCCCTTAAATATTGCTATCTCTCTCTAGGTTTGGAAAGTACTGTGTTATTACCCCTTCGAATAAATGTTATGTCCTTTTCTCTCTCTCTACCTTCTCCTTAAGGTCGATAACTCTTAGATTTGCTTTTTTGAAACTGCTTTCTAGATCTTGTAGGCATGCTACTTTTTTATTGTTTATTCTTTTGTCTTCTCTGAGTATTTTCAAATAGCCTGTCTTCGAACTCACTATTTTTTTCTGCTTGATCTAATCTATTCTGCTATTAAGAATCTGTAACTCATTCTTCAGCATGTGAATTACATTTTTTTCAACTCGAGTTTCTCCTTGATTCTTTTTAATTCTTTCAGTCTTTTTGTTAAGTTTATCTGATATCATTCTGAATTTTTTCTGTGTATTATTGTTTGTTTCCTTGAGTTTCTAACAAACAGCTATTTTGAATTCTCTGCCTGAAAATTTACAAACCTCTGTCTCTGGTCACTTATTTACTTCAGTTCATGAGATCATATTTTCCTGGATCATCTTGATGCTTATGGATGTTCACTGGTTGCTGGGCATTGAAGAGTTAATTGTTTAATGTAGTCTTCACAATATGGGCCTATTTGTACCTGGGATTTGTTTTGGAGGGAGGAAGGCTTTACACGTGTTTGAAGGGACTTGGGTGTTATGATCTAAGTCTTTGGTCACTGCAACTATGCAACCATGTCTGCATTAGTGGGCACCCAGAGCCAAGTAACACTGCGGCTCTTGCAGATTCATAGATGTTCTTGCTGCCTAGTTTGTCTTGGGTAGATTCAGAAGAATTCTCTGAATTAACCATGCAGAGAGTTTTGTTTTGTTCCCCTGCTTTCATCCAAACAAATGGTGTCTCTTTTTCTGTGCTGAGCTCCTTGGAGTTTGGGGAGGTGTAGCCATGCACCCCTGTGGCCACCATAACTGGGACTGCACTGGGTCAAACCTGATGCCAGCAGTGCACTGCACTGGGTCTCACCCAGGGCCCACTGTATCAACAACCTGGCTACTGCCTCTGTTTGTTCAAGGCCCTTGGGCTCTACAGTCAGCAGGTGGCAAAGCCAGCCAAACTTATCCCCTTTCCTTCAAGGCTGTGAGTTCTTTCTGAACCTAGGCAGGACTAGAGATTCTGTCCACAAGCCACGGCCTGGAGTTGGAAATCTTAGGAATCTACCTGTTGCTCTATTCTACGGTGCCTAAGATGACATAGAAGCCATAAGACAGTCCTTTCCCCTCTTCCCGTCCATTTCTACAAGCAGAGGAATCTCTTGCCATGAACACCACCACAGGTTTGTTGGGAGTAGTCCCAGGCCACCACCAATGTTCACTCAAGGCTGAAGGAGTCTTCAGTCAAGTTGTTGTGAATGCTGCCAGTTTTTGGACCCACTCTTCAGGGAATTAGGCTCCCCTCTTGCCCTGGCCAGAAAGGCCACCAAATAGCCAAGGCCTGGAATCAAGGACTGCAAGTACCCACTTAGTACTCTACCCAATCATGCCTTAACTGACACCTAAGCTGCAAGACAAAGTCCTCTTTACTCTTCTCTCTGCTTTTCTCAGGCAGAAGACTTACCTGTAACCTCCAGCTGGGAATTTGTTCCATCAGTCCTGAAGCCAGCATGTCTGAGTAATAATCAGACATGGAGAGTGTTACCTGGCTACCACTGCTAATTATTCAGGGCCCAAGGGCTCTTTAGTCATTAGGTAATAAATTCTGCCAGAACAGGGCTTCTCTTTTCAAGGCAGTGAGTTTCCTTATGACCTAAGTTTTTGGCTAAGTTGGTATATATGTTGCAAGACAAAGTCCTTCGTGGTCATCTCTCTCCTCGAGTGGAAGAAAGTCTCTTTCAGAGCTGTGAGCTGTGCTGCCTGGGGTTGAGAAAGTAGTGGCTCAAGCACTTCCTTGGATCCCCTGGTTGCAATCTCAGTAAGTCACATGTCCCCCAATTCCACAGGCTCCAAGCTCAGCACAGCACTAGAACTCACTTAGGAGCTGAAGTTTTTTTTTTTTTTTTTTTTATTATACTTTATGTTCTAGGGTACATGTGCATAACGTGCAGGTTTGTTACATATGTATACTTGTGCCATGTTGCTGTGCTGCACCCATCAACTCGTCAGCACCCATCAACTCGTCTTTTACATCAGGTATAACTCCCAATGCAATCCCTCCTCCCTCCCCCCTCCCCATGATAGGCCCCGGTGTGTGATGTTCCCCTTCCCGAGTCCAAGTGATCTCATTGTTCAGTTCCCACCTATGAGTGAGAACATGCGGTGTTTGGTTTTCTGTTCTTGTGATAGTTTGCTAAGAATGATGGTTTCCAGCTGCATCCATGTCCCTACAAAGGACACAAACTCATCCATTTTTATGGCTGAATAGTATTCCATGGTATATATGTGCCACATTTTCTTAATCCAGTCTGTCACTGATGGATATTTGTGTTGATTCCAAGTCTTTGCTATTGTGAATAGTGCCGCAATAAACATACATGTGCATGTGTCTTTATAGCAGCATGATTTATAATCCTTTGGGTATATACCCAGTAATGGGATGGCTGGGTCATATGGTATATCTAGTTCTAGATCCTTGAGGAATCGCCATACTATTTTCCAGAATGGTTGAACTAGTTTACACTCCCACCAACAGTGTAAAAGTGTTCCTATTTCTCCACATCCTCTCCAGCACCTGTTGTTTCTTGAATGATCGACATTCTAACTGGTGTGAGATGGTATCTCATTGTGGTTTTGATTTGCATTTCTCTGATGGCCAGTGATGATGAGCATTTTTTCATGTGTCTGTTGGCTGTATGAATGTCTTCTTTTGAGAAATGTCTGTTCATATCCTTTGCCCACTTTTTGATGGGGTTGTTTGTTTTTTTCTTGTCAGTTTGTTTGAGTTCTTTGTAGGTTCTGGATATTAGCCCTTTGTCAGATGAGTAGATTGCAAAAATTTTCTCCCATTCTGTAGGTGCCAAAGCTAGCAGAAGGCAAGAAATAACTAAGATCAGAGCAGAACTAAAGGAGATAGAGACACAAAAAACCCTCCAAAAAATCAATGAATCCAGGAGTTGGTTTTTTGAAAAGATCAACAAAATTGACAGACCGCTAGCAAGACTAATAAAGAAGAAAAGAGAGAAGAATCAAATAGACGCAATAAAAAATGATAAAGGGGATATCACCACCGACCCTACAGAAATACAAACTACCATCAGAGAATACTATAAACACCTCTACGCAAATAAACTAGAAAATCTCGAAGAAATGGATAATTTCCTGGACACTTACACTCTTCCAAGACTAAACCAGGAAGAAGTTGAATCCCTGAATAGACCAATAGCAGGAGCTGCAGTTTTTGTGGCTTCATCTGCCATTCCAGTTTATTTAGTACCCCAGAGCACGTTAGCTCACAGTGGTGACATTTGCTGAAACTCAAGTTCCAACCACTGTGATGCATGATTCCTCTCTGGCTAGGGATGTTCTAAATGTTTCCTCCATGGGCTTCAGCTGAGTTCTGTCCAATGTTGCTTTCCACTATGACCTGGCAGAACTGACTTCCAATGCAATGTCCCACACCACTATGCTCTTTCTCCTCCAAGCACAGAGATTCTTCATGCCATGTAGCCACTGCTGGAAAATGAGGTGAAGGTGGTGTCTGCAATTCAAGAATGTCTTTTTTATTCCCTTCACTACCTCTTTCTAAGCTGTGAAGTTAAAACTAGATACTGTGATCATTCAGCTGATATTTGATTCTTATGAATGTCCTTTTTTGTGTTGATAGTTGTTAATTTGGTGTTTGTGTAGGGAGGATGATGGGTGGGCTCCTATTTGGCCATCATGTGCCAACTTGTCTGGACATGTTTTATTACCGTTTTACCAAATTTATTAGTTGTTTCTTCCAAAATGTCTAATCTGCAGGTATTAGGTTGTTCTTGCATTACTATAAATAAGTAAATGAGATTAAGTAATTTATAAAGAAAAGAAGTTCAGTTGGCTCAAGGTTCAGCAGGTTTTATAGAAAGCATGATGCTGACATCTGCTTGGCTTCTGGGGAGTCCTCCAGAAACTTACAATTATTGCAGAAGGTGAAGGGGGAGTAGGCACATCACATGGCAAAAGCAGGAGCAAAATAGAGAAGGAGGGGCAGCACACACTTTTGAATAACCACATCTCACGAGAGCTCACTCACTATCTTGAGGACAGTACCAAAGGGATGGTACTAAATCACTTATGTGAGATTTGCTTCCATGATCCAATCACCTTCCACCAGACCCCACCTCCAACATTGGGGATTCCATTTTGATATGAGATTTCGGCAGAGCCAACATCCAAACTATATCACTGAATTAATTTCATCTAGAAAATTTTTATCTCAGGTTTTGTAGTTTATCTCTAGAAGTGCAGTATGGATCTTTGGTTTTTTATTTTTAATTTTACATGTCTCTATGTAACATGATCAATATTTTTTCTAATATCAGCATATGAAATATAGTTATAATAATGGTTGTAGTATACTTGTCTACTAATGTTATCATTTTTGGAGTGAATTGTGATTCATTTATTTTCTCCTTATTTTCCCATATCTTTGTCTACCTGTTATTTATAACTTAATGCCAGATGTAAATTTTTAACTTTGCATTCTGGATTTTCTTTTTCTTATAAATATTCTTCGCATTTATTCAGCAGTGCAGTTTAAATGCTTGGAAACAGATCTCTTTGTGCTTTTTTAAGCTTTCTTTGGAGTTACCACAGCTAGAATTTAGTCTGTGGCTATTTTTTTTCCCCCATTACTGAAATAAGAAACTTTTTGTTACTCTAACTCACGCACTTTGAAATATGAGGTACTCCACTTTGGGGGTTAATAATAGGTAGTTTTGTTGGCCGTATGCCACCTTTGAGTATTGCTTCAAGTGGTTCTTTCCCCTCCTTAACTAGATTTCACACATTCACTCACTGATGAGTGCACAACTGAAGAGTCAAGGGAAACTCATCGCAAAACTTCAGAGTTCTCCCTATGTAAGAAATCTCTTCATTATGATGTTCTGTTCTGTAAATTTTATTTTCCTTGGCCTCTCTAGATCCCAAATCCATTACTTCAACTCATATAGACATCCAGGCTCTGCCTGGAATCTTCTTCCTTGTAACTTTGTGAACTAAGTGAAGGCAGTTGTAGAGTGCATTCAGTTTTTTTTTCCATCTCCAAGGGATATTGTCATTTGTTGATCCATATCTAATGTTTGAAAAAAGTAAATTCACATATTCTATTTTCAAATTTTTTTCACGTGATAAGGTATATTTAATGCCTCTTACACCATATTTACTGGAGTAAATATTATATAAATTATAAAAAACTTTATAAAAGCTTTATCAAAATGCAATTCACATACCACACAATTCACCCATGTACACTATACAATTCAATGTTTTAGTATATTCACAAATTGTGCAACATACACCATAATTGATTTTAGAAAACTTTTATCATCCTGAAAATAAAGTCTTTATCTCATAGCAGTTACTCATTCTTGCCCCCATAACCACCCAGTCCTAGGTAACCACTATTCTACTTTCTTTTCTGATTTGCCTACTCTTTAATTTTATGTAAATGGAATTATACAATGTGAATTATGTTGTGACTGATTCTATTTAACACAATATTTTCAAGGTTTATTCATGTTACATGTGTCACTGTGTTAGTTTTTGTTGATTAATAATATCCCATTATGTGGACATACCACATATTATTTATCCACTTATCAATTGGCAAGTATTGGCTTGTTTCCAGTTTTTAGCTTTTGTGAATGGTGCTACTATGGATATTCATGAACAAGTTTTTCTGTGAGCATATTATTTATTCCTCTTGAGTATGTAAGTAAGAGTGAAATTACTAGATTATAGGAAACTTATGTTTCTCCTTTGAGGAATTGACAAACTGTCTGCAAAGGGGATATATCATTTTACATTTCCACCAGCAATGTGTGATGGTCCCAATTCTTAATATCTTCACTAACAATTGTTACTGTCCTGATTTTAAATTATAGCCATTCCGGTGTGTTCAAAGGGGTACCTCACTGTAGCTTTGATTTGCAGTTTCCTAATTTGAAATTTTCTAATGCACATCTTTCCATGTGCTTATTTGCAATTTGAATACCTTCTTTGGAAAAAATGTTTATTTAGATTGTTGTCTACTTTTATTGGGTTATTTGTCTTTTTATTATTGAATTTTAATATTTTTTATGTATTCTATATTTAATTCCCCGATTAGATCTATTGTTTGCAAAGTTTTTCTCCTATTCTATGGGTTATCTTTCACTCTCTTTGCAGGAGCGGGAGAGATTTCCTTCAATCTATGGGAATCTTGTGGGTTTGAATTAAGGGTAATTTCCCACAGAAAGGGTTTATATTTGTTTAGTCTTTCATTTTCTTGATTTTTCTGTTCTTCAAAAAATTTTTCTTGTGATTTTGATTTCATATCTAAGAAACAATTTCCAAATCCAAGGTTATAACCATTTATATGTTTGTTTTCTTCTAAAAGTATTTATTCAAATACTAAGAGCATTATAAGTGCTTACATTTAGGTTTCTGATACATTTTGAGTGATTTTTTGTATATGGTGTACCTTGAATCTGTAAATCAATTTGGATAGTATTACCAACTTAACAATAATAAGTCTTCTGATCTATGAACATGGGACGTCTTTTCATTTATTTAGCTCTTCTTTACATTTTTTTGTTTTTTGTTTGTTTGTTTTGGCTTTTTTTCCAATCTTGCATAGTTTTTAATATAAAAAATATTGCACTTACTTTAAATTTACTGTCAGGTGATTTTTTTTATGTTATACATAGGATTGTTTTCTCAATGTTAATTTAAGATTGCTTATTGCTAGTGTGTAAAATATAATTGATTCTTGCATATTGATCTTGTATTCTAATATTTTATGACTATCTTTTTTTCTAGTAGTTTTGCTAGTTTAGTCATTGAGATTTGTTAATATATGGGCCCATGTTATATGCAAACAGATACAGTTCTACTTTTTTTCCAATCTGAATGCCTTACAAAAAGTTGAGGAGGAGGTAACACTCTCAAATCACTCTGTAAGGCAGTCATTACTATGATTAAAAGGCCAAAGACACTATAAGAAACAAAAAATACAGATAATCATCAATGATGACTATTGATGTAAACTTCCTGAACAAAATACTAGCAAGCAAAATTCAATGGTGTATTAAAAGGATTATAGACTATAACCAAGTAAAATTTTTTCCTGAAATGCTAGTATGGGGCAACATAAGAACATTGATTAATGTAATATGTCACATTAATAGGATTAAGAAAAAAGACCACATAATTATCTCAATTGATGCAGAAAAAGTATTTGACAAAATTCAACACCCTTTCATATCTAAAAAAAAAAAGCCACTCAGTGAACCAGTAATAGAAGAAAACTACTTCAACATAATAAAAGTCATATGTGAAAAGCTCACAACTATCCTCATACTTAATGGTGAAAGATTGAAAGCTTTTCCTTTAAGATCAGGAACAAGACTAGGATGCTTACAAACATGTGAAAATCACTTTCATTTCAATACATTAACAATGAACTATCTGAAAAAGAAATTTAGAAAACAATTCCATTTACAAGAGCAAAAAATATATAAAATATTTAGGAGTAAATTTAACCAAGGAGGCTGCTATGTTCTGAATTCCTCAGTCCCCCAAATTCATATGTCAAAACCTAATCACTGCTGTGATTAAATTAGGAGTTGGGGGACCCTTTCTACATAATTAGATCAGGAGGGTTTAGCCCTTATAGATGGGATTAGTGTCCTTATAAAAGAAGCCCCAGAAAGCTGCCTTGTCTCTTCCACCATGTAAGGACACAGGCAGAAGTCATCTATTAACCAGAAAAACCTAGCCTCACCAGACACTTATCCTGCTGGTGCCTTGACTTCCCAACCTCCAGAGCTGTAAAAAAATTAAGTTATGTTGTTTATAAGCCACCAGGTTTATAGTATTTTGTTATAGCAGTCCAAACAGGATAAGACAGAGTTGAGCAACTTATATATTCAAAACTACAAAGCTGTGCTAAAACAACTTGAAGAAGACACCAATAAATAGAAAGACATTTCATATTCATAGATTGGAAGACTTAATATTGTTAAGATGTGAAGAATACCCAAAGTAATGTACAGCTTCAATGTAATTTCTATCCCAGTATAAGCAACATTTTTTTCATAAGTAGAAAAATTCATTTTACAATTCATATACAATCTCAAGATACTTTGAATAGCCAAAACAATCTTGAAAGAGAACAAAGTTGGAGATATCACACTTCCTGATTTCAAAACTTACTACAAAACTACAGAAATCTAAACAATGTAGTTTTGGCATAAAGACAGACATACAGACCAAGGAAGTAGGGTAAGGAACTAAGAATTAAACTCTCACATATATGTGTGATTTTCCACAAGGATGCAAAGACCATGAAATGGTGGGTCAGTCTTTTCAACAAATAGTTTTTGGAAAACTAAATATCCACATTCAAAAGAATAAAATTTGAACCTTACCTTTCACTACATAGAAATGTTAACTCAAAATTGATCTAGGACCTAGATCTAGGATCTAGGCATAAGAGCTAGAACTGTAAAATTCTTAGCATAAAACATAGGCAGGAAGCTCTATGACATTTGATTTGGCAATGATTTATTGAATATGACACCACAGACAAATATAAATAAACTGGACTATACATCAAAATTATAAACATCTGTGCAACAAAGGACAAAATGAACAGAGGAAAAAGGCAACCCACAGAATATGAGAAAGTTGCATGGAACAGAGAAGAGTGAGACAGGACAGCTGCCCACCTGGGATTGGCATGGAGCCAAGGGAGGCTCCCCACTGTGGGGAAATGGTGAGTAAGCGAGAGTCCCCAATGACCTTTACTTCAGTCATGTACCTTTGCAATCCCAGAAACAGAAGATTCCCCCTGCCCAATCCCCTCTCTACAGGGCATACAGACTGACATTGAGAGCTGCCTGAAGTCTGAGTAGAGATGCCCCTCAGACACACATGGAATCCCAGGGGCCTTGGATTCCTGAGCAACATCGCAGCAGTAGCTCCACCAACAGGGGAAGCCAGGGGCTCTTGCATGCCACCAGGATAAAAGCTGCATCCACAGTGCTGAGGATTGAACAGATTGCAGGCCTTCCCACTACTACACCTTGCCAGACAAAGTCCACAGGCCTAGGACCCCAAGGCAACCACCCAACCAACCCCTCTGAACTCTCAAGCCAGTAGCAGTTCCAGCTTTCCCTGGTATGAAGCTCCCAAAGGAAAGACAGCCCCCTATTTTTTGACTGCCACAGCCCCAGCTCCTACTGATCTCAGGCTTAAGAGAGAGCAAAAAGCTTAAAAACTATTGCAGGCCTCCAGCACAATGCTACCACACTTTACAGAAAAGTGTTCAGACTATTTTCCACCCAGGTCCCTGACCCTCCTACTCCTCACTCTGCAGGACCTCTAAACATGGGACCCAAGCACAGCCACCACAGCACTTGAGCCCTTGGACATGTAGTAGCTCTGCATTTCCCTGAAACAGGGAATTCAGAGGTAGAAGACCTACCATTTTTGCTGCTCTGCAGCCTCCAGTCCTACTGCCCTCAGGCTCTGGAGGAAGTAAAGAACTTAAAAACTATCACAGGTCTCCAGCACAACTGAATTGCAGAAAAGTGGTCAGATTGTTTTCAGTGCAGTTCCTTGCTGCTGTTACTCCTCACTGTCTCTCAACCTGGGCCCTTAGCACAACTGCACTCTCCCCACTTGAACATTTCAGTTAATGGTGGCTCTGCATATGTCTAGGAAAGTAATCCCCGAGTAAATCCACAGACTCTCGGCCATAGCAGCTGCAGTGGAACTGTTCTTACTGCCCTTGGGCTGGGGAATAAAAAAGGTGCCCAGTCGCTTCACTGGCACCTCCAATACATCACAGCTGCCATATACACAGGAGCTCAGTGTCTCTTCCCTGTGAACCTCCACCCCCTACCCTTCGGCAGGCAAGGCCCAAGCTTGGGCCCACAGTGCAGCTGACCCACGCATGCATGAACATTCCCATTGGCAGCAGCTTTGCATTTCTGGGGTACAGCTCCCAGAAGCAACTGGAAGTCCCTCTGACATTGCCACTGCAATGCTGTTGCCCTTGCTGCATTCAGACTGGTAAAGGAACAAGGAACCTGAGTTCCTTACTTGCACCTCCAATATGCTTCAGCTGCCCCATAAAGAAGAGGCCAGTCTGTCTTCCTCTGAACCCACTGATTCCCCTGCTTATCGCCAGGCAGGGCCCTCTGGCTTGGGCCCATGATGCAACTTCCCCACCCTGGGCTGAGCATTTTGATTGGCAGAGGCTCTGCATTTCTCTGGAGTGGAGCCCCAAGAGACAAGTGAAAGACCCTCTGCCCACAGGCTCCTAGATCTGATAAACAATTTCAGCAAAATTTCAGAATACAAAATCAATGTACAGAAATAAGTGGCACTTCTTTACACTAATAACATCCAAGCTGAGAGCAAAATAAAGAATACAATCCCATTCTCGATAGCCGCAAAAAGAATTAAATACTTAGAAGTACAGCTAACCATGCAGGTGAAAGATCTCTTTAATGAGAGACTTTCCAAAACACTGGAAAGTGTTTTGAAAATAAATTGCTGATTTCTTTGGAAACACTTGGATAGAAATCAGTGATGACACAAACAAAGAGAAAATCATTCCATGCTCATGGATAGGAAGACTTAATACTGTTAAAATGACCACACTGCCCAAAGCAATTTACAGATCCAGTGTTATTCCTATCAAACTACTAAAACTGTTTTTCACAGAATAGGAAAATTCCATTTTAAAATTCATTTCGAAGGAAAAAACAACCCCATATCCATAGCAATCCTATACAAAAAGAACAAAGCTGGAAGCATCTCATGACCCAATTTTAAATTATACTACAAGACTACAGCAACCAAAAGCAACATGGTACGGATACAAAAACAGACAAATAGACAAAGGGAACAGATTATAGAACTCAGAAATAAAGCTGAACATCTACAATCATCTGATCTTTGACAAAGCTGACAATAAGAAATGGTGAAACTACTCCCTATTCAATAAACACTGCTAGAATAACTGGCTAGCCATATGCAGAAGATTGAAACTGGACCCGTTCCTTTTACCATATACAAATATCAACTCAAGATGGATTAAAGACTTAAATGTAAAACCTAAAACTATAAAAACCTTAGAAGACAACCTAGGCAATATCATTCTGGACATAGGAACTGGCAAAGATTTTATGACCAAGATGCCAAAAGCAATTACAAAAGAGGCAGAAATTGGTAAGTAGGACCCAATTAAATGAAACAACTTCCACACAGCTAAAGAAACTATGAACAGAGTAAAGGGACAACCTATTAAATGAGAAAAAAATATTTTCAAGCTATTCATCTGACAATCTCATATTCAGAATCTATATGGAACTCAAACAAATCAACAAGCAAAAATCAACCCCATTAAAAATGGGCATAGGACATGAGCAGAAAACATACATGCAGTCAACAAGCATATGAAAAAAAATTCAGTATCACTAATCATTAGGGAAATGCAAACCAAATCCACAATGAAATACCACCTCACACCAGTCAAAATTGCTATCTTAAAAAAAAATACTTTCAAAATTGTAGAGAAAAGAGGACACTTATACGCTGCTGGTGGGAATGTAAATTAGTTCAATTACTGTGAAAAGCAGTCTGGAAATTTCTTAACGAACTTAAAATAGAACTACCATTTGACCAGCATCGCACTACTGGGCATATACCCAGAGAAATAGAAATTGTTCTGCCATAAAGACATGAGCACACATATGTTAATTTCAGCACTAATAACAAAGATACAGAATCAAACTTGATGCCCATCAGAGGTGGAGAGGATATAGAAAATGCGATATATATACACCATGGGATACTATGCAGCTATAAAAAAGAGGATCATGGCCTTTGCAGCAACACAGTTGGAACTGGAGGCCAGTATTCTAGGCAAATTAACCCAGAAACAAAAAAACAAATGCCACATGTTCTCACTTATAAGTGGGAGCTAAATATTGAGTACACATGGACACAAAAAAGGAAACAATAGACACTGAGGCCTACTTGAGGGTGGAGGGTGGGAAGAGTATAAGGACTAAAAAATTTTCTATCAGATATTGTGCTGATTACTTGGGTGACAAAATTGTCTGCACACCAAACACCCACAAAACACAATTTACCCATGTAACAAATCTAAACATGTATCCCTTGAACACAGAACAAAAGTTTGAAAGAAAATAATTACATATTACTTATCTGATAATGGATTAATATCAAGAATATGTAACAAACTCATACAACTCAACAACAAACAACCTGGTTTTAAAATGGGCAAACTGCTTGAATAGACATTTCTTCAAAGAAGATATACAAATGGCTAACAAGCATATGAAAATATGCTGAATTTCATGAATTATTAGAGAAATGCAAGTCAAAACCACAATGAGATGCCACCCAGCACCTAATAATATGGTTGCTATGTAAAAACAACAACAAAAGTAAATAGCAAGTGTTGGCAAGGATGTGGAGAAATTGGATCACTGTGTACTGTTGGTGGAAAGGTAAAAAGGTCCAACTGCAATGGGAAAACAGAATGGTGGTTCCTCTGAAAATTAAAAATAGAATTACCATATGACCCAGCAATTCAAGTTACAGGTTTATATCCATAGGAATGGAAAGCAGGGACTAAAATAAATATTTACACATCCTCATGTTTAATAGCAATATTATTCACAATAGCCAAAACTTGCAAACAACCAAATAGTCTATCAATGGATGAATGGATGAATAAAATTAGATATACACATACAATGGAATATTATTCAGCCTTATAAAGAAAGGAAACTCTGAGAAATGCTACAAAGTTCATGGGCATTATGCTAAGTAAAATAAGCCAGTCACAAAAGGACAAATACTGTATTATTCTACTGATACGAGGAAACTGGCATAAATTCATAGAGACGGAAAATAGAATGCTGGTTATGAAGGGCTGAGGGAAGGGAGGAATTCGGAATTATTATTCAATGGGTATAGAGTGTTGGTTTTGCCAGATGAATTGTGTAGATGGCTGATGGTGATGGTTGCACAATATAAATGTACTTAATGCCAATGAAACATACAATTAAAATGGTTGAGTTAATAAATTTATGTTGTATGTATTTTACCACGATTGAAATTTTTAAAAATTAATTGACCATAAATATATAGTTTACTTTTAGACTCATTTATGTTCTATTGATATGCAGGCCCTTTTTTATGCCAGTAAAATAAAAGTATTCCCATAGATACAACATGTATGAATCACAAAAAATAATTTGCTGAGGGAAAAAAGACAAACAGAAAAGAGGACATATTGTGAATTATTATTTATATGATGTTTTAGAAATAACATAACAAATTTATAGAAATGGAAAGCAGACCAATATTTGCCTGTAAGTTATGAGGGTAAAGATCAATGAGGAAAAGACATGAAGAAACGTTATCAGGAGATGATAAAGTTCTCTATACTGATAGTGGTTTGGGTTATACAGATATATGCAATTGTCAAATACAACAAATTGTATAGTTAAGATTCGTGCGTTTTTCCTTTATGTAAATTTTACTTCAAAAGGAAAAGAAACCGTAAAGAAATATTGAACTCCAGTTAATCATTGGCTTGCTAAATTACTTAGGGTTGGAATATACTGTTGCCTATGGCTTACTTTAAAATGCATCCCCAAATAATAGAAGTTTCTGAATAGATAACGGATGGACATAGAAACATATATGTGATTAAGTAAAGATAGAAATCTGCTTATACTGCAGTCTCTAGATAGTAGTTATAGTGATACTTACTGTACAACTCAGTCGACCTCTCTGGGTGTTTAATCAGTTTTGTAATAAAATATTAGCAAAAGTGGAATTGTGCTAAGTATACATTTTGTACACTACTTAACTCACCTTCAGTATAGCTTGATCATATCTCCTCATTATTTTATGTGCTACTGATATCATTTCAATGAACATATTCTGTCATTTCTGCCTTAGGGTGTGTTTTATAATTTTGTGGTCATTAGCTTGCTAAATTGCATGGGAGTGAAAACTTGGTTCTCTTGTGAAGAATTATTGCCTAGAGTTATTTCCTTGAGGTAAAATCTTCAGGGTCAGAAGATATATAAAGTTTCAGGTGGCAGTACATATTTTCTAGAGCAACTCCCAAATGATGCATATAAATTTGCAACTGTACCAGTAGGATTTCAGAGGGCTAGTTTGCAAGATGGAAGCCAATGCAAAAATGTATGATCATCTATTATTCATTTATTTGAGTATGTCTTTTTTTGAATTCTTGGTTTATAAAAATGTGAATAATTACTTTAAATGTAATCTTATAAATAAAAAAAAGTTAAAGAAATATCAGAAAATGCAAGTCAAAATGAGATGATAAATGGTAACCATATTTCTTATCACTATTAATAACTTTTTAATATGTAATTCCATTCTTTACTCTGAGATTGGGGTGGAGAAAATAATGAA
The DNA here is from genome assembly GCF_047675955.1 of Chlorocebus sabaeus. Taxonomy (NCBI): domain Eukaryota; kingdom Metazoa; phylum Chordata; class Mammalia; order Primates; family Cercopithecidae; genus Chlorocebus; species Chlorocebus sabaeus. The sequence continues at coordinate 76,960,360 of NC_132933.1, read as the reverse complement.
CACTGGAGAAACACACACAATGTCTGCCTTAGACACCAATCTGGAAAAAGCAGAACATGTAGTTTCAATTAACCCAGATGAAACGGTAGAAACTGCAAGGTTACATTAAGAAACACAAACACATACACACGCACAAACTATAATATGAATTAGTAAGGATAATACTGTAGAAGATACTGCAAAAAAAATAAGAAGATACTATTACAAAGAAACAAATCTGTGGACAGGGAGAATTTTAAGTGAATATTCAGTTATTTGATACAGACAAAGAGAAAGTAAAATTGATATTTCTAGAAACAAAAATGTTGACTAAATGTTAGATCTGTTTGACAACACAGAGAAAATGTACAAAATAAATTTTAGACTTACGTTTCAAATTGACTGGGACTCTGAGTCAAGGGCTTCAGGACAATTGTCTATTTTGGGGGCGAGGTTGGAAAGGGTTTGTTGCTCAGGTTGTAGTGCAGTGGCACACATATGGCTTACTACAGCCTCAACCTCCTGGGATCAAGCAATCCTCCAATCTCAGCCTCCTATGTAGCTGGGTCTACAGGCACACGCCACCACGCCTGACTTATTTTACAAAATTTTCATAGAAACAGAGTCTTATTAGGTTTCCCAGGCTGGCCTCCAACTCCCTGGCTCAAGCAATCCTCCTGCTTCAGCCTCCAAAAGTACTGGGATTACAGGCATGGGCCACCACACCCAGCCCAGTCATCTAAAGAAAGGCTGAGGCAGGCTGAGTGCCAAATAGGTAAACATAAAGTACAGTAGAGAAAAACTTTCCATCTTGATGCAGTTTAGGATACAGAAGCTCTGGATTTGCTGTCCATGGCTTGTAGAATCCTCATAGCACTGTGCTGATCAGAAATGGTCTCGTAGTACTTCCTGAATTTTGATTAAGGGAGTCACAGGTAAGGGATGGAGGCTAGACTTGGCACTGGGCTATGCATTTGAAAGCACTCTACATGAATGTCCTCTTTTGATAAATGTCTGTTCATATCCTTTGCCCACTTTTTGATGGGGTTGTTTGTTTTTTTCTTGTAAATTTGTTTGAGTTCTTTGTAGGTTCTGGATATTAGTCCTTTGTCAGATGAGTAGATTGCAAAAATTTTCTCCCATTCTGTAGGTTGCCTGTTCACTCTGATGGTAGTTTCTTTTGCTGTGCAGAAGCTCTTTAGTTTAATTAGATCCCATTTGTCAATTTTGGCTTTTGCTGCCATTGCTTTTGGTGTTTTAGACATGAAGTCTTTGCCCATGCCTATGTCCTGAATGGTATTCCCTAGGTTTTCTTCTAGGGTTTTTGTGGTATTAGGTCTAACATTTAAGTCTCTAATCCATCTTGAATTAATTTTCGTATAAGGAGTAAGGAAAGGATCCAGTTTCAGCTTTCTACTTATGGCTAGCCAATTTTCACAATACAGCCAACAGACACATGAAAAAATGCTCATCATCACTGGCCATCAGAGAAATGCAAATCAAAACCACAATGAGATACCATCTCACACCAGTTAGAATGGCAATCATTCAAAAGTCAGGAAACAACAGGTACTGGAGAGAATGTGGAGAAATAGGAACACTTTTACACTGTTGGTGGGATTGTAAACTGGTTCAACCATTATGGAAAACAGTATGGCGATTCCTCAAGGATCTAGAACTAGATGTACCATATGACCAAGCCATCCCATTACTGGGTATATACCCAAAGGATTATCAATCATGCTGCTATAAAGACACATGCACACGTATGTTTATTGCGGCACTATTCACAATAGCAAAGACTTGGAATCAATCCAAATGTCCATCAGTGACAGACTGGGTTAAGAAAATGTGGCACATATACACCATGGAATACTATGCAGCCATAAAAAAGGATGAGTTTGTGTCCTTTGTAGGGACATGGATGCAGCTGGAAACCATCATTCTCAGCAAACTATCACAAGAACAGAAAACCAAACACCGCATATTCTCACTCATAGGTGAGAACTGAACAATGAGATCACTTGGACTCAGGAAGGGGAACACCACACACCGGGGCCTATCACGGGGAGGGAGGAGGGGGGAGGGATTGCATTGGGAGTTATACCTGATGTAAATGACGAGTTTATGGGTGCAGCACAGCAACATGGCACAAGTATACATATGTAACAAACCTGCACGTTATGCACGTTATGTACATATACCCCAGAACTTAAAGTATAATAAAAAGAAAAAAGAAAAAAAAAAAAAAGAAAGCACTCTACAAATTAGGAAATGGAGGCAGCCTAGTTCTAGGATTAGAACCCAGAGTACTTGACTAAGGAGTAAAGTTTGAAAGAATCATGTCTCAGTAATTTTAAAGCACTCACTGATCAGTAGATATAGCTGGACCAGGCTCAAGGATTCAGATGTCAAAAGAAGGATTGAAGATAGACTTGGATCATTCGATCTTAAGGCACTTTACTTGTCAGGAATTGAGAATCATAAGTGTCCTTGGCTAAGGATATTGTCTTGAATATCAGAGTCCATTTTTTTAAAGCTTGGTCCTTAGGGTGCCATGTTTTTCCACCTCAATAACTTTTTATTTTACTGTATTTTTATTAATTCAGGGGGCACAAGTGGAGTTTTGTCATATAAATATGACATACTAGTGGCATAAAAGCTCAGGCTTTTTAGTGCAACTGTCTGTTTTTACACTGTTTATGTCCAAGTGTACACACTGATTAGCTCTCACTTATAAATGAGAACATGTGTTATTTGACTTCCTCTTTCTGAGTTGTTTTAGTTAAGGTAATGGCCTTCAATTCCATATGTGCTGCTGAAAAAGACATGATTTTATTCTTTTCTATGGCTGAGTAGCAGTCTACAGTGTGTGTGTGTGTGTGTGTGTGTCTGTGTATAACACAATTTCTTTATCCAATCATCTATTGTTAGACACTTGGGTTGATTCCATGACTTTGGTATTGTGAATAGTGCTGCAGCAAACATACAAGTGCAGGGGTCGTTTTTCTATAATTATTTTTCTTTTGGGTAGATATTCAGTGGTTGAATTGCTGTGTAAGAGTGTAGTTCTATTTTTACTTCTTTGCAAAATCTCTATATTGTCTTTTGTAGAAGATGTTGTACAAGTTTACATTTCCCCCCACAGTGTGTTACCTTTTCTCTGCATCGTCATCAACATCAGTTGTTTTTTGACTTTGTAGTACTAGCCATTATCATCGGTATAAGGTGGTATCGCACTGAGGTTTCAATTTGCATGTATCTGCTGATTAGTGACACTGAGCATTTTCTAATATGTTTGTTGGCTGCTTGTATGTCTTTTTTTGAAATTTGTCTGCTCATGTCCTTTGCCCAATTTTAATGGAGTTATTCGTTTATATTCTTGTAGAGCGTTTGAGTTTCTTGTAGATTATGGATGTTAGTTATTTGGCAAATGCATGGCTTGCAAATATTTTCTCCCATTCTGTAGGTTGCCAGTTTATGCTGTTGATTATTTCAGCAGATTATTTCACAGCTTCAATCAGAAGCCGTGTCGAATATTTTTAGTTTAATTAAGACCTACTTGACTATTTTTTTCTTTTACTTGCATTTACTTTTAAGGTTTTATTTATAAATTCTTTGCCTAGGTGAATGTCTAGAAAAGTTTTTTCCAGATTTTATTCTATAATTTTTATAGTGGTATTACCTTTAAGTCTTTAACTCTTCTTGAGTTAATTTCAGTATATAGTGAAAGATGGGAGTCCAGTCTCATTCTTCTGCATATGACTATCCAATTGTCCCAGCACCATTTATTAAATAGGGTGTCATTTCCCCAGTGTATATTTTTGTCCACTTTGCCAAAGATCAGTTGATTTTAGGTATGCTGCATTATTTCTGGGTACCCTATTGTGTTCCATTGATGTATGTGTCTATTTTTATACCAGTTCCATGCTGCTTTGTTTAGCCTTGTGGTATAACCTGGAGTCAGGTAATGTAATGTTGCCATCTTTGTTCTTTGGGCTTAGGACTTCTTTCAGTCTTTGGGCTCTTTTTTGGTCCTATATTAATTTTAGGATTGTTTTTTCTAATTCTGTGAGAAATGACATTGACAAATTAATAAAAATGCATCAAATCTAAATTGTTCTTTGGGCAGCATGGTCATTTAAACAATGTTGATTTTTCCAATTGTTAAGCATGGGATGATTTTCCATTGGTTTGTGTCATGTATGATTTATTTCAGCAGTGTTTTGTAGTTCTCTTGTAGAAATCTTCACATCCTTGGTTAAATGTATTCCTAGGTATTTTATTTTATTTTATTTTTTATTAATTTTTTATTTGTATTTTAAGTTCTGGGGTACATGGGCAAGATGTGCAGGTTTGTTACATAGGTAAAACTTGTGCCATGGTGGTTTGCTGCACCTATCAACCTATCACCTAGGTATTAAGCACAGCATGCATTAGCTGTTTTTCCTAATGCTCTCCTTCCCCCCACCCCATCCGTCAACAGGCCACAGTGTATTTTGTTTTCCTCCCTATGTCCATGAGTTGTCATTGTTCAGCTCCCACTTATAAGTGAGAACATGCAGGGTTTGGTTTTCTTTTCCTATGTTAGTATGCTGAGGATAATGGCTTCCAGCTCCATCCATGTCCCTGCAAAAGGCATGATTTTGTTCTTTTTTATGGATGCATAGTATTCCTTGATGTATATGTACCATATTTTCTTTATTTAGTATATCACTGATGGACATATGGGTTGATTCCATGTCTTTTCTATTGTGAATAGTGCTGCAATGAACGTGCATGTGCATGTATCTTTGTAATAGAATGATTTATATTCCTTTGGGTATATACCCAGTAAAGGGAATGCCATGTCAAATTGTATTTCTGGTTCTACATTTTTGAGGAAATTCTACACTGTCTTCAGTGAATGATTTATATTCCTTTGGGTATATACCCAGTAAAGGGAATGCTATGTCAAATTGTATTTCTGGTTCTACATTTTTGAGGAATTTCTACACTGTCTTCCACAATGATTGAACTAATTTATATTCCCACAAACAGTGTAAAAGCATTCCTATTTCTCTGCAAACTCACCAGCATCTGTTGTTTCTTGGCATTTTAATAATTGCCATTCTGACTGGCATAAGATGGTATTTTATTGTGATTTTGATTTGGATTTCACTAATGGTAAGTGATATTGAGGGTTTTTTCCTATGTTTATTGGTCACACAAATGTCATCTTTTGAGAAGTGCCTGTTCATGTCCTTTGCCCACTTTTTGATGGGGTTGTTTGTTTTCTTGTAAATTTGTTTAAGTTTCTTGTAGATTCTAGATATTAGAACTGTGTCAGATGGATAGATTGTAAAATTTTTCTCCCACTCTGTAGGTTGCCTGTTTGCTCTAATTATAGTTCCTTTTGCTGTGTAGAAGCTTTTTAGTTTAATTAAATCCCATTTGTCAATTTTTGCTTTTGTTGCCATTGCTTTTGATGATTTCATCATGAAATCTCTTCCCATTCCTATAACCTGAATAGTATTGCCTAGATTTTCTTCTAGTGTTTTTATTGTTTTGGGTTTTACATTTAAGTCTTTAATCCATCTTGAGTTAAGTTTTGTATAATGTGTAAGGAAGGGGCCAAATTTCAATTTTCTGGATATGGTAGCCAGTTCTCCCAGCACCATTTATTAAATAGGAAATCTTTTCCCTATTGCTTGTTTTTGTCAGTTTTGTTAAAGACCAGATGGTTGTAAATGTGTGGTCTTATTTCTGAGTTCTTATTCTGTTCCATTGGTCTATGTTTCTGTTTTTGTACCATTATCATGCTGTTTTGATTAGCGTAGCCTTGCAGTATAGTTTGAAGTTCAGTAGCATGATGCCACCAGCTTTGATCTTTTTGCTTAGGGTTGTCTTGGCTATATGAGCTCTTTTTTCATTTGAGTTTTAAAATAGTTTCTTCTAAATCTGTGATGAATGTCAATGGTAATTTAATGAGAATAGCATTAAATCTAGAAATTAATTTTTGCAGTATGGCCATTTTTATAATATTGATTCTTTCTATCCATAAGCATGGAATGCTTTTTTTTTTTTTCATTTGTTTGTGTCCTCTTTGATTTCCTTCAGTACTGGTTTGTAGTTCTCCTCAAAGAGACCTTTCACTTCCCTTATTTGCTGTATTCCTAGGTGTTTTATTCTCTTTGAAGCAATTGTGAATGGGAGGTCTTTCATGATTTTGCTCTATGCTTGCCTGTCGTTGGTGTATAGGAATGCTTGTGACTTTTACATATTGATTTTGTACCCTGAGGCTTTGCTGAAGTTGCTTATCAACTTCAGAAGCTTCTGGGTGAGAAAACCCCATCGGGGTTTTCTATATATAGGATCATGTCATCTGCAAACAAAAACAATTTGACTTCCTCTCTTCTTATTCGAATACCCTTTATTTCTTTCTCTTAGCTGATTGCCCTGGACACAACTTCAAATACTATGTTGAATAGGAGTGTTGGGAGAGGTCATCCTTATCTTGTGCCAGTTTTTAAGAGGCATGCTTTCAGCTTTTGCCTATTCAGTATAATATTGGCTGTGGGTTTGTCATAATTGGCTCTTATTATTTTGAGGTATGTTCCTTCAATTCCTAGTTTATTGAGAGCTTTTAACATGTAGCAATGTTGAATTTTATTGAAGGCCTTTTCTGCATTTATTGCAATAATCATGTGATTTTTGTCTTTAGATCTGTTTATGTGATGAATTATTTTTATAGATATGTGTATATTGAACCAGCCTTCCATCCCAGGGATGAAGCCAACTTGATCATGGTGGATAAGGTTCTTGATGTGCTGCTATATTTGGCTTGCTGGTATTTTATTGAGAATTTTTGCATCAATGTTTATCAGGGACATTGTTATATTTTTCTTTTTTTGTTGTATCTCTGCCAGTTTTTGGTATCAGGATGATGCTAACCTCATAGAATGAATTAGGGAGGCATTCTTTTTTTTACATTTTTTTCCAATAAATTATTGGGGTACAGGTGGTATGCAGAACGTGCAGGTTTGTTACATAGGTATACATGTGCCATGATGGTTTGCTGCACCCGTCAAACCGACATCCAGGTTTTAAACCCCGCATGCATTAGGTATTTGTCCTAATGCTCTCCCTCTCCTTGCACCCCACCCATGACAGGCCCAGGTGTGTGATGTGCCCCTCCCTGTGTTCATGTGTTCTCATTGTTCAATGCCCACTTATGAGTGAGAACATGCAGTGTTAGGTTTTCTCTTCCTGTGTTAGTTTGCTGAGAGTGGGGGTTTCTACCTTCATCCATGTCCCTGCAAAGGACGTGAAGTCATTCTTTTTTTGTGGCTGCATAGTATTCCATGGTATATATGTGCCACATTTTCTTTATCCAGTCTATCATTGATGGGCATTTGGGTTGGTTCCAAGTCTTTGCTATTGTGAATAGTGCTGCAATAAACATACATGTGCGTGTGTCTTTATAATACAATGATTTATAATCCTTTGGGTATACACCCAGTAATGGGATTGCTGGGTCAATGGTATTTCTGGTTCTAGATTCTTGAGGAATTACCACACTGTCTTCCACAATGGTTTAACTAATTTCAGTCCCATTAACAGTGTAAAAGCATTCCTGTTTCTCCACATTCTCTCCAGCAGAGTTTTAATCATCAGGAAATGCTACATTTGGTTGAATGCTTTTTCTACGTTTATTGAGATAATCGTGTGATTTAGGTTTTTAATTTTGTTTATGTGGTATATCACATTTACTGATTTGCATATGTTAAACCACTCTGCATCCTTAGTATGAAACCCACTTGTTCATGGTGGATTATCTTTTTGGTATGTTGTTGAATTCAGTTAGCTAGTATTTTGTTAAGGATATCAGCATCTATGTTCGTCAAAAATATCAGTCTGTAGTTTTTTGTTTTTTGGGTTTTTGTTTTGTTTTGTTTTTGTTTTTGTTTTTGGTTATGTCATTTCCTGTTTGTGGTATTACTGTGATGCTGGATTCATAGAATGAATTAGGGAGGGATCTTTCTTTCTCTGTCTTGTGGAATAATGTCAAAAGGATTGGTACGAATTCTTCTTTGAATGTCTGGTACAATTCTGCTGTACATCTGTCTGGTCCCGGACTTTTTTGTTTTGGTAATTTTGAAATTACCATTTCAATCTCATTGCTTGTTATTGGTCAGGTTATCTAATTCTTCCTGATTTAAGCTATGAGGGTTGTATTTTTCCAGGAATTTATCCATCTCTTCTAGGTTTTCTAGTTTATATGTGTAAAGGTGTTCATAGTAGCCTTTAACAATATTTTGTATTTCAGTGGTGTCAGTTGTAATATTTCCTTTCTTTGTGTGGTAATTTGTATGTTCTCTCTTCTTTTCTTGGTTAATCTTGCTAATGGTCTATCAATTTTACTTACCTTTTGAAAGAACCAGTTTTTCTGTTTATTTATCTTTTGTATTTTTAAATTTCAAATTTATTTTGTTCTGCTCTATCTTGCTTATTTCCCTTCTGATGGGTTTGTGTTTGGTTTGTTCTTGTATCTCAAATTCCTTGAGGAGTGATCTTAGAATGTGTTTGTGATCTTTTAGTCTTTGTATTGTAGGTATTTAGGGCTATGAACTTTCCTTTTATCTGCACCATTGCTGTATCCCAGAGGTTTTCGTAGATTGTGTTATTATTGTCATTCAGTTCAAAGAAAAGTTTATTTCCATCTTAGTTTCGTTTTTGATAGTTCCAGAAAAAAAAATGGTACCATCTCCTCTTTGTATTTCTGTTAGAATTCAGCTGTAAACCCATCTGGTCCTGGGATTTTTTTGGTTTGTAGGATATTTATTACTGTCTCAATTTCAAAACTCATTATTTGTCTACTCAGGGATTCAATGTTTTCCTCATTCAGTCTTGGGAGGGTGTATGAGTCCAGGAATATATCCATTTCTTCTAGATGTTCTAGTTTATTTGTGTAGAGGTGTTTATAGTATTCTCTGATAGTTTTTTCATTTCTGTGACATCAGCGGTGATATCCCCTTTATCATTTTTTATTATGTCTATTTGAATCTTCTCTCTTTTCTTCTTAGTCTAGCTAGAAGTTTATCTATTTTATTAATTTAAAAAAACAGGGGCGGAGCAAGATGGCCGAATAGGAACAGCTCCAGTCTCCAACTCCCAGCGCCAGCGACACAGAAGACCGGTGATTTCTGCATTTTCAACTGAGGTACTGGGTTCATCTCACTACGGAGTGCCGGACAATCAGTGCTGGTCAGCTGTTGCAGCCCGACCAGCGAGAGCTGAAGCAGGGCGAGGCATCGCCTCACCTGGGAAGCACAAGGGGGAAGGGAATCCCTTTTCCTAGCCAGGGGAACTGTAATACCACACATCTACAACCATCTGATCTTTGACAAACCTGAGAGAAACAAGAAATGGGGAAAGGATTCCCTATTTAATAAATGGTGCTGGGAAGATTGGGTAGCCATAAGTAGAAAGCTGAAACTGGATCCTTTCCTTACTCCTCATACGAAAATTAATTCAAGATGGATTAGAGACTTAAATGTTAGACCTAATACCATAAAAATCTGAGAGGAAAACCTAGGTAGTACCATTCAGGACATAGGCACGGGCAAAGACTTCATGTCTAAAACACCAAAAGCAATGGCAGCAAAAGCCAAAATTGACAAATGGGATCTAATTAAACTAAAGAGCTTCTGCATGGCAAAAGAAACTACCATCAGAGTGAACAGGCAACCTACAGAATGGGAGAAAATTTTTGCAATCTACTCATCTGACAAAGGGCTAATATCCAGAACCTACAAAGAACTCAAACAAATTTACAAGAAAAAAACAAACAACCCCATCAAAAAGTGGGCAAAGGATATGAACAGACATTTCTCAAAAGAAGACATTCATACAGCCAACAGACACATGAAAAAATGCTCATCATCACTGGCCATCAGAGAAATGCAAATCAAAACCACAATGAGATACTATCTCACACCAGTTAGAATGGCGATCATTAAAAAGTCAGGAAACAACAGGTGCTGGAGAGGATGTGGAGAAATAGGAACACTTTTACACTGTTGGTGGGACTGTAAACTAGTTCAACCATTATGGAAAACAGTATGGCGATTCCTCAAGGATCTAGAACTAGATGTACCATATGACCCAGCCATCCCATTACTGGGTATATACCCAAAGGATTATAAATCATGCTTCTATAAAGACACATGCACACGTATGTTTATTGCGGCACTATTCACAATAGCAAAGACTTGGAATCAACCCAAATGTCCATCAGTGACAGACTGGATTAAGAAAATGTGGCACATATACACCAAGGAATACTATGCAACCATAAAAAAGGATGAGTTTGTGTCCTTTGTAGGGACAAGGATGCAGCTGGAAACCATCATTCTTAGCAAACTATCACAAGAACAGAAAACCAAACACCGCATGTTTTCACTCATAGGTGGGAACTGAATAATGAGATCACTTGGACTCGGGAAGGGAAACATTACATACCGGGTCCTATCACGGGGAGGGGGGAGGGGGGAGGGATGGCATTGGGAGTTATACCTGATGTAAATGACGAGTCGATGGGTACTGATGAGTTGATGGGTGCAGCACACCAAGATGGCACAAGTATACATATGTAACATACCTGCACGTTATGCACATGTACCCTAGAACTTAAAGTATAATAATAATAATAATAATAATAAAAAAATAAAAATTAAAAAACAGCTTCCGCATTCATTAATTTTTTGGAGGGTTTTTGTGTCTCTATCTTCTTCAGTTCTACTCTGATCTAGGTTATTTTTTGGGGGGGCATATAAAACTTTATTTTTTTTAATACTTTAAGTTCTAGGGTACATGTGCACAGTGTGCAGGTTTGTTATATATGTATACATGTGCCATGTTGGTATGCTGCACCCATCAACTCGTCAGCACCCATCAACTCGTCATTTACATCAGGTATAACTCCCAATGCAATCCCTCCCCCCTCCCCATACCCATAATAGGCCCCAGTGTGTGATGTTCCCCTTCCAGAGTCCAAGTGATCTCATTGTTCAATTCCCACCTATGAGTGAGAATATGCAGTGTTTGGTTTTCTGTTCTTGTGATAGTTTGCTGAGAATGATGGTTTCCAGCTGCATCCATATCCCTACAAAGGACACAAACTCATCCTTTTTTATGGCTGCATAGTATTCCATGGTGTATATGTGCCACATTTTCTTAATCCAGTCTGTCACTGATGGACATTTGGGTTGATTCCAAGTCTTTGCTATTGTGAATAGTGCCACAATAAACATACATGTGCATGTGTCTTTATAGCAGCATGATTTATAATCCTTTGGGTATATACCTAGTAATGGGATGGCTGGGTCATATGGTATTTCTAGTTCTAGATCCTTGAAGAATCGCCATACTGTTTTCCACAATGGTTGAACCAGTTTACAATCCCACCAACAGTGTAAAAGTGTTCCTATTTCTCCACATCCTCTCCAGCACTTGTTGTTTCCTGACTTTTTAATGATTGCCATTCTAACTGGTGTGAGATGGTATCTCATTGTGGTTTTGATTTGCATTTCTCTGATGGCCAGTGGTAATTAGCATTTTTTCCTGTGCCTGTTGGCTGTATGCATGTCTTCTTTTGAGAAATGTCTATTCATATCATTTGCTCACTTTTTGATGGGGTTGTTTGTTTTTTTTTTCTCGTAAATTTGTTTGAGTTCTTTGTAGGTTCTGGATATTAGCCCTTTGTCAGATGAGTAGATTGCAAAAATTTTCTCCCAATCTGTAGGTTGCCTGTTCACTCTGATGGTAGTTTCTTTTGCTGTGCAGAAGCTCTTCAGTTTAATTAGATCCCATTTGTCAATTGTGGCTTTTGTTGCCATTGCTTTTGTTGTCTTAGACATGAAGTCCTTGCCCATGCCTATATCCTGAATGGTATTACCTAGGTTTTCTTCTAGGGTTTTTATGATTTTAGGCATAACATTTAAGTCTCTAATCCATCTTGAATTAATTTTCGTATAAGGAGTAAGGAAAGGATCCAGTTTCAGCTTTATACTTATGACTCGTCAATTTTCCCAGCACCATTTATTAAATAGGGAATTCTTTCCCCATTTCTTGTTTCTCTCAGGTTTGTCAAAGATCAGATGGCTGTTGATGTGTGGTATTATTTCTGAGGGCTCTGTTCTGTTTCATTGGTCTATATCTCTGTTTTGGTACCAGTACCATGCTGTTTTTTTTGGTTACTGTAGCCTTGTAGTACAGTTTGAAGTCAGGTATCATGATGCCTCCAGCTTTGTTCTTTGACTTAGGATTATCTTGGAAATGCAGTGTCTTTTTTGGATCCATATGAACTTTAAAGCAGTTTTTTCCATTTCTGTGAAGAAACTCATTGGTCGCTTAATGGGGATGGCATTGAATCTATAGATTACCTTGGGCAGTATGGCCATTTTCACAATATTGATTCTTCCTATCCATGAGCATGGAATGTTCTTCCATTTGTTGGTGTCCTCTTTTATTTCACTGAGCAGTGGGTTGTAGTTCTCCTTGAAGAGGTGCTTTACATCCCTTGTAAGTTGGATTCCTAGGTATTTTATTCTCTTTGAAGCAATTGTGAATGGAAGTTCATTCATGATTTGGCTCTCTCTTTGTCTGTTACTGGTGTATAAAAATGCTTGTGATTTTTGCACATTAATTTTGTATCCTGAGACATTGCTGAAGTTGCTTACAGCTTAAGGAGATTTTGGGCTGAGATGATGGGGTTTTCTAAATATACAATCATTTCATCTGCAAACAGGGATAATTTCACTTCTTCTTTTCCTAACTGAATCCCCTTGATTTCTTTCTCTTGCCTGATTGCCCTAGCCAGAACTTCCAACACTATGTTGAATAGGAGTGGTGAGAGAGGGCATCCCTGTCTTGTGCCAGTTTTCAAAGGGAATGCTTCCAGTTTTTTCCCATTCAGTATGATATTGGCTGTGGGTTTGTCATAAATAGCTCTTATTATTTTGAGGTACATTCCATCAATACCGAATTTATTGAGAGATTTTAGCATGAAGGGCTGTTGAATTTTTTCAAATGCCTTTTCTGCATCTATTGAGATAATCATGTGGTTTTTGTCTTTGTTTCTGTTTATATGCTGGATTACATTTATTGATTTACGTCTGTTGAACCAGCCTTGCATCCCAGGGATGAAGCCCACTTGATCATGGTGGATAAGCTTTTTGATGTGCTGCTGGATTCGGTTTGCCAGTATTTTATTGAGGAATTTTGCATCGATGTTCATCCGGGCTATTGGTCTAAAATTCTCTTTTTTTGTTGTGTCCCTACCAGGCTTTGGTATCAGGATGATGTTGGCCTCATAAAATCAGTTAGGGAGGAATCCCTCTTTTTCTATTGATTGGAATAGTTTCAGAAGGAATGGTACCAGCTCCTCCTTGTACCTCTGGTAGAATTCAGCTGTGAATCCATCTGGTCCTGGAGTTTTTTTAGTTGGTAGGCTATTAATTATTGCTTCAATTTCAGAGCTTGCTATTGGTCTATTCAGGGATTCAACTTCTTCCTGGTTTAGTCTTGGGAGAGTGTAAGTGTCCAGGAAATTATCCATTTCTTCTAGATTTTCTAGTTTATTTGCATAGAGGAGTTTATAGTATTCTCTGATGGTAGTTTGTATTTCTGTGGGGTCGGTGGTGATATTCCCTTTATCATTTTTTATTGCATCTATTTGATTCTTCTCTCTTTTCTTCTTTATTAGTCTTGCTAGTGGTCTATCAATTTTGTTGATCTTTTCAAATAACCAGCTCCTGGATTCATTGATTTTTTGGAGGGTTTTTTGTGTCTCTATCTCCTTCAGTTCTGCTCTAATCTTAGTTATTTCTTGCCTTTTGCTAGCTTTTGGATATGTTTGCTCTTGCTTCTCTAGTTCTTTTATTTGTGATGTTAGGGTGTCAATTTTAGACCTTTTCTGCTTTCTCTTGTGGGAATTTAGTGCTATAAATTTCCCTCTGCACACTGCTTTAAATGTGTCCCAGAGATTCTGGTATGTTGTATCTTTGTTCTCATTGGTTTCAAAGAACATCATTATTTCTGCCTTCATTTCGTTATGTACCCAGTAGTCATTCAGGAGCAGGTTGTTCAGTTTCCATGTAGTTGAGTGGTTTTGATTGAGTTTCTTGGTCCTGAGTTCTAGTTTGATTGCACTGTGGTCTGAGAGACAGTTTGTTATAATTTCTTTTCTTTTCCATTTGCTGACGAGTGCTTTACTTCCAACTATGTGGTCAATTTTGGAATAAATGCAATGTGGTGCTGAGAAGAATGTATATTCTGTTGATTTGGGTTGGAGAGTTCTGTAGATGTCTCTTAGGTCCGCTTGGTGCAGAGTTGAGTTCAATTCCTGGATATCCTTGTTAACTTTCTGTCTCGTTGATCTGTCTCATGTTGACAATGGGGTATTGAAGTCTCCCATTATTATTGTATGGGAGTCTAAGTCTTTTTGTAAGTCTCTAAGGACTTGCTTTATGAATCTGGGTGCTCCTGTATTGGACGCATATATATTTAGGATAGTTAGTTCTTCCTGTTGAATTGATCCCTTTACCATTATGTAATGGCCTTCTTTGTCTCTTTTGATCTTTGATGGTTTAAAGTGTGTTTTATCAGAGACTAGGATTGCAACCCCTGCTTTTTTTTGTTGTCCATTTGCTTGGTAGATCTTCCTCCATCCCTTTATTTTGAGCCTATGTGTATCTCTGCGTGTGAGATGGGTCTCCTGAATACAGCAAACTGATGGATCTTGACTCTTTATTCAATTTATTCTGTGTCTTCTAATTGGACATTTAGTCCATTTACATTTAAGGTTAATATTGTCATGTGTGAACTTGATCCTGTCATTTTGATATTAACTGGTTATTTTGCTCGTTAGTTGATGCAGTTTCTTCCTAGCATCGATCTTTACATTTTGGCATGTTTTTGCAATGGCTGGTACCAGTTGTTCCTTTCATGTTTAGTGCTTCCTTCTGGATCTCTTGTAGGGCAGGCTTGGTGGTGACAGAATCTCTAAGCATTTGCTTGTCTGTAAAGGATTTTATTTCTCCTTCACTGATCAAACTTAGTTTGGCTAGATATGAAATTCTGGGTTGAAAAATCTTTTGTTTAAGAATGTTGAATATTGGCCCCTACTCTGTTTTGGTTTGTAGAGTTTCTGCCAAGAGATCTGCTGTTAGTCTAATGGGCTTCCCTTTGGGGGTAACCCGACCTTTCTCTCTGGCTGCCCTTAAGATTTTTTCCTTCATTTCAACTTTGGTGAATATGCCAATTATGTGTCTTGAAGTTGCTCTTCTCGTGGAGTATCTTTGTGGCGTTCTTTGTATTTCCTGAAGTTGAATGTTGGCCTGCCTTGCTAGGTTGGGGAAGTTCTCCTGGATGATATCCTGAAGAGTGTTTTCCAACTTGGTTCCATTTTCCCCCTCACTTTCAGGCACCCCAATCAGACGTAGATTTGGTCTTTTCGCATAATCCCATATTTCTTGCAGGCTTTGTTCATTTCTTTTTCCTTTTTTTTTCTCTAGACTTCTCTTGTCGCATCATTTCATTCATCTGATCTTCAATCATTGATATTCTTTCTTCCAGTTGATCAAGTCGGTTACTGAAGCTTGTGCATTTGTCACGTATTTCTCGTGTCATGGTTTTTATCTCTGTCAGCTCGTTTATGGCTTTCTCTGCATTGCTTATTCTAGTTGTCCATTCTTCCATTCTTTTTTCAAGATTTTTCTTTTCTTTGTGCTGTGTACATAGTTCCTCCTTTAGCAGTGAGAAGTTTGATGAACTGAAGCCTTCTTCTCTCAACTTGTCAAAGTCATTCTCCGTCCAGCTTTGATCTGTTGTTGGCGATGAGCTGCATTTCTTTGGAGGGGGAGAGGCACTCTGATTTTTTCAATTTTTTGAATTTCCAGCTTTTCTGCCCTGCTTTTTTCCCATCTTTGTGGTTTTATCTGCCTTTGGTCTTTGATGATGGTGATGTACTGACGGGGTTTTGGTGTGGGTGTCCTTTCTATTTGTTAGTTTTCCTTCTAACAGTCAGGACCCTCAGCTATAGGTCTGTTGGAGATTGCTTGAGGTCCACTCCAGACCCTGTTTACCTGGGTATCAGCAGTAGAGGCTGCAGAAGATAGAATATTGCTGTGTAGCGAGTGCTGATGTCTGATTCTTGCTCTGGAAGCTTTGTCTCAGGGGTGTACCCCACCATGTGAGGTGTGGGGTGTTGGTCTGCCCCTAGTGGGGGATGTCTCCCAGTTAGGCTACTCAGGGGTCAGGGACCCACTTGAGCAGGCAGTCTGTCTGTTCTCAGATCTCAACCTCCGTGTTGGGAGATCCACTGCTCTCTTCAAAGCTGTCAGACAGAGTCATTTGCATCTGCAGAAGTTTCTGCTGCTTTTTGTTGTTGTTGTTGTTGTTGTTTAGCTGTGCTCTGTTCCCAGAGGAGGAGTCTACAGAGACAGGCAGGCCTCCTTGAGCTGCTGTGAGCTCCACCCAGTTTGAGCTTCTCAGCGGCTTTGTTTACCTACTTAAGCCTCAGCAATGGCGGGCGCCCCTCCCCCAGCCTCGCTGCTGCCTTGCCGTTAGATCACAGACTGCTGTGCTAGCAATGAGGGAGGCTCCGTGGGCATGGGACCCTCCCGGCCAGGTGTGGCATATAATCTCCTGGTGTGCCCGTTTGCTAAGACCCTTGGTAAAGCGCAGTATTGTGGTGGGAGTTACCCGATTTTCCAGGTGTTGTGTGCCTCAGTTCCCCTGGCTAGGAAAAGGGATTCCCTTCCGCCTTGCACTTCCCAGGTGAGGTGATACCTCGCCCTGCTTCAGCTCTTGCTGGTCGGGCTCCAGCAGCTGGCCAGCACCGATTGTCTGGCACTCCCTAGTGAGATGAACCCATTACCTCAGTTGAAAATGCAGAAATCACCCATCTTCTGTGTCGCTCGCTCTGGGAGCTGGAGACTGGAGCTGTTCCTATTTGGCCATCTTGCTCCACCCCCCCAAAGCCCACGGTATTATTCTTATGCCTTTGCATCCTCATAGCTTAGCTCCCACTTATGTGAGAACATACAATGTTTGGTTTTTCATTCCTGAGTTACTTCACTTAGAATAATCATCTGCAACTCCATCCAGGTTGCTGTGAATGACATTGTTTTATTTCTTTTTATGGCTGAGTATTATTCCATGGCATATATGTACATTTTTTTATCCACTCATTGATTGGTGGCCATTTGGGCTGGTTCTATTCTCTTGCAATTGTCAATTGTGCTGCTGTAAACATGCATGTGCAAGTGTCATTTTTGCAGAATGACTTCTTTTCCTCTGTGTAGATACCGAGTAGTGGGATTGCTAGATCAAAGGATAGATCTCCTTTTAGTTCTTTGAGGAATCTTCACACTGTTTTCCATAATGATTGTACTAGTTTGCATTCCCACTAGCAGTGTATAAGAGTTCATTTTCACCATATCTACACCAACATCTATTATTTTTAAAATTTTTAATTATGGCCATTCTTGCAGGAGTAAAGTGGTATCACATTGTGGTTTTGATTTGCATTTCCCTGGTAATTAGTGGTGTTGAGCATTTTAAAATATGTCTGTTGGCCATTTGTATATCTTCTTTTCAGAATTGTCTATCCAGGTCCTTATCCCACATTTTGATGGGATTGTTGCGATTTTTTGTGGATTTGTTTGAGTTCATTGTAGATTCTGGATATTAGTCCTATGTCAGATGTGTAGTTCGTGAATATTTTTCTCCCACTATGTGGGTTGTCTCTTTACCCTGCTGATTATTTCTTTTGCTGTGCAGAAGCTTTTTAGTTTAATTAAGTCCCATCTATTTATCTTTGTTTTTGTTGCTTTTGCTTTTGGGGGTCCTGGTCTTGAAGTCTTTGCTTAAGCCAATATCGAGAAGGGTTTTTTGAATGTTATCTTCTAAAATTTTTATGGCTTCAGGTCTCAGATTTAAGTCCTCGATCCATCTTGAATTGATTTTTGTATAAGGTGGGAGATGAGGCTCCAGTTTTATTCTCCTACATGTGGCTTGCCCATTATCTCAGTACCATTTGTTGAATAGGATATATTCAACAAATGTGTGTGTGTGTGTGTGTATATATATATGTATATGTAGATAATAAAGTTCATTAAAAAACTTTATGTTTTTTGTTTCCTTTGTTGAAGAACAGTTGGCTGTATTTGGCCATATGTTTGAGTTATCTATTGTGTTCCATTCATTTATGTGCCTATTTTTATACCAGTACCATGTAGTTTTGGTGACTGTGGCCTCATAGTATAGTTTGAAGTTGAGTGACGTGATGCCTCCAGATATTTTATTTTTAATTTTTCTTTGGCTATGTGGGCCCTTTTTATTGTTCCATATGAATTGCATTGAATTTGTAGATTGCTCTTGTCAGTATGGTCATTTTTACAAAATCCGTTCTACCAATCCGTGAGCATGGGATGTGTTCCCATTTGTTTGTTTCATCTATGATTTCTTTCAGCAGTGCTTTGTAGTTTTCCTTGTAGAAGTCTTTGAACTTCTTAGTTAGGCAAATTCCTAAAGATTTTACTTTTTTTTTTTTTTTTTTGCAGCTATTGTAAAAGCGGTTGAGATTTTAATTTAATTCTCAGCCTGGTAGTTGTTGGTGGATAGCAGTGCTACTGATTTGTGTAAATTGATTTTGTATCCTGAAATTTTGTTGAATTCATTTTTCAGGTGTAGGAGATTTTTGGCTGAATCTGTAGGGTTTTCTAGGTATACAGTCACATCATTGGCAAACAGTAACAATCTGACTTCCTCTTTACAGATACGGATGCCCTTTCTTTCTCTTGTCTGATGGCTCTGGCTAAGAATTCCACTACTATGTTGAATAGAAGTGGTGAAAGGGGGCATCCTTGTCTTGTTTCATTTCTCAGGGAGAATGCGTTCAATTATTCTCCATTCAGTATAATGTTGGCTGTGGGTTTGTCATAGATGGTGTTTATTACCTTAAGGTATGTCCCTTCTATGCTAATTTTGCTGAGGTTTTTAATCATAAAGAGGTGCCGATTTTTTCAAATGTTTTTTCTGCATCTGTCAAGATGACTGTGTGATTTTTGTTTTTAATTCTGTTTATGTGGTGAATCGCATTTATTGACTTGCCTATTTTAAACCAACCCCGCCTCCCTGTTATGAAACCCACTTGAACATGGTGGCTATTTTTTTTGATATGTTGTGGGGTTTGATGAGGTAGTTTTTTTGTTTGTTTGTTTTGTTTTGTTTTGTTTTGTTTGAGAATTTCTACATCTGTGTTCATCAAGGATATTGGTCTGCAGTTTTCACTCTTTGTCATGTCTTTTCCTGGTTTTGGTATTAGGGTTATACTGGCTTCATAGAATGATTTAGGGAGGATTCCCTCTTTCTCTATCTTTTGGAATAATGTCTATAGTATTGGTACCAATTCTTCTTTGAATGTCTGATAGAATTCAGCTGTAAATCCATCTGATTCTAGACCTTTTTTCTTGGTAATTTTTTTACCATTTCAACATCGCTGCTTGTTATTGGTCTGTTCTGAGTTTACATTTTTCCCTGGTTTAAGCTAGGAAGGTAGTATATTTTCAGGAATTTATCCATCTATCATAGGTTTTCTAGTTTGTGTGCATAAAGCTGTTCTTAGTAGCCTTAACTAATTTTTTGTATTTCTTTGGTATCGGTTGTAATAGCTCCCATTTCACTTCAAAACTAGCTTATTTGGATCTTCTCTCTTCTTGGTTCATCTTGCTAATGGTTGATCAATTTTCTTTACCTTTTTAAAAAGCCAACATTTTGTTTTATTTACCCTTTAGGTTTTTTTGTTTGTTTGTTTCAATTTCATTTAGTTCTGCTCTGATTTTTCTTATTTATTTTCTTCTGCTAGATTTGGGTCTGCGTTGTTCTTGGTTCTTTAGTTCTTTGAAGTGTGACCTTAGATTGTCTATTTGTGCTCTTTTAGATGTTTTGATGTTGGGATTTAATGCTATTCACTTTCCTCTTAGCACTGCTTTTGCTCTATTACAGAGGTTTTCATAGGTTAGGTTGTGTCACTATTCTTCTTCAGTTCAAAGAATTTTTAAATTTTCATGTTGATTTGATTGTTGATACAATAATCATTCAGGAGCAGGTTATTTAATTTCCATATATATTCCTGGTTTTCAGAGTTTCTTTTGGAGTTGATTTCCAATTTTATTCCACTATAGTCTGAGAGAGTGCTTGATATAGCTTGATTTTTGTAAATTTGAGACTTGTTTGTGGCCTATCATATAATCTATCTTAAAGAATGTTCCCTTTGTTGATGAATAGAATGTGTATTCTGCAGTTTGGTGGTAGAATGTTCTGTGAATATATATTAAGTTTATTTGTTCTAGGGTATGGCTGAAATCCATTTTTTGTTGTTGTTGAATTTCTCTCTTGAGTACCTGACTAGTGCTGTCAGTGGGGCATTGAAATCCCCCACTATTATTGCATTGCCATCTATCTTGTTTCTTATGTCTAGAAGTAACAGTTTATAAATTAGGAAACTCTAGAGTTAGGTGTGTATATAACTAGGATTGTAATATTTTCCTCTTGGGCTAATCATTTTATCATTATATAATGTCCTTATATGATTTATGTAGTTACAAATAACCTTACTGTGATGGATTTCTCAAATGACAGTTGTGGTACTAACGTACTGGGCAGATGAATGAGCTCTGGGCCTCCTGAGTAGCCAGAATGTTGTGGGAGATGGTGGAAGCTGAGGTATTGCAAAGCTTGTCTCTTTCCCAAGCACTATGTAATTATGTCAGCAGATGTTGTAATGGGCTGTGTAAGTTGAACTCCCAGCCAATAGATGGCACTTGCAGGTGAGAGCCAGATGTGGTGGTAGCAGTAGCATTGATGTTTCACCTTTGTTAACTAGAAAATGTACTCATCTATCTCATTCAATGGGTGGAGCCATGGAACTCCCAGAGGTACCTCTCCCATGTTCTACAACTGAGGAAGGTGGGGGAGGCAAAGCTGGGGAGGCAAAAGTCAGAGAAGGCCATGTTAAGGATCTCCAATGGTGGATGCAAGAGGAAGCTTAACGGGGTTGAAAGTCAGTTCCCTGCCCCTTAGGCAATGTTCCTGGAAGGAGTAGAACCACCTTTGCCACTAAAAAGGGCCCACATGGGAAAGAGAGGGTAGCTCAGGCTCCACAGCCCAGCAGGTGTTAGTAAGAGGCACCAAGATACCACACCCTTGACCCAGCGGTCTACCACTGGCAGCAAGCTGAAACAACCAGCTGGATTCCAAGCATTCTGTGCTCCGATTGCAAAATTGCCCCAGGCCACAATTCTCCCTTTCCCGAGAAAGAAACCATGGCTCTCAGGTCACAACTCTACTGGTCCAGGCCCACAAATAGGGAGTGCTCAATTCCTTCATCTACTGCAACAGCCCACTCCCTGCTAACCTCTTAGTTCTCATTATGGGGGTTTATCCCCACTGTAAATTAGATCACAAACCTCAGTTGAAAGCCTCCTTCAACTTGTGACCAATGTGTGTGTTGGCTGGCAGATTTCTGTGAGATTTCCTATGAATTAGGGTGAGAAACAGTTTCCATCTATTGGTGTAAATGTCTGGGAGTACACACAAAACATCCTCCAAGGACACTGTTTCTCACAGACTCTTCTCTGAAGGGTTCTTGTATCGGTTCAAACCCTTACAGCGCACCAACAGACAACATGAGATGGTGTGGAGCAACACTCTGTTTCAATGAGTGCCTGGGTGCAGGCGGGCTGAGGCCTAAAATGGCATCAGCCCCAAGTGAGTATGGGGCAGGGATTTTAGAGTCTCCTGTAAACAGGAAGTGTCCCAGTCTGACATAACTGCCATGTGGTAACCAGATGGCCTCTTTCTCGATCTTCAGGGGTATGTATCTTCCGGCCAGGGTACGTGTCTTATGGCCAGGGCAGGTGTCTTCCAGTCAGGGTGGGTATCTTCCAGCTGGCTCTCTTCCTGCTTCTGCTATCTTGCTGATGCACACTGCTGGCCCAAGTGGCCTTGCGCCTTGGGACTGGGCCTGAGAAGGGAACAGTTACTCATCCCTTCAAGCTTTCAGGCCCCGGGGAGAATCTTTCATTCCTGTCTATTTGGTTATAGAAAAAAGGGGAAAGGGGCAACTTTCTCAGTAACTCCTTCAGATGTGATGTAGGGGGTGGTGTGGGCACCTTGGAAAAAGAACCTTAATTTTGGGGGTATTCTTGAGAGACAGGTTGGTATCCCTTGTGTCATAGCAGGAGCATTGTCTGGATTGTCTGTTGGCTAACTGTAGTTTCAACAAGAGTTTTAATGGCTTTTATTATTAGTGGGATAACACAGGGGAGAAACAGGAGGAGCCCAATGATGATTATTGTCCCTACCAGTGTTTTAAATCCTCCTAAATTAGAGAACCACCCTCCTAGAAGGTTTGCCAGGTCCCATCCTTTCCAGGTTTGAACTGGTACATGGGCTACTTTTCTGATGTTTGAGATACCTTGGATAATTTGGCTGATGAAGGCAGGCCCATTATTGGACTGGATGGATGTTGCCAGTCTGAAATGGGGAATTATATGCATGATGAGAGTTTGTGTGATGGTATTTGCACCTTCTGAAATTGTTGGGAATGTTTCTACCCACCTGGAGAAAGTACAGACAAAGACTAGAAGATAGCGGAGTCATTTATCAGGCAGCATGTGAGTGAAGTCTACTTGCCAATCTTGCCTGGGTATTTGGCCCCAGGCTTGGTGGGTAGGAAAAGGCAGTGGCGAGAGGGATCCCTGGGGTGACACTGAGTGGGAGATAGAGCAGGACAGGGTGATCTCTCAAACACGACTGGAAAGGTGAGGAAAAGTGAGAACAGGACAGATAAGTTGCAAGAGAGTTTTGTAATCGACATGGAAAGGGTTGTGGAGGCTTTGGAGGATAGAAATTGTTTGAGAGTGAGGAAGAATGAAGTGCTCTTCCTTGACATACAATGATCCTTGCTTTTGGAGGGTCTGGGCCTGGAAGTCCTCCTTTTCTTCTGAAGAGTAAAGAGGAGAGAATGAGGACAGGGACAGAAACTCACCTTGCACAGGTTGTAGGGCTACTTGTTTGGCTACCTGATCTGCTAAAGCATTTCTGGCTGATGTAGGATTGTCTGGGGTTTGGTGGCCCCTGCAATGAATGATGGCAAGTTTCTGTGGGAGTCTGGCAGCTTGAAGGAGTTTGCTGACGAGAGAGCCATTTATGACAGGAGTGTTTTTTGGAGTTAGGAAACCCCATTCTTTCCAGATAGACGAGTGTGAGTGTACTATATGGAATGCATAACGAGAATCCGAATATATATTAATTTGTTGACTGGCTGCTAGAGTGAGAGCTCAAGTGAGAGCAATGAGTTCAGCTTCTTTGGAGGTGGTGCCTACGGGGAGCAGATTGGCTTCAATAGTGTGAGGGGGGTGGTGACACTATAGCATAGCCAGCATGTCGGCGCCTTTGGTGTAGGAAGGAACTGCCATCCACAAACCAAGTAAAGGAAGAAGCATCTGGAAGGGGTTGGTCTTTTAGGTTTGGAAAGGGTATAAGAAATATTTGAACAGTGTCCACGAAGAAGTGTGCAGGGTCTTGAGAGGTAGAAGCTTCAGGTAAGAGCATGGCCGCGTTTAGATGAGCTGGTTAGCATGATGATATGGGGAGTTTCTATCAATAGAGCATATAGTTAGAGAAGCCATGGGGCAGAGATAAGACTTACTACACAGTGGTGAGCTAGCATGTCTTTGATGCTATGGGTTGAATAAACTGTTAGGTTGGCATGAAGAGACAGTTTTAGGCTTGCAAGGATGAGGACAGCAGCTGCTGCCAACACTCAGAGACAGGCAGGCCATCTGAGAACTGTGGCTTCAAGCTATTTAGAGAGGTAGCCAACAATCTGGAGGGTGGGTACCTTAGACTGGTTTAGAACACCTAGTGCAACTCCACGCCATTCATTGGTATAGAGGAAGAAAGGTTTGATGAGGTCTGGGAGAGTGAGGATGGGGGCTGAGATGAGAGCCTTTTGGAGTAGATAGAAAGGTTGGATAATAGGCTGTGCAGGATTTAAAGGCTCAAGGAGAGGGCCTTTAGCAGCTTGGTATAATGGTTTGGCAGGTAGAGAGAAGGAGGGAACCCAGAGCCTAAAATATCCCTCCAGTCCTAGAAAAGAGAATTCCTTGCTTAGTTTGCAGAGGTGGGAGGGACTGGAGGATGGATGTGCAGTCAGTTGTAAGCCCTTGGGTTTGCGGGGTAAGGGCTAGGCCTAGGTAGGTAACTGAAGGGGTGCATAATTGTGCTTTTTTAGGGGAGAATCAATACCTACGTTCTGCTAGGAAGTATAAAATAGAGGTAGTTTGGCGGTTCCAGTATCTTGAGAGGGACTACACAGGAGCAGATCATCAACATATTGAATAAGAGTGGATGGTTTTAGGGATAAGGCACAGAGGTCACGAGCAAGGGCCTGTCCAAAAAGGTGGGGACTCTCCGAAACCTTGAGGTAGCATGCACCAGGTAAGCTGAGGTGAAAAGTGGGTGTCAGGGTCTTCCTACGTAAAGGCAAAGAGGTCTTGAGAATCAGGGTGTAAAGAAATTGTGAAAAAGGTATCTTTTAGGTCTAGGAGGTAAAAATGGATGGTATTGGAGGGAATCCTGGAAAGTGTATGGGTTAGGAACTACCGGACATACTGGGAGTACAGCTTGGTTAATGAGCCTGAGGTCCTGGACTAAGTGATAAGTTTCATCTGGCTTTTTAACAGGTAGAATTGGTGTGTTAAAAGGGTAGTTTGTTGGGCAGAGTAGGTGACTGGCGAGGAGGTGAGATATGATAGGCTTTAGGCCTATGAGAGCTGCTTAGGGGATTAGACGCTACTTCTGTGCTAGGAACTGGGTGGGGTTTTTAAGGGTGATGCGGACGGGGATGTGGTGCTTTGTTACTTAGGGTGTGGAAGTATCCCAAACAGCAGGGTTAACTATGGATGGGGGATAAGGAAATGTTGCATGTTTTAGGGTGGGAGGTTGAAGGAGTAGAAGAAAACTAGAAGTACCAGAGGGGTCTGTATGGATGCATTGGGTACTATGGGGCATGTGGAAATGGAGAGTAGTGTGGAGTTTTGAAAGGATGTCTCTGCCTAGGAGTGGAGTTGGGCATGAGGGCAGGATGAAGAAAGAGTAAGTGAAGGAAAAGAGGTAAAAGGAGCAGAAGAGTGGAGGGGTGGCATGGGGTTTGGAGACTTGTCCATCAATTTCCACAATAGAGACTTGCGAGAATTGGGTGGGTCCTGAAAAATTAGGCAAAGCAGAGTAGGTCACCCCAGTATCAATTAAAAAACATACTGGCCTACCTGCCACCATCAGGGTTACCCTTGGCTTGGATGAAGACATGGTAGTTGCTGGAGTGTCTGCTCCAGGGCACCGTCAGTCTTCAGTGGCAAGGCTGATGAGATCCAAGTAGGAGGTTTTCAATAGTGATGGCAACTCTCTGCAGGAGTCTGGCAGCTTGAAGGAGTTTGCTGATGAGAGAGCCATTGAATAAGAATAAGAGGGCTGGCTCAGGAACGGATGGAGGAGTTCTTGCAGGGGTCACTCTCAGTCCAACTTCCAGTGGGGTCCTCCACAGAGGGGGCACAGCCTGGTGGGCTTACCTGGCTTTTGGCGTTGTCTGGACCAGTGGCCTTCAATGCTGCACTTGAAACAGGCACCAGGTGGAGGTGGATTGCTAGGAGGGTTCCATGTGGAGCTGCAGCCCTGTGGGCGTGCAGGGCCTCTGATGGTGGAGGCAAGCATTTGAAACTCTGCCTGTTTTTGCCTTTTACTTTCCTTATCATGATTGTTAAAGACATTGAAGGCTAAATTAAGCAGGTCTCATTGTGGGATTTGAGGACTGTTGTCAAGCTTTTGAAGCTTGTGCTGAAGATTGGGGGTGGATTGGGAGATGAACAGAAGGTTTAAGATAGTGAATCCTTCTGGGCTGGCTGGGTCTAGGTTGGTATACTTTCTCATGGCTTCAATTAAATGAGAGAGAAAAGGGGCTGGGTTTTTGTCAGGACCTTGGGTGATTTCTGAAAATTTTTCATAGTTTACCACTTTATGGGCACCCTTTTTGAGTCCTGCAAGGAGACACACAATCATGTGGTCTTGATGGCAGTGTCCAGAGGCCCCATCTTGATAATCCCAGTGGGGGTCCTGTTTGGGGACTGCCTCTTCACCAGTAGGCTGGGAAGGAGCTTGGTGATGAACTGTATCAGCATGTGCCTGAGCTAGGGTCCAGATATGGTCTTGGTCTTCTGGGTTAAGGGTGGAAGAGAGGATAACATAGAAGTCATGCCAGGTTAGTTCATAAGACTGGGTAAGGTACTGAAACTCCCTAATATAAGAAGTAGGATTTTCTGGAAATGAACCAAGTCTTTTGTTAATTTGAGAGAGATCAGCGAGGGATAAGGGACCATGAACTCTAACAATACTTTCAGATCCTGCAACTTCCTGAAGAAGGCACTCTAGCATTGGTGCTGGAGTAAGGGTGGGGCATGGGCCAAAGGTGGCTCCTGAGCGAGTATGGGCAGGAAAGAAGGAAGAAACCAGAAGTGGTTGAGAGGAAGAGATAGGGGCTGGGAGGGGTGGACAGCAGTCAGCTAGATGGAACCAGGGAAAACAGGTAGGGTCGTGGGGAGAAAGACAATCTGAGTGGTGAGAATGGAGGAGAAGGATTTGAACAGGTGAGCAAAAATTGCAGAGGTCTGGTTGTAATCTGAGTGCAAAAAAAGCCTGGACATAAGGAATTTTTCTCCACTTTTCCAGTCATCAGCAATAATTGCTTAAGACAGTTAAAATTGTAAAGTAGAATGTTCCATTTGCTGGCCATTTGGACCCATTATCTAATTCATACTGTGGTCAGCCTGTATTGCAAAAACTACAAGGCACTTAGGGTGGATATTCTGCCTGAGGCCTAAGGTTTGCAGGTTTTTTATGAGACAGCCTACAGGGCTGTTTTTTGGAATGGAGGACCGGGAGTTTCCCATAATAGAGGGTCAGCTCAGGAGAACAGGGAAAAAGGAGACCATCCTGGATGGCTGGAGGGAGAGGATAAAAGGAGTGATCATCACCGCTTCCTTTTTCACTCCCAGAACAGGATCAAATGGCTTAGAGGTATCCCCCTAAGACCAGATGATCAGCAAGTGCCTGGCACACGACGAAGCCTTGGACCAGCATTGGATTTTAGGACTGGAGAAACCAAGAGAGGCCACGTGGCTTTTTCTCTGTTAACTGGGCTCCTGGGGAAACTTACCAGTAGGTGAGATCAGTGACTGACGTGCATGCACAGAGGTGACTGGAGGCTGAGGAGCTTCCTTTGTCCAGCAGCTGTGGCCTGCTCTCCAGGGAGGAGGGGTAGGTCCATGGGGGATGCAGACTTGAGCCCCTCCCAGGTTTTGGCACCAGATAAAAGGTTCTTGTATTGGTTCAAATGCCGAGAGTGTGCCAACAGTCAACACAAGGCAATATGGAGCAACATCGTGTTTTAATGATCACCTGGGTGCAGGCGGACTGAGCCCTAAAATGGCGTCAGCCCCAAGTGAGGTCAGGGCAGGGGTTTTATAGTCTCCTGTAAACAGGAAGTGTCCCAGTCTGACGTAACTGCTATATGGTACCCAGATGGCCTCCTTCTTAATCTTCAGGGGTATGTGTCTTCTGGCCATGGTAGGTGTTTTCCGGCCAGGGTAGGTGTCTTCCAGCCAGCTCTCTTCTTGCTTCTGCTATCTTGCTGATGCACGCTGCTAGCACAAGTGGCCTTGTGCCTTGGGACTGGGCCTGAGAAGGGAGGAATTACTCATCCCTTCAAGCTTTCAGGCCCTGGGGAGAATCTTTCATCCTCCACTCACCAAGTCAGATGCATTACTTGAAGTCAGAGTCGAGGAGCATCCCCATGGCCTGGATTGCCTGGTTCTCCAGTGAGAATGTGTATTGTGGAGACAGTCTCCCTGCTTTCATGCTCTGAAGACTTCCAGTTTTCTACTAGACCTGCCACTTTTAAAAAGAAAACCAAATACTGCATGTTCTCACTCATAAGTGGGAGCTGAAAAATGAGAACACATGGACACAGGGAGGGGAACATCACACACCAGGGCCTATCGGGGAGTGGGGTGCTAGGGGAGGGATAGCATTAGGAGAAATATCTAATGTATATGACAGGTTGATGGGTGCAGCAAACCACCATGGCACATATATACCTATGTAACAAACCTGCACGTTCTGCACATGTATCCCAGAACTTAAAGTATAATAAAAAAATAAAAAATAAAAAAGTATTTGAAGATTCCTTCACTCTTTCTATTGAGCTCCTGTTTTTGATCTTGGATAAAAGTTCACAGTGTGAATCTCTACACACTTTTTTTTCTCATTCCAACTGACTGAGGTGCTCCAACAAAGCCTCTTGTCTGCCACCTTGGAAAAACATTTTTAAGAAAGACAGCAAATAAGTAAATTATAAACTCATTATGTTTTCAATATGTCAATATTACCCTGGAAGGTAAAGAGAGAAAAATATGGGAAACATGTAGGAATACTTGGTGGAGAGAAACCAATGATAAATTTCCTGATGTAATGATATGATCTCTTTCTAGGTTAATGGTGGCTATTCCCAATAGGTTCTGACAAGACTCCTCAGCTTCGAGAGGTAACTCAAAATTACCTAAAGAATTGATGAAAAGCAAACACTTTCTGTTGTCCCAATTTGAAACTGTTTAGAGGGAGCTATAATGTGAAGGGAGTCTGGAGGACCCTTTGTCTGATATAGATATGCAAACTCAATTACTTGAAATGGAAGGCCACAAATGAATGTCTTTATACAGACAGGCGGCTTCCAGGTCCATTCAGCCTTGAGGATCCACAAATTAAAAGTTGATGAGGAAGGAAGGGATGGGATATTTTGGTCTCTCCTAAGTGTACTGCTGCTTCCATTTTACTCTTAGAGCTCAACATGACTATTATTATTATGTCTCAACAGGCCACCAAAAGGGTAAGCCACTCATCAGTTCACCCTCAGTCTCTTGCACAGTGCCTGCCATGTAGAAAGTGCCTCATCAATTATGTGTCGAGGTGTTGAGTGAACAAAAAAAAAAAATAAATGAATTTCGAGGAATAATGCAGTGTTGGATGGTGTAGACCCTGTGCTGGTATTTGATATGGAGAAAAGTTTATTCACCAGGGATTGGGGACTGCATGAGCCATTGGTTAAAGTTCACAAGGCACTTTAAGATCATAGTGAGTCTGGGCTGAGTCTGGAACTCAAGGCCTGAGAGCATCTTCCTAAGTTATAACTGAAAGCTGCTCATCTGGGATTTTGGTAAGACTCCTACACTGTATCCTGAATATTCCAAAGCCCTCAATGAGGCAATAAGAGTGGATGAGGCCCACATACACCATGGAATACTATGCAGCCATAAAAAAGGATGAGTTCGTGTCCTTTGTAGGGACATGGATGCAGCTGGAAACCATCATTCTCAGCAAACTATCGCAAGAACAGAAAACCAAACACTGCATGTTCTCACTCATAGGTGGGAATTGAACAATGAGATCACTTGGACACGGGAAGGGGAACATCATACACTGGGGCCTATTGTGGGGAGGGGGAATGGGGGAGAGATGGCATTGGGAGTTATACCTGATGTAAATGGCGAGTTGATGGGTGCTGACGAGTTGATGGGTGCAACACACCAACATGGCACATGTATACATATGTAACAAACCTGCACGTTGTGCACATGTACCCTAGAACTTAAAGTATAATAAAAAATAAAAATAAAAAATAAGAAGAAGAAAAAAGAGTGGATGAGAAGGTTGGGACTATGAGAGAAGCACTGGGCTTTATTGGTGATTGGCTGTGACAGAAACAGGTCCTGGCCAGGAAGAGGGAAGCATCCCATGCTCATTTCTTGCAATTTGAAGCAATTTTATGACCAGGCCTTGGAGTTCAACAGGACAAGAGGCCAGAGGAATTTTACCCACTGGGAATAATGGTTACTTTGGAACCTCACTTGGGGGTTCAAACTTCATTAGAGCTTAGAGAGTTGAAGCAAATGGACTCTTACCATTCAGATCTCAATTCAGATTCTTAATTCGTAACTCTTTGAAACTGCTTTCTCCTCTCACCAATACCATTTTTTAGCTGAGTATTTTTGTTTGTTTTAAAACAGCAACAGAGAAGAAATTAATAGAATAAAAGGAAGAGTGAAGTAAAGGCCTTTGAAAACCTGGATTAAAGAAGTGATTATCTAGGTAAATATAAGTCACCAAACTAAACACTTGAGAATTAAAAATTCTCAGTTGATAAATTTCCTGGGAAGAATTTGTGGGATTTATCAGAGATCCACCCTTTCCTATCCACCAACATACCCTGCCCCCTTCAGGGTTTTAGCACTTCCCAAACTGAAATCTGTTTCTCTGTCACCACCTCTGCTGGAAACAGCTTCCTCCAGAGAGAAGAAAGGGTTTCAAGTAGTGAGAGAGGAGCAAGCTACAAGTTCAACTCATTACCTTTAACCTCCACACTGCTTCAGGTGAGTCAGGTAATGGTCTCACTGACCAAAGACAGGTGTTGGAGTGTCCCCCAACCAGGAAGCTGTTAGCCCATGACCTGTTGATATCTCTTGAATGAGTAAATTTCTTCAGCCATCTATGTCAAGGCCCAAGTGGTTTGCATTCTGACAACCACAAGCCTAGGTTACTCACCATCAATTGGCTAAATAAGAACTAATATTTTGACTAATACCTTCTAGCAGGGTGAATATCCAAGGCTCTGCAGGCCTGATAGGGAGTTTCCCATCAAACAATGCTTTACTGGTACTGAGAATGTTAGATTTGCATGAGACCTTTGGAGAACATATAGTATAATACTGTCTTCCCACAGCCCTAGTTTTCTCATTTACAAGAGGGGAAACTAAGACTTCAAGGAGTAAAGTGAAATGCCTGAGGTGAAAGGGTATGAAAGTGGAAGCCTCAGGACTCAAACTGAGAGTCCTCATCTCTATTCTATTGTTTTTCCAAGCCACAGCTTCTGAAGCTAATAGTTTAGGTCTACTCGTCAGTTCTTACAGTATAGTGAGAAGAGGAGGGGGGATTAGGACCCCTGCCTTGAAAGCAGTGAGAAAGTGGAGCTAAGAATACAAGATGAGATGTATGGGCTGGCTGAAGCCTTTGCTGTAAAAAGACCTTTGTGCCGCTGCCATCTCTCATCTGACCCCAGGTTCCTTTAACTGAATAGGTGGTGGAAAAACTCACATCATGGCCTGACTTGTCTTGAAGACAAGTTTCATTTGTTCTATAAATAGTTTTAATGATTTTAAAAATGAATGCCTGTGCAGTTGACCACAGTCCTCACCACTCCTAATGTCTTATACCAGGTCAACTCAAAGAGCAAAGAGTGCAAATGTGTTGGCATGGATCTGCTATATGTGTGCTTGTGCTGTCATGTATGTACATACAAATTCTCACATGTGTGAATAAAACCTGCCATCTAACACCATATTAGTCTCTGTAATCCACATTCAGGGGCATTGGAACAAAATGGGCTCCCACAAGCTTGCATATAGTTTTTGGAGAGAATATGTCTCCTGACATACATAATCATACAATTACCTGTGTGCAAAGTTATGGGAAGGAAACAAGTCTGTGAGCATCTGTAAGTGTGGAAGTTATCTGCTGGCTTGGTTTTTATGAGACCATTGGCATGACACCACTGAGGTTGTTCATACAAGTAAGTGTTCAGGGTAGGACTCTGCAAGGCATAGCTGTTCCAGCCTCTGGAGGCCAGGCCCTTGGGCAGAGTGTCTCAACCAGTGTGATCTTTCCTCACCATACCACCCACTTTAGACCCTGGGTGCAAGAAGCCTTGCCCTGCCTCTGGGTTTCAGGAGAGCACACCTGTCAGCACCAGGGCCATGGCAGTTCCTTTTACTTCTCTGCTTGTTGTGTTTCTGAAACAGAAAGATTGCTAGTGTAGTTGGAGGCTTTTTCAGGACAGATACCATACCAGGAAGTGAGATTAAAGAGTTAAATATTATTGTGTTTGGTAGGTGATAGGATGTGTGTAACAAGAAACCATGGTAGAGTTCTGAGCAGAGAAGTGGCATAATCTTGCAGAAAAGTCTCAGTCTGGTACATCAAAGAGAGACTATAAGGAGGAAAAGGCAATAACAGAGGGTCCAGTTAGAAGCTATGGTGATAACAGAGGTAAAAGATGGTGGTGCATTGTTACTAGAGTTATACATATGAAGGGGAATGAGAAGTGAAGGAATTCCAAGTCTCTTTTGAAGGTAGAAATGACAGTATACATGAATGTTGGATGAGAGTGAGTGGAATCCAAAAATGTCTCCAAAGGTTTGGACTGAACAAAGGGAAGGATGGAGTTAATATTTCCTAGGATGAGGAAATTTATGGGAGGAGTGGATTTAATGGAAACGGAATCAGGGACTTAGTTATATGTATCATGAATTTGAATTTAAAATAACTTTCAGAGATCCAAGCGGTGATGTTGAATAGACAATGAAACATGAGCCTGGAGTCCGGAGAGAGGACTGAGCTTGAAACATTAATGTGTGATTCTGTTATGTGTGGGTATGAGAAAAGACATGGATAGAACTGTGTATGATTCTTAGCAAGTGAGCATAGGTGACGAGAACATGTCTGAGAGGCCAACCCTAGAGCACTGCAATGCGAAGAAGTCAAAGCAGTGAGGAGTAACTACCCATAATTCTGAAAAGTAGCAGACACTGAACCAGAAGCACAACCAACAGGCAGAAATGTCCTGTAAACTAAGTGAGGAAAGTATTACAAGGAGGAGGAAGTGATCAACTGTCAAATTCTACTTTTTAGTCAAGTAAGACCAGTATTGAGAAATGATCACTAGGTTTAGGGATATGCAGGTTATTTGGGGACCTTGAGAAGAGCTATTCCATTGGAGTGGTGGAGACAAAAGCTTGAGTGGGGTGGGTTCAAGAAAAAACATAGGAGTAGAGAAAGTGAAGAAATCAAGAACAGGCAATGATTTTTGAGGAACTTCTGTGTACAGGGCAAATAGATGATGCAGTAGATGGAGTGGGTTGTACAGTTAAGGTGGGGTGTTTGTTTCTTTCTTGTTGTTGTTGTTTGGTTTTTTATTACTTGCATGGGAGACTTTGTGGAATGTTTATGTACTGATGGGAATCACCTAGTAGAGAAGGGTAAATTGGTGATGTAGGAAAGAGCCCAGAAAGCATTGCTGGGATCATGCATTGAATAGTCAAGAAGGGATATAATCTAGTGGCCAACTCTAGGAATGGGTTTTGATAGGAGTGTAGAGAGTTTATCCATTGTGACAAGAGGCAAAGCAGAGTATCTAGTTACAGATGCAGGGAGGTGAGAAGTTTTGTAAGGCTTTTCTTTACTTTCATGTTCTCAATGTCATCAGTTGAGACTGCAGGTATTCCAGTAGTAGGTGGAGATTTGCAGAGGATAAGATGTGAACTGCAATATCTAACATGGAGTGAGTAGACAGGGGATGTGCATGAGGTTGCACTACCATATTCTTGACACTATTCTAGGCACAAGAGATGCAGCCATGGGAATGCACATTTGGAACATATGTTCACTCATGTGTGTTAGTTTGGTAACAATGTGGGTCGGGAAGAGGTATCTGGTATCTGGTCCCCTGCCCAGCTTCAAGGCAAAGGACACATATTCTGGGCAAAACACAGACCTTGGCCTCTGCATAAAACAAAATTCATTCTGACTACCCCTCACCTGGAGGCACAGGAATGGAGGATGGGGAGGGGACTGTGTTGGAACACTGCAGGTCCTAGTGGCCTATTTTTTTGCAGCTGAGAGTTAAGGTGTTTTCCTCCTAAGAATCAGCCACTCTCCAATAGATACTCCAGTAACCTTTGTTGTCAAATATCTGGCTCACCCTCCTACTCTCTCTGGCTTCTGGTTGCTATGGCAATGTGGCCAGGAGCACTGCTCTCCCAGTGTAAATGAGTGGGAGCCTGTGAATGTAGACAGAGGTACATTGTAGGGACAGGAGAAAATTCTTGAAGGCAAGAATAGCCTAATATACTTAGTTCCTTTAGTGATTAACACCTCCCACAGCCCCTCCATCAAACATTTACAGCACCATTCCCAGAAGGCATACGAGGTAGATTGAAAACAGGGAGCCTTAAAGAAAATAGCAGAGCCTTTTATTAGTGTCATTTCCCAGAAAAAAAAAAAATCCAGTTTGTTAGGAAGATTTCACTTGCTCATGTTCCAAAGATGGTATCACTGTGCTTTCACTAGTAGTGCTCTATCTTACAGGACTGCTTAGCACCAAGCACTATGAGAACCTTAGGTGTAAACTAGGTAACTTAATAGGAACTGTGGATACTCAATGAAAAGGAAACACTCACAGGTGGGGGCTTGTGGCTAAGGCAGAGTTAGCCTAAGGGCACAAGCCCCTCCAATGTCTAACTCAGACATTCATCTTTAATAGGGGACAACCCTCCTTATTCTCACTCTCTTGCTTTCCTTCCATGAAGCACATGGAGACAAAGATAAAGTTAGGGTTGGGGTTTTGTCTGAAGTTCTGAGTTGCTCATATACCCCTTCTCTCTAGCTGAGAACCTCTTTGTCTCAATTCCATCAGTCTTGCTCAGCCATCCAGGTTTCCAGACCCATAGTCAACTTTGAGTGTCGGTGTCCAGATGCACAATGGCCTAATTTTCCTGGTGGCAGGTTGCTACAGCAATCCTACCACGAGCTTTTCTTTCTCAATGAAATTAAAAGAGCATAAAAGAAGGGCGGGTGGCTGCCCATGTGGAGGAGGGGGAGAATTGTAATTTGAATATCCTAATTACAGTAATTAATAGACTTTTGAGATTAACAGGCCAAACTCACAGGCCAAGGCAGCAGGGGACTTGACTGGGAAAAGAGAGCTTCAAACAAGTAGAAAAAAGCCTTTGTTTCATTCAAGAAACTTCTGTAAAGTTGAATGATTTAAAAAAATGATTAAAATAAAAGTGTCACCAGATTAGGAGTAGGATTCAGGGTGACTTTAGTAATTGGCACTATTTAAAAATCTAGACACAAATCCTTTCATTTGAAGCATGTTGGCAGGGAGGTGTCCAGAATTATTTTCTTAGGAAGAGAATGGGCCCGGTGCCCCTCCCTCTGGCCTGGTGGCACATGCCAAAATGTTGACACCCTGCCCATGACTCCTATGACGTCCAGGTCGGGGATGATTTGAAACATTCAGCTTCTCTGCTGCCCACCTTTTTTGCAGCTAAGTTCTGCGTTGGATTCTTTCTTTCAGCCTCTTTCCTCCAGCTAATATTCTGGACTCTATAATCAACTTAGGTGTCTAATGACTCAGTCATGGCTTAATTGGCCCTAGCTGTTGGTTGCTATGGTGATGCAGTCAGGAGCTCTGCTCACTAAGTTAAGATAAGAGAGAACCTGAGGTGGGTGGGGGACAGTGCATGGAGAGGGCCAAGATTGAAGTTGACAATAAGATAATTACACTAATTGATAGGCTTTGCTGATGAAAAATCCATAAATACAGGCTCCAGGGCAAAGGTATGGAGAGCTTACCTGGGAAAATAAAGTATCTAGCATAAAGGAAAGGACTTTTACTACATCCACTTTCAAGAAGCAATCCAGAGGAAAAGAAAAGACTCTATCTGCTTAAGATCAGAGGATATGGAACTTATAAACACACAGGCATATTAGGGGATTAGGTTCCTCATTTGCAAGAGTCTAGGACTCCTCCATTGTCGGTCATAGCTGTTTAGATGGGGAACTGAGGCTCAGAAGTGGAAAGGGACTAGAACTAAATCACATGCTAGGTTAGTAGAAGAGCTGTGACTGGAGTTCATGGCCCTGGATCACCATGCCAGAGCTCTATGACACCAACTTGCCTCCAGGTAGAGCCAAGGATGATCAAGTGCCTCATTTTATGGATGAAGACATGAATCTCAGAGAGGGGAATGAAACTGCCCAGGTCACATATTTTTTTTTCTGGGATGAGAACACAGTTCTCCTCGCTTTTAATGTAGATCAGGTAAATGGCCAGTCAGTCAAGAATTAGGTCAGAGACAGTGGAAACAGACAAAGGAGCACCTTACTCTACAGGGATTCTACACAATTTGTAAACCAGGGTAGGAAAGATTCTCAGTGATTCTAAGTGATGTGAAGATTCTAAGTAATGGCTGCCATTAACAGAAAGAGAGGGAAAGGAACAAAGAGGGAAAAAAGACACAAAAAACTCCCCTGTTTATGAATGTGATGTTCTTTGGAAACAGTCCCTTCCTTGAGCAGTAGCTGGAAATAAGATTCAGAGGTTTTTCTCCAGCATATCTTGCTAGAGAGCCTAGGGGAGTGTAAAGCTAATTTGCAGGTGTCTGAGAGCACCCCTGGCCCAAACAGTATATAGATGGAAAAACGAGTATATCAGAGTGAGGAAGTGGCATCCCAATATCAGACTCTGGTTAGGGTCAAAGCTGTAAGTGGATCCAAGCCCTCATGATGACCTTGCCAGGGTTCTGTCTAGCAGGAGTGTAGGCAGCAGGAAGAGCACTCTCTATGTGCCAGGCACTTCCATAGGGAAAGTATGATTACACCTGGGTGTCAGGAAACATGGTGGTAAAGAGGCATACCCCATGTACTTTCCTGAAGGGACTTGATTCCCCTTCCTCTGGTCTGTGGGCAAAGGATATGTGGCTCCAACCGGGAAGACTTTAAAGTATAGCAGGAGAAAATGATAACTGTGGTCAGGATTGACATAGAAGAAGTTCAAAGCACAAGGTGATAAGTTACCACTGGGGCTTTGTGAAGAACTTGGCTGATATATGCAAAGAACCAGAAGGTTTACAAGGATTACTTTAATAAAAATATTAGGAACACAGGAGGTTGGGGAAATTGTGGAAACTGGATCAAATTTAGGAGACTTAGAGTCCACTAGGGAAATGATAACCACAGGAAAGAGGAGACATGATGCAGGAGGGTCTCTGCAAGGATTAGCTGAATATAGATATATGGAGGGATGGGGACAGCTGGAAATAGATCCTATGTGGATAACTGGAAGAGTATTGGGGCTGTTAACAGAAAATGAAAAGAGCAAAGGAGAGAGGAGGAAGAAGAGAGGAAGAAGGAGAGAAAAAAGATTAAGACAAAAAGATGATGATGAAGAAGAAAAACAGTAATGAGGGATAAGGAGGAAGAAGACGGAGGTAGAGGTGAAGAAAGAAAGAAGTGAAGAGAAGGAAAAAAGGCAGAATCTTGTCTCTCACTGTGATATTTGCTTGAAAAAATACAAGACAAACTGCATGGCCTACCCCTACAGCAGTTAGAGCCGGTCTACAGCTGTATATGTGTATGCACACATATATGCACACATTTATAGAAAAGTAGTTGACACCCTGCCTTTTACTTCTGCCCTTGAGAAAAGCCCTTTCCCTCCATCTCTTGATCCCCACTTCTGCTTCAGTTATAGCCTCTTTCTAGAAATCTTTCTAGGTTTCTGGCCTGTTCTACTCCTGGTGGGTAGTACTGTTCCTTTTGAACACAAAGCAGAGCCATTCTGGGAAAGGTAGTCCTGGAGACCCCCATGAACAGGTGTGCAAATCAGGAGCAGACAGATCTGGAAGGAGCAGACAGCTAGAGGTTGGTGCAAGTGTGCACAGGCAGGTAAGCAGGGAATGTCTACCGGACCACAGGTGGGAGCTGCTTTTCCCTCTTTTACTTCAGCACAGCAGAACAGCC
The DNA here is from genome assembly GCF_047675955.1 of Chlorocebus sabaeus. NCBI lineage: Eukaryota > Metazoa > Chordata > Mammalia > Primates > Cercopithecidae > Chlorocebus > Chlorocebus sabaeus. Next base: position 76,922,581 of record NC_132933.1, on the reverse strand, counting down.
TCTTCAAAACCAGAAACAAACCATTGATTTCAGTCATTTCTCTTGGGAGGTCATGATATGAGACTTGCCAAGACCATGATGGCAGGAGATCCTCTTTCTCTCTAACTTGCAAATAGGGAAGAGCTAGACATGGTCAGTATGAGGCAGTGACAATGTGTTTAAGTGAGAACTTATGAGGGAGAGTCCCACAGTACCTTTAAAATTCTGACCCAAAGTTCTCCCATAGGCCTCTGTGTTTCAACATTATTGTCATCTGTGATAGCCTACCTTTCTCCCAAAGGCCTTCAGTTGTCTGTAAACCGAGTTCAGGAGAACAATGGCTACCCCCTTAGAATCATCAATGAGGTTTTGGTACACTGAGTGTTCATTCATGAAGGGCAGTTTGCCCTCACAATCTGGACCTTAATCTCCTAATTCTGGTCCCTAGGAAGGCATGGAGGAAACTGTCCTGCAGACCTCACCAGTGGGTATATCTGGTCTATCTTTTGCAAGAGTGAGGCCCATGGAAGGTTTTCTCTCATGCAGGGTGTAAAGTTGGGGGACCACACAGGGCCAGGAGATCATCTTGAAAGAAAACAAACCCCTCCCTTGTCACTTGGAGGAACTTTTGCAATCAATTTGACATCTGTTCCTTTGCCATGCATTGCAAATCTGGATTAATACGGCATCAGTGGGCATTGTTACAGAGAAGGTGAATGTGTGAGTGGTGCTCATGACTCCAGGACTATTTCTCTATAGAACACAAGAAGCAATTTGTTAGCAAAAACCCTTGCAGCATCCTGTAACAGAGAGCAATGATAGTGCAAGATAGATAATCCAGGAAAAGCAGTTTCATATGATTTAGGGACAGAGACAGGCACAAAGCAAATTAGCACAGGAGTAGCATTCAGCACATTTAAAGAAAAAATGAATTATGTGGCTCTAAGGTAATCAGCCCTATAACATCTGACAAGCTACTTGCCCGTTAGTCAGTTAGCAGCCTTCTTGGTTATCAGAATACCAGATCACAAAAAGATGATCTTCCAGTTCCAAAATGGCAGTATAAAAGCAACCTGGCTTAACTCACCTACCTCCTTGAGTAAACCAAAATCAAACATACAGTGCCGAGATTGTTACCAGCACTATCCCAGAACTCAAATATGAAGATTAGGCAGTTCCAGGGTCAGAAAGAAGTGAAAAAAAATCCAAACAGATAAGAGAATTAGATTTCTACATCTGAAACACACCAAACTCAATCTGTCCTACACCAAGAATGCAGAAAATTTTCCCCAAACTTATGTGGTGTACACTGGAATATCTGAGATCAAGGCAGACAAACAGCTTCTCCACCATCTTGAGTTCCTTGGCAGGAAATCTGACCCTGCCTTAAACCACGGGAAGCATCACAAATGCCCATAGGGAGAAATATCCCTGAGGATAGCCAGGCACAAGGTGGGAAGTGGGACTTTATCACCTACAACCCTGAGAACTCTGCTCTGTAACTCAGCCAAAAAGAACATCATTAAAAGTGGCTATTCAGCAGCACCATGCTGTTAGTTGTTCATTCCACAGGGCCCCTGGGCACAACCCCTCATTCAGCTTTCCCACACTATCACATATCCCATTTAGGACCTCCACCTTTGGGGATAAATAGTGCTAGGATCTGTTACTAAACCTTAAGCAAACCATGGCTTAAAGTGCCATCTAGTGCTAAACAAAAAGGCAGCAACCCAGTGGGGCAGGGGACGGGGAGGAAGAAACTCAAAAATTAAAACAAAAAACAACAAAAAAAAACTCTAGCCAAAAAAAAAAAAAAAATGCAATAGAAAACAAAACAATCCAGACAGAGAAGACTGGCATAAGTAACTAATCTGTCAATGTGAATAAATAAACATACATTTACTAGAAACAATAGAAAACAAGATACCATGACTTCCCCAAATGGTCAAAACAAGTATCCAGTGACTGACCTTAATGACATGTTAATACTGAGCTCTCTGACCAAAAATTCAAAGTAGCAGTTTGAAGGAAACTCGATCTCCAAGATAACACAGAAAAACAATTCAGAAACTTATGAAAGAAATTTGACAAGGAGATTGAAATAATTTTTTAATTAAATAAATCATGGAAGTAAGGAATACATTTGCTGAACTGAAAAATTCATTAGAAGCTCTTAACTGCAGAATGGATCAAGCAGAGGAAAGAATCAATGAGCTCAAAGAACCTATTTGAAAATACAGTTTGAGGACAAAATAAAGAAATAAAGATCACCTATGAAATAAAGGAAACTACTTCAAAAGACCAAATCTAAGAATCATTGGTGTTCATGAAAGAGTTAAGCTAGAGCAAGGGGAAGAAATCTTATTCAAAGAAATAATAACAGAAAACTTTCCAAAACTAGAGAAAGATGTACATTTCCACCTATAGGAATGTAAGGGAACACCAAACAGATTGACCCAAATAAGATTACTCCAAGGAATATAATAATCAAACTCTCAATAGTCAAGCACAAAAAGAACATCCTAAAAGCAACAAAAGAAGTAAATAACAGGTAAAAATTCTTCAATTCATCCAGCAATAGACTTCTCAATAGAAACCAGAGACATCATTAGAAAGCAGAAGCATATTTTCAAAGTACTGAAAGAAAAATCTGCCATCCGAGAATTCTGTATGCTGCAGAGCTATCCTTCAAGTTGAGAGAATTAAGCACCACCAGACCTGTCTTACAGGAAGGGCTAAAAGGAATTTTTCTGTCTGAAAAGAAGAAATGCCAATGTACAGAAAGAAAACATTTGAAGGTATAAATCCCACTGGTAAAATTAAGTATACAACTGTAAAACACTCTAATTCTCTAACTGTGCTATACATTTCACTCAAAACTCTAGTATAAATGTTAAAAGACAAATTTATCAAAGCTAATAATTGCTATACTAACCTACTAAGAGATGGGCAATATTAAAATATGTAAATTGAGACAAAGTAATGTCAAAATGAGTTAGGTGAAGTTAAATCGTAGAGTTTAATTTTTAGTTTTTTCATTTTTTCTATTCTATTTTTGTGATCTAAGACAAGTTGCCACCTTTTAAAAATAACTTGTTATATCTGTATGATATGCTTTTAAACCTCATGGTAAAATGAGGTACAATGCCAAAACCTGTACTAGATACTCTAAAAATAAAAGGAAACAAATTGAAACATACTGCCTTAGAAAATAACCACAAAGAAATACAATAAAAAAAGAAAGAAAGAAAAACATGACTTACAAAACAACCAGAAAACAAGCAACAAAATGACAGTACTAAGTCCTTACTTATCAAGGTAACAATAAATGTAAAAAACTCAATTCTCCAATTAAAAGACATGAAGTGCCTTGAATGGATAAAGAAACAAGATCCAATTATCTGCTGCCTACAAGATGCACATAGTTGGAATGTGAAGTGATTGCAAAAGATACTCCTTGCAAGTGGAAGCTACAAAAGAAGAAATGTATCTACATTCATATCAAATAAAACATACTGCAAGTCAAAGACTATACAAAGAGATGAGGAAAGTCACTGTATAAAGTCAATTCAGCAAGAGAATATGACAAGTATAAATGTCCATGCACCTGATAGCAGAGCACCCACATATACAAAGCCAACATTAATAGCTCTAAAAGGAGAGACAGACTACAATACAATGATAGTATGATACTTTCACATCCCGCTCGTTAATGCACAGATTGTCCAGACACAAAATCAACAAAGAAACATCAGTGTTAAACTACACAATAGCCATTACAGGCCTAAGTGACATTTGCAGAATATTTCACATCATTGGTGCAGAATACACTTTATTTTTATCATTGCATGAAACATCCTCCATGTGGCTTAAGATAGACAAGTCTCAAAAAATTCAACAAAGTAGAAATTATATTATTATATCATTTCTGACCACAGTGAAAACAAACTAGAAATTATTTACAAGAGAGATCTCAGAAATTATACAAAAACATGATAATTTTGAAACATGCTCCTGAATGACGAATGGGTTCATGAAAAAAAATTAAGAAAATTTTAAAATGTCTTTAATCAAATGAAAAGGAAAATATAACATCTCAAAATCCATGAGACACAACAAAAGCAGTACTAAGAGAGACATTTATAGCAATAAATGCCTACATCAAAAAAAAACAAAAAAAAACAAAAACAAAAACAAACAAACAAAAAAAAGGACTTCAAAAATACAACCTAACCATGCACCTCAGGGAAGTACAAAAGCAAAAACAAACCAATCCAAAATTAGTAGTAGAAGGAAAGAAATGATAAAGAACAGAAGAGCAATAAATCAAGTTGAGACTAAAAACAATTCAGAAAATCAACTAACAAAAAGTCATTTTTAAAAAGATAAACAAAATTGACAAATCTTTAGCTAGACTAAGAAAAACACAGAGAAGACTCAGATAAATAAAATGATAAATGAAAAAGGAGACATTACACTTGAAACCCCAGAAATACAAAGAATCATTATAGACTATTAAAAATAATCATATGCCAACAAATGGAAAACCTAAAAGAAATGGGCAAATTCCTAGACACATGTAATTTACCAAGATTGAACCATGAAGAAATAGAAAGCTTCAAAGAAGCAATAATGAGTAATGAGATCAAAGTCATAATTAAAATTCTCTCATCAAAGAAAAGCCTAGGATCTGATGGCTTCACTGCTAAATTCTATCAAATATTTAAATAACTAATACCAACTATCATCAAATTTTTCAAAAATTTGAAGAGGAGAGAACAAATCCAAACTCATTCTACAAAGCCAGCATTAACCTGATACCAAAATCAGACAAAGACACAACAACAACAACAAAATGACATTTAAAAGGTCATTCACCACAGTCAGGTGCAATTCCTCTCAGGGATTCAAGGATGGTTCAACACATGCAAATGAATAAAAATGATACAATACATTTACAAAACCAAGAACAGAAGCCATGTGATCATTTCAATAGATGCTGAAAAAGCATTTGATAAAATTTAACATCCCTTTATGAAATAAAACTGTCAATAAACTGGGTATACAAGAAACATACCTCAAAATAATAAAGGCCACTAAGACAAACCGAGCCAACATCACACTGAATGAGGAAAAGTTGGCACCCTTTCCTCTAAGATCTAGAACAAGAAAATAATGCTCACTTTTACCACATATATTCATTATTATACTGGAGGTCCTGACCAGAGCAATTGGGCAGGAGAAAGAAATAAAGAGCATCCATATTGGAAAGCAATAAGTTAAATTAGCCTTATTCACAGACATGATCATATATTTAGAAACCCCTAAGCAATTCACCAAAAACCTGATACAACTGAGATGAATTCAGTAAAGTTGCAGGTTACAAAATCAACATACAAAATTCAGCAGCACTTGTATATGCCAGTAGCAAACAATCTGAAGAAGAAATCAAGAATGCAATCACATTTATAATACCTACAAAAATATATAATAACTAGGAATGAATTTAACCAAATAAGTGAAATTTTTATACAAAAATGTATAAAACATTAATGAAAGAAATTGAAGAAAACACAAAAAAACCAGAAAGATATTCCATGTTCATGGATTTAAAAAATCTAATATTTTTAAAATGTCAATAATGCCCAAAGCAATTTACAGATCGGATGCATTCCCTCTCAAAATGTCAATAACATTTTTCACAGGTGTAGAAGAAAGTAATCCTAAAATTTATATGAAACCACAAAAGACCCCAAACAGACAACTTACTGTTGAGCAAATAAACAAACAAACAAACAAACCAAGTGGGAAGCATCACACTATCTGACTCCAAAATAAATTACAAAGCTCTAGTAATAAAATCAGCATGGTACTGCCCTAAAAATTGACGCATAGACCAATGAAACAGAAAAGAAAAACCAAATATAAATCCACGCATTTACAGCCCACTTATTTTAGACAGAGATACCAAGAACATTCAATGGGAAAAGGACAATCTCTTCAATAAATGGGGCTCAGAAAACCATATGCAGAAAAATAAAAACAGAACCCTATGTCTCACCATATACAAAAATTAAATCAAAATGGACTAAATAAATAAATACAAGACATGAAACTATGAAACTGTTACAAGAGAACTTTTGGAAAATGATCTGGAACATTGGTCTAGGTAAAGATTTTTTTGAGTAAGACTGCAAAATCACAGGCAACCAAAGTAAAAATACACAAACAGTGTTACATCAAGGTAAAAAGCTTCTGCATAGCAAAGGAAACAATCAATGAAGTAGAGAGACAATGCACTGAATGGGAGAAAATATTTACAAACTATCCATCTGACAAGGGAATAATAACCAGAATATACTAGGAGCTCAAACAAATAAATAGCAAAAGAAAAAAAAAAGGTCTAATTAAAAAATGGGCAAATGCACTACTAGGTATCTACCCAGAGGAAAAGAAGCCATTATACAAAAAAGATCCTTGCACATGCATGCTTATAGCAGCACAATCCACCATTGCAAAATCGTGGAACCAACCCAAATGTCTATCAATCAATGAGTAAAGAAATTGCGGCATGTATACATAAGATGGAACACTACACAGCCATAAAAAGGAATGAATTAACAGCATTTGCAGCGACCTGGATGAGACTGGAGACTCTTATTCTAAGCGAAGTAAATCAGGAATGGAAAACGAAACATTGTATGTTCTCACTGATATGTGGGAGCTAAGTTATGAGGATGCAAACGCATAAGAATGATACAGTGGACTATGGAGACTTGGGGAAGAGTGGGAGGGGGCGAGGGATAAAAGACGACGAATATGGTGCAGTGTATGCTGCTTGGGTGCACCAAAATCTCACAAATCACCACTAAAGAACTTACTCATGCAATCAAATACTACCTGTATCCTAATAACTTATGGAAAAAATAAAATAAACAACCATAAACATAAAACTAAAAACTAAATAAATATGGGCAAATGGTCTGAATAGACATTTATCAAAGGAAGACCTACGAGTAACCAAAAGGTATATGAAATAATGCTCAACATCACTAATTATCAGGGATATGCAAATCAAAACCACAATAATGTGTCATCTCACCCCAGTTAAAATGGCTTTTATCAAAAAGACAGGAATAATGGATGCTGGTGAGGGTAAGGAGAAAGGGGACCTTGTACACTGTTGGTGGGAATGTAAATTAGTATACCCACTATGAAAATCAGTATGGAGGATCCTCAAAAAAACTAAAAACTAGAACTACCATATGATTCAGCAATTCTACTCCAGGTATATCTCCAAAAGAAAGGAAATCAATATATTGAAGAGATGTCCACAAGTTCATGTTTACTATAGCACTATTCACAATAGCCAAAATATGGAATCAATCTAAGTATCCTTCAATGGATGAATTGATAAAGAAACCGTGTTATGTACAAACACTGAGATATTATTCATCCAGAAAAAGGGGTGAAATGCTGTCATTTGTGGTGACATGAATGAAACTGCTGGTCATTACATTAAGAGAAATAAGCCAGGCATGAAAAGACAAATATCACATGTTCTCATATCATATGTGGTACCTGAACATTGAGTACACATTGACACAAAGAAGGGAACAATAGACACTGGGGCCTACTTGAGAATGGAAGGTGGAAGGAGAGTGAGGATAAAAAAACTATTAGGTTGGTGCAAAAGTAATTGTGTTTTTGCTATTACTTTTAATAAGGATAATACCTTTCGGATACTGTGTTTATTATCTGGGTTATGCAATAACCTGTACACCAAACACTTGTGACACACAATTTACCCATATAACAAACTGGTACATGTATCCTATGAACCAAAATAAAAATTAGTAAAAAATAAAAACTGGGAATAAATGAGAACTTCAATTTCATAAAGAATATCTACAAAAACCTTTAGCTCATCTCATACTTAATAGCGATATCCCTTACTGTCTTTTTAATGTCTATAGTATCTGCACATTAGACTTATGTTTTATAATTCACATTAATAAATCATGTTTCCTGGCTTTTTTCATCATCAGTCTTGCTAAGAGACTGTCAATATTAATCATCTTGCCATGAATTCGTGTATTGTTTGTTGGCTTCTTGTATTGTTCATTTAAAAAAACAACATTTTATTGTTGTAAGAAGACCCAACATAAAATTTACTCTCTTTTGGGAAGTGGGTGTTCATATCCTTTGCCCACTTTTTGATGGGGTTGTTTGATTTTTTCTTGTACATTTGTTTAAGGTCCCTGTAGATTCCGGATATTAGAACTTTGTCAGATTGGTAGATTGCAAAAATTTTCTCCCATTCTGTAGGTTGTCTGTTCACTCTGATGATAGTTTCTTTTGCTGTGCAAAAACTCTTCAGTTTAATTAGATCCCATTTGTCAATTTTGGCTTTTTTACCATTGCTTTTGGTGTTTTAGACATGAAGTCTTTGCCCATACCTAAGTCCTGAATGGTATTGTCCAGGTTTTCTTCTAGGATTTTCGTAGTCCCAGGTCTTACATTTAAGTCTTTCATCCATCTTGAGTTGATTTTTGTATAAGGAAGGGGTCCAGTTTCAGTTTTCTGCATATGGCTAGCCAGTTTTCCCAACATTTATTAAATAGGAAATCTATTCCCCATTACTTGTTTGTGTCAGGTTTGTCAAAGATCAGATGGTTGTAGATGTGTAGTGCTTTTTCTGAGGGCTCTCTTCTGTTCCATTGGTCTATAGATCTGTTTTGGCACCAGTAACATCCTGTTTTAGTTACCGTAACCTAGTAGTATAGTTTGAGGTCAGGTAGCAAGATGATTCCAGCTTTTATGCAGCTAAGAAACATATGAAAAAGAGCTCACCATCACTAATTATTAGAGAAGTGCAAATCAAAAACACAATGAGATACCATCTCTCACCAGTCAGAATGGCAATCATTAAAAAGTCAGGAAACAATAGATGCTGGGGAGGCTGTGGAGAAATAGGTGTTCTTTTACACTGCTGACGGGAGTTTAAATTAGTTCAACCTTTGTAGAAGACTGTGTGGCTATTCCTCAAGTATCTAGAGCCAGAAATAGCATTTGACCCAGCAATCCCATTACTGGGTATATAACCAAAGGATTATAAATTATTCTACTGTAAAGACACATGAACATGTATGTTTACTGCACCACTATTTGCAATAGCAAAGACTTGGAACTAACCCAAATGCTTATCAATGTTAGACTGGATAAAGAAAATGTGATACATATACACCATGGAATACTATGCAACCATAAAGAAGAACAAGATCGTGTCCTATGCAGTGACATGGATGAAGTTGGAAACCATCATTCTCAGCAAGCCAACACAGGAACAGAAAACCAAACACCACATGTTCTCACTCATAAATAGGAGCTGAACAATGAGAACACATGGACACAGGGAGGGTACAATACATTATTGTTGACTATAGGTACCATGTTATACAGCAGATCTTTAAAGCCAATTTATATTACTTGACTAAAACCTTATGACCATTGATTTATAACTTCCCCTCCCTCCAACTCCCAGAAACCCCCTTTTCATTCTCTGATACCATGAACTTGACTGGTTTAGACATCTCATTTAAGTGGAAGTATGAAGTATATGTCTTTCTGTGACTGACTTATTTCACTTAGTATAATATCCTCAAGGTTCATAAATGTTGTCACATATTTCAGGTGTTCCTTATTTTTAAAGATTGAATACTATTCAATTTTTGTGCATACAACATTTTATGTATCCATTCATCTGTTGATGGACACTTAGGTTGTTGCCCACGTCTTGGCTATTGTGAATAGTGCTGCAGTGAGTATAGGAGTGTTGCTGTATCTTCAAGCTCCTGATTTCAATTTTTTTGAATAAATACTCAGAAGTGGGATTGCTGAATTATATGGTAGTTCTATTTTTAAGTTTTTAGGAGCCTCCATATTGTATTCTATAGTGACTGCACCATTTTGCATTCTCACAAGCTTTGTACAATGGTTCCAATTTCTTCACATCCTCACCAACGCTTGTGTTGTTTTTTTTAAATAATAGTAATCTTGAGAAGTGGTAGGTAATATCTTACTGTGTTTTTGATTTGCATTCCCCTGATGCATTTTTAAAATATACCTGTTGACCTTCTCTGACTTCTTTGGGAAAATGTCTTTTCAAGTTTTTAACCAGTTTTTAATAGATTTTTAAATTTTTTTACTACCGAGTTGTAGGATTTTCTTATGAATTTTGGAGATAAACCTCTTGTCAGATACATGGCTTACAAATGTTTTCTCTAATTTCGTATGTTGCCTATTCACTCTGTTGATTATTTCCTTTGTAGTGCAGAAGATTTTTAGTTTAATATAGTCCAATTCTCTAATGTATTTTTTGGTTTTTTTTGCCTTTGCTTTTGGTGTCATATCTATGAAATCATTGCCAAGACCAATGTCCTATAGTTTTTTCCTGTTTACTTGTAAGAGTTTTATAGTTTTCAGTCTTCTGTTTAACTCTTTAATCCACTTTGAGTTCATTTTCTGTGAATTGTTGAAAATGAAAATTCAATTTCATTCTTTTGCACGTGAATATCCTGTTTTCCTAACATCAATTTCTTTTCCTCATTGTATATTCTTTGTGTCCCTGTTGAAGATCATTTCACTGTATATGTGTGCATTTATTTCTGGGCTCTGTATTCTGTTCCATTGTTCTATGTGTCTGTTTTTATTTCAGAACCATACTCTTTCGTTTATTGTTTATTTGTATTACATTTTTAATCAGAAAGGGTGATGATTCCAGCTTTGTTCTTTCTCATGATTGATTTGGCTATTTGTACTCTTTTGTGGTTCTATACAAATTTTAAAATTGTTCTGTTTCTGTAAAAAATGCCATTTAGATTTTGATATGGATTGCATTGAGTTTGTAGATCTTTTTGAGTAATATAAATGTTTTGCAATATTACATCTTACAAGCCACAAACACAAGATATTTTTTCCACTTGTTTGTGCCTTATTTAATTTCTTTTATTAATGTTTCATACCTTTCAGTATATGAGTCTTTCATCTTCTTTTCCTAAAAAATATTTTTGGCACTATTGTAAATGGGATTTTTTTCCTAATATGTTTTTGGAGGGTTCATTGTTCGTGTGCATAAATGCAACTTATTTTTATATGTTGATATTGTTAACTGCAGCCTTACTGAATTTCTTTATTAGCCTCAACAGTTTTTAGGAGTCTTTAGCATTTTCTACATATAAAATCATGTCATCTGCAAACAGGGACAATTCACCTATTGTGATTTGAATACCTTTTTTTTTTCTTGCCTAATTGCTCTGACTAGGATTTGCAGTACTATGTTGAATGGAAATGGTGAAAGTAGGCATTCTTGCCTTGTTTCTAAACTTAGAGGAAAAACTTTCAGGTTTTCACCATTGAGTATGCTGTTACCTGTGGGCTTTCTGTATACAGACTTTGTTATGTTGAGGTAGTTTCCTTTTTGTCTCAGTTTGTTTAGAGTTTTTATCATGAATGTGTTTAGAATTATTTCAAATGTATTTAGGCATCTACTGAAATGATTGTGTTATTGTGTGTTTTTTATTCCTTTATTCTGTTAATATGGTATATCATATTGATAGATTTTTATATATTGAATTATCCTTTAATTCCAGGGATAAATCCCACTTGGCCATGGCGTATGACTTTTTTAAGGTGTTGGCAGATTCAGTTTGCTAGTATTTTGTTGAGGATCTTCACATCTATATTCTTAAGAGACATTGGCCTGTTATTGTCTTTTCTCATAATATCTTTGTCTGGCTTTGGTATCAGGGTAATGCTAGAGTCATAAAAGTAGTATGAAAGTGTTCTCTTTTCTTCCATTTGTTCAAAGAATTTGAAAATGATTGCCGTTAATTCATCTTTTTTGGGTAAATAATTCTCTCATTGTTTATATTAATCTTTCTGAAATGTATCTATAGCTCACATTTATTTTCATATTTGCCATTAGAAACATTTTGGTCTTTATTTAAAAGTTTTGTGATGTTTTTGTGACCAGGACTATGTCCTAGGAATTTTTTTCATAGCATACTTTAAGTTTTAGGGTACACGTGCACAACTTGCAGGTTTGTTACATAAGTATATATGTGCCATGTTGGTTTGCTGTACACATCAAGTTGTCATTTACATAAGGTATTTCTCCTAATGCTATCCCTCCCCTAGCCCCCCACCTCATTACCGGCCCCAGCGTGTGATGTTCCCCATGGTGTATCAAGTATTCTCATAGTTCAATAACCACCTAAGGGTGAGGACATGCAGTCTTTGGTTTTCTGTCCTTCTGATAGTTTACTCAGAATGATGGTTTCCAGCTTCATGCATGTCCCTGCAAAGAACATGAACTCATCCTTTGTTATGGCTGCCTATATGTGTGCATGTGTATTTATAGCAGCATGATTTATAATCCTTTGGGTATATACCCAGTAATGGGATCACTGGGTCAAATGGTATTTCTAGTTCTAGATCCTTGAGGAATCGCCACACTGTCTTCCACAATGATTGAACTAATTTACACTCCCACCAACAGTGTAAAAGTGTTCCTATTTCTCCACATCCTCTTCAACATCTGTTGTTTCCTGACTTTTTAATGATCGCCATTCTAACTGGCATGAGATTGTATGGCATTGCGGTTTTGATTGGCATTTTTCTGATGACCAGTGATGATGAGCATTTTTTCGTGTGTCTGTTGGCTGCATAAATGTCTTCTTTTGATAAATGTCTGTTCATATCCTTTGCCCACTTTTTGATGGGGTTGTTTGTTTTTTTCTTGTAAATTTGTTTAAGTTCTTTGTAGATTCTGGATATTACCCCTTTGTCGGATGGGTAGATTGCAAAAATTTTCTCCCATTCTGTAGGTTGCCTGTTCACTCTGATGGTAGTTTCTTTTGCCGTGAAGAAGCTCTTTAGTTTAATTAGATCCCGTTTGTCTATTTTGGCTTTTGTTGTCATTGCTTTTGGTGTTTTAGTCATGAAGCACTTGCACATGCCTATGTCCTGAATGGTATTGCCTAGGTTTTCTTCTAAAGTTTTTATGGTTTTACGTCTAACATTTAAATCTGTAATCCATCTTGAATTAACTTTTGTATAAGATGTAAGGAAGGGATCCAGTTTCAGTTTTCTACATATGGCTAGCCAGTTTTCCCAGCACCGTTTATTAAATAGGGAATCCTTTCCCCATTTCTCGTTATTGTCAGGTTTGTCAAAGATCAGATGGTTGTAGATGTGTGGTGTTATTTCTGAGGCCTCTCTTCTGTTCCATTGGTTTATATATCTGTTTTGGTATCAGTATCATGCTGTTTTGGTTATTGTAGTCTTGTAGTATAGTTTGAAGTCAGGTAGCATGATGCCTCCAGCCTTGTTCTTTTTGCTTAGGATTGCCTTGGCAATGCGGGCTCATTTTTGGTTCCATATGAACTTTAAAGTAGTTTTTTAAAAGTCTGTGAAGAAAGTCATTGGACCTTAATGGGGATGACATTTAATCTATAAATTACCTTGGGTAGCGTGGCAATTTCATGATATTGATTCTTCCTATCCATGAGCATGGTATGTTCTTCCATTTGTTTGTGTCCTCTTTTATTTCATTGAGCAGTGGTTTGTAGTTCTCCTTGAAGAGGTCCTTCACATTCCTTGTTAGTTGTATTCCTAGGTATTTTATTCTCTTTGCAGCAATGTGAATGGGAGTTGACTCATGGTTTGACTCTCTGTCTGTTATTGGTGTATAGGAATGCTTGTGATGTTTGCACATTGATTTTGTATCCCGAGACTTTGCTGAAGTTGCTTATAAGCTTAAGGAGATTTGGGGCTGAGACAATGGGGTTTTCTAAATATACAATCATGTCATGTGCAAACAAGGACAATTTGACTTCCTCTTTTCATAATTGAATAGCCTTTATTTCTTTCTCTTGCCTGATTTCTCTGGCCAGAACTTCGAACACTATGTTGAATAGGAGTGGTGAGAGAGGGCATCCTTGTCTTGTGCTGGTTTTCAAAGGGAAAGTTTCCGGTTTTTGCCCATTCAATATGATTACTGGCTGTGGGTTTGTCGTAAATAGCTCTCACTATTTTGAGATACAGTCCATTGATATCTACTTTATTGAAAGTTTTTAGCGTGAAGGGGTGTTGGATTTTGTCAAAGGCCTTTTCTGCATCTATTGAGATAATCATGTGGTTTCTGTCATTGGTTCTATTTATGTGATAGATTACATTTATTGATTTGCATATGTTGAACCAGCCTTGCATCCCAGAGATGAAGCCCACTTGATCATGGTGGATAAGCTTTTTGATGTGCTGCTGGATTCGGTTTGCCAGTATTTTATTGAGGAGTTTTACATTGATGTTCATCAGGGATATTGGTCTAAAATTCTCTTTTTTTGTTGTGTCACTGCCAGGCTTTGGTGTCAGGATGCTGCTGGCCTCATAAAATGCATTAGGGAGGATTCCCTCTTTTTCTATTGATTGGAATAGTTTCAGAAGGAATGGTACCAGCTCCTCTTTGTTCCTCTGGTAAAATTCGGCTGTGAATCCGTCTGGTCCTGGACTTTTTTTGGTTGGTAGGCTATTAATTATTGCCTCAATTTCAGTGCCTGTTATTGGTCTCTTCAGAGATTCAACTTCTTCCTGGTTTTGTCTTCGGAGAGAGTGTGTGTCCAAGAATTTATCCATTTCTTCCAGACTTTCTAGTTTATTTGAGTAGAGTTGGTTCTAGTATTCTCTGATGGTAATTGGTATTTCTGTGGGATCAGTGGTGATATCCCCTTTATCATTTTTATTGCATCTATTTGATTCTTCTTTTTTTTCTTTTTCTTTAGTCCAGCTAGCTGTCTATTTTGTTGATCTTCTCAAAATATCAGCTCCTAGATTCATTGATTTTTTTAAAGGGTTTTTTGTGTCTCTATCTCATTCAGTTCTGCTCTGATCTTAGTTATTTCTTGCCTTCTGCTAGCTTTTGAATTTGTTTACTTTTGATTTTCTAGTTCTTTTAATGATGATGTTAGGGTGTCTATTTTAGATCTTTCCTGCTTTCTCTTGTAGGCACTTAGTGCTATAAATTTCCCTCACACACTGCTTTAAATGTGTCCCAGAGATTCTGGTACGTTGTGTCTTTGTTCTCATTGGTTTCAAAGAACATCTTTATTTCTGCCTTCATTTCGTTGTTTACTCCTTCAGGAGGAGGTTGTTCAGTTTCCATGTAGTTGTGAGGTTTTGAGTGAGTTTCTTAATCCTGGTTCTAATTTGGTTACACTGTGTTCTGAGAGACAGTTTGTTGTGATTTCTGTTCTTTTACATTTGCTGAGGAGTGTTTTACTTCCAATTATGTGGTCAATTTTAGAATAAGGGCAATGTGATGCTGAGAAAATGTATATTCTGTTGATTTGTGGTGCAGAGTTCTGTAGATGTCTATTAGGCCCACTGGTGCAGACCTGAGTTCAAGTCCTGAATATCCTTGTTAACATTGTGTCTCATTAATCTGTCTAATATTGATAATGGGGTATAAAGTCTCCCATTATTATTGTGTGAGTGTCCATGTCTCTTTGTAAGTCTCTAAGGACTTCCTTTATGAATCTGGGTGCTCTGTATTGGGTGCATATATATTTAGGATAGTTAGCTCTTCTTGTTGAACTAATCCCTTTACCATTATGTAATGACCTTCTTTGTCTCTTTTGATCTTTGTTGGTTTAAAATCTGTTTTATCAGAGACTAGGATTGCAACCCCTGCTATTTTTTGCTTTCCATTTGCGTGGTAGATCTTCCTCCATCCCTTTATTTTGATCCTATGTGTGTGTCTCTGCACGTGAGATGGGTCTCCTGAATATAGCACACTGATGGGTCTTGATTCTGTATCCAATTTGCCAGTCTTTGTCTTTTAATTGGGGCATTTAGCCCATTTACATTTAAGGTTAATGTTGTTATGTGTGAACTTGATCCTGTCATTATGATGTTAGCTGGTTATTTTGCCCATTATTTGATGCAGTTTCTTCACGGCATAGATTGTCTTTACAATTTGGCATGTTTTTGCAGTGACTGGTACTGGATGTTCCTTTCCATGTTTAGTTCTTCCTTCAGAAACTCTTTTAAGGGAGGCCTGGTGGTGACAAAATCTCTCAGCATTTGCTTGTCTGTAAAGGATTTTATTTCTCCTTCACTTATAAAGCTTGGTTTGGCTGGATATGAAATTATGGGTGGAAATTTTTTTTCTTTAAGTATTTTGAATACTGGCCTCCACTCTCTTCTGGTTGTAGGGTTTCTGCTGAGAGATCCGCTGTTAGTCTGATGGGCTTCCCTTTGTGGGCAACCCGGCCTTTCTCTCTGGCTGCCCTTAACATTTTTTCCTTCATTTCAACCTTGGTGAATCTGACATTGATGTGTCTTGGGGTTGCTCTTCTCAAGGACTATCTTTGTGGTGTTCTCTATTTCCTGAATTTGAATGTTGGCCTACCTTGCTCAGTTGGGGAAGTCCTCTTGGATAATATCTTGAAGAATGTTTTCTAACTTGGTTCCATTCTCCCCATCACTTTCAGGTACACCAATCAACTGTAGATTTGGTCTTTTCACATAGTCCCATATTGCTTGGAGGTTTTGTTTCTTTTCATTCTTTTTTCTCTAATCTTGTCTTCTTGCTTTATTTCATTAATTTGAACTTCAATC
Organism: Chlorocebus sabaeus; assembly: GCF_047675955.1. Classification (NCBI taxonomy): domain Eukaryota; kingdom Metazoa; phylum Chordata; class Mammalia; order Primates; family Cercopithecidae; genus Chlorocebus; species Chlorocebus sabaeus. The sequence goes on along the minus strand of NC_132933.1, from coordinate 76,905,925 downwards.
ACTGATATCCTTTCTTCCACTTGATTGAATTGGTTATTGAACCTTGTGCCTGTGTCACGGAGTTCTCCTGCTGTGGTTTTCAGCTTCATCAGGTCATTTAAGATCTTCTCTAGACTGTTTATTCTAGTTAGCCATTGATCTAACCTTTTTTCAAGGTTTTTAGCTTCCTTATGATGGGTTAGAACACCCTCCTTTAGCTTGGAGAAGTTTGTTATTACCAAACTTCTGAAGCCTACTTCTGTAAACTTGTCGAACTCATTCTCCGTCTAGTTTTGTTCCCTTGCAGGTGAGGAGCTGTGATTCTTTCGAGAAGAGGTGCTCTGGTTTTTAGAATTTTCAGCTTTTCTGCTGTGGTTTCTCCCAATCTTTGTGGTTTTATCTACCTTTGGTGTTTGATGTTGGTGACCTACAGATGGGGTTTTGGTGTGAATGTCCTTTTTGTTGATGCTGATGCCATTCCTTTCTGTTTGTTAGCTTTCCTTTTGACAGTCAGGACCCTCAACTGCAGGTCTATTGGAGTTTGCTGGAGGTCTACTCAAGACCCTGTTTGCTTGGGTATCACCAGTGGAGGGTGCAGAACAGTAAATATTGCAGAACAGCAAATATTGCTGCCTCATCCTTCCTCTGGAAGCTTCGTCCCAGAGGGGTACTTGCCTTTATGTGGTGTCTCTCGGCCCCTACTGGTAGGTGTCTCCCAGTCAGGCTACATGGGGTTCACGGACCCACTTGAGGAGGCAGTCTGTCTGTTCAAATGCCATGCTGGGAGAACCACTGCTCTTTTCAGAGCTTTCAGACAGGGACGTTTAAGTCTGCAGAAGTTGTCTGCTGCCTTTTGTTCAGTGATGCCCTGCCCACAGAGGTGGAGTCTAAAGAGGCAGTAGGCGTTGCTGAGCTGCAGTGGGCTCTGTCCAGTTCAAGCTTCCTGGCCACTTTATTTACCTATTCAAGCCTCAGCAATGGCAGACACCTTTCCCTCCTCCAAGGTTGCATCCTCGCATGTCAATCTCAGACTGCTGTGCTAGCAGTGATCAAGGCTCTGTGGGTGTGGGACCCACCAAGCCAGGCACAGGAAGGCATCCTCTGGTCTGCCGGTTGCTAAGACTGTGGGAAAAGTACAGTGTTTGGGCAAGAGTTTACCATTCCTCCAGGTACAGTCTGTCACAGCTTCCCTTGCCTAGGAAAGGGAAATCCCCATACCCCTTGTGCTTCCCAGGTTAGGCAATTCCCCGCCTTGCTTCAGCTAACCCTCTGTGGGCTGCACCCACTGTCCAACCAGTCCCAATGAGATGAACCAGGTACCTCAACTAGTTAGAAATGCAGAAATCACTCATCTTCTGCATTGATCTCGCTGGGAGCTGCAGACCGGAGCTGTTCCTATTTGGCCATCTTGGAAGTGAATCCCAGACATTTTAAGTGAAAGATAAAATCTCCACATTGTGTAGATTATAGCAAGTGCTGAGTAAAACATCTGATCAAAAGGTATGGGTTATTGTGTCCCTGTGTTGGAACATTGTGTTTCAGTTCATAAATATTAGTCAGCCCTTTCCTCCTAAAACATGCTTATGTTGAGTCTCATCCGGGGCAACAGAAGCAGAGGCTGGAAAATGGGATTTAGGACATAAGGTTCCTAAACAGTCTATAGGACTATTTTGTTCCTGGCTTTTGCTAAGATCACATGTAGGCAGTGATGAGTTAGCAAACTGGAAATAAAAGAAATATTTTGGTATGTAGTATTTGCTAATTTTCATATTGTAAATACTCCCAACATCACTGACTTTAAGCTTTTATAGTTAACAACCTGCTTACAATATTTCTGATTATTTAATAGTTGGCTTTTATGGATAGAAATAGCTTCAATTCAACTGAGTCCAGGGTATCGAAACACATTGTTTCTTCTTTTACAAAAAAACATTTATTTTATGTTTACAGGGTACATGTGCAAGATGTCCAGGTTTCTTACATAGGTAAATGTGGTCATGGGTTTTGTTATACAGATTATTTTCTCACACAGGTATTAAGCCTAGTATCCATTAGTTATCTTTCCTAATCCTCTCCCTCCTCCCACCTTCCACCTTCTGATAGGCCACAGTATGTGTTGTTCCCCTCTATGTGTCCATGTGTTCTCATAATTTAGCTCCCACTTATAAGTGAGAACATTTGGTATTTGATTTTCGGTTTCTGTTTCTGTTAGTTTGCTGAGGATAATGTCCTACACCTCCATCCATGCTCTTGCAAAGGACACAATCTCATTCTTTTTAATGGCTGCATAGTATTCCATGGTATGTATGTACCACATTTTCTTTATCCAGTGTATCACTGATGGTTATTTAGGTTGATTCCATGTCTTTGCTATTGTAAATAGTGCTGCAATAAATGTACACATGCAAGTGTCTTTATAATAGAACAATGTATATTCCTTTAGGTATATGCCCAGTAATTGGATTGCTGAATTCTGTCTATAGGTCTTTGAGGAATCATCACACTGTCTTCCACAATAGTTAAACAAATTTAGACTCCCACCAACAGTGTATAAGCATTCCTTTTTCTCCACAATCTTGCCAGGATTTATTTTTGACTTTTTAATAGTAGTCATTCTAACTGGTGTGAGATGCTATCTCATTGTGATTTTCATTTTCATTTCTCTAATAGTCAGTGATATTCAGCTTTTTTTCATATGCCTGTTGCCTACGTGTTTGTCTTCCTTTGAAAATTGTCTGTTCATGTGCATTCCCCACTTTTTAATGGTGTTGTTTGCTTTTTTTTATATTTTAAATTGGTTTAAGTTCTTATAAATTGGTTTAAAGATGCTGGATAGGCCAGGCATGGTGGCTCATACCTGTAATCCCAGCATTTTGGGAGGCCGAGGCAGGTGGATCACCTGAGGTCAGGAGTTCAAGACCAGCCTGGCCAGCATGGTGAAACCCCATCTGTACAAAAAATATAAACAATTAGACAGGAATGATGGTGGGTGCCTGCAATCCCAGCTGCTCAGGAGGCTGAGGTGGGAGAATCATTTGAACTTCAGAGTCGGAGGTTGCAGTGAGCTGAGATCACACCATTGCACTCCAGCATAGGGACAAAGTGAGACTCCATCTCAAAAATATATAAATAAATAAATAAATGCTAGATGTTACACCTTTGCCAAAGACTTAGTTTGCACATTTTTTCCATTCTCTAGGTTGTCTGTTTACCCTGTTGATATTTTATTTTGTTGTACAGAAGCTTTTTAGTTTAATTCAATACCATTTGACAATTTTTACTTTTGTTACAATTGCTTGTGGCATCTTCCTCATGAAATCTTTGCACATGCGTATGTCTTGAATGGTATTGCTTAGGTTATCTTCCAGGGTTTTTATAGTTTGGGTTTTTACATTTAAGTTATTAATAAATATTGAGTTAATTTTTGCATGTGGTTTAAGGAAGGGGTACAATTTCAGTTTTCTGCATATGGCTAGCCAGTTATCCCAGCACCATTCCATTTACTGAATAAGGAATCCTTTTCCCATTGCTTGTTTTTGTCAAGTTGGTCAAAGATCAGATAGTTGTAGGTGTGTGGTCTTATTTCTTGGTTCTCTATTCTCTTCCATTGATCTATATGTATGTTCTTGTACCAGTACCATGCTGTTTTGTTTACTGTAGCCCTGTAGTGTAGTCTGAAGTTGGGTAGCTTGATGTCTTCAACTTTGTTCTTTTTGCTGAGGATTGCCTTAGCTATTTGGGCACCTTTTTGGATCCATATAAATTTTAAAATAGTTTTTTTCTAGTCCTGTGAAGAAAATCAATGGTAGTTTAATTGGAATACCATTGAATCTATAAATTGCTTGGGCAGTATGGCCATTTTAGCAATATTGATTCTTCGTATCTATGAGTGTAAAATGTTTTTCCATTTGGTTGTGTCATCTCTGATTCCTTTGAACAGTGGTTTTTAGTTCTCCTTGTAGACATCCTTTACCTCCCTTGTTAGTTTTATTTCTAGATATTTTATTCTTTTTGTGGCAATTGTGAATGGGAGTTTGTTTGTGAGTTTGTTTGTCTATATACTTCAGTGTGTTTTTTTAGTGGCTGGAAATAGTTTTTCCTTTCCATACTAAGTGTTTCCTTCAGGAGCTCTTGTAAGGCAGGTCTGGTGGTAATACATACCTTCAATATATGTTTGACTGAAAAAGGATCTTATTTTTTATTTGCTTATGAAGCATAGCTTGGCCAGATATGAAATTCCACGTTAAAATTTCTTTTCTTTAAGAATGTTGAATATTGGCCCCAATTTCTCCTGGTTTTGAGGGTTTCCACTGAGAGGTCTACTTTTAGTCTGATGGGCTTCCCTTTGTAGGTGACTTTATCTCTCTCTGGGTTGCCCTTACTATTTTTTCTTTCATGTCAACCTTGGAGAATCTGATGATTATGTGTCTTGGGGATGATCTTCTCATGGAATATTTTATTGGGGTTCTTTGCATTTCCTGAATTTGAATGTTAGCCTGTCTAGCTAGGTTGGGAAAGTTTTTATAAATAACATCTTGAAATATGTTTTTCAAATTTGTTTTATTCTCCCCATCTCTTTCACATACACAAGTCACAGATTCATTTTTTTTACACAATCCCATATTTCTTGGAGGTTTTGTTTATTTCTTTTTATTCTTTTTTTTTTTCTATTTTTGTCTGCCTGTCTTATTTCAAAAAGAAGGTCTTCAAGCTCTCACATTTTTTCTCCACTTGGTGTATTCTGCTATTAATACTTGCAATTGAATTATGAAATTCTTGTGTGTTTTTCAGCTCTATCAGGTCAGATACATACTTCTCTGTACTGGATATTTTGTTTATCAGCTCCTGCACTGGTTTATCATGGTTTTTAGCTTGCTTTCATTGGGTTACAATGTGCTTCTTCAACTCAGTGAAATTCATTTTTATCCATATTCTGAATTCTACTTCTGTCACTTCAGCCATCTTAGTCTCAGCCCAGTTCTGAACCCTTGCTGAAGAGGTGATTTAGTCATTTGGAGGAACAAGAGCACACTGGCTTTTCGAGGTTTCAGTGTTCTTGCACTAATTCTTTCTCATCTTTGTGAGCTTATCTACCTTCAATCTTTGAGGTTATTGACCTTTGGGTGGGTTTTATTTTCTCTTAACTGTCTGGCCACTTTTCACTAGGGCTGCTTCAGTTTGCTGGGGGTCCACTCCAATCCTTAGTCACCTTGGATTTTCTAGTACTTGGAGGTGTCACCAGTGAAGGTTGCACAACAGTAAAGATGGCAGCCTACAGCCTTTTTTGGGAGCTTCATTCCGGTATGAACAGACTTATTGCCAGCCTGAATGCACCAGTAGGAGGTGGCTGGAGAAGTTGGTTGGGAGGTCTTGCCTACTCAGGTGGAACAGAATTGGGGACCTGCTTCAAAAGGCAGTCAGCAGTGCTTTCATAGAGCAGGTGTGCTGGGCTGGGGTACTGTTTTTACCTCCAGTCAGTCAGCTTGGGATCTCCAAAGTGTGGAGACTGGAATGGCTGAGTCACTGAAACACCAAAGATGGCAGACCATTCTTCCCTCTAGCAGTTCTGTCTCAGAAAGTTTTCAAATCTATGTTGGCCAGAGAACATTGACAGAAATAGCTGGAGTCCCCAGTTGGGAGGTTCCCCCTACTGAGGAGGAACAAATCATGGACTCACATAAGGAAGCAATGTGGCCATGCTTTTATAGAGCAGCTGTGTTATGCTGGGTTGCCACTTCTGCCCTGATCAGCTTGGGCTCCCTAAAGCCCACAGGCTAGAATGGCTGAGTTGCTCAAGGAGCAAAGATTGTGGCCTGCCCCTCCCCTTGGGAACTTCATCCTCTCCCTGGTCCCAGGTAGGTGCAACACTGTTGCTGGTGGCTGGCTAGAATTCCAAGCCAGTGAGTCTTATCCTGTGAGGCACCATAGAAGTGGGGCCCGCAGATCATTGCTGCTCAGCACCCTGTATTCAGCCCCCTTTGGGGGGTATGTACGAGAGTTCAACCTCCTGCCTTGCCTGAGTTGCAGTTACCTTTGCTGGGAATTCTGGAGCTGGAGTATGTATATCTCCTGGTTCTCCATACATGCCTGAGTAGCTGCTCTGTTGAGACTCCATGCAGCTCTGTGTGTCAGACCAAATGCCCTGGTAGAATGAGTTCATGACAGGATATCCTGACCCAAGGACTGAAAGATCTTTGGAAAAAGTGTGGTTTTCTGGGGTTGCACATTCACTCACTGCTGCCCTGGTGGGGGGTAGGTTTCCTTGGGTTTGTGTTGCTCCCTGGTAGGCCATCGCTCTTCCCTGTTTTTCTCCATTTTCCGTGAGTTGAGCTATTTCCTTGATCAGTCCCAATGCAAGTACCTGGATGTTTCAATTGAAGGTGCTGTATTTGCTCATTCCTTTTAATTCTCTCTGTGAAAACCATGTACTGTAGCTGCTTCTAGGCCGCCCCCTCCTATGTCTTTATTTCTTTGTACAGGTTAGTTGTTTCTGGGACCAGAGAGATTAGAATCCTGTCTTAACAACTTCCAATGTGCGTGACTTTGATATTATATCTACCCTTTTTTTGTGCCTCAGGATCTTTGCCTACAAATTGGAGATAATGTTACTACACACCTCATAGTTTTGTTGTGAGATTTAAAAGTGATAATTCTCATGATGCTCAGAAACATGTTCTTGGCACAGTGTTGCTGCTCAGCAAATGACAGCTATCATCATCATAATCACCATCATCATTATCATTACCATAATCATCACTACTCTTCCTGAAACCACTGCAAAACAGTATAGGATATAAAAGAGAGGAAATTATACAGGAGTGAGCCAGAAGTGACATCTCAGGAGCCTTTATTCCCTGACTAGCTCCAGAGAAGGCATGCAAGACACTGTCCTGCAGAACCACCAGAGATGAGTTTCACTTAGGGGCAGAGGCAAGGGGATCATCTTGAAAGAAACAAAATCCCTCCTTGTCTCTGTAGGAATATTAACAAATAAATTGTACATATATTTCTTTGTTGTGAAGTTATGATTGAAAACAGCATTGTCTGTGGGTCAACACAACACCAGGGGGAGTCATCACAGGTACACTGGCTCTGAGTGGTACTTATGACCTCAGTGCAAAAGGCCTGAACTATTCAATGGCTCATGAAATGTCAATTGCTGACCCTCTGGATGGCCTCTGAACTGGAGAGGTTCCTACAAAGAAAGACTGGGTCTCAGGGTAGATATCTCACAGAAGTAAGGACTCTGGAACCACAAAATGACAGATGGGGCAAGTAGTTTAGCAAGGAATATTAGAGTACACACTCTTTCTGAAGATGGCATGAACTGTGTTCTCCTATGAGACTGAATTTAGACAGGTACTTAGGACAAGCTTCAGAAGTTGGGAGAAACAGGCCAGGTACAGTGGCTCATGCCTGTAATCTCAGCACTTTGGGAAGCAGAGATGGGCAGATCACTTGAGGTCAGGAGTTCAAGACCAGACTGGCAAACATGGTGAAACCCTGTCTCTACTAAAAATACAAAAATTAGGCAGACGTGGTGGTGGGCACCTGTAATCCCAGCTACTTGGGAGGCTAAGGAAGGAGAATCACTTGAACTCAAGAGGCAGAGGTTGCAGTGAGCTGAGATCGTGCCACTGCACCCCGGCCTGGGCGACAGAGTGAGATTCCATCTGATACAATAAAAAATAATAATAAAATAATAAAAAGAAGTTGGGAGAAACAACTTTATAACATGGCTGACATATGTGTTTAAGGCCCCTTCATGGAAGAGAGAACAAGCCCAGAGGAAAGTAGAAACCACATACTTCCAGAGTCCAAGGCCTTGGATGACTTTTGGGATCACAAGAGAAGAGTTCTGGTCATTGGAGGGTATCCTTTGATTTCTGGCATTTGCTAGATACTGCCATGGTCTACAATCTAGATCTCCAGGAGAAAAGTTATTGAGTCCAGGCAGGCAATTAGACATTCCATTTATTGCATACTTTCTACCTCATGATGACTATGCTAGGTATTTCACATGTAATGTCACATTTAATTCTTTCTATAACCACAGTAGCTAGAAATTATTATTCATAACGTACAAGAATTAAAATTCATTTAAAAAATTAAAAGTAAAAAGTTAATTTAAAAATTAATTAAAATTCAGTATGATAAATTCTGTGTTCAGTACAAGTACAGGAATATATAACAATACATAGGAGAAGGAGGTAATTCAGGGAAACAGGTTGCTTTTTTCTTCACATAATGCTGCTTGGAGTTTGGTTGCCACATAAAAAAAAAAACTGGAAAGATAAAAAGCGACTAGATCATCAAGAAAATAAACAGTTAAGATGCTAAAAATGTATCCAAAAGGTATTTGTGTTTAGTTCTTTCTCCCTCCATATACTGAACTGATTGTACAAAAAATCTGCCTTGTCTGGAATAGGCCTGGTCATTCATCTCTGATCTCTACCTCCTTTATCTACTTGGCTGTATGGGTCAGTGAAGACACAGGCTGCTTTCCTTACACATTTATCACTATTGTTCAAAGGGCCACTATTAGTTCTTTAAGTTATTTCTTCCATGAGGCCAGTGAGTGGTCTATACATCTCAAGAGTTATGCCTAAATTTGGCCTAAGTAAATGCTGCATCTCAGCTGTGACCCTAAATTAGCATTAAACAGCACTCTCCCTGGCACTACCTCAGTAGTCCCTGAGGACTATTTTGATTGTAGTATAATTATTCTCACCTCTGTGTAAAATTCAGAGAAACTTACAGGGCAGGGAATAGCCTGGCAAGGGAATAAGATGGCATTTATAGGTCATTGCAACATCCAACCACAGGAAAATTTTATCCTCTACCTCTAAAAGATAGAGAGATTGTTAGGTTGCATTTACTTGATAATTCAGTAGAAAATGAGAAAGATAGAGAACATGAATAAAATCATTTATTTTTAAGACATTACTTATTAAAGGAGATATAGGCAATTAGCTATTCAGAAATATGTGATTGATGAAAGTTTATTTATTTCAAATTTCAAATGCAAGACACTTAAGCAGTTTAACTGAGAATGGCAAGAAGCCTAGAGAAAGATGAAGAAAGACATAAAGACAGAGAAACCAAGAGAGAGAAATTAAATTTATAAGAGATGAGAAGGAGAAAAAAAATGAGGGATAGGAGGAAGGACTAAATTGCAGCTTCCACTTGGATGGACAGAGCAGTGTGTGGAGATTCACATTGTGAACTTTCGCTCCAAGAACTACTGGGGGAATATACCAGGAAAGTAGAGAAAATCCACAAACCCTTTGAAGGAAGTGGATTGCTCCTGCAGGACCTGGGAGACAGCCCAAATACTGTGAGTGCCCAAACTGTGAAAGCATTAAAGGGGGGTTATCCACCCCTGAACACACATCCTCAGTGGGGAATCTGAAGGTCCAGGTTATGGGAGAAAGATTTGATCTTATCTGGAGCTGAGACAATATAGAGAGTTGAGCGAAATACACAGGTAGAGAAAGCAGCGGGAAAAGCCCTGTGGGCTCTCTGGATCCCCAGGGAAGACATTTCTGACTTGTCTCACAGGCATCCTTGGGGAGGGTTGCCAGAGGAACTAGGAAAAGACCACAGGGACAAGAAAACCTTTAGTTGAACTTTCTAACAATTACTACTGAATGTGAAGCTTCCTGGCCAGAACTAGGGGGAGGGTGTGAGTCTTGTGTGCAGACTCCTTCACACCTCCTTTAGCATTAAACAGCACTCTCCCTGGCACTACCTCAGTAGTCCCTGAGGACTATTTTGATTGTAGTATAATTATTCTCGCCTCTGTGTAAAATTCAGAGAAACTTACAGGGAAGGGAATGGCCTGGTAGGGGAATAAGATGGCATTTATCTTATTATGAAGGAGGTGTGAAATTTTTGCTTGCTTTCTCAGCTGGGAGGCTGGTAGCCTAGGACAAGTTCTCAGACTGCTCACTCAGTACCTGGAAACAAAGTTGGTGCTGTTGTTTGGGGTAGGGTGGGAGTAAGACTGGTCTTTTGGGTCGCATGGGAGCTGGGTGAGGCCTGTGACTGACAGCTTCCCCCACTTCCCTGACAACCTGCATGACACAGCAGAGGCAGCCAAAATGCTCCTGGGGTCGTACCTCCATTGACCTGGGAACCACACCCCCACCCCCACAGCAGCCACAACAAACCCAACTGAGAGTCTGAGCTCAGATACACCTAACCCTGTCCCAACATGGTCTTTCCCCACAGACCCTGGTAGTTGAAGTAAAAAATCATATTCTCTTGGTAGTTCTAGGGCCCTACCCACTGCCTGATCCTCCCTATACTACCACAGCTGATGCTCTCTTGAAAGCACCACCTCCTGGCAAGTGGCCAACCAGCACAAAACTAGTGCACTAAACAACTACAACTAAAGACCAACACAGAGTCCATTCTACTCCCCTGCCCTCTACACCAGAGCAGGTGCTGGTATCCATGGCTGAGAGACCTGAAGATGGTTCACATCACAGGACTCTCTACAGACACCCCCTGACAAAAAATCAGCCCAAAGCCTGGCACTTATGCTGCATGGATAGATCCAGAAAAGAAATAACAATCACTACAGTTTGCTCTCAGGAAGCCACATCCCAAAGAAAAAGGGGAGAGTACTGAATCGAGGGAGCACACTGTGGGTCAAAAGAATCTGAACACCAGCCCTTGAGCCCCAGATCTTCCCTCTGACATAGACTGCTCAAATGAGAAGAAACCAGGAAAAAAAAATTCTGATAATATAACAAAACAAGATTCTTTAATGTCCACCAAAAAAATCAAACTAACTCACCAGCAATAGATCCAAAACAAGAAGAAATCCCTGAATTGCCAGAAAACGAATTCAGAAGGTCGATTATTAAGCTAATCAAAGAGGCACCAGAAAAAGATGATGCCCAACTTAAAGAACTGTTTTAAAAAATGATAGAAGGTGTGAGAGAAATCTTCAGTGAATTGGCATAAATACAAAACAATCACAACTTCGGGAAATAAAGGACACACAGAAATGCAAAATTTACTGGAAAGTCTCAGCAATGGAATTAAACAAGCAAAAGAAAGAACTTCAGAGCTCAAAGACAAAGTTTTTGAAATAACCCAATCCAACAAAGACAAAGGAATGAGAACTTTAAAAAAAGTGAACATAAACAAAGCCTCCAAGAAGTTTGGGATTATGTTAGATGACCAAACATAAGAATAATTGACATTCCTGAAAAAGAAGAGAAATCCAAAACTTTGGAAAACACATTTGGGGAAATAGCTGAGGAAAACTTCCCCAGAATTGATACAGATCTAGACATCCAAATACAAGAAACTCCAAGAACACCAGGGAAATTCATCACAAAAAGAACATTACCTAGACATATAGTCATCAGGTTATCTAAAGTCAAGACAAAGGAAATAATCTTAATACGTATGAGGCAAAGGCACAGGTAGCCTATAAAGAAAAACTGATTAGACTAACAGCAAACTTCTCAGCAGAATCCCTACAAGATAGAAGGGATTGGGGCCCTATCTTCATTCTCCTTAAACAAAACAATTATCAGCTAAGAATTTTGTATTTAGCAAAACAGCTTCATAAATGAAGGAAAGGTACACTCTATTTCAGATCATTAAATGCTGAGAGAATTCACCACTACCAAGCCAGCACTACAAGAACTGATAAAGGGAGCTCTGAATCTTGAAATGAATCTTGGAAACACGTAAAAAAAAAATCTTTAAAGCATGAATCTCACAGGACATATAAAACAAAAATACAATAAATAAAATGAAGGTATTCAGGCAATAAATAACATGATGAATGAAACACCACCTCACATCTCAATGCAAACATTGAACGTAAATGGCATTAATGCTCCACTTAAAAGATACAAAATGGCAGAATGGATAAGCATTGAGGGCTTATCCATGGATAAGGCCTCATGAGGGCAGTATCTGCTGCCCTTAAGTGACTCATCTAACACATAAGAACTCACATAAACTTGAGTTAAAAAGGTGGAAAAAGACATTCCATGCAAATGGATACAAAAAGAGAGCAGGAATAGCTATTGTTATATCAGACAAAACAAACTTTAAAGAAACAGCAGTTCAAAAAAGAGGGATATTATGTAATGATAAAAGGCCTTATCCAACAGGAAAATAGCACAATCCTGAATATATGTACACCTAACACTGGAGCTCCCAAATTTATGAAACAATTACTACTAGACCTAAGAAATGAGATAGATAGTAACACAATAATAGTGTGGGACTTCAATCTCTACTGACAGCACTAGACAAGTCATCAATACAGAAAGTCAACAAAGAAACAATGAATTTAAACTATACCCTAGAGCAAATTACTTAACAGTTATTTGCAGAACATTCTACCCAACAACCACAGAATATACATTCTATTCATCAGTGCATGGAACTTTCTCCAAGATAGATGATGCAGTAGCCACAAAACAAGTCTCAATAAATTTAAGTAAATTAAAATTATATCAAGCACTCTCTTACACCACAGTGGAATAAAAATGGATATCTAATACATAGAAGTTAAATAACATGCTCCTGAATAATCATTGGGTCAACAATGAAATGAAGATGGAAATTTTAAAATTCTAGGAACTGAGTGATAATAGTGACACAACCTATGAAAACCTCTTGGATACAGCAAAGGCAGTGTTAAGAGGAAAGTTTATAGCCTTAAATGCCTACATCAAAAACTCTGAAATAGCACAAATAGACAATCGAAGGTCATACCTCAAGGAACTAGAGAAACAAGAAGAAACCAAACCCTAACCCAGCAGAGAAAATAAAATAACCAAGATCAGAGCAGAACTAAATAAAATCGAAACAAAAAAAATACAAAATTAAATAAAATAATAATCTGGTTATTTGACAAGATAAATAAAATTGATAGACCATTAGCAAGATTAACCAAGAGAAGACAAGAGAAGATTAAAATAAGCTCAATTAGAAAGGAAATGAGAGATATTACAACCGACATCACGGAAATACAAAAGATTACCCAAGGCTACTATGAACACCTTTGCATGAATGAACTACAAAACCTAGAGATGATGGATACATTTCTAGAAATATGCAACCCTCCTAACTTAAATCAGGAAAAACTGAAAACCCTGAACAGAACAATAACAAGCAGCGAAATTGAAAAGTTAATAAAAATTACCAACAAAAAAATCCGGGAGAACAGGTATTCACAGCTTAATTTAATCAGACATTTAAAGAACAATTGATACCAATCTTATTGATACTCTTTCACAAGATAGAGAAAGATAAAATTTTCCATACATCATTCTATGAAGCCAGTATTACCATAAGAGCAAAATCAGAGAAAGACATAACAAAAAATGAAATCTGAAGACCAATATAACTGATGAACAGAGCTGCAAAAATTATGGAAAAAATACTAGCTAACCGAATCCAAGAGAATATCAAAAAGATAATCCACCATGACCAAGTGGGTTTCATACCACGAATGCAGGAACGGTTTAACATATTCAAGTCAATAAATGTGATATACCACATAAACAGAATTAAAAAACAAAAATCACATTATTATCTCAAAAAATTCAGAAAAGCATTTGACAAAATTCAGCATTGCTTTATGATTACAACCCTCAGCAAAATCAGCATACAAGGGACATACCTCATCTATGACAAAAGCTATCTCTGACAAACCACAGCCAACATAATACTGAATGGGGAAAAGTTGAAAGCATTCCCTCAGAGAACTGGAACAAAACAAGGATGCCCACTCTCACCACTTCTGTTCAACATAGTACTGGAAGTCCTAGCCAGAGCAATCAGGCAAGAGAAAGAAATAAAGCACATCCAAATTGGTAAGAAAGAAGTCAAATTTTTGCTGTTTGCTGATTATATGATTGTATACCTAGAAAATAGTAAATACTTCTTCAAAAAGCTCCTCCAACTGATAAATCAATTCAACAAACTTTCAGAATGCAAAATTAATGTACACAAATCAGTAGCTTCGCTATACACCAACAGTGACCAAACTGAGAATCAAATAAAGAACTCAACTACTTTTACAATACGTGCAAAAAAAGACAAAGAAAATACATAAGAATATACCTAACCAAGGATGTGAAAGAACCCTACAAGAAAAAGAAAGAAAGAAAGAAAACACTGCTGAAAGAAATCATACATGACACAAATGAATGGAAACACATCCCATGCTCATGGATGGTTAGAATTAATAGTGTGAAAATGACCATACTGCAAAAAGCAATCTACAAATTCAATGCAACTCTCATCAAAATACCATCATCATTCTTCACAGAACTAGAAAAAAAAAAAGTCCTAAAATGTATATGAAATAAACAAACCAAAAAAAAAAAAAAAAAAAAAAAAGCCCGCATAGCCAAACTAAATCTAAGCAAAATAAACAAATCTGGAGGCATCACATTACCTGACTTCAATCTATATTATAAGGCCACAATCACCAAAACAGCATGGTACAGGTATAACAATAGGCATATATACCAATGGAACAGAGTATAGAACCCAGAAATAAACCCAAATACTTAGAGCCAACTGATCTTGGAGAAAGCAAACAAAACCATAAAGTGGGGAAAACACCCTATTCAACAAATTGTGCTGGGATAATCGGCAAACCACCTGTAGGAGAATAAAGCTGGATCCTCATTTCTCACTTTATAGAAAAATCAACTCAAGGTTGATCAAGGACTGAACTCTAAGACCTGAAACCATAAATATTCCAGAAGATAACATCAGAAAGATCTTTCTAGACATTGGCTCAGGCAATGATTTCATGACCAATAACCCAAAAGCAAATGCAACAAAAAGATAAATAGGAGGGACTTAATTGAATGAACGAGCTTCTGCACAGCAAAAGAAGCAGCAGAGTAAAGAGACAACCCACAGAGTGGGAGATCTTGACAATCTACACATCTGCAAAGGACTAATATCCAGAATCTACAACGAATTCAAACAAATCACCAAGAACAAAACAAACAATGCCATCAAAAATGGGCTTAGGACATGAATAGACAATTCTCAAAAGAAAATATACAAATGCTCAATTAGAAAAAAAAATTCTCAGCATCGCTAATGATAAGGGAAATGCAAATCAAAACCACAAAGTGTTCCTATTTCTCCACATCCTCTCCAGCACCTGTTGTTTCCTGACTTTTGAATGATTGCCATTCTAACTGGTGTGAGATGGTATCTCATTGTGGTTTTGATTTGCATTTCTCTGATGGCCAGTGATGATGAGCATTTTTTCATGTGTCTGTTGACTGTATGAATGTCTTCTTTTGAGAATTCTCTGTTCATATCCTTTGCCCACTTTTTGATGGGGTTGTTTGATTTTTTCTTGTAAATTTGTTTGGGTTCTTTGTAGGTTCTGGATATTAGCCCTTTGTCAGATGAGTAGATTGCAAAAATTTTCTCCCATTCTGTAGGTTGCCTGTTCACTCTGATGGTAGTTTCTTTTGCTGTGCAGAAACTTTTTATTTTAATTAGATCCCATTTGTCAATATTGGCTTTTGCTGCCGTTGCTTTTGGTGTTTTAGACATGAAGTTTTTGCCCATGCCTATGTCCTGAATGGTACTACCTAGGTTTTCCTCTAGGGTTTTTATGGTATTAGGTCTAACATTTAAGTCTCTAATCCATCTTGAATTAATTTTCATATAAGGAGTAAGGAAAGGATCCAGTTTCAGCTTTCTACTTATGGCTAGCCAATTTTCCCAGCACCATTTATTAAATAGGGAATCCTTTCCCCATTTCTTGTTTCTCTCAGGTTTGTCAAAGATCAGATGGCTGTAGATGTGTGGTATTATTTCTGAGGACTCTGTTCTGTTCCATTGGTCTATATCTCTGTTTTGGTACCAGTACCATGCTGTTTTGGTTACTGTAGCCTTGTAGTATCGTTTGAAGTCAGGTAGCGTGATGCCTCCAGCTTTGTTCTTTTAACTTAGGATTGTCTTGGAGATGCGGGCTCTTTTTTGGTTCCATATGAACTTTAAAGCAGTTTTTTACAATTCTGTGAAGAAACTCATTGGTAGCTTGATGGGGATGGCATTGAATCTATAAATTACCTTGGGCAGTATGGCCATTTTCACGATATTGATTCTTCCTATCCATGAGCATGGTATGTTCTTCCATTTGTTTGTGTCCTCTTTTATTTCACTGAGCAGTGGTTTGTAGTTCTCCTTGAAGAGGTCCTTTACATCCCTTGTAAGTTGGATTCCTAGGTATTTTATTCTCTTTGAAGCAATTGTGAATGGAAGTTCATTCATGATTTGGCTCTTTCTTTGTCTGTTACTGGTGTATAAGAATGCTTGTGGAGGGGCGGAGTAAGATGGCCAAATAGGAACAGCTCCAGTCTCCAACTCCCAGCGCGAGCGACACAGAAGACCGGCGATTTCTGCATTTTCAACTGAGCCTCTGCTGCTGATACCCAGGCAAACAGGGTCTGGAGTGGACCTCAAGCAATCTCCTACACCTACAACCTACAGCTGAGGATCCTGACTGTTAGAAGGAAAGCTATCAAACAGGAAGGACACCTACACCAAAACCCCATCAGTACATCACCATCATCAAAGACCAGAGGCAGATAAAACCACAAAGATGGGGAAAAAGCAGGGCAGAAAAGCTGGAAATTCAAAAAATAAGAGCGCATCTCCCCCGGCAAAGGAGCGCAGCTCATCGCCAGCAACGGATCAAAGCTGGACGGAGAATGACTTCGACGAGATGAGAGAAGAAGGCTTCAGTCCATCAAATTTCTCAGAGCTAAAGGAGGAATTATGTACCCAGCGCAAAGAAACTAAAAATCTTGAAAAAAAAGTGGAAGAATTGATGGCTAGAGTAATTAATGCAGAGAAGCTCACAAACGAAATGAAAGAGACGAAAACCATGGCACGAGAAATACGTGACAAATGCACAAGCTTCAGTAACCGACTCGATCAACTGGAAGAAAGAATGTCAGCGATGGAGGATCAAATGAATGAAATGAAGCGAGAAGAGAAACCAAAAGAAAAAAGAAGAAAAAGAAATGAACAAAGCCTGCAAGAAGTATGGGATTATGTAAAAAGACCAAATCTACGTCTGATTGGGGTGCCTGAAAGTGACGGGGAAAATGGAACCAAGTTGGAAAACACTCTTCAGGATATCATCCAGGAGAACTTCCCCAACCTAGTAGGGCAGGCCAACATTCAAATCCAGGAAATACAGAGAACGCCACAAAGATACTCCTCGAGAAGAGCAACTCCAAGACACATAATTGCCAGATTCACCAAAGTTGAAATGAAGGAAAAAATCTTAAGGGCAGCCAGAGAGAAAGGTCGGGTTACCCACAAAGGGAAGCCCATCAGACTAACAGCAGATCTCTCGGCAGAAACTCTTCAAGCCAGAAGAGAGTGGGGGCCAATATTCAACATTCTTAAAGAAAAGAATTTTAAACCCAGAATTTTATATCCAGCCAAACTAAGTTTCATAAGTGAAGGAGAAATAAAATCCTTTACAGATAAGCAAATGCTTAGAGATTTTGTCACCACTAGGCCTGCCTTACAAGAGACCCTGAAGGAAGCACTAAACATGGAAAGGAACAACCGGTACCAGCCATTGCAAAAACATGCCAAAATGTAAAGACCATCAAGGCTAGGAAGAAACTGCATCAACTAACGAGCAAAATAACCAGTTAATATCATAATGGCAGGATCAAGTTCACACATAACAATCTTAACCTTAAATGTAAATGGACTAAATGCTCCAATTAAAAGACACAGACTGGCAAACTGGATAAAGAGTCAAGACCCATCAGTCTGCTGTATTCAGGAGACCCATCTCACACGCAGAGACATACATAGGCTCAAAATAAAGGGATGGAGGAAGATTTACCAAGCAAATGGAGAACACAAAAAAGCAGGGGTTGCAATACTAGTCTCTGATAAAACAGACTTTAAACCATCAAAGATCAAAAGAGACAAAGAAGGACATTACATAATGGTAAAGGGATCAATTCAACAGGAAGAGCTAACTATCCTAAATATATATGCACCCAATACAGGAGCACCCAGATTCATAAAGCAAGTCCTTAGAGACTTACAAAGAGACTTAGACTCCCATACAATAATAATGGGAGACTTGAACACTCCACTGTCAACATTAGACAGATCAACGAGACAGAAAGTTAACAAGGATATCCAGGAATTGAACTCATCTCTGCAGCAAGCAGACCTAATAGACATCTATAGAACTCTCCACCCCAAATCAACAGAATATACATTCTTCTCAGCACCACATCACACTTACTCCAAAATTGACCACGTAATCGGAAGTAAAGCACTCCTCAGCAAATGTACAAGAACAGAAATTATAACAAACTGTCTCTCAGACCACAGTGCAATCAAATTAGAACTCAGGACTAAGAAACTCAATCAAAACCGCTCAACTACATGGAAACTGAACAACCTGCTCCTGAATGACTACTGGGTACATAACGAAATGAAGGCAGAAATCAAGATGTTCTTTGAAACCAATGAGAACAAAGATACAACATACCAGAATCTCTGGGACACATTTAAAGCAGTGTGTAGAGGGAAATGTATAGCACTAAATGCCCACAAGAGAAAGCAGGAAAGATCTAAAATTGACACTCTAACATCGCAATTAAAAGAACTAGAGAAGCAAGACCAAACACATTCGAAAGCTAGCAGAAGGCAAGAAATAACTAAGATCAGAGCAGAACTGAAGGAGATAGAGACACAAAAAACCCTCCAAAAAATCAATGAATCCAGGAGTTGGTTTTTTGAAAAGATCAACAAAATTGACAGACCACTAGCAAGACTAATAAAGAAGAAAAGAGAGAAGAATCAAATCGACGCAATTAAAAATGATAAAGGGGATATCACCACCGACCCCACAGAAATACAAACTACCATCAGAGAATACTATAAACACCTCTACGCAAATAAACTGGAAAATCTAGAAGAAATGGATAATTTCCTGGACACTTACACTCTTCCAAGACTAAACCAGGAAGAAGTTGAATCCCTGAATAGACCAATAGTAGGCTCCGAAATTGAGGCAATAATTAATAGCCTACCAACCAAAAAAAGTCCAGGACCAGATGGATTCACAGCTGAATTCTACCAGAGGTACAAGGAGGAGCTGGTACCATTCCTTCTGAAACTGTTCCAATCAATAGAAAAAGAGGGAATCCTCCCTAACTCATTTTATGAGGCCAACATCATCCTGATACCAAAGCCTGGCAGAGACACAACAAAAAAAGAGAATTTTAGACCAATATCCCTGATGAACATCGATGCAAAAATCCTCAATAAAATACTGGCAAACCGGATTCAGCAGCACATCAAAAAGCTTATCCACCATGATCAAGTGGGCTTCATCCCTGGGATGCAAGGCTGGTTCAACATTCGCAAATCAATAAACATAATCCAGCATATAAACAGAACCAAAGACAAGAACCACATCATTATCTCAATAGATGCAGAAAAGGCTTTTGACAAAATTCAACAGCCCTTCATGCTAAAAACGCTCAATAAATTCGGTATTGATGGAACGTACCTCAAAATAATAAGAGCTATTTATGACAAACCCACAGCCAATATCATACTGAATGGGCAAAAACTGGAAAAATTCCCTTTGAAAACTGGCACAAGACAGGGATGCCCTCTCTCACCACTCCTATTCAACATAGTGTTGGAAGTTCTGGCTAGGGCAATCAGGCAAGAGAAAGAAATCAAGGGGATTCAGTTAGGAAAAGAAGAAGTCAAATTGTCCCTGTTTGCAGATGACATGATTGTATATTTAGAAAACCCCATTGTCTCAGCCCAAAATCTCCTTAAGCTGATCAGCAACTTCAGCAAAGTCTCAGGATACAAAATTAATGTGCAAAAATCACAAGCATTCTTATACACCAGTGACAGTCAAACAGAGAGCCAAATCAGGAATGAACTTCCATTCACAATTGCTTCAAAGAGAATAAAATACCTAGGAATCCAACTTACAAGGGATGTAAAGGACCTCTTCAAGGAGAACTACAAACCACTGCTCAGTGAAATCAAAGAGGACACAAACAAATGGAAGAACATACCATGCTCATGGATAGGAAGAATCAATATCGTGAAAATGGCCATACTGCCCAAGGTAATTTATAGATTCAATGCCATCCCCATCAAGCTACCAATGAGATTCTTCACAGAATTGGAAAAAACTGCTTTAAAGTTCATATGGAACCAAAAAAGAGCCCGCATCTCCAAGACAATCCTAAGTCAAAAGAACAAAGCTGGAGGCATCACGCTACCTGACTTCAAACTATACTACAAGGCTACAGTAACCAAAACAGCATGGTACTGGTACCAAAACAGAGATATAGACCAATGGAACAGAACAGAGTCCTCAGAAATAATACCACACATCTACAGCCATCTGATCTTTGACAAACCTGAGAGAAACAAGAAATGGGGAAAGGATTCCCTATTTAATAAATGGTGCTGGGAAAATTGGCTAGCCATAAGTAGAAAGCTGAAACTGGATCCTTTCCTTACTCCTTATACGAAAATTAATTCAAGATGGATTAGAGACTTAAATGTTAGACCTAATACCATAAAAATCCTAGAGGAAAACCTAGGTAGTACCATTCAGGACATAGGCATGGGCAAAGACTTCATGTCTAAAACACCAAAAGCAACGGCAGCAAAAGCCAAAATTGACAAATGGGATCTCATCAAACTAAAGAGCTTCTGCACAGCAAAAGAAACTACCATCAGAGTGAGCAGGCAACCTACAGAATGGGAGAAAATTTTTGCAATCTACTCATCTGACAAAGGGCTAATATCCAGAACCCACAAAGAACTCAAACAAATTTACAAGAAAAAAACAAACGACCCCATCCAAAAGTGGGCAAAGGATATGAACAGACATTTCTCAAAAGAAGACATTCATACAGCCAACAGACACATGAAAAAATGCTCATCATCACTGGCCATCAGAGAAATGCAAATCAAAACCACAATGAGATACCATCTCACACCAGTTAGAATGGCGATCATTCAAAAGTCAGGAAACAACAGGTGCTGGAGAGGATGTGGAGAAATAGGAACACTTTTACACTGTTGGTGGGAGTCTAAACTAGTTCAACCATTATGGAAAACAGTATGGCGATTCCTCAAGGATCTAGAACTAGATGTACCATATGACCCAGCCATCCCATTACTGGGTATATACCCAAAGGATTATAAATTATGCTGCTATAAGGACACATGCACACGTATGTTTATTGCAGCACTATTCACAATAGCAAAGACTTGGAATCAACCCAAATGTCCATCAGTGACAGATTGGATTAAGAAAATGTGGCACATATACACCATGGAATACTATGCAGCCATAAAAAAGGATGAGTTTGTGTCCTTTGTAGGGACATGGATGCAGCTGGAAACCATCATTCTTAGCAAACTATCACAAGAACAGAAAACCAAACACCGCATGTTCTCACTCATAGGTGGGAACTGAACAATGAGATCACTTGGACTCGGGAAGGGGAACATCACACACCGGGGCCTATCATGGGGAGGGGGGAGGGGGGAGGGATTGCATTGGGAGTTATACCTGATGTAAATGACGAGTTGATGGGTGCAGCACAGCAACATGGCACAAGTATACATATGTAGCAAAACTGCACGTTGTGCACATGTACCGTACAACTTGAAGTTTAATAATAATAAATAAATTTTAAAAAATAAATAAATAAATAAAATAAAATAAAATAAAATAAAAAAAAAGAATGCTCGTGATTTTTGCACATTGATTTTGTCTCCTGAGACTTTGCTGAAGTTGCTTATCAGCTTAAGGAGATTTTGGGCTGAGACGATGGGGTTTTCTAAATATACAATCATGTCATCTGCAAAGAGGGACAATTTGACTTCTTCTTTTCCTAACTGAATCCCCTTGATTTCTTTCTCTTGCCTGATTGCCCTAGCCAGAACTTCCAACACTAGGTTGAATAGGAGTGGTGAGAGAGGGCATCCCTGTCATGTGCCAGTTTTCAAAGGGAATTTTTCCAGTTTTTGCCCATTCAGTATGATATTGGCTGTGGGTTTGTCATAAATAGCTCTTATTATTTTGAGGTACGTTCCATCAATACCGAATTTATTGAGCGTTTTTAGCATGAAGGGCTGTTGAATTTTGTCAAAAGCCTTTTCTGCATCTATTGAGATAATCATGTGGTTCTTGTCTTTGGTTCTGTTTATATGCTGGATTATGTTTATTGATTTGCGATTGTTGAACCATCCTTGCATCCCAGGGATGAAGTCCACGTGATCATGGTGGATAAGCTTTTTGATGTGCTGCTGGATTCGGTTTGCCAGTATTTTATTGAGGATTTTTGCATAGATGTTCATCAGGGATATTGGTCTAAAATTCTCTTTTCTTGTTGTGTTTCTGCCAGGCTTTGGTATCAGGATGATGTTGGCCTCATAAAATGAGTTAGGGAGGATTCCCTCTTTTTCTATTGATTGGAATAGTTTCAGAAGGAATGGTACCAGCTCCTCCTTGTACCTCTGGTAGAATTCAGCTGTGAATCCATCTGGTCCTGGACATTTTTTGGTTGTTAGGCTATTAATTATTGCCTCAATTTCAGAGCCTGCTATTGGTCTATTCAGGGATTCAACTTCTTCCTGGTTTAGTCTTGGAAGAGTGTCAGTGTCCAGGAAATTATCCATTTCTTCTAGATTTTCTGTTGGTGTGGTTGTGAACTAGTTCAACCATTATGGAAAACAGTATGGCGATTCCTCAAGGATCTAGAACTAGATGTACCATATGACCAAGCCATCCCATTACTGGGTATATACCCAAAGGATTATAAATCATGCTGCTATAAAGACACACGCACACGTATGTTTATTGCGGCACTATTCACAATAGCAAAGACTTGGAATCAACCCAAATGTCCATCAGTGACAGACTGGATTAAGAAAATGTGGCACATATACACCATGGAATACTATGCAGCCATAAAAAGGGATGAGTTTGTGTCCTTTGTAGGGACATTGATGCAGCTGGAAACCATCATTCTTAGCAAACTATCACAAGAACAGAAAACCAAACACCGCATGTTTTCACTCATAGGTGGGAACTGAACAATGAGATCACTTGGACTCGCGAAGGGGAACATCACACACTGGGGCCTATCATGGGGAGGGGAGAGGGGGGAGGGATTGCATTGGGAGTTATACCTGATGTAAATGACAAGTTGGTGGGTGCTGACGAGTTGATGGGTGCAGCACAGCAACATGGCACAAGTATACATATGTAACAAACCTGCACGTTATGCACATGTACCCTAAAACTTAAAGTATAATAATAATAATAATAATAAAACCACAAAGTGATATCACCTTACTCCTGTAAGAATGGCCATAATCCCAGGGCAATCAGACAGGAGAAAGAAATAAAGGGTATTCAGTTAGGAAAAGAGGAAGTCAAATTGTCCCTGTTTGCACATGACATGATTGTATATTTAGAAAACCCCATCGTCCCAGTCCAACATCTCCTTAAGCTGATAAGCAACTTCAGCAAAGTGTCAGGATACAAAATCCACGTGTAAAACTCACAAACATTCCTATACGCCAATAATAAACAGAGAGCCAAATCATGAGTGAACTCCCATTCACAATTGCTTCAAAGAGAATAAAATACCTAGGAATCCAACTTACAAGGGATGTGAAGGACCTCTTCAAGGAGAACTACAAACCACTGCTCAGTGAAATAAAAGAGGACACAAACAAATGGAAGAACATTCCATGCTCATGGACAGGAAGAATCAATATCGTGAAAATGGCCATACTACCCATGGTGATTTATAGATTCAATGCCATCCCCATGAAGCTACCAATGATGTTCTTCACAAAATTGGGTAAAACTACTTTAAAGTTCATATGGAACCAAAAAAGAGCCCGCATTGCCAAGAAAATTCTAAGCAAAAAGTTGGAGGCATCATGCTACCTGACTTCAAAGTATACTACAATGTTACAGTAACCAAAACAGCATGGTACTGGTACCAACACAGAGATATAGACCAATGGAACAAAAGAAGGCCTCAGAAATAATACCACACAACTACATCCATCTGATCTTTGACAAACCTGACAAAAACAAGAAATGGGGAAAGGATTCCTTATTTAATAAATGGTGCTGGGAAAACTGGCCAGCCATATGTAGAAAGCTGAAACTGGATCCTTTCCTTACACTTTATACAAAAATTAATTCAAGATGGATTAAAGACTTAAATGGTAGACATAAAACCATAAAAACTTTAGACGAAAACCTAGGCAATACCATTCAGGACATAGGCATGGGCAAGGACTTCATGACTAAAACACCAAAAGCAATGACAACAAAAGCCACAATTGAAAAATGGGATCTAATTAAACTAAAGAGCTTCTGCACAGCAAAAGAAACTACCATCAGAGTGAACAGGCAACCTACAGAATGGGAGAAAATTTTTACAATCTACTCATCTGACAAAAGACTAATATCCAGAATCTACAAAGAACTTAAACAAATTTACAAGAAAAAATCAAACAACCCCATCAAAAAGTGGGTGAAGTATATGAACAGACACTTCTCAAAAGAAGACATTCATACAGCCAACAGACACATGAAAAAATGCTTATCATCACTGGTCATCAGAGAAATGCAAATCAAAACCACAATGAGATACCATCTCACACCAGTTAGATAGAATGGCAATCATTAAAAAGTCAAGAAACAACAGGTGCTTGAGAGGATGTGGAGAAATAGGAAAACTTTTACACTGTTGGTGGGACTGTAAACAGGTTCAACCATTTTGGAAGGCAGTGTGGCGATTCCTCAAGGATCTAGAACTAGAAATACCATTTGACCCAGCCATCCCATTACTGGGTGTATACCCAAAGGATTATAAATCATGCTGCTATAAAGATACATGTACACGTATATTTTTTATGGCAATATTCACCATAGCAAACACTTGGAACCAACCCAAATGTCCATCAGTGACAGACTGGATTAAGAAAATGTGGCACATATGTACCATGGAATACTGTACAGCCATAAAAAGGATGAGTTCGTGTCCTTTGTAGGGACGTGGATGAAGCTGGAAACCATCATTCTGACCAAACTATCACAAGGACAGAAAACCCAACACCACATGTTCTCACTCCTAGGTGGGAATTGAACAATGAGAATACTTGGATGCAGGATGGAGAACATTACACACTGGGGCCTGTCGTGGGGTGGAGGGTGGGGGAAGGGATAGCATTAGGAGATATACCTAATGTAAATGGCGAGTTAATGGGTGCAGCACAGCAACATGTCACATGTATACATATGTAACAAACCTGCAGGTTGTGTACATGTACCCTAGAACTTAAAATATAATAAAAAATAAAATAAAAATAAAATAATAAAAAATGAATGGCCATAATAAAAAAAAACAGTAGATGTTGGCGTGGATGCAGTGATAGGGAACACTTTCACACTGATGTTGGGAATGTAAACTACTACATCCACTATTGAAAACAGTTTGGAGATTCCTTAAAGAACAAAAAGTAGATCTGCCATTTGATCTAGCAATTCCACTACTGGGCATCTACCTAGAGGAAAAGAAGTCATTATACGAAAAAGAAAGTTGCACACATATGTGTGTAGCAGCACAATTTGCAATTTCAAAAATATGGAACCAGCCCATTAATCAACAAGTGGATAAAGAAATTGTGAGATACATATATATATATATATATATATATATCCCCAAAAAGCCCATCCAAGAGTCATCAGCCTCAAAGATTGAAACTAGACAAACTCACCAAGATGAGAAAGAATCAACAACAATGAAAAAGCTGAAACCCAAAAGGCTAGAGTGCCTCATCTCCAAGTAATCACAACGTCTCTCCAGCAAGCTTGCAGTATGGGATGGAA
Organism: Chlorocebus sabaeus; assembly: GCF_047675955.1. Taxonomy (NCBI): domain Eukaryota; kingdom Metazoa; phylum Chordata; class Mammalia; order Primates; family Cercopithecidae; genus Chlorocebus; species Chlorocebus sabaeus. Next base: position 76,879,965 of record NC_132933.1, on the reverse strand, counting down.
AATGAGATGAATGAATTGACAGAAGTAGGCTTCAGAAGGTGGGTAATAAAAAACTACACCAAGCTAAAGGAGCATGTTCCAACCCAATGCAAGAAGCTAAGAACCTTGATAAAAAGAGTAGCTGCTAACTAGAATACATATTCTAGTATTCTATTCTTTATATATATGAATATATATAAAGAAATTGAAATATATATAAATATATATATAAAGGAATTGTAATATATTTAAATATATATATAATGGAATAGTACTCAGCCATTAAAAAAACAAAAACAAAAACAAAAAACACAAATTTATGGCATTTGCACCAACCTGGATGGAACTGGAGACTATTATTCTAAGTGAAGTAACTCAGGAATGAAAAACCAAACATCATATATTCTAACTCATAAGTGGGAGCTAAGCTATGAGAATGCAAAGGCATAAGAATAATACAATGCACTTAGGGGACTCGGGGGAAAGGGTGGGAAGGGGGTGAGGGATAAAAGACTACAAATTGTGTTTAGTGTATACTGCTTTGGTTATGGGTGCATCGAAATCTCACAAATCACTACGAACTAACTTATTCATGTAACCAAATGCCACCTGTTTCTCAAAAACCTATGGAAATAAAAATTTAAAAGATAAATAAATTAATTAATTTCTAAGATGCTAGGCAATAACATAATCACAAGGCAGACTGATCACTTTCCCGTGCACTGGTAACGTGATTGCACTTAAGCAGAAAGAAAAAGGATCCCATTTTTTTCAAGAAAGAAGCAAATACTTGTTCCTGCCTACTGGCTATTTTATTTGAGAAAGAGTGTTGAAGTTACTACTGAGAATAAGGGGGCAAGTTTAGTGTAATAAGTATGAAAACTATGAAAAGATCATGACATAACTTTTGTGAATGAGGAGTAAAAAACCTTTCAGAGGAAAATTTAGAAGAACAGAGACAACTTTGAAGGCATTGCTGTTTCCTCTACCTCCTTGATTGGAAATAAGAGGCAGAGAAGTTAACTGAGATTCCTCAGGAAATAAATTTAGAAATAAAATTAGAACTGCTAGAATTACAAACACTATTATATGTCATTATTACAAAGTCAGTCATCTTACAGATTTGCAATGATTCTACATAAGAAAAGAAAGGAGCCTTAAGACTGTAGAGTAGGTGACCTAATCTAAGGAGACTAGAAATAAATGGGAAAAGTACGGTAAAATAGAATATTGTTTAATTAAGAAAGGCAACTCAGGAGACTCTCAGCTATCCCTTGTGTATATTCACTAGTCTACTCATGAAAATCTGTAGGCAGGAAGGCAAGGAATAGGACTTTGAAATGACACAGCCTTCCTGCATGTGAGGAACTCTGTTTAACCTCATCAAATCAGATGGCAATGTGCTGATTATTCATGCTTTACACCAACATCCTGAAGAAAAACTGAGGAAGAAATTTCTGAGGATCTTATAAAGCAGCATATAGATTCCACAGGGTCTCCATAATTATTCTCAAAGAAATGGAGCACCTAGACCCATGTGAATTTTACCGTTTCCTAAGGGGAAAAACATTTTGGGTTTCTATCATGGATGAATCCACTAAATATCAAAGTTTTGAACAAATTTTAAAAGTTCATTTCTTCCTATATCATACCTTACAATGATACTCCCTGTTCTATAGTACCTACATTTTTTCTTTAATGGCATTAAGTGACCCTAGCAAGGATGCTTCTAGGTGCTACAGAAAGGTTCTTAGACTATCAACCCATGTAGAACTGAGCAAGCAACAATGGTAGAACCATAGCAAATCTCCATCTCTACCACCAACTTAATACACTCTTTTTGTGCCTGGCCTCCCTTTTTTTCTGAAAGAAGACATTTCACAGCCAGGTGCCAAGAAGCTACACTTTTAGGATGCAGTCTCTTCGTTGCTTTCTTTATAGAATCTGCCCTTTCCCCATCAAAGTGGCAACCACAATGAGAATATTTATTAAATTCCTTGTAGGAAAGTGATTATCAGACATTAGCATGAACCAAAGTCACCTGAAGGACTTGTTAGAATACAAATTGCTGAGAAATTAGCTTATTTGTGTTGGTTTAGAACTTGATCCTTTAGCTCGGGGTAGTTTTTTATTATCCACCTTCTGAAGCCTACTTCTGCAAAGTAGGTTTCTTAGAGTTTCTGATATAAAAGTTTGGAGATGGAGACATAAAATTTGCATTTTTTACAAGTTCCCAGGTGATAATGATGTTGCAGGCCTGGAAACCATACTTTCAGAACCATTGGCACATATATATGGAAGACAGTGAGTTAAAGATAACACAGGGCCAGGTGCAGTGGCTCACGCCTTTAATCCCAACACTTTGGGAGGCCGAGGCAGGTGGATCACCTGAGGTCAGGAGTTCAAGACCAGCCTGGCCAGCATGGCAAATGCCTGTCTCTACCAAAAAATACAAAAATTAGGCAGGCCCGGCGGCAGGCGCCTGTAATCCCAGCTACTCGGGAGGCTGAGGTAAGGATAATTGCTTGAATCAGGGAGGCAGAAGTTGCAGTGAGCCAAAATCATGCCACTGCACTCCAGCCTGGGTGACACAGTGAGAATCCATCTCAGGGGAAAAATAAAGAAAGATAACACAGAAGGAAATGCTGGGCTAATTAATGTAGTGGAAACAAGAGTAGGATAAATCAAGGGCCTTGCTTGAGAGAATTGGGAAAAAAAAGTAGCAATCTTTTATTTACACAATGTGTGTGTGTGTGTGTGTGAGTGTGTGTGAGAGAGAGAGAGAGAGAGAGAGAGAGAGAGAGAGAGAGAGAGAGAGAGATGGAGTCTTACACTGTCACCCAGGCTGGAGTGCAGTGGCACGATCTCAGCTTACTGCAACCTCCACCTCCCAGGTTCAAGTGATTCTCCTGCCTCAGCCTCCTGAGTAGCTGGGATTACAGGTGCCCGCCACCACGCCCAGCTAATTTTTTGTATTTTTAGTAGAGACGGCATTTCATCATGTTGGCCGGGCTGGTCTCGAATGCCTGACCTTGTGATTCACCACCTCAGCCTCCCAAAATTCTGGGATTACAGGTGTGAGCCACCGTGTCCGGTTGTATTGAGGAGCTTTTTTATAAACAAAACAGAGAAATGTGAGGAATAAGTAGAGGAAGACTTCCTTGTTTAGAAAGGAAAAATAAGTCTTCCTGTATGCTTTGGAGGTGGTATATAAGAGAAAGAGAAAGAAAAGGGATAGAATGGAATATAGTGCAAAAATGGATTTCTGACTTTTGCTGGAGAGTTAATTTGTAATAGCATGTGAGGTGGGAGAATATATGGGTGTATATCTCATATGTTTGTAGACACAGTGATAGGAGTATGTGTGATATTCACTTTTAATTGTATCTGTATTCTTAGTATAATAGGAGATAAGGTCGTCAGTTGAGAGTAAAAATAAAAAGGATGTTAAAGCTTCCAGGACAGAAATTTATTGGGGCGGGGTCAAAAGAAATTTACTGGGTGGGGCCCAAGATGGCTGACTAGAAACAGCAGCCATCAGAGTCTCCCATCGGAAAGAATCATAATTAGCATGTGAATCCTTCACCAGCAACCAAGATATCCAGGTTCTCTCACCAGAACTGATTAAGTGGCTGGCGTGATCCATGGAGAGGAAGAAAGAGCAGAGTCCTGCGGTGGCCAACTGAGAGCAACCTGAGGCATAGGAGCCCCCACACCCAAGCCAAGAGTGGTGGCGAGTGTGCCACCCAGCCAGGGAAACCATGCTTTTTCCACAGAACTGTGCAACCCACGGATCAGAAGATCCCGCTCGCAAACCCACACCACTAGGACCCAGGGCACCAACCCGTAGCCGCTCATATTCTCAAGCACCTCTCAGCTAGAATTTGCTTAAGCATGCTGAGTTCCTGAGGGGAAGGGCAACCAGCAGCACAGCTGCAACTGCCTGCTGTCTAAGCCCTTTGAGCTCCTTGCGGAGGGGCAGGAGCCAATACTGGGACTCACAATTGCCTAAAACACTAAGCTCCCTGGGCAGGGGAAGGGTGTCACCCATCTCTATAGCTCCAGGCCATGCTTTTTCCTGCTGGAGCTGGGGAGGCTGGACAGCTTGGTCAGCCCAACACACTAACAGTGACAGACTGCGACCAGAGCACGTCTTCGGGTCTGAAACTGACTCATCCTTTCTCACTGAGTGGGGCTTCCCTGCAGGAACTCCAACTCCAGCCGCAGGCTCAGGGACAGAAGCCAGATCTCCTTGGGCCTGAGCCCTTAAGTGGGAGGGGTCGCCGCAGTCTCTGCAGACCAGCAGACTTAGCCTTTCCTCCAAATAGTTCTGAGGAATCCGGGAAGCCCAGACAAGTAGGTTTCCCCTCAGTGAAGCACACCCCCTTCATCAAGGGACAGTCAAAGTGCTTCATTAAAAGGGTCCTATTCCCCACGACATCCAACTGGGTGAGACCCTCCAACAGGAGTTGTCAGAAACCCTATACAGGAGTGATCCTACTGGCATCAGTTTGGTGCCCCTTGATATTAGAGATTTCAGAAGAAAGAGCAATCACCCATCTTTGCTGTTCTCCAGCCTCCTTGAGTGACATCTCCAGGTGCTGGAGCGAACCAGATGAATAGGGCCTGAAGTGAACATCCAACAAACCACAGCAGCCCTACAGAAGAGAGACCTGATGATTGAAATAAAAACAAACAGAAAGTAACAAAAGAATCAACAACAAAAAAGGTCCCTACAAAAACCTCATCCAAGGGCCAACAGCCTCAAAATTGAAACTAGACAAACACACAAAGATGAGAAAGAATCAACAAAAAAAAAGCTGAAAACCAAAAAGGCTATAGTGACTCTTTTCCAAATGATCACAAGGTCTCCCAGCAAGGGCACAAAACTGGATGGAAAGCGAGATGAATGAATTGACAGAAGTAGGCTTCAGAAGATGGATAATAAAAAACCATGTTGAGCTAAAGAGCTTGTTCTAATCCAATGCAAAGAAGCCAAGAACCTTGATAAAAAGTTAGAGGAGCTGCTAACTAGAATAATCAGTTTAGAGAGGATGGAGCTGAAAAACAGCACGAGAACTTCATAAAGTATACAGAAGTATCAGTAGGTGAATAGACCAAGTGGAAGAAAGGATATCAGAGTTTGAAGACCACCTTGCTGAAATAAGGCATGCAGACAAGATTAGAGAAAAAAAAAATGAAAGGGAACAAACAAAGCCTCCAGGAAATATGGAACTTTGTTAAAAGACTAAACCTACGATTGATTGGAGTACCTGAAGGAGATGGGGAGAATGGAAACAAACTGCAAAACACACTTCAGGATATTATCCAAGAGAACTTCCCCAACCTAGCAAGAAAGGCCAACATTCAAATTCAAGAAATACAGTGAACGCAACTAAGATAATCCTCGAGAAGATTACTCCCAAGACACATAATCGCCAGATTCTCCAAGATTGAAATGAAGGAAAACATGTTAAGTGCAACCAGAGAGAAAGGCAAAGTAACCTACAAAGGGAAGCCCATTGGACTAAGAATGGAGCTTCAGCTCTACAAGCCAGAAGAGAGTGGGAGCCAGCCAATATTCAGTATTCTTAAAGAAAATAATTTTCAACCCAGGATTTTATATCCAGCCAAACTAAGCTTCATAAGTGAAGGAAAAATAAAATCCTTTCCAGACAAGCAAATGCTGAAAGATTTTGTTACCACCAGGCCTCCCTCACAAGAGCTTCTGAAGGGAGCATTAAATATGCACCTAAAGTAGAAGAGAAAAATATTTAAATGTGAGTATTGAGCCTTTTTTTTTAAAAAAAAAAAAACAACTTTTATTTTATTTTAGATTCAAGGCATACATGTGAAGGTTTTTTACATGGGCATGTAGTGTGGTGCTGAAGTTTGGGGTACAATTGATCTTATTACCCAGGTAGTAATCAGAGTACCCAGTAGGTAGTTTTTCAACCCTTAAAACCTAGTAATCTCCATTGTTTATTGATACCATCTTTATGTCCTTGTGTACCCAAAGTTTAACTCCCACATATAAGTGATAACATGCAGTATTTGGTTTTCTATTTTTTCATTAATTTGCTGAGTATAATGGCCTCTAGCTGCATCCATGTTGCTGCAAATAATAAAATTTTATTCATTTTTATGGCTGCATAGTATGCCATAGTATGCACTACATATTCTTTATTGAATCCAGCATTGTTTAGTACCTAGGTTGATTCCACCTATTGCTATTGTGAATTGTGCTCTGATGAACACATACATGCATGTATTTTTTTTTTTAACTTTACATTCTGGGATATATGTGCAGAATGTCCTGGTTTATTACATAGGTATACAGGTGCCATGTTGGTTTGCTGCACCTTATCAACCCCTCATCTAGGTTTTAAGCCCCACATGCATTAGGTATTTGTCCTAATGACCTCCCTCACCTTGCCACCACCCCCTGCAAGGCCCAGTGTGTGATGTTCCCCTCCCTATGTCCATGTGTTCTCATTGTTTAACTCCCATGTATGAGTGAGAATATGCAGTCTTTGATTTTCTGTTCCTGTGTTAGTTTGCTGAGAATGATGGTTTCCAGCTTCATCCATGTCCCTGCAAAGGGCATGAACTCATTCTTTTTTATGGCTGCATAGTATTCCATGAAATATATGTGCCATGTTTTCTCTATCTAGTCTATCATGGATGGGCATTTGTGTTGGTTCCAAATCTTTGCTATTGTAAATAGTGCTGCAATAAACATATGTGTGCATGTGTCTTTATAGTAGAATGATTTCTAATCCTTTGGGTATATACCCAGTAATGAGATTGCTTGGTCAAATGGTATTTCTGGTTCTAGATCTTTGAGGAATCACCACACTGTCTTCCACAATGGTTAAACTAATTTACACTCCCACCAACAGTCTAAAAGCATTTCTATATCTCCACATCCTCTCCAGCATCTGTTGTTTCCTGACTTTTTAATGATCGCCATTCTAACTGGTGTGAGATGGTATCTCATTGTGGTTTTGATTTGCATTTCTCTATGACCAGTGATGATGAGCTTTTTTTATATGTTTGTTGGCCACATAAGTGTCTTCATTTAAGAAGTGTCTGTTCATATCCTTTGCCCACTTTCTGATTGGGTTGTTTTCGTTTTGTTTTGTTTGTAAATTTGTTTAAGTTCCTTGTAGATTCTGGATATTAGACCTTTGTCAGATGGATAGATTGCAAAAATTTTCTCGCCTTCTTTAGGTTGCCTGTTCACTCTGATGCGAGTTTCTTTTGCTGTGCAGAAGCTCTTTAATTTAAATAGATCCCATTTGTCAATTTTGGCTTTTGTTGCAATTACTTTTGGTGATTTAGTCATGAATTATTTTCTCATGCCTATGTTCTGAATGGTATTGCCTAGGTTTACTTCTAGACATTTTATAATTATACAGTTTGCATTTAAGTCTTGAGTCCATCTTGAGTTAATTTTTGTATAAGGTGTTTAGAAAAGGTACAGTTTCAGTTTTCTGCATATGGCTAGCCAGTTTTCCCAGCACCATTTATTAAATAGGGAATCATTTTCTCATTGCTTGTTTTTGTCAGGTTTGTTGAAGATCAGATGATTGCAGATGTGTGGTGTTATTTCTAAGGTCTCTGTTCTGCTTCTTTCGTCTATATATCTGTTTTGGTACCAGTACCATGCTGTTGTGGTTACTGTGGGCTTGTAGTATACTTTGAAGTCAGGTAGCATGATGCCTCCAGTTGTGTTGTTTTTGCTTAGGATTGTTGTGGCTATACAGGCTCTTTTGTGGTTCTATATGAAATTTAAAGTAGTTTTTTTCTGATTCTGTGAGGAAAGTCAAGGGTAGTTTTATGGGAATTGCATTGAACCTATAAATTACTTCAGGCAGTATGGCCATTTTTGTGATGTTGATTTTTCCTATCCATAAAGCATGGAATGTTTTTCCATTTGTTTGCTTCCTCTCTTACTCCCTTCAGCAGTGGTTTATAGTTCTCCTTGAAGCGGTCCTTCATGTCCCTTGTAAGTTGTATTTCTAAGTATTTTATTCTATTTGTAGCAATTGTGAATGGGAGTTCACTCATGATTTGCCTCTCTGCTTGTCTATTATTGGTGTTTAGGAAAGCTTTGATTTTGTATCCTGAGACTTTACTGAAGTTGCTTATCAGCTTAAGGAGTTTTTGAGCTGAGACGATGGAGTTTTTTAAATATACAATCATGTCATTTGCAAACAGAGACAATTTCCATTCCTCTCTTCCTGTTAGAATACTCTTTATTTCTTTCTCTTGCCTGATTGCCCTGGCCAGAACTTCCAATACGATGTTGAGTAGGAGTGGTTTGAAAGGGCATTCTTTTCTTTTGCTGGTTTTCAAATAGAATGCTTCCAGCTTTTGTCCATTCAGAATGATATTGGCTATGGGTTTGTCATAAATAGCACTTATTATTTTTTGATATGTTCTATCAATACCTAGTTTATTGAGAGTTTTTTTTATCATGAAACGATGTTTAATTTTATCAAAGACCTTTTCTGCATCTATTGAGGTAATCATGTGGTTTTTGTCATTAGTTCTGTTTATGTGATGGATTACATTTCTTGATTTGCATACATTGAACCAGCTTTGCATTCCAGGGACGAAGGCGACTTGATCATGGTGGATAAGCTTTTTGATGTGCTGCTGGATTTGGTTTGCCAGTATTTTATTGAGGATTTTTGTATCGATGTTCATCAAGGATATTGGCCTGAAATTTTCTTTTTTTGTTGTGTCTCTGCCAGGTTTTGGTATTAGGATGATGCTGGCCTCATCAAATGAGTTAGGGAGGAGTCCCTCTTTTTCTATTTTTTTGAGAATAGTTTCAGAAGGAATGGTATCAGCTCCTCTTTGTAACTCTGGTAGAATTTGACTGTGAATCCCTCTGGTCTTGGCCTTTATTTTTCATTGTTAGGCTATTAATTACCGCCTCAATTTCAGAATTTGATATTGGTCTATTCAGGGATTCAACTTCTTCCTGGTTTAGTCTTGGGAGGTTGTATGTGTCCAGGAATTTATCTCTTTCTTTTAGATTTTCTAGTTTATTTGCATAGAGTTGGTTATAGTATTCTCTGATGGTGGTTTGTATTTCTGTGGGCTCAGTGGTGATATCCCCTTCATCATTTTTTATTATGTCTGTTTGGTTCTTCTCTCTTTTCTTTTTTATCAGTCTGGCTAGCAGTGTATCTATTTCGTTAATCTTCTCAAAAAACTAGCTTCTGGATTCATTGATTTTTTTGAAGGGTTTTTCGTATCTCTATCTCCTTCAGTTCTGCTTTGGTCTTAGTTATTTCTTGTCTTCTGTTAGCTTTTGAATTTGTGTGCTCTTGCTTCTCTAGTTCGTTTAGTTCTTATGTTAGGGCTTCCATTTTGGATCTTTCCCACTTTCTGATATGGGCATTTAGTGCGATAAATTTCCCTCTTAACACTGCATTAGCTGTGTCCCAGAGATTCTGGTACATTGTCTCTTTGTTTTCATTGGTTTCAAATAATTTTTTTTTATCTCTGCCTTAATTTTGTTATTTACCCAGTAGTCATTTGGGAGCAGGTAGTTCAGTTTCCATGTAGTTGTACGATTTTGAGTGTATTTCTTAATCCTGAGTTTTAATTTGATTGCACTGTGGACTGAGAGACTGTTTTTATTATTTCCATTCTTTTGCATTTGCTGAGGAGTGTTTTACTTCCAATTATGTGGTCAATTTTATAATAAGTGTTATCTTGTGCTGAGAAGAATGTATATTCTGTTGATTTAGGGTGGAGAGCTTTGTAGATGTCTATTAGGTCCACTTGGTCTACAGCTGAGTTCAAGTCCTGAATATTCTTGTTAATTTTCTGTCTTGTTGATCTGTCTAATATTGGCAGTAGTCTCCAATTAAAAGTCTCTGACTATTATTGTGTGGAAGTCTAAGTCTCTTTGTAGGTCTCATAGAACTTGCTTTATGAATCTGGGTGCTCCTGTATTGGGTGCATATATATTTCAGATAGTTAGCTCTTCTTGTTTCATTGATCCCTTTACTATTATGCAATGCCCTTCTTTGTCTTTTTTGATCTTTGTTGGTTTAAACTGTGTTTTTTCAGAGACTACAGTTACAACCCCTGCTTTCTTTGCTTTCCATTTGCTTGGTAAATATTCCTCCATCCCTTTATTTTGAGCCTATGTGCATCTTTGCATGTGAGATGCGTCTCCTGAATACAAAACACTAATGGATCTTGACTTTATCCAATTTGCCAGTCTGTCTTTTAATTGGGGACTTTAGCCCATTTACTTTTAAGGTTAGTATTGTTATGTGTGAATTTGATTCTGTCACCATGATACTAGCTGCTTGTTTTGCACATTAGTTGATGCAGTTTCTTCATAGTGTCATTCATCTTCATCTTTTAGTGTGTTTTTGCAGTGGCTGGTACCAGTTTTTCCTTTCCATATTTAATGCTTCCTTCAGGAACTCTTGTGAGGCAGGCCTGATGATGACAAAATCCTTCAGCATGTGCTTGTCTGTAAACAATTTTATTAACCCTTTGCTTATGAAGCTATGTTTGGCTGGATATGAAATTCTGGGTGTAAAATTCTTTTCTTTAAAAATGTTGAATATTGGCCCCTCACTCTCTTCTTGATTCTGCAGAGAGAACTGCTGTTAGTCTGATGGGCTTCCATTTGTAGGTTACTTTGCCTTTCTCTCTGGCTTCCTTAACATTTTTTCCTTCGTTTCAACCTTGGAGAATGTGAAGATTATGTTTCTTGGGGTTATTCTTCTCTAAGAGTATCTTAGTGATTTTCTCTGTATTTCCTGAATTTAAATGTTTGCCTTCCTTGCTAGGTTGGGGATGTTCTCCTGGATAATAACCTGAAGTGTGTTTTCCAACTTGGTTTATTTCTCCCTGTCACTTTCAGGTACACCAGTCAATCATAGGTTTTGTCTTTTAACACAGTTTCATATTTATTGGAGGCTTTGGTCGTTTCTTTTCATTCTTTTTTTCCCAATCTTGTCTTCACAACTTATTTCAGTATGTTGATATTCAATCTCTCATATCCTTTCTTCTGCTTGATCAATTCAGGTATTGATATGTGCGTATCCTTCATGAAGTTCTCGTGCTATGTTTCTCCACTCCATCAGGTCATTTTTGTTTCTCCCTAAACTGGTTATTCTAGTTAGCAGCTCCTGTAACATTTTATCAAGGTTCTTAGCTTCCTTGCATTGGGTTAGAACATGCTCCTTTAGCTCAGAGGAGTTTATTACTCACCTTCTGAAGCCTACTTCTGTCAATTTTTCAATCTCATTCTTCATCCAATTTTGTGCCCTTGCTGGAGAGGAGTTGTGATCATTCAGAGGATCATTATGGTTTTTGGAATTTTTAGCATTTTTGTGCTGGTTTTTCCTCATCTTTGTGGATTTATCTACCTTTGATCTTTGAGGCTGATGACCTTTGAATGAGATTTTTGTGTGGGAGTCTTTTTGTTGATTTTGATGTTGCTTTCTCTTTGTTAGTTTTTCTTCTAACAGTCACACCCCTCTTCTGCAGGTCTGCTGCAGTTTGGTAAGGGTCCACTTCAGATCCTGTTCACCTGGGTATCACCAGTGGAGGCTGCAGAATAGCAAAGACTGCTGCCTGCTCCTTCCTCTGGAAGCTTCATCCCAGACTGACACTGACCTGATGCCAGCTGGAGCTCTCCTGTATGAGGTGTCTGTCTAACCCTGTTTGGAGGTTTCTCCCAGTCAGGAAGCATGGAGGTCAGGTACCCACTTGATGAGGCAGTCTGTTTCTTAACAAAGCTGGTGCACTGTGCTGGGAGAATCCCTCTTGTCAGGATCAGCTGATCTCTTCAGAGCCAGTAGGCAGGAGAGATTAAATTCACTGAAGCTGTATCCACAGCCACCCCTCTCCCAGGTGCTCTGTCTCAGGGAGATGGGAGTTTATCTGTAAGCCCCCGACTGGGGCTATTACCTTTCCTTCAGTGATGCCCTGCCCAGTTAGGAGGAATTTAGAAGCAGTCTGACCACAGTCGCTTTGCTAAACTGTGGTAGATTCCACCCAGTCCACACATCCCCGTCTCCTTAAAACTGTCAGGAGAAAACCATCTACTAAAGCCTCAGTAATGGCGGATGCCCCTCCCCCTATCAAGCTCGATCATCCGAGGTCAACTTCAGACTGCTGTGCTGGCAGTGAGAATTTCAAGCCAGTGGTTCTTAACTTGCTGGGCTCCATAAGAGTGGGACTCGCTGAGTGAGACCACTTGGCTCCCTGGTTTCAGACCCTTTTCCAGGGGAGTGAATGGTTCTCATTCGCTGGGGTTCCAGGTACCACGGGGTTATGCAAAAAAATCTCCTGCAGCTAGGTTGGTGTCTGCCCAAACAGCTGCCCAGTTTTGTGCTTGAAACCCAGGACCTTGGTGGTGCAGGCACACGAGGGAATCTCCTGATCTGCAGATTGCAAAAACCATAGGAAAAGCATAGTATTCTGGCCAGGTAGCACTGTCCCTCAAGGCTTCCCTTGGCTGTGGGAGGGAGGTTTTCCCATCTTCTTGCACTTCCCTGATGAAGCAATGCCCCACACTGCTTCTGCTCACCCTCGTGGGTTGCACCCACTGCCTAACCAGTCCCAGTGAGATGAACTGGGTACTTCCATTAGAAATGCAGAAATCACCCGCCTCCTGCATTGGTGTATCTGAGAGCTGCAGACAGGAGCTGGTCCTACTTCTGCATCTTGGCCCCAATCCTCACATGTATCTTTTGGATAGAATTACTTATTTTCCTTTGTGTATATACCCAGTAATAAGATTCCTGGGTCAAATGGTAGGTCTATGTTTAGTTTTTTGAAGAACCTTCAAACTGCTTTCCACAGTGGCTGAACTAATTTATTTCCTCACCTATAGTGTACAAGTGATAGTTTCTTTTGCTGTGCAGATGCTCGTAAGTTTAATTAGGTCCCACTTGACAATTTTTGTTTCCATTGCTACTGCTTTTGAACCCTTAGTCATAAATCAGTTGCCACGGCCAATGTCCAGAATGGTATTTCCTAAATGTTTTCCCGGATTTTTATAGTTTTTGGTATTATCTTTAAGTATTAAATTTACCGTGAATTAGTTTTTGTATATGGTTAAAAGTAGGGGTTCAATTTTATTCTTCTGCATATAGTTAACTGGTTATTACAGCACTATTTGTTGAATGGGGGTCCTTTCCCCATTGTTTACTTTTGTCAACTTTGTTGAAAATCAAATGGTTTTAGGTGAGAAGCTTTACTTCTGGATTCTCTATTCCGTTCCATTAGTTTATGTGTCTGTTTTTGTTGTTGTTGTTGTTGTTGTTGTTTTTTAATCAGTACCATGCTGTTTTGGTTACTATAGCCATGTAGTAGAGTTTGAAGACAGGTAATGTCATGCCTCCAGTTTTGTTCAATTTGTTCAGGATTTCTTTGGCTATTCTTATAGCTTTTCAGGCTATTTTCTGGTTCCATGTGAATATTACAACAGCTTTTTCTAATTATGTGGAAAATGATATTAATAGATTGATAGGAAATACCATTGAATCTGTAGTTTGCTTTTGGTAGTATGACCATTTTAACAATATTGATTGATTCTTTAACAATACTTATCAATATTAATTCACTTTTGATTCCATGAGCATGGAATGTTTTTCCATTAGTTTGTGATATCTATGATTTATTTCAGCAGTGTTTTGTAGTTTTTCTCATAAAGATATTTCCCCTTTTAGCTAGGTGTGTTTGTACATGATGTGGTTATTATGAATGAGATTGCATTCTTGATTTGGCTTTTAGCTAAGAAATGCTATTAATAGTTATACATTGATTCTGTGTCCCAAAACGTTACTAAAGTTTTTTATCAGGCCTAGGAGCATTTTGGTGGAGTCCTTAGAATTTTCTAGGCATAGAATTATATCATCAGTAAATTGAGATAATTTGACTTCTTTTCGTATTTGGATGCCTTTTATTTATTTCTCTTGTCTGATTGCTCTGGCTAGGACTTCCAGTACTATGTTGAATAGGAATGGTGAGAGTTGGCATCATTGTCTTATTCCAGATCTTTAGAAGAATGCATCCATCTTTTGCCTGTTTACTATGATGTTGGCTGTGGGTTTGTCATAAATGGCTCTTATTCTAAGGTATGCTCCTTTGATGTCTGGTTTGTTGAGGGTATTTATCATGAAAAAACGAATTTTATCAAAAGCTTTTCCTACACCTATTGAAATAATCATACAGTTTTTGTTTTTATTTATGTAGTGATTAATATTTATTGATCTGCATATGTTGAAGCAACCTTGCATTTCTAAAATAAAGCCTACTTCATTGTGGTGAATTAGTTTTTTTGGTGTGCTACTGGATTTACTTTACTAGTATTTTACTGAGGATTTTTGCATCTTTCTTTATCAGGGACAGTGGCCTGTAATTTTCTTTTTTATTTTGTGCTTGCCAGACTATGAAACTGGCTTCATAGAATGAAAAGGAGAAGTTGCTCCTCTTTGAATAGTTTCGTTAAGATTGGTATCAGCTCTTTGTATGCCTGATAGAATTTGGGTGTGACTTCATCTGGTGCAGAACTTCTTTTGCTTTTTTTTTTTTATATTACTGCTTCAAATTTGGAACTCATTATATCATTCTTCAGGGTTTCAGTTTCTTCTTGATTTAATCTTGGGAGGTTATGTGGCTCCAGGCATTCATTCATTTTCTCTGTCTTTTCTGGTTTGTATATATAGAGGCATTCATAATAGTCTGAGGATCTTTTGTATTTCTGTAGGGTTGCTTGCAATGTCACTTTTGTCATTTTTTATTGTGCTTATTTGGATCTTCTTTCTTTTCTTTAACCTAGCTGATGGTGTATTGATCTTATTTGTCTTTACAAAAAAAAAAACTAGTTTTTTTAAATCATATGTTTGGATTTTTGGGTCTCAATTTTATTCAGTTCTGCTGATTTTAGTTATTTCTTTTCTTCTGTTACCTTTAGAGTTAGTTTTCTTTTTCCTAAATGCAATGTTAAATTCTTAATTTGAGATATTTGTAACTTCCTGATGTAGGTGTTTAGCAGTATAAACTTTTCTCTAAGCACTGTTTTGCTGTATCCCAGAGATTTTGGTATGTTGTGTCTCTGTTTTTATTTATCTAGTCTCTAAGAACATTTTATTCCTTCCTTAATTTTATTGTTTAACCAGAAGTCATTTAGGAGCAAGTTGTTTAGTTTCCATGTAATTGTGTGGTTTTTAGAGAGCTTCCTCATATTGATTTATATTTTTATTTCATTTTGGCCCAAGAGCATAAGTTTAATGATTTTAATATTTTTGAATTTATTGACCCTTGCTTTATAGTTGAGCAAGTGGTAAATCTTAGAGTATGTTCTGTGTGCAGTTGAGGAGAATGTATGTTCTGTGATTTCTGGGGTGAAGTATTCTGTAGAAGTCTATTGAGTCCAATTGGGCAAGTGTCAGCTTTAAGTCCAGAATTTCTTTGTTTTTCACCTCAAGGATATGTTCAACAC
Organism: Chlorocebus sabaeus; assembly: GCF_047675955.1. Classification (NCBI taxonomy): domain Eukaryota; kingdom Metazoa; phylum Chordata; class Mammalia; order Primates; family Cercopithecidae; genus Chlorocebus; species Chlorocebus sabaeus. Next base: position 76,864,487 of record NC_132933.1, on the reverse strand, counting down.
TGTCAGTGGGGTGTTGAGGTCTCCCAATATTATTGTGCGGATGTCTATGTCGTTTTGTAGGTTTAGAAGTGCTTGTTTTATGAATCCAGGTACCCTAATATTGAGTGCATATATATTTAGCATAGTTAAATATTTTTGTTGAATTGAACCCTTTATCATTATGTAATATCCTTTTTTGTCCCTTTTGACCGTTGTTGGCTTAATGTTTCCTTTATCAAACATAACAACAGCAATTCCTGCAACCCATTACTTTAAGCCTATGAATGTTTACATCTGAGCTTTGTATCTTAAATACAGAAGATGGTTGAGTCTTGTGTTTTATTCACCTTGCCACTCTGTGCTTTTTAAGGGGATGTTTATATTACTTACATTCAAGGTTAATATTGATATCTGAGATTTTGATTTGGTCATGAAGTAGTTAACTGGTTGCTTTGTAATGTTGATTTTGTAATTGCTTTATGAGATCTGTGAGATATGTACTTAAGTGTGTTTTTGTGATAGCAAGTATCATTCTTCTATTTCCATGTTTAAAACTTCCTTAAGTGCTCCTTGTAAGTCGACCTAGCGGTAACAAATTTCCTTAGTGATTGCTTGTCTGGAAAAGATTTTATTTCTCCATCATTTGTGAAGCTTGGTTTTATGAAATATGAAATTCTTGGTTGCAATTTCTTCAAGAATCCTAATTATGCAGGAACATGAAATGTTTTCCTCTCAAAATTCTGTTCTAGGCTACTCTTATTTCAGATGGACACTGTAGTCTATCTCCAGAGCACAATGTTATTGAGGGCCACAGGAAACTCTTGTTTAATGACTCTGTGGAAATGGTGTCAGGGTAGAACCTTGTTACTCAGCCCAATACAGATAGCTTTATAGTTTGCCTGTTCCCCAGTGTAATAGCACTGCTGATTTGTGTAAAGGCAGGGCTCTGTCTTTCAACTCATGCAGGTAGGTGTTGGTTGTCATGGTGTTGGATGCTTGAGTTCACGTAACCACAGGCTCTGGGGATGTGGTTATGTGACAGCAGAATTGGAAACTGATACATAGTTACCCACTTCGCCGGCCCCTATGTGGCCTGCTTAACAGCATGTTTGAGTCCTGAAGGGGTTGGAGCAGGGTCAGGATAGACCAGAGTTCAAGTGCTTCCTGTGATGGGAAGGAGCAAACTGATCCCCAGGTCACTGGCCAGATGCTCAGGAAGGGGAAGGCAAAATGCTTAGGTGGTAAGAACCCAAGGGAATATCACATGCCTGTTGGGGTTGGGTTTTCAGAAGGGCTCTGGGACACAACTAAAATGCTCATTTGGGGGAAAAGTGAGTGGGCTGGATGCCAGAGGTGGCAAGCCTCATTTGGCAGGGAGTAGTGGAGGTGAGGAGTTGTGGGGTGTGCAGTCTGCCCACTCCTTCTTTATATCTTGGCTGTAGAATCCATTCTGGTTGTGCACAACTGTGCCAAGTCTCCTCATTCCCTCTCTGGCCTGAGGGTAGTGTGGGCAAGGGCAACAGCATAGGTGATAGTGAAAGGCTTTCAAGTACCTCTGGGCAATTTGGTCCCAGAGGAATACAAAATCATGACTGACTGCAGTGTTAGGCAGGGATGGGTTGGCTGCACTGGGAGGGAGCCCAAGTTGAAGGGCCGTGCCTGGCAAGGAGCAGTGGGGGTGGGGGTCACGTGGTATGCAGTCTGGCCACCTGTCAATAAAGCATTTGTAGCATGCTGGAGTTGCAAAAAAGTGCCCAAATAATGAGCCTTAATCAGGAAATAAAGGATTTTCATTAGAGATATTTCCAAGAAAAAACCCAGAGGGTAATAATTTTTATTTGCTCAAGACTCAGAGACTATCAATCAGGATTCTAATTTTCAGTGATATTAGAATCTTTCAATGCTAGGTAGGGCTGAAAAATCTTTTTTTAGATTTCTGACTTTATGCTATAAATATATTGATACAATTATATATAATTAGAAAGAACATAAGAGAAAATAAAGAGGGGGAGAAGTGGGGGAAAGGAGGGAAAGGGAATAGAAGGAAAGATTTTCTGCTTTTAACCCCCACCTTTCCCTGCTAACATTAATATTTACATATTACATCCACTATGAATACTAATAGCTAATGCTTATGATGGGCCTACTCTGTGCAACACACTACACTAAGCACTCTTTATGTTTTGTCAATAAGAATTAACCATATCACAATTAGGTAGGTCCCATTACTATATTTATTGTGCAAGAAAGATTACTAATACCTTGAAAAGCTAGGGAATTTGACTTTAACTGACACAATAAGCTCTGGACTAACATTGTTCTGTAACTTTCCTTTTGCAACTGATGTTATGTAGTACAGCATTAACATGTAATTACATAGAGATCCTATGCATAGCATAATGTGCCATCATTGAGTTTTACAGTAATTTAACCAATTTTTTCTTGATGAATATTTGAGCTATTTACGTTTTATTTTACAATTACTAATACTGACATAGGGAACATCACTGAATATGTATCTCTGTGCAGGTATAGTAGTGCTTAGGTAACATTGATTTCTAAAATTATTGTATTCCTTTGATTTATGTGTCAATATTACATTGTGTTAATTACTGGGCTCTTATAATGCTTTATTTGTGTAAGAAAATTTATTACTCATTTTTATCTTTAAAAACATGTTTTAATCTTTCACATTTTCTGCTCCAGTTGAATTTGACAGTCAGCTTGTCAATTACCAACAACAAAATTCTGTGGCTTATTGATTTTTTACTTAGAACTGCATTTAATTATTTTAGAATAACTTAAGTTGTAGTAATATCTTCACAATGTTCAGCCATCGTGACACCTCTTTATCATTGCTTGTCACTCTCAGTCATTTTTATTTCTTCTGCTCTGAATTTTCTATTTATATATTTTGCCCATATGTTTATTGTCATTTCATATTCATACTAATGTTAATAATAGCTTTATTAAGATTATTAACCTTTAATCTATTAAAATATTATAAATCTGATTAATATATACAGTGGTGGAGTCGCTATGATGACAGGCTCTGAAACCAGATTGCCTGAATTCAAGTCCTCATTCTATACTTTGCAAGCTGTGTGACATTGTGAGAGCTTCATAGAGTTGCTATGAAATTTAAATTCACTAGTACACATAAGTTGCTTAGAATGACTTATAATACACTGTAATCACTCAATAAATTTGAGTATGTGAAAAGGACTCCATATTCTTACAAACCATCTCTTGTTTTTATTATAAAATTAATTTTAATTGCAAAAAATACATAAATGCAATTTCTGTGTTAAAAAGACACAAAGCATTATAAATTATGTTAAATTTTTTCATTAACAATCCACCTGACAGATTAGTCACTAATGTATGATGGATTTTCTTTGCGGCGTTTTTCAATTAACTTATATACACATTGTGAGTCATAAAATATATGGACTTTTACTTATGGGTTTCTTTTTAATACAAAATATATAAAATATTTCAGGTTACATTGGGCAGTTTGCTCCTCTCAAATATTACCAAGATGATATGGAATTGTCTTCATGGACTTTTTATCCTTTTGCAGTGATTGTTTTTGCTTATTCCACTGTCACTTTCTTTTATTTCTAATAATTTCATATGTGTTGATAACTATTATTAAGTCCACTACATTATTTTTGGCCTTTCCTGAATACTCAGATTTGAGTTGTAGAAACAACATTTCAAGATCTTTAATTACTATTGATTAAAATTCTTAGACTAAAATAGAAAAGAACTGACAAATTTATAATATTGGGTCTTCCCATTGATGAACATGATTTATTCCCCATTTATCATGCCATTCAATAAAATGTGTATTAGTTTGTCTTCACACTGTTGATAAAGACATACCTGAAACTAGGAACAAAAAGAAGTTTAATTGGACTTACAGTTCCACAGGGCTGGGGAGGTCTCAGAATCATGGTGGAGGGTGAAAGATATTTCTTACATGGTGGCAGCAACAGAGAATGAGGAAGAAGTAAAAGCAGAAACCCCTGATAAACCCATCAGATTTCATGAGACTTATTCACTATAACAAGAATAGCACAGGAAAGACTGGTCCCCATGATTCAATTACCTCCCACTGGGTCCCTCTCACCACATGTGGGAATTCTGGGAGATAAAATTCAAATTGAGATTTGAATGGGGACACAGCCAAACTGTATCAAATGTTACCATTTCATATTTCTTCTTGGGTTTATTCTAAGGTGCATTATAATTTTTGTGCTATGGCAAGAAGGAGCTTTCTCTAATTACATTTTCTAGTGTTACTTGCTGGTGTATTACATAGGTAGGGGAAAGTTATTTAATATATTTCTGCCTATTTATCGGTAAGATAAGAATAATAATGGTAGGAAAATTATTGTAAGGTTGTTGTGAGGATTAAATTTGTTAACATATAAAAGTATTTTTATTCCATCCTTTTCTTAGTCTTGAATTTATCAAAAACTTTAAAACTATTAAGTGAATTTATAAATTTTCTAACATATAACTATTCTTGGTGTTCTGAGTTAAACCATATTTTTAGATGGCTAAATTCCAGTTTTTAAAATTTTAATTAGGATCTATACATTTGTGAAAAATCAGATGGTTGTAGGTGTGGAGCCTTACTTCTGGGTTCTCTATTCTGTTCCATTGGTTTATGTGTCTGTTTTTGTGTTGATACCATACAGTTTTGGTTACTGTAGCCCTGTGATACAGTTTGAAGTCAGGTAAGATAATACCTCCAGTTTTGTTCCATTTGCTTAGGATTGCCTTGGCTATTTGGGCTTCTTTTTCAGTTCTGTATGAATTTTAAAATACTTTTTCTAGTTCTGTGAAGATTGTCATTGGTAGTTTGATAGAAATGGCATTAAATCTGTATGTTGCTTTGGGCATTATGGCCATTTTAACAATATTGATTGTTCCTCTCCATGAGCATGGAATGTTTTTCCATTTCTTTCTGGCATCTCTGATTTCTTTGAGCACTGTTTTGTAGTTCACATTGTAGAGACCTTTCACTTCCCTTGTTAGCTGTAATTTTAGGTATTTTATTCTTATTTTGGTGTTTAAAATTTTTTTTTAATTTCATTAGTTTTGGGGGAACAAGTGGTTTTTGGTTACATCGATAAGTTCTGAAGTGGCGAATTCTGAGATTTTGGTGCACCCATCACTCAAGCAGTGTACACTGTGCCCAATGTGTAGTCTTTTATTTCTCACCCCTCTTCAACCCATTCCCTGAGTCCCCAAAGTCCATTATATTAGTCTTGTCTTTTCATCATCATAGTTTAGCTCCCACTTATAAGTGAGAACATACAATACTTGGTTTTCCATTCCTGAGTTACTTCATTAAGAGTAATGGTCTCCAATTCCATCCAGGTTGCTGTGAATGCCATTATTTTGCTTCTTTTAGTGGCTGAGTAGTATTCTCTGGTACATATATATATAGTGTGTATATATATAGTATTCTATGGTATATATATATTATATATAATATTTTATTTATTCACTCGGTTGATGGGCATTAGGGATGGTTCTATATTTTTGCAATTGTAAATTGTGCTGCTATAAACATGCATGGTGCACGTTTCTTTTTAAGATAATGATTTCTCTTCCTTTGGGTAGATACCTGGTAGAGGGATAGCTGGATTGAATGATAGTTGTACTTTTAGTTTTTAAAGATATCTCCATACTGTTTTCCAGAGTAGTTGTACTCATTTACATTCCCAACAGCAGTATAAAAGTGTTCCCTTTTCACCACATCAATGCCAATATCTATTATTTTATATTTTTCATAATAATTATGCCCATTCTTGCAGGAGTAATGTGGGATCTCATTGTAGTTTTAATGTGCATTTCTCTGATGCTTAGTGAGGTTCAGCATTTTTTTCATATGCTTGTTGGCCACTTGTGTATCTTCTTTTGAGAATTGTCTATCCATGTCCCTTGCCTACTCTTTGATGGGATTATTTGATTTCCTTTTTCTGATTTGTTTGAGTTCCTTGTAGATTCTGGATGTTAGTACTTTGTTTAATGCATGGTTTGCAAAGAATTTCTTCCACTCCGTGGATTGTCTATTTACTCTGCTGATTATTTCTTTTACTGTGCAGAAGGTTTTTAGTTTAATCAAGTCCTATTTATTTCTTTTTGTTTTCATTGCATTTGCTTCTGGGTTATTGGTCATAAATTTTTTGCCTGTGCCAACGTCTAAAAGAGTTTTTCCAGTATTATCTTCTAGAATGTTTATGGTTTCTAGTCTTAGATGTAAGTCTTTAATTCATCTTGAGTTGATTTTTGTGTAAGGTGAGAAATGAAGTTTCAGTTTTATATTTCTGCATGTGACTTTCCAATTATCCCAGCACAGTTTGTTGAATATGATTCTTTTTGCCACTTTATGTTTTTGTATGCTTTCTTGAAGATCAGTTGGCTGTAAGTATTTGGGTTTATTTCTGGGTTCTCCATTCTGTTCCATTGGTCTGTGTGCCTATCTTTATACCAGGCCCATGCCGTTTTGGAAACTATAGCCTTGTAGTATATCTTGAAGTTGGGTAATGTGATGCCTCCAGATTTTGTCTGTTTGCTTAGTCTAGCTTTGGCAATGCAAAGGCTTTTTGGTTCCACGTGAATTTTAGGATTGTTTTCTCTAGTTCTTTGAAGAATGATGGTGGTATTTTGATGGGAATTGCATTGAATTTATAGGTTGCTTTTGGCAATATGATTATTTTTACAATATTGATTCTACCCATTCACTAGCGTGGGATATGTTTCCATTTGTTTGTGTCATCTATGATTTCTTTCAGCAGTGTTTTGTAGATTTCCTTGTAGAGAACTTTTACCTCTGTGGTTAGGTATATTTCTGTGCATTTTCTTTGCAGTTGTTGTAAAAGGAATTGAGTTCTTGACTTGATTCCCAGTTTCCTAAGTATATTATTCTTTCTGCTGCAATAGTGAATGGGATTGCATTCCTGATTTGGCTCTCAGCTTTGTTATTGTTGTTGCACAGAAATGCTAGTGATTATTCTACACTGATTTTGTATACTGAAACTTTGATAAAGTTTGGTGAAAACAAGAAATGGGGAAAGGACTCCCTATTCAATAAATGGTGCTGAGATAACTGGCCATCCATTTGCATATTAACACTGGACTTGTTTCCAAAACCTCAGTCAAGTGATCAAAGTTAACATCATCAATTATAAGTCATATTGATAGCATGCACCCTTAAAATGATGTGATGAGAATGGCAGTTTCTCTGTGTGGTCAACTTCCCAAAAACCCATAACCTTAGTTTAATAATGATAGTAAAAACAGGCAAATCCCAATAGAGAAGTACTCTATAAAATTCCTGACTAATATACCTTAAACCTGTCAGCATCATCAAAAATGAGGAAAATCTGAGAAACCGCCACAGCCAAATGAAACCTAAGAAAACGTGACAACTAAATGTGATGTGGTAATCTGGATCCTGGAATAGAAAAATGACATTAAGTAAAAACTGAGGAAATCTAAATAAGGTATGAATTTTAATTAAAATAATGCATCAATATTGGCTCATTATTTAGAACAAATGTAGCATACTAAAATACAATGTTAATAAGAGAAGAAACTGCATGTAAGGTATATGGTAACTCTACTATCTTTCCAGTTTTTCTGTAAAACTAGAAGTATTTTAAAATTAAAAGTTTGTGTAAGTGATCTTACAATTTGTGTGGTTGCTTAAATTTTAAATATGACGTTAAACTGTATAGTAAGTTGTAAAAACGTTTTAGAAACTGTATTCTGAAAACAAGCTCCTAGTCTCAGAACCTAATCCAGGAACTGTGTCATTAAAGGAAATGAAAATCTGTAGGTCCTGTATGGGACAGTGACAGACCCTGGCAGACTGTTTTGCCCTACCTTGTTACTGTTTCTGGCTCTCTTCTTTGCACTTTCTACTTAGTTGATCAATTTATAGCCTTTTGTGGCATAAGGCCTAAAATTGAAGCCCAAATTGATATGCTTTTTTTGGCATCTGGTGAAATAGGACCTTAAATGGCATAATCATAAATTTTCTTCCCTACTCTGTTGCAATGGATGAGGTCCCCTAGCCAAACAGTTCTCCTTATCAAGAGGACCCTGCACAATTCTTTCTTATCTCTGAATCGCAAGTTTCAGTTCCCTGCCAGCTCATGGTATTATTTGAATAAGCCAATCACATCTTCCCACAGGAACCAAGGCTCACCCTATACTCTTGATATTGCCAAAGCTGCCTCCTGCAGCCCTTGATTGTGTATTCTATTTCTGAGTACATTTCTCATGTGGCCCTACATAGTGTATGGTATGCTCCACCCAGGCTGTGAGTACAGGTGATTGATAAACCTCTGTCAATCTCATCAGTCCTCTGCTGAATGTTGTGTGTTCAAACATCACCATAACCTTAGGGTAGTAATCCCTTTCTCAACAATGGGGTGAATAGCAGGTGATTTAAACACCCTGATAATGTACTATGTAAAAGGAGAATGAAGGTATTTTTGCATTTGTGAAACAAGTAGAGCTATCTCCAAACAAAAGACATCTACATTTATAAAGCTAAAATAAAAATAATTTTGAAACCCAAGAAGTAGCAATAGCAATGCATATCATTTGTGTAATAAGCATAGGTTCCATAACAGTAATTCAAATCTGAGAGCAGCTTCAATACCTGTAGTCACATGCTCTCCACCTACTCTGCCCATCCCTTCTTTCCAATACACAGTCCATACCCCCAGGAAGTATTATAGGGTGTACTGTAGTTGGTGTAGCCCACATCACAGCACTTGATTGGGGCAGTGTTTATCCGTGCACTACTCTAATAGTTGCAGACAATTCTGAAAAACCACTGTGAACTTTGGGTGATAATGGTGTGTATCAATGTAGGTTCACTGATTATTAAAAAAAAAAAAAGTATCACTGTACTAAAATAAAAAATGTGGTACATATACATTATAAAATACTATGCAGTCATAAAAAATGAAATTATGTTCTTTGCAGCAACATGGAAGCTAGAAGGCCATTATCTTGAGAATTAATTCAGAAAGAATTTGAAAAAGAAAGAGAATTAATTCAGAAATAGAAAAGCAAATACCACATGTTCTCACTTATAAATGGGAGCTAAAAATTGAGTACACATAGACACAAAGAGAATAATAGATACCAGGGCCTACTTGAGGATGGAGGGTAGGAGGAGGGTGAGGGTTGTAAAACTACCTATTGGGTACTATGCTCACTACCTGGATGATAAAATAATTTGTATGACAAATCCTAGTGACATGCAATTTGCTCATGTAACAAACCTGCATATGTAACCCTTGAACCTAAAATAATAGTTGAAAAAGAAAAAATAAATAAAGTGAAGAAGCAAAAAAAAAAAAAAAAAAAAGAGTACTACTGTGATACAAATGTTAATATTGAGGGTGGTTCTGCATGTGTGAGGGCAGAGAATATGTAAAAACTCTTTATATTTTCTGCTTAATTTTGCTGTGAACATAAAACTACTCTAAAAAATAAAACGTGTATTAAAAAAAACTAGAGAGATTCAACAGCAAATTTTGAATGGCAAAAGAAACAATAAATGAACTTGAAGGTATGTCATTTGAAATTATTCAGTCTGACGTGCAGGAAAAAAAGAAGAAGGAAGAAAAATGAACAACATCTAAGAAATTGGTGGGCCATTGTCAAGCATACCAACATAGGCATAATTGAAATACCAGAAGCAGAGGAGAGAAAAAGGAACAGAAAGGATATTTGAAGAAATAATTTAAAACTTCCCAAATTTGATGAAAGACATAAATCTACACATTCAAGAAACTCAGTGAACCCCAACTAGGATAAACTCAGAGATCCACTTTAACACACATTAAAATCAAATTGTCAAAAGCTAAAGAAGGAAACAATCTTGAAAGCAGCAAAATAAGGGGGAATCGTTACATACAAGATAATCTTACTAACAGACAATTGTTTAATGGCCAGTTTTAGAAACCGTGGATGCCAGAAGGCCATGAAATGACAAATTTAAGGTGCCAAAATAAAAATAAATTTTCAATCAAAAATTCTATATCCAGCAAAACTTCAAAAATGAAGAAACTAAGACATTCTCAGATTAAAAAAAAAAAAAAAAAGCCAAAAGAACTGTCACCAGCAGGCTTGTTCCTCTAGTTTGGTACAGAGAGGACAAAAGAGAGAGGAAGAGGAGGTGAACACATATAATGACACCTCTGCCACTATCACAGCAACAGTTCTATCCCTGCCACCCTCGGTCTGGGGAAAAAACAGAGCTTGAGGTCTAGACCCAAACTTACAGCATGCCACAGTCACCATATAAAGAGGAGAAAAATCTCTCTTCCTGGTGAGCCCTCAACTTTCTGCTCCCCAACAAGCAGGGCCCCAAGCTTATTCCAGCTGGGCAGCTACCCTGTCCCACAAGCTAAACACTCCCAGTAGCAGCAGCTCTATGTTTCTCAGAGGTGGAACCTCCAGGGTCAAAAAAAGCTTATTCGCTGCCACTGCCACTCTTGAACTAACAAAGGAACACAGTTCCTAAGTGCCTTATCCACACCTTCAGCAAACTTTAGTTGACTCAAGGAGAGAAGTCCAGTCCATCTCTCACAAGTTCCACCCACCGTCCATGCTTATCACTAAGCAGGGAACCCCCAGCTTGGGCCCACAGCACAGGGCCCCTATCCTGGGCTTATTGCACTAGGGTGGAGCCCCCAGGAGACCAGCAAAAGTCCCTCAGTCACAAACACTACTAAGGTCCTTTCCTCTGCTGCTTCAGAGTTGGGGTGAAAACATAAACTCTGAGATCACCACAGAGCTGTGGCAGACAGCCCAGGAGTGCCAAGCGATGATCTATAGCCAGCACTCAAGTGAGACAGAAGCTCACACTTTCAGAGCATTAAAAGGGAGCACAGATACAACTGTGAGGAAATATAGGGGAGCCACACAACTGAGCAAGGGCCTTCCAACTGAACACTACACCTAAGCACCACCTACTGAATCACACCCTAAAGCTTCAACACAAAAAACTACCTCACTAACATATACACCTGTGAAACCAAAGACAAGAAATCAGTTACAAATAAAGACCATGCACAAAGCCTTGGCTCTGTAAAAACACCCAGAAAAGAAGTCTATTGACCATACTCAATCTACACCACAGTTAAAGGAACACCCACACACTGAAATGAGAAAACAAACAATGCAAGAACTTTAGCAACTCAAATGCCAGAGCATCTTATGTCCTCCAAATGACCACACTATTTCTCAAACAAAGGTCTTCACCAGGCTGAGCTAGCTGAAATTACAGAAATAGAATTCAGAATATGGATAAGAACAAAGATCATCAAAATTCAGAATTGCAAAACCCAATCCAAAGAAACTAAAAATCACAATAAAGGAATACAGGAGCTGTCAGAAAAAAAAAAAAAGTCAGTATGAAAAGGAACCTAACTGATTATATGAACTGAAAAACACACTACAATGATTTCACAATACATTCACAAGTATAAAAAGCAGAACAGACCATGCTGAGGAAAGGACCTTAGAACTTGAAGATGAGCTCTCTGGAATAAGATAATCAGAAAAAAAAAAATAAAGAAAAAAGCATAAAAAGAAATGAACAAAACCTACAAAAAATATGAGATTATATAAAGAGGACATATCTATGAATCACCAGCATTCTTGAAAAATATGGGGAAAAGCAAACAAATTGGAAAACTTATTTCAGGATATCATTAATGAAAACATCCCCAATCTTACTAGAGAGGCCAACAGTAAAACTTAGAAAATACAGAGAAACCCCTGCAACATTCTGCACAAGGTTATTGCCAAAACACATAATCATCACATTTTTCAAGGTCAAAATGAAAGAAAGTATGTTAAAGTTGGCTAGCAAGAACAGGTCACCTACAAAGGGAACCCTGTCAGACTGACAGAAGACCTCCCAGCAGAAACCTTACAAGCCAGGATATATTGGGGGCCTATATTCAACATTCAAAAAAAAAAAAAAAAAAAAAAAACTTCTATCAGGAATTTTATATTCAGCCAAACTAAATTTCCTAAGCGAGGGAGAAATAAGATCCTTTTCAGATAGGCAAATTCTGAGTAAATTTGCTACCACCATACCTGCCTTACAAGAAACCTTGAACAAAGTGCACTAAATATGGAAAAAAAAAAAATTTCCAGCCAGTATGAAAACCCACTTAAGTACACAGACAAGAGACACTATAAAGCAACAACACAAACAAGCCAGCATAATAACCAGCTAATCACATAATGACAGGTTCAAATTGACACATATTGATAGTAATCTTGAGTGTAAATGGGCTAACTGCCCCCATTTAAAAGAAAAAGAGAGGCAATCTGGATAAAAATGCAAGATCCAGTAGTAAACTGTCTTCAAGAGATCCATCTCACACGCAATGACACCCATAGGCTCAAAATAAAGGAATGAAGGAAAATTTACCAAGCAAATGGATATTAGACAAAAAAGCAGAAATTGGAATCCTAATTTCAGACAAAACAGACTTTAAACAAAGAAGATCAAATAAGACAAAAGGGCATTACATAATGGTAAAGGGTTCAATTCAATGAGAAGACCTAACTATCCTAAATATAAATGTACCCACCACAAAAGCACCCAGATTAATAAAGCAAGTTAGTAGAGACTTACAAAGAAACCTAGAAAACCCACTATTATTAGTGGGAGACTTTAATACCCCAATTACAATATTAGAAAGACCATCAAGTCAAAAAATTAACAAATGTATTCAGGACCTGAACTCAACATTGGACAAAATGAATCTCAAAGACCTCTACATAACTCTCCATGCAAAAACAACAGAACATACATTCTTCTCATCACCACATGACACATACTCTCTAGAACTGACAACACAATCACACACAAAACAATCCTCAGCACATGCAAAAGAACAGAAATTATATCAAACACACTCTCAGACCACAGTGCAATAAAAACAGAAGTTAAGACTAACAAAAATCTTTCAAAATTATGAAATTACATGGAAATTGAATAATCTGCCCCTGAATAACTTTTGGGTAAATAATGAAATTAAGACAGGAATCAAGAAGTCTTTGGAAACTAATGAGAACAAAGATACAACATATCATGATCTGTGGGACACAACTAAGACAGGAATAAGAGGGAAATGTGTAGCAATAAATGCCCACATCAGAAAGTTAGAAATATCTCAATTTAACAACCTAACATCACAACTAAAAAACTAGATTACCAGCTCAATATGACTTATCGTTAGAGAAACGCAAATTGAAACCACAATGAGATACCATGTCATGCTAGTCAGAATGGCTATTATCAAAAAGTCAAAAAACAATACATGTTGGCAACGTTGCAGAGAAAAAGGAATGCTTTTATACTGTTGGTGGAAGTGTAAATTGTTTCAGCCATTGTGGAAAGCAGTGTAGAGATTCCTCAGAGACTTAGAGGCAGAAATACCATTTGACCTAACAATTCCATTACTTTGTATATACCCAACGGAATATAACTTGTTCTATTATAAAGATACATGCATGCGTATGTTCATTGCAGCACTATTCACAATAGCAAAAACATGGAATCAATCCCAGTGCCCATCGATGATAGACTGGATAATGAAAATGTGGTATACATACACCATGTAATACAATGCATTGATAAAAAGGAATTAGATCATGTCCTTTGCGGGGACATGGATGAAGTTGGAAACCACTTTCCTCAGCAAACTAACCCAGGAACAGAAAACCAAACACTGCATGTTCTCACTTATAAGTCGGAGATGAATGATGAGAACACATGGACACAAGGAGGAAAACAACACAAGCTGGGGCCTGTAATGGGGGGAGAGAGAATATCAGAAAGAATAGCTAATGGATGCTTTGCTTAATACCTGGGTGATGGGATGATCTGTGCAGGAAACCACCATGGCACATGTTTGTCTATGCAGCAAACCTGCACATGTGGCACCTGTACCCCTGAACTTAAAATAAAAGTTGAAGAAACAAACAAACACAAACACCCAGAGAACCTAGGAAAAATCAACTCCAAAGCTAACAGAACACAAGAAAAAAATCAGAGATGAACTGAAAGAAATTGAGACACAAAGAAAATTCAAAGAAGCAACAAATTCAGGAGTTGGTTTATTGAAAAAATTAACAAAACGGGCCATTAGCTAGACTAATAAACAAAAAAAGAGAGAAGATCTGAACAAACACAATTAAAAATGACAAAGATGTTACCACTGACCCCACAGGAATACAAATAACCATCAGAGAATATTATGAAGACTTCTATGCACATAAACTAGAAAATCTAGAAGAGATGGATAAGCTCCTGTATGCATACAACCTCCCAAGACTGAACAAGGAAGAAATTAATCTCCTGAAAAGACTAATAATGAGCTCCCAAACTGAACCAGTAATAAATAGCCTAGAAAAAAAAAAAGCCCTGAACCAGAACCAGATGGATTTACAGCTGAATCTACCAGATTTACAAGGAAGATCTGGTACTATTCCTATTACACTTATTCCAATAAATTAAGAAAATGAGGCTCCATTCTAACTTATTCTATGAGGCCAGCATTGTCCTGATACCAAAACCTGGCAGAGACACAACAAAAAGAACACTTCAGGTCAATAACCTTGAGGAACATTGATGCAGAAATTCTCAACAAAATACTGGCAAACTGAAACCAGCAGCATATCAAAAAGCAAATGCCCCATGATCGAGTAGTCTTCATCCCCAGGATGTAAGGTTGGTTCAATATATGAAAACCAATAAGTGTGATTCATCAAATAAACAGAACTAAAGACAAAAACCACAGTATTATCTCAATAGATGCAGAAAAGGCTTTTGATAAAGTTTAACATCCCTTCATGTTAAAAACGCTAAAGAAACTAGGAATACACATCGAAAGGAAAGAAGACACATTGAAGGAGTACACATCGAAATAATAAGAGCCACCTATGACAAACGCACAGTCAATATTATACTGAATGGTCAAAAGCTGAAAGCATTCCCCTTGAAAACTGGCACAAGACAAAGATGCCCTCTGTCACCACTCCTATTCAACATTGTATTAGAAGTCCTGGCCAGAGCAATCAGACAAGAGAAAAAATAAAGCTTATCCAAATAAGCAGAGAAAAAGTCCAACCATCTCTGTATCCCTGTTTGTATACAAGATGATTTTGTTTAAGCCAGAGTCTTGCTCTGTCACCCAGGCTGGATTGCAGTGACGTGATCTTGACTCACTGCAACCTCCACCTCCCACATTCAAGTGATTCTCATGCCTCAACCTCCCAACTAGCTGGCATGCACCATCATGCCCAGCTATTTTTTGTATTTTTACTAGAGACAGGATTTCACCATATTGGTCAGGCTGGTCTCAAACCCCTGACCTCAAGAAATAAGCTTGCCTTGGCCTCCCTAAATTCCTGGATTACAGGCATGAGCCACAGAACACGAGATGACTCTATATCTAGAAAACCAGATAGTCTTGGCCCAAAAGCTCTTTCAGGTGATAAACAACCTCAGAAAAGTTTCAAGATAAAACAACAATGTACAAAAATATTACCATTTTGATACACCAACAACATTCAGGCCAAGAGCCAAATCAGGAATGCAATCTCATTCACAGTTGTCACACACAAAAAATAATAATATACCTAGGAATACAGCTTGCCAGGGCGGTGAAATATCTCTACAATGAAAATTACAAAACCCTGCTCAAAGAAGTCAGAGGTGACACCAAAAAAAGAAAAACATTCCATACTCATGGACAGAAAGAATCAATATATTTAAAATGGCAACACTGCCCAAAGCAATCTACAGATAGAATGCTATTCCAATCAAACTACTAATGACATTCTTCCCAGAATGAGAAAAACCTATTTTCAAATTCATATGGAACCCAAAAAGAGCTCTAACAGCCAAGGCAATTCTAAGCAAAAGGAATAAAGTTGAAAGCATCATGTTACATGACTTCAAACTATACTACAGGGCTACAGTAACCTAAACAGCATGGTACTGGTACAAAAAGAGACATATAGACCAATAGAATAGAATAAAGAGCCCAGACATAAGGCCATACATCTACAACCATGTAGTCTTTGACAAAGCTGACAAAAACTAGCAATGGAAAAGGACTCTCTATTCAATAAATGATTCATAGATAACTGGCTAGTCATATGCAAAAGATTAAAACTGAACCCCCTTCTTATACCATTTACCAAAATTAACTTAAGATTCATTGAAAACTTAAAGGTAAAACCTAGAACTATAAAAATGCTGGACTACAACCTAACATTTTGAACATATGATCGGGCGAAGACTCGTGAGGAAGATGCCAAAAGCAACTGTAACAAAAGCAAAAATTGACAAACCTATTGAATTAAACTAAAGAGCTTCTACACAGCAAAAATAAATTATAAACAGAATGAACAGCCTTCAGAATGGGAGAACATATTTTCAAACCATGCATCTGACAAAGGTCTAATGTCCAACATCTATAAGAAACTTAAACAAATTTACAAGAAAAAGAAACAATCCCATTAAAAAGTGAGAAAAGAACATAAGCAGACATTTTTCAAAAGAAGACATACATGTGGATGAAGCTGGAAACCATCATTCTCAGCAAACTAACACAAGAACAGAAAACCAAACACCACGTGTTTTCACTCATAAGTGGGAGTTGAACCATGAGAACACATGCACACAGAGACAGGAACATCACACACCAGGGCCTGTCGGATGTCGGGGGCCAGGGGAGGGATAGTATTAGGAGAAATACCTAATGTAGATGACGAGTTGATGGGTGCAGCAAACCACCATGGCTCGTGTATACCTATGTAACATACCTGCATGTTCTGCACATGTATCCAAGAGCTTAAAGTATAATTTTTAAAAATTAAAAAAGAAAACATGTGCCACGGTGGTTTGTTCCACCTATCAACCTGTCACCTAGGTATTAAACCCCAACATGCATTAGCTATTTGTACTGATGCTCTCCCTCCCCTTACCTTTCTCGAAAGGTCCCGGTGCAAATTGTTCCCTTTTCTGTGTCCATGTGTTCTCATTGTTTAGCTCCCACTTATAGGTGAGAAACATGTGGTGTTAGGTTTTCTGTTCCTGTGTTACTTTGCTGAGAATGATGCCTTCCAACTTCATCCATGTTCCTGCAAAGGACATAATCTCATTCCTTTTCATGGCTGCATAGGATATACTGGTTTTCTTTCTTTGGGGTATATACTTCACAGTAGAATTGCTGGACTATATAGTAGCTCTGTTTTTAGTTTTCTGAGGAACCTCCAAACTGTTCTCCATAGCAGTTGTACTAATTTATATTCCCACCAACAGTGTACAAGTGTTCACTTTTCTCCACATCCTTTATTAGCATTTGTTATTACCTGTCTTTTGGATAAAAGCCATTTTAACTGGGGTAAGATGGTATCACATTGAAATTTTGAGATGCATTTCTCCAATAATCAATGATGTTGAGTACCTTTTCATACATTTGTTTGCCATTTGTATGTCTTCCCTTGAGAAATATCTATTCAAAGGTTTTGTCCATTTTTATTGGATTATTAGATTTTTTCCTATAGAGTTGTTTGAGCTCCTTATATATTCTGCTTATTAGTCTTTTGTTTTCTCTCATTCTGTGGGTTGTTTCTTTACTTTGTTGACATCATTTGCTGTGCAGAAGCTTTTAACTTGATGTGATCCCATTTGTCCATTTTTTTCTTTAGTTGCCTGTGCTTATGGGGTATTACTTAACATTTTCTTGTAGTAGTTTTATAGTATGAGGTTTTAGATTTAAGTCTTTAATCCAATTTGATTTGATTTTTGTATACAGTGACAGATAATAGTCAAGTTTTAATCTTCTGCATATGGATATCCAGTTTTCCCAGCACCATTTATTGAAGAGACTGTCATTTCTCCAATGTATATTCTTGGTACCTCTGTCAAAAATGAGTTCACTGTAGGTGTATGAATTTAGTTTTGAGCTCTCTATGTTGTTCCATTGGTCTATGTGTCTGTTTTAATTCCCGTGCCATGCTGTTTTGGTTACTATAGCTCTGTAGTATAATTTGAAGTCAGGTAAAGTGATTCTTCTAGTTTATAACTAACTTAACATTCTAAATATGTGCCTCCACCATTCTTGCACATGTCAGTCAATTGTATCACCCTGCACTTAGCCACTCAAACAAAACACCTGGGAATTATTCTACATTTCTAATTTTCCTTGCATCCTAAACCTTGAATCTATCAGAAAGTTTAGTTGTTTTTTTTTTTTTTTTTTTCCTTTTTTCATTTTTTAAAATTATACTTTAAGTTCTGGGGTACATGTGCAGAATGTGGAGTTTTGTTACTTAGGTATACAGGTGCCATAGTGGTTTACTGCACCCATCAACCAGTTACCTACATTAGATGTTTCTCCTGATGTTATCCCTGCCCTAGCCCCTCAGCCCCCAACAGACCCCAATGTGTGATGTTTGCCTCCCTATCTCCATGTGTTCTCATTGTTCAACTCCCACTTATGAGTGTAAACATGCAGTGTTTGGTTTTCTGTTCTTGTGTTAGTTTGCTGACAATGATGGTTTCCAGCTTTATCCATGTCCCTGCAAAGGACATGTACTCATCCTTTTTTAAGGCTGCATGGTATTCCATGGTGTATATATACCACATTTTCTTTATCCAGTCTATTATTGATGGACAAGTGTTTGCTGTTGTGAATAGTGCCACAATAAGCATACATGTGCATGTGTCTTTATAGTAGAATGATTTACAATCATTTGGGTATATACCCAGTAATGGGATTGCTGGATCAAATGGTATTTCTAGTTCTAGATCCTTGAGGAATTGCCACACTGTGGCGATAGTTTATTTTGCTGTGCAGAAGCTCTTTCATTTAATTAGATCCCATTTGTCAATTTTTGCTTTTTGTGCTGTTGCTTTTCGTGTTTTAGACATGAAGTATTTGCCCATGCCTATGTCCTGAATGGTACTGTCCAGGTTTTCTTCCAGGATTTTTATGGTCCTAGGTCTTAAGTTTAAGTCTTTGATCCATCTTGAGTTGATTTTTGTATAAGGTGTAAAGAAGGGGTCCAGTTTCAGTTTTCTGCATTTGGCTAGCAAGTTTTCCCAACAACATTTATTAAACGGGGAATCTTTTCCCCATTGCTCATTTGCATCAGGTTTGTCAAAGATCAGATGGTTGTAGATGTGTGGTGTTATTTCTGAGGACTCTCTTCTGCTCCATTGGTCTATATATCTGTTTTGGTACCAATACCATGCTGTTTTGGTTACTTTAGCCTTGTAGCATAGTTTGAAGTCAGGTAGTGTGATGCCTCCAGCTTTGTTCTTCTTGCCAAGAATTGTGTTTGCTATGTGGGCCCTTTTTTGGTTCCGTGTGAAACTTACAGTAGTTTTTTTTTTTTTTTTTTTTTTTCCAATTCTGAGAAGAAAGTCAGTGGTAGCTTGATGGGGATAGCATTGAATGTATAAATTACTTCGGGCAGTATGGCCATGTTCAAGATATTGAATCTTCCTATCCATGAGCATGGAATGTTTTTCCATTTCTTTGTATCCTCTCTTACTTTCTTGAGCAGTGGTTTGTAGTTCTCCTTGAAGAGGTCTTTCACATCCCTTGTAAGTTGTAATCTAGGTATTTTATCTCTTTGTAGCAATTGAGAATGGGAGTTCACTCATGATTTGGCTCTCTGTTTGTCTGTTCTTGGTGTATAGGAGTGCTTGTGATTTTTGCACACTAATTTTGTGTCCTGAGACTTTGCTGAAGTAGCTTACCAGCTTAAGGAGATTTTGTGCTGATATGATGGGGTTTTCTAAATATACAATCTAAATATATAATCATGTCATTGCAAACAGAGACAATTTGACTTCCTCTCTTCCTATTTGAATACCCTTTATTTCTTTCTCTTGCCTGATTGCCCTGGCCAGAATTTCCAATACTATGTTGAATAGTAGTGGTGAGAGAGGGCATCCTTGTCTTCTGCCAGTTTTCAAAGGGAATGCTTCTTGTTTTTGCTTGTTCAGTGTGATATTGGCTGCAGGTTTGTCATAAATAGTTCTTTTTATTTTGAGATACGTTCCATCAATACCCAGTTTATTTAGAGTTTTCAGCATGAAGTGGTGTTGAATTCTGTCAAAGGCCTTTTCTGCATCTATTAAAATAATCGTGTGGTTTTTATTATTGGTTCTGTTTATTTGATGGATTACGTTTATTGATTTGCGTATGTTGAAACAGCCTCGCATCCTAGGGATGAAGCTGACTCGATCATGGTGGATAAGCTTTTTGATGTGCTGCTGGATTTGGTTTGCCAGTATTTTATTGAGGATTTTCATATCAATGTTCATCAGGGATATTGGCCTGAAATTTTCTTTTTTTGTTGTGTCTCGGCTAGGTTTTGGTATCAGAATGGTGTTGGCCTCATCAAATGAGTTAGGGAGGAGTTTCTCTTGTTCTATTGTTTGGAATAGTTTCAGAAGGAATGGTACCAGCTCCTCTTTTTACCTGTGGTAGAATTTGGCTGTGAATCCCTCTGGTCCTGGCCTTTTTTGTTGTTGTTGTTGCTGTTGGTAGGCTATTAATTACTGCCTCAATTTCAGAACTTGTTATTGGTTTATTCAGGGATTTGACTTCTTCCTTGTTTAGTCTTAGAAAGGTGTATGTGTCCAGGAATTTATCAATTTCTTCTAGATTTTCTAGTTTATTTGCATAGAAGTGTTTATAGAATATCTGATGGTAGTTTTTATTTCTGTGGGATCAGTGGTGATATCCCCTATATCATTTTTTATTGCATCTATTTGATTCTTCTCTCTTTTCATTTATTAGCCTGTCTTGTGGTCCATTTTGTTGATCTTTTCAAACAACCGGCCCCTGAATTCATTGATTTTTTGAAGGATTTTTCATGTCTCTATCTCCTTCAGTTCTGCTCTGATCTTAGTTATTTCTTGTCTTCTGCTAGATTTTTAGTTATCTTATCTGTCAAAAGTATTATGTTGTTGCAAATTTAATTGCGGTTTTGGTGTTGTTAAAATTTGCCATTTGATATTGGAATACATTCTCAAATAAATGTGGTTGTGTTCTACATTATTTTAATGGGCAATTCTCACCTTATGCTTGTTTTTCTAATGACTTATTACTTGCTACTTATTTTATTTTATTTTAGACTATGGAAATAATGTTAGACAGAAAGCAAATTTCTGCAGTTTCCTTATTCGAGTTCCAAATGGGCAGTAAAGCAGCAGAGACAACTCGCAATGTCAACAACACATTTGGCCCAGGAATTGCTAATGAACACACAATGCAGTGGTGGTTCAAGAATTTTGCAAAGGAGATGAGAGCCTTGAAGATGAGGAGAATAGTGGCTGGCCATCAAAAGTTGACAACGAGCAACTGAGAGAATCATTGAAGCTAATCCTCTTACAACTACACAAGAAGTTGCTGGAGAACTCAACATCGTCCATTCTGTGGTCATTCAGCATTTGAAGCAAATTGGAATGGTGAAAAAGCTCGATAAGGGGTGCCTCATGAACTGAGTGAAAATTTTTTTTAAAATCATCATTTTGAAGTGTCGTCTTCTCTTATTCTATGCAACAATAACTTTCTGATAGATTCAAGGTTTAGGATGGAGGAAATATAGAAATGTGGGATAATTCTCAGGTGTTTTGATTGAGTGGCTAGGTGAAGGGTAATACAACTGATGGGCATTGACAAGACTGGCAGAAAATCGTGTTTAGAATTCAATTGAATTGTGACATGTGAAGAAAAGTGGATTTTATATGACAACTGGAGATGACCAGCTCAGTGGTTGGACTAAGAGGAAGCTCCAAAGCATTTCCTAAAGCCAAACTTGCCCCAAAATAAAAGGCATGGTCACTGCTTAGTGGTCTGCTGCTTGTGTGATCCACTACAGGTTTCTGAATACCGGCAAAACCATCACATCTGAGAAGTATGCTCAGCAAATCAAATTGATGAGATGCACCAAAAATTGCAAGAGCTGCAGCCAGCATTGGCCAACAGAAAGGGCCCAATTATTCCCCACAACAATGCCCAACCACACGTCACACAACCAATACTTCCAAAGTAAAATGGATTCAGCTATGAAGTTTTGCCTCTTTCGTCATATTCACCTGACTTCTTGCCAACAAACTAAACGTCTTCAATCATCTTGACAACTTTTTGCAGGGAAAATGCTTCCACAACCAGCAGGATGCAAAAAAATACTTTCCAAGAGTTCTTTGAATCCCAAAGCATGGAATTTTATGGTACAGGAATAAACAAACTTATTTCTCATTGGCAAAAATGTGTTGATTGTGATAGGTTTCTATTTTTATTAATAAAGGTATGTTTGAGCCCAGTTATAATAATTTAAAATTCACGGTCCAAAACCGCAATTACTTTTGCACCAACCTGCAATGCTAGAGCCATTCAATTTTCCCCATGTCCACTGCTACTACCAGTGGCCTAAGGCACTATTAGATAGACTATGAGAAAGAGACTCCTAACTGAGCTCGATGTTCCCAATTTTGCCAATCCCCAGCTTTTTTTTAATATTTTATACTGCAGCAATAGTGATCTTTTAAAACACATAAACTGGATCATGATACTCTTTGACATAAAACATTTCAAGTGCTTTAAAACAAACATTTGACCAATTTGTTTTGGCTTATGTATTCTGGATACTGACTATATCTGTACCTTCACCTCCTGCTACTTAGTCGTTGGATCAAAATGCTTTTGGTACTATGAGTTTTTTTCTGTTTCTTGGGAATATGTTAAGCTTTCTTCCATTGCAGGAACTTTGCAAATGCTATACTATCTTACTGCAAACATTGGGCCTTAGATCTTTGCCATGTTTTCTCCTTCTGTCATTCGAGTCTCAGTTTAAATATCACCACCTCAGCAAAGGTAAAATGCTCCATCATCATGCTTGATATACTACCTTATTTTCTTTTGCTTAAGCACTTATTATTTGAAATGATTTTTTAATGCTCCACAGCCCAAACAGAATTGAAATACTTTGAAAATTGTACCTTGCCTATCATGTTCATTACTTTCTTTCCTGCACCAAGAACAGTGCCTGAAACATAATATGTCATATGTGCTCAATTATTACCAGTTAAATAAATGCCTTGCAGGCATTACACCTGAGGTTCCAGGAAGGCTGTAAAAATCAACAAAATGAATAACAATATCAGAGTTTTCCTCCCTTTCATTAATCCTGCTTGGGTTCCTCAGCATATACTTTTATGGCACAAAGGTACAAAATCATCTTGAAGACACTGTCTTTTTAGATAGGATCTAATTCTTGTCAGAGTAGCCAACTGGGGATGGTATTATCCCATGGAAGTGCTACAGTCTGCTCTTCTTCTGCCCATTGGGGTTAAAACAAATCTAAATTTAGAGCAGGCTGAGCAACAGTCCTGTTCTGTAGCTGCTCTAATATTGTGAGCTGTCTTCCTTTAATTGTTTCTTTTTAAATCTTTTGCCAATCACTTTGGGTAGTATGGAAATTTTAACCATCATAAATCTTCCAATCCATAAACATTGGGTATACTTCCATTTGTGACCTCTTTAATTTATTTTGGCAATGTTTTGTCATTTTCAGTGTGAAAATCCTCTGCATAATTGTTAAGTTTATTTCTATTTTATTCTATTTTGTGTTGTTTTATTTTTTTAAATTTTTTCAAATTCTACTTTAAGTTCTGGGACACATGTGCAGAATGTGCAGGTATGTTACATAAATATACACGTGCCATGCTGGTTTGCTGCACCAATCAACCCATCATCTACAATAGACATTTGTCCTAATGCTATCCCTCTGCTTGCCCCCCACCCCCTGATGGGCCCCAGTGTGTGATGTTCCCCTCCCTGTGTCCATGTGTTCTCATCATTCAACTCCCACTTATGAGTGAGAACATGCAGTGTTTGGTTTCTGTTCCTGTGTTAGTTTGCTGAGAATGATGCTTTCCAGCTTCATCCATGTTCCTGCAAAGGATGCAAACTCATTCCTTTTTATGGCTGCGTAGTATTCCATGGTGTATATGTGCCACAGTTTATCTATCCAGTGTATTATTGCTGGGCATTTGGGTTGGTTCCAAGTCTTTGCCATTGTAAACAGTGTTGCAATAAACATACATGTGCATATATCTTTATAGTAGAATAATTAATAATCCTTTGAGTATATATCCAGTAATGGGATTGCTGGGTCAAATGGTACTTCAGGTTCTAGAGTCTTGAGGAATCGCCATACTGTCTTCCACAAAGGTTGAACTAATTTACACTCCAACCAACAGTGGAAAAGCGTTCCTATTTTTCCACATCCTCTCCAGCACCTGTTGTTTCCTGACTTTTTAATGATCGCCATTCTAACTGGCATGAGATAGTATCACATTGTGGTTTTGACTTGCATTTTTATAATGACAAGTGATAATGAGCTTTTTTCATTTTTGTTGGTCACATAAATGTCTTCTTTTGAGAAGTGTTCATATCCTTTGCCCACTTTTTGATGGGATTGTTTGGTTTTGTCTTGTAAATCTGTTTAACTTCCTTGTAGATTCTGGATATTAGCCCTTTGTCAAATGAATTGATTGTAAAAATTTTCTCCCATTCTGTAGGTTCCCTGTGCACTCTGATGGTAGTTTCTTTTGCTGTACAGAAGCTCTATAGTTTAATTAGATCCCATTTATCAATTTTGGCTTTTGTTGCCATTGCTTTTGGTGTTTTAGTCATGAAGTTTTAGCCTATGCCTGTGACCTGAATTGTATTTGCATTTGCTAGGTTTTCTTCTAGGGTTTTTATGGTTTTAGGTCTTACATTTTAGTCTTTAATCCATCTTGAATTAATTTTTATATAAGGTGTAAGGAAGGGGTCCAGTTTCAGTTTTCTGCATATGGCTATCCAGTTTTCCCAACACCATTAATTAAAAAGGGAATCCTTTCCCTATTGCTTGTTTTGTCAGGTTCGTCAAAGGTCTGATGGTTGTATATGTGTAGTGTTTTTTGTCAGGCCTCTGTTCTGTTCCATTGCTCTATATATCAGTTTTGGTACCAGTACCATGCTGTTTTGGTTACTGTAGCCTTGTAGTATAGTTTGAAGTCACGTAGCATGATACTTCCAGCTTTGTTCTTTTTGCTTAGGATTGTCTTGGCTATTCAGGCTCCTTTTTGCTTCCATATGAAATTTAAAGTAGTTTTTTCTAATTCTGTGAAGAAATTCAATGGTAGCTTGATGGGAATAGCATTAAATCTATAAATTACTTTGGGCACTATGGTCATTTTCCCAATATTGATTCTTCATATCCATGAGCATGGAATGTTTTTCCATTTCTTTGTGTCCTCTTTTATTCGTTGAGCAGTGGTTTGTAGTGCTCTTTGAAGAGGTCCTTCACATTCCTTGTAAGTTGTATTCCTAGGTATTTTATTCTCTTTGTAGCAATTGTGAATGGAAGTAGACTCATGATTTGGCTCTCTGTTTGTCTATCACTGGTGTATAGGAATGCTTGTGATTTTTGCACGTTAATTTTGTATCCTGAGACTTTGCTGAAGTTGCTTACCAGCTTAAGGAGATTTTGTGCTGAGATGATGGGGTTTTCTAAATATATAATTATGTCATCTGCAAACAGAGACAATTTAACTTCCTCTCTTCCTATTTGAATACGCTTTATTTGTTTCTCTCGCCTGATTGCCCTGGCCAGAACTTCCAATACTATGTTGAATAGTAGTGGTAAGAGAGGGCATCCTTGTCTTCTGCCAGTTTTCAAAGGGAATGTTTCCAGCTTTTGCCCATTCCGTATGATATTGGATGTCGGTTTGTCATAAATAGCTTTTTTTATTTTGAGATATGTGTTGGGGTCCGTGCCGGGGGTGGTGGAGAATGAAAGAACACACAAAAGACAAAGACACACAGAGAGCATGGCGGCCGCGCCCAGAGCCTCCACCTCACTTTATTTATACTCCATAAACCCCACGTCAGCAGAAAGAATGTAATGCAAAACAAACTTTCTTTTCCCAGATGTAACCTTCTACTCAGTTCTTTGTTTCTATGCTCTTCTTTATCTGCCCGCCTTCTTGGCGCCTACGGGAGTTCATTAAAAGTTCAATTGGAGATACTGTACTTGAGCCCTATCTATTCTCAGCATACTGTTTTCAAAGGCCCCTGCATTTCCCCCTTTTTTTTTTTTTTTTGTTTTGCCTCAATCCTAAAAAGGTAGCTCATATTTGCTCTTGTGTTTTCTTTTGTTTTTGGAGGCGATGGAGGGAGCATCGAATCACCAAAAGAAGTAAACCCAATCCAAGTGCCCAAAGCAATATACTTCCAGAGATTGTAGAAATCCATGTCTTCATCTGGGTCCATGGGTTAAAGGCAGTAAGGCGCTGACCCAGCTCCTGAAGGGTTACAGTTCTGGACAACACATGTAATTGTTGTCGAAATGCTTTGGAGATGTTCTGAGTGAGCTCTTGGATGTCCAAACTAATATTTTTATGGCCTATTAATAATTTTTGGATTACGGTCCAATTTTGAGAGATGTTAAAAAGCATAGGCGTTACACAAAATTGAGTGGAGTTCCAATCACATTGTAATGTTATCCAAGTACTGAGGACAGTGAGCTGATCTCCAAGCCATGTCAAGGCTTGTTCCATGTTGTCCAATCTTTCAGCAAGTTGAGAATCAATGTTTCGTTGTTGAAGCCATAACCAGTGAGATTGTTCATGCCATTGCTGCACAAATTCAGCATTTTGTATGCTTTGATGAAGAGCAAGCCCTGCTACGGCCACAGTGGAGACGATGGCGACAAGGCTCATCACCGAGGCAATTATAAGTCCAAGGGCACGGAGGGTTCGCTGGAGAGAAGTCCAAATATAAGTCTCAAGAGGTGATGCCCCCCATGGTCGCGTAAGGTTAACAGGTAGCCAAATTTCCTTATGAGTCCTGAGGATATAAATATCCTCAGTAAAGTTGTGCCACCAGGAATGATTGAGGCAAGACAAAAATGTACACGTATCTGTACAATTAACAATCCCCATATCATTATCCCATGTCAAATTCCCTGCTAATAATAGGTAGGGCTTACAGACACAAACAATAATATATCAGGAGGTATTTCGATATAACTGAATATGAAAGGAGTTATTCGGGTTAGAAAGATTAAGGGGCATATTCCCCACAAAAATGCTAATGGCATCGCCTGCAGCTAACAACTTCCAAAGATGACTCTGTACTTAGGCCTCCTTCACGCCATACCAAGGTTTCATTATTGTTAGCAGCAATACTTTTATTTACCCGGTGCCATTTCAAAGGTATGTGACTAAATTTTGTTTGAAAATCACCGTGCACACTTCAATCAGTTATTTGCATCCCATTGTATTCTAATAAAATCCGGGGTTTATTTCCCCGACATTGTTGCCACTCCAGCACCTCAATATTAGGAGAAACCTCTGGAATCGGACAAAAAGGTAAAGAACTAGGAATAGTTTCATTACTATATACAGTATGATTATAATAACAGTATTAGCAGCCACATGACTATGATTATAGCAAACAACCCAGGCTTCATGCGATTTTCGGAGACAACAAGAACTATTTCCCATGCATATTGGAAGTTCTTCCACTCCAAATTGGTATGTGTTGTTTATAATTCCCATTTTCCGTTCTATATTGTCCTTGTCTATATATGGGGACGGCATCCAAGTAGTGTCATTGGTGAAAACCTTAATTTCCGCCTCTCCCCAGGTGACTCCCTGATAAAAGGGTGGAAAGGGAATATAAGTGCAATATTCATACAAAGCCTCACTAAGGGAAATAAGTCCTCCGCCAAGGCACATCCAACAAAGGAAGAAATGCATGCTGAATCCAGTTTTCTTTTCAACAGGGTTTCAATCATCTTGTAGGAAACCACTCAGGTCCGCTCCCTGTAAGGACAAGAGCATAGCCCCGTTCCTGTTTTAGAACTTGCCCTTGAACATACTTACCTTGTTCATTAGGATACCAAATCTTTAAATTGTCAGCGGGGACTATCACCGAGGGAGGTGAGGAAAGATGGGTTACGACAGCGGAGTCTTGCAATTGTCTCCATTGATTCAAAAAATAATTAAGGTAAAAAGAACCTTCAAAATCAAAAAAATTAAGGTAGAAAGGTTCACCTTCAAAAAAATCTGTTTTTTTGGGGGGCTCATTTCCCCCTTTTTGTTTTAGCAGTTGAGTTTTTAAGGTTAAATTTGCGCGCTTAATGATGGCTTGACCTTGACTGTTGCCCGGGATACCGGTGATATGTTGAATATTGTATTGCTGTAAGAAAACTTGTAATTTATGAGAGACATAAGCAGGGGCATTATCAGTTTTAAGTATAAGAGGAATGCCCATGATGGCGAAACAAACTAAGAGATGAGTAATAACAGAAATGAGAAAAGGTATCAATGGTATGATGAACATTTTAATCGTCCAAAAGAAGGGACATCTCATGGATTAACCCCAGGATGGAAGGATGGAATGCTCAAAGGAGCACAGGAAGGACAAGCTCGAATAAGAGAACGAGCTTGTTTATAAGTTAAATGAAACCGTCGTTGAAGGCCAGAACTATTAGTGTGATGTAGAGTATATTTTTGTTCTGCAGCATGTAGGTGGCCGATTAAAAGCAAATCAATCTGAGTATTACCATGAACTAATGGTCCAGAAAGTTGAGAATGAGAACGAAGATGAGTGATGAATAAAGGAGCTCGACGTTGGCTCAAAGTAAAGGATAACAAAGAAAAGAATTTCTGAAGAGAAGAAGTAGCACAAAGAGGTAAAGTGGCCTGAGAAATATAAGAAGTAACATAAACGGCGTATTGAGAATCACTAACAATGTTACAACCAGTAGTAGGGAAATCAAGTAAGACCATGAGAATAGCAAACAATTCTCCCTGTTGCACCGAAGGATAAGGATAAACTGTAACTCAAGATTGATGAAGCTTCTTGCCAAGAATCAGAAGTTGCAAGAAGATAAGTGATCTGACTATGAGTGAATTGAGAGATAATTAAGGAAGGATCTCCTCCCCAAAGTTGTCGACAGTGATGCCATCCTGAGTTCAGCTAAACAATCGATATAAGTAGCCAAGCGTTTAGATGTTTTATTGAACAAAAAGATCCATTCCAGCGGCCGATTGGTCTGATGAATCATTCCTGTAGGAGAATGTAAAGTATGAAATAAACAAAAAGAAAAGGAAACATTAGGAAGGGGCCTTTTAAAGTTGCTCTTCTACAAGCTGGAGTTCCTGTAAAGCCAAAGGAGTTAAATGGCGTGAGTTGTCCAAGTGACTGTCTCCTTCTAGAATAGAAAAAAGATGTTATATTCCTAAAACAGGATGCATCGTTTGAAAGTCATTTAATATTTTGAAATGATCACGTCGACTTTGAATTTTTTGGGGTCGAATATTTTGTGCTCCTAAGGTATAACCTAAATATTGAATAGGAAAATCCAGTTGAATTTTTTCTGGGGCAATTTTAAGTGAATAGAAAGAAAGCTGAGTTTGTAATGATGCAAAAGGACAAGTTCTTGACATAAGGTAGGGCTGTTTAACATATCTTGAGGTAAAACTTTCCATTGATATCGAGAAAGTGGCTGAGAATTATTAAAAACAGGGACAGAGAAGATCCATACAATGATAAATTAACATAGTTGGAAACTGATTTTTTACAGGATTTAAAGTCCTATGTATGAATTTTTGACATATAGTAGGGCTATTAAGTATACCCTGAGGAAGAAGCTTCTGCTGATATTTTTGAATGGGTTGTCCATTATTATATTTAGGAATAATAAAGGCAAACTTTTTACAATCTTGAGGTTGTAACTGAATAGAGAAAAAATAATTTTTGAGATCTATGACCATTAATTTTTAACTTTGTGGGATAAGGGCAGGATTAGGAAGACCAGGCTGTAAACTTTCCCTAGGTTTAATGTAAACATTTATAGTTTTAAGACAAGACAAAGACGGGAATTCCATGCAGAAATACGTGGCTTTATATTCCTCTCGGCCTTTGTTTTTTGACTTACTCTTTTAGACTCCTAAGTATTTCTTTAAATAATGGTCACTGTTTCACCTAAATAGGAGTGGTGGCTATGAGTTTAAAGGATTGTAGCCCATTTTGAATATCATATTTTTGGTAGCTGAGGAAATATGAGGAATGTTTAAAAAAGCAGCAAATTGTTGTGAAAGATCTTGTTCCCAAAAATTAATATTGATAGGAACAATATAAAAATAAAAAAAAAAACACTTGACCTTGTTGACCTTTAGGACCGACATAGGTTAAAAGTTCTACGTCTTGATAAACCATAGAAGCAGCACCCAAGCCAGTGAGTATAACTGAAACTTGTCTTTTTTCCCATTGTATAGACCACTAATTTAAACAAATAATAGACATATTCACCCCCGTATCAATTAACCCTTTAAAAACTATTTCATTAATGTGCAATGAATATAAGGGCTTTTGATTAGAAACTAAAGTTTCCCAAAAAACAGTTTTTTCTGTGCTACCAAACCCTCCCTATTGAGAATACGTTCCCCTGCCGCTAGGCATATAAATTGTGAGACTTGAACCATAATAAGAATTTTATTAGTAACATCATGTCCTTTTGGCAAAGGGCCACACACTCTAATAGCTAATTTATATACTCCTCTATTAGGAGACAAAGTATAAGGCTGAGTAATAGTTAAGTCAGGAGCGGCGCTCTGCTTAGTTGCCGCATAAGGCTGAAAAACTGGGGTAAGGTGTGGGATCCTTAAGGAGGACTTGAATTTATTCCTTGATGTTGTAGGCCATTGCTCACTGGGTATTGTATGCAGATTCAGTCAATAACAAATATTTGTAAACAAATAAGGTGATTATAGGTACAGAAATTCAGTTCGTAACTTATTGTTCAATAGAGTATCTGCTTTGTAAAAGATGGTGGACCACAAAATACTCAACGGATTTTGGTTTTCAAAACACAGTGATGCTATCCAAGGCTAAATGGATACTTGAAATTGGGATTGGATCTGGTGCTGAGATACAACTTTTACTTAGTTATTGATTTTTTTTTCCTCCGATTATTCCAAGGAGGGTGACTACCATTTTTGTACTTTATAGAGCAGTCTAGAGGAAAGGGTTAAGCATGTAAGCTCTGGGGACAGAAAGTCATATTTTCAAAATATAATAGCTATATGACCTTGGATACATTTATAAAACTGTCTTAACTCTGTTTTCCTGTCTACAAAATGGTAATAATTATAAAATTTGTCAGTCTTAAAGGGATGTTGGAAGAACTAAATGCATGTGAAGATTTTTTCACAGTAGTGGACACATAGTAAGTACTCAGTATACTATGGCTATTATTACTGTTATTATTGTTAATATTACGTCTATTTATTTTAGCTCTTTAATGTAACAAGTGCAGAACCATAATCTCACATCCTTCAGAGTCACACTGATCTTGTATTTTTTGGTCCTTTGACTAGTTTAGCGATTTATTACAAGAAACCTAGTTAGTTTGTGCATTCTTTTCCTTTCTTATATTTCTCATTTGTAAAGACTGATAAACCAACTACACTTTCAGACCTGGTGACATAAATTGTTGGGGCCCCAAGCCTGTGGGCCCCGGCTCCCATTTCCCAGGAGAGGATACAGTAAATTTCCACTTTTATCAGTTTTGGAATAACATTTATTTGTCCAATGTCGACCTTTACCACAACATTTGTACACCTCTGAAGGCAGCTTTCTGTCATGAGGGATAAAAGTGTTCAATTTTTATGACATTCTTTTTGAAATGTCTAGGTTTACCACACTGAAAGCAAACACCTCGTTTGTTATTTCCTTTTAAGGCTTTAGACAAAGTTCCAGCAAATAATTGAGCATTATAAATAGCCCCTCCAACACTAACATAAGTTTTAATATATTTATCTAAATTGGCCCCATTGGCCTTTAACGATTTTAACAATTTTTGACAGTCAGCATAAGCATTTTTAAAAGACAACGTTTGTAACAAAATTTTTGAAGCAAGGTCAGCACTCACAATTTTCAAGACAGCATCCTGAAGACGGGCTGTGAAATCTGGATATTGTTCATTTGTGCCCTGTAAAATCTTCACAGAGGAAAGGGAAGATTTTCCTGTTATCTCTACCTTATTTTAGGCCCTTAAAAACAAAGTCTTGATTTGAGTAAGGGCAACATCATCTAGACCAGCCTGAGCATTAAGAGTAGCATATTGGCCCGTGTCTGTGAGTTGTTCCTCAGTGGCTCCTGGGGGATCACACATAACACTTTTTCTAGCCTGTACATGCGCCTTGTTCATTTACCAGCTGTGCAATTGTAACCACTGAGAATGATCAAGAAAAGCCTTCCCCAAAGTCTTCTAGTCTATAGGAATTATCAAATTTTCTGATGAAAAAATATCAAGAAGACCAAGGATAGGGGTTCATAGTTAGAAATAGCAGCTTTCATTTCTTATAAAAATTTAATTTGTAAGGCATTAAATTGGACATTATTGCCACCATTTGAAAGCTGAGCATTAGGAGCAAAAGAAGCACAAATAATTGGAAACAGATCCAGCTCCTTAAATTTTTTTTTTATCTTTTCCTTTTCTCCCTCCCCCAGTGGCGGGCAAGGCACTGAGAAAACTTTGCCAAACAAAGGTAAAGATAAGGAAGCCGGGGGGTTGGAGGCACTGGAAAATCCTCTTTTAACAGGGCAGAAGGAAAAGAAACAGGGAAAGCTCACAAAGGTGAATTAGAAGAATGTATCTGTAATATTTGTTGAAGCATTTCCATAATACACTGCATGTCAGAATTTCCCTTAGAAGAAGGAAGAACTGGCTTTTTCTCTTCTCCCCCTTTTGCTACCCTGGCACAAATGGGCTCCATTTCAGATTTATTTTATTTTATTTTATTTTTCCAAATCCTCAGATACCTTTCCTCCTGTGGCTACATTACCACACTCTGAATCAGTCTCAAGTAACTCTAATATCTGAGTGATAGAGTTACACAAGGTCCACAATTTTAGAGGCATAATGTCCCCTAACTAGAGAGCTCTAAGCAGAGCTTTTACTACCTGTAACCATTTTTTCCGATTCAGCTGCACTTTAGTCTGATACTGAAACCAGTAATGTGGTTTTTGTCATTTGTTCTTTTTATGTGATGGATTATGTTTATTAATTTGAGTATGTTGAACCAGCCTTGCATCCCAGGGATGAAGCCAACTTGATCATGGTGGATCAGCTTTTTGATATGTTGCTGGATTCAGTTGGCCAGTATTTTACTGAGGATTTTCATATCAATGTTCATCAGGGCTATTGGCCTGAAATTTTGTTTTTCATTGTGTCTCCGCCAGGTTTTGGTATCAGGATGATACTAGCTTCATAAAATCAGTTAGGGAGATTTCTCTCTTTTTCTATTGCTTGGAATAGTTTCAGAAGGAAACTCCTCTTTGTACCTCTGGCAGAATTCGGCTGTGAATTCGTCTGGTCCTGGGCTTTTTCTTGTTTGTTAGGCTATTAACCACTTTCTCAATTTCAGAACTTGCTATTGGACTCTTCAGGGATTCGACTTCTTACTGGTTTAGACTGTGGAGGGTTATGTGTCTAGGAATTTATCCATTTCTTCTAGATTTTCTGTTTTATTTTCAGAGAAGTGTTTATAGTATTCTCTGATGGTAGTTTGTGTTTCAGTGAGATCATTGGTGATACCTTTTAACATTTTTTATTGTGTCTATTTGATTCTTCTCTATTTTCTTCTCTATTAGTCTGGCTAACAGTCTATTTTGTTAATCTTTTTGAAAAACCAGCTCCTGGATTCATTGATTTTTTGAAGGGTTTTTTATGTCTCTATCTCCTTCAGTTCTACTCTGATCTTAGTTATTTCTTGTCCTACTGCTAGCTTTTGAATTTGTGTGCTCTTGCTTCTCTGGTTCTTTTAATTGTGATGTTAGGGTTTCAATTTTAGATCTTTCCCGCTCTCTGATGTGGGCATTTAGTGCTGTAAGTTTCTCTCTAAGCACTGCTTTACCTACATCCCAGAGATTCGGGTATGTTGTGTCTTTTTCTCATTGGTTTCAAAGAACTTATTTAATTCTGCCTTAATTTCGTTATTTACCCAGTAGTCGTTCCGGAGCAGGTAGTTCAATTTCCATGTAGTTGTGTGGTTTTGAGTGAGTTTTTGAATCCTGATTTCTGATTTGTTTGCACTGTGGTCTGAGAGACTGTTTGTTATGATTTCTGTTCTTTTGCATTTGCTGGGATGTGTTTTACTTCCTATTATGTGGTCAATTTTAGAATAAGTACGATGAGGTGTTGAGAAGAATGTATATTCTTTTGATTTGGGGTGGAGAGTTCTGTAGATGTATATTAGGTCTGCTTGCTCCAGAGCTGAGTTCAAGTCCTGAATACCTTCGTTAATTTTCTCTCTTTGATCTGTATAATATTGACAGTGGGGTGTTAATGTCTCCCACTATTATCGTGTGGGAGTCTAAGTCTTTTTGTAGATCTCTAAGAACTTGTGTTAAGAATATGGGTGCTCCTGGCTGGGTGCAGTCACTCATGCCTGTAATCCCAGCACTTTGGGAGGCCTAGGTGGGCAGATCACCTGACATCAGGAGTTCAAAACCAGCCTGACCAATATATTGAAACCCCGTCTCTACTAAAAAACACAAAAATTAGCCAGGCATGGTGTCAGGTACCTGTAGTCCTAGCAACTCAGGAAACTGAGACAAGAGAATTGCTTGAACCTGGGAGGTGGATGTTGCAGTGAGCCAAGATCATGCCACTGCACTCCAGCCTGGCCAACAGAGTGAAACTCCATCTCAAATAATAATAATAATAATAATAATAATAAAACAAAAAATAAAAGAATATGGGTGATCCTGTATTGGGTGCATATATATTTATGATATTTAGCTCTTCTTGTTGCATTGTTCCCTTTAACACTATGTAATGCCCTTCTTTGTCTTTTTAAATCTTTGTTGGTTTAAAGTCTGCTTTATCAGAGACTAGGATTGCAACCCCTGCTTGCTTTTTTCTTTTTCCCCTTTCCATTTTCTTGGTAAACATTCCTGCATCCCTTTATTTTGAGCCTATGTGCATCTTTGCATGTGAGATGGGTCTCCTGAATACAGCACACTGATGGGTCTTTTTTTTTTTTTTTTTTTTTTTTTTTTTTTTTTTTTTTTTTTTTTGAGATGGAGTCGTCCTCTGTCACCCATGCTGGAGTGCAGTGGCATGATCTCGGCTCACTGTAAGCTCCACCTTCTGGGTTCACGCCATTCTCCTGCCTCAGCCTCCTGAGTAGCTGGGACTACAGGTGCCCACCACCATGCCTTGCTATTTTTTTTTTTGTATTTTTAGTAGAGACGGGGTTTCACCCTGTTAGCCAGGATGGTATCAATCTCATGACCTCGTGATCCGCCCTCCTTGGCCTCCCAAAGTGCTGAGATTACACGCGTGAGCTACCGCGCCCAGCCAGGTCTTGACTCTTTATCCAATTTGCCAGGTTGTGTCTTTTAATTGGGGCATTTATCCTATTTGGATTGAAAGTTAATATTGTTGTGTGTGAATTTGATCCTGTCATCATGATGCTAGCTGGTTATTTTGCACATTAGTTGATGCAGTTTCTTCATAGTGTCATTAGTTCTTATTTTGGTATGTTTTTTTCAGTGGTGGGTAACAAATTTTCCTTTCCATATTTAGTGCTTCCTTCAGGATCTCTTGTAAGGCAGGTCTGGTGGTGACAAAATCCCTCAGCATTTGCTTGTCTGTAAAGGATATTTTTTCCCTTCACTTACGAAGCTTGGTTGACTGGATGAAATTCTGGGTTGAAAATTCTTTTCCTTAAGAATGTTGAATATTGGTTCCCACTCTCTTCTGGCTTGTAGGATTTCTGTGGAGAGACCTGCTGTTAGTCTGATGGGCTTTCCTTTGTGAGTACCCTGACCTTTCTCTTTGGCTGCCCTTAATATTTTTTCCTTCATTTCAGTCTCAGTGAATCTGACAATTATGTGTCTTGGGGTTGCTTTTTCTCAAAGAATATCTTAGTGGTGTTCTCTGTATTTCTTGAATTTGAATGTTGGCCTGTCTTGCTAAGTTGGGGAAGCTCTCCTGGATAATATCCTAAATTGTGTTTTCCAACTTGGTTCCATTCTCCCTGTCACTTTCAGGTACACCAATCAATCATAGGTTTGGTATTTTCACATAGTCCCATATTTCTTGGAGGCTTTGTTTGTTCCTTTTCATTCTTTTTCCTCTGATCTTGTCTTCATGCTTTATTTCATTTAGTTGATCTTTAATCTCTAATATCCATTCTTCCACTTGATTGATTCAGCTACTGATACCTGTGTATGCTTCACAAAGTTCTCGTGCTGTGTTTTTCAGCTCCATCAGGTCATTTAAGTTCTTCTCTAGACTGGTTATTCTAGTTAACAGTTCCTGTAACCTTTTATCAAGGTTCTTAGCTTCCTTGCATTGCGTTAGAACATGCTCTTCTAGCTCAGAGGAGTTTATTACCCACATTCTGAAGCCTACTTCTGTCAATTCATCAAACTCATTCATTCTCCATCCAGTTTCATTCCCTTGCTGGAGAGGAGTTGTAATATTTTGAAGAAGGGGCATTCTAGTTTTTGGAATTTTCAGCATTTTTGTGGTGGTTTTTCCTCATCTTCATGGATTTATCTACCTTTGATCTTTGATGCTGAAGACCTTTGGATGGGGTTTTTGTGTGTGCATCCTTTTTGTTGATGTTGATGTTATTGCTTTCTCTTTGTTAGTTTTCCTTCTAACAGTCAGGCCCTTCTTCTGCAGGTGTGCTGGAATTTACTTGAGGTCCACTATAGACCCTGTTTGCCTAGGTATCACCAGCAGAGTCTGCAGAACAGCAAAGATTGCTGCCTGCTCCTTTCTCTGGAAGCTTCATCCCAGGGTGGCACCCACCTGATGCCAGCCAGAGCTCTCCTGTTTGAGGTGTCTATCGACCTCTGCTGGGAAATGTCTCCCAGTCACAAGACATGTGGTCAGGGACCCATTTGAGGAGGCAGTCTTTCCCTTAGCAGATCTCAAGCACTGTGCTGGGAGATTTGCTGCTTTCTTCAGAGCTGGCAGGCAGGGATGTTTAAGTCTGCTGAAGCTGCACCCTCAGCCACCCTTTCCCCAGGTGCTCTCCCTTAGGGAGATGGGAGTTTTATCTATAAGCCCCTGACTGGGGCTGCTGCCTTTCTTTCAGAAATCCTCTGACCAGATAGGAGAAATCTAGAGGGGCAGTCTGGCTGCAGTGGCTTTGCCAGGCTGCAGTGGGTTCTGCCTAATCCGAACTTCCCAGCAGCTTTGTTTACACTGTGAGGGGAAAACCTTCTAGTCAAGCCTCAGTAATGGCAGCTGCCCCTCCCCCCACCAAGCTCAAGCATCCCATATTTACTTCAGACTGCTGTGCTGGCAGCGAGAATTTCAAGTCAGTGGACCTTAGCTTGCTGGGCTTTTTGTGGGTGGGACTCGCTAAGCTAGACCACTTGGCTCCCTGGCTTCAGCCCCCTTTTCAGGGGAGTGAATGGTTCTGTCTTGCTGGTGTTCCAGGCACCACTGTAGTATGGAAAAAAAAAAAAAAAAAAAAACTCCTGCAGCTAGCTCAGGGTCTGCCCAAATGGCTGCCCAGTTTTTTCCCTGAAACCCAGGGACTTGGTGGTGTAGACACCTGAGGGAATCTCCTAACCTGGCGGTTGAAAACCCATGGTAAATGTGTGGTGTCTGGGCCAGATAGAACCATGCCTCACGGCACACTCCCTCACAGCTTCCCTTGGCTAGGGGAGGGAGATTCCCGACCCCTTGCACTTCCTGGGTGAGGTGACACTCCACCCTGCTTCTGCTCACCCTCTGTGGGTTGCAACCACTGTCTATTCAGTCCCAAAGAGATGAGCTGGGTACCTCAGTTGGAAATGCAGAAATCATGCACCTTCTGTGTTGGTCTTGCTGGGAGCTGCAGATCGGAGCTGTTCCTATTTGGCCATCTTGCCAGATCCCCCCTTTTCTGTTATTTTAAATAGAATTGTTTTCTTAATTTCCTTTTCAGATGGTTCCTTGTTAGTGCATAGAAATGCAGCTAATTTTTATATGTTTGTTTTCTATCGTACAACACTACCAAATTCATTTATTAGTTCTAATAGTTTTTCGGGGAGCATCTTTAGTGTTTTCTACATAAGATTATGTAATTTGTGAACAGAGATAATTTTACTTTTTCTATATGATTTGGTTGCATTTCTTTCTTTTTTTTGCCTATTTGCTCTAGATAGGAAAACCATTACTATGTAAATAAAAGTGGCTAGAGTGAATATCCTTACCTTACTCCTGATCTTAGAGGAAAAACTTCAGCTTCATCATTCAGTGTGTTAGTTGTAAGCTTTTCCTATATGGCTTTTATGGTATTGAAGTAATTTCCTTCTATTTTTAGTTTGTTGAATGTTTCTATCATAAAAAGTGTTAAATTTTGTCAAATCCATATCAAAATCCCAAAGACATTTTTTGCATGCACACACAAAAAATCTTAAAATTTATATAAAACTACAAAAGAGTGAAGAACCAAAAGACTCTTAAGAAAGAACAAACCTGGAAGCCTCACAGTTCCTAATTTCAGCACATATTACAAAGCTATAGTAATCAAAACATGCAGTACTGGCATAAAAATGGACACATGAATCAATGGAATAGAACAGACAGCCCAGAAACAAATCGATGCATACATATGGTCAGCTGATCTTTGACAAGGGTGCTAGTTATACACAACAGGAAGAAAAAGCTAACCTTTTCTACAAATGGAACTGGGAAAACTTGATTTCTAAATGCCAAAAAATGAAATTATACTTTAGTACCACACACAAAAATCAATTTAAAATGGATTAAAAACTTAAACATAAGACCCAAAACTGTGAAACTCTTAGAAGAAAACACAGGGGAAAAGTTTCATACCATTGATCTTAGCAATTATTTCATATCTATGACACCAAAAGCAAAGGCAAGAGAAGCAAAAATAGACCAGTGAGACTACATAAAAGTAAAATGGTTCTGCACAGCAAAAGAGAAAATCAGCAAGTTGAAATAGCAACCTTTAAACCAGAGAAAATATTTGCAAACCATGTATCTGATAATGAGTTAAACTTCAAAATACATAAGAAACTTTTATAACCCAGTAACTCTGTGTGTGTGTGTGTGTGTGTGTGTGTGTGTACAGCTCTTTAAAAGAAGGAAATTCTGTTATATTGACAACATGAATAAACCTGGAAGATATTAAGCTAAATAAAATAACCCGGGCACAGAAAGACAAATACTGCATGATTCCACTTTTATGGTGTACCTAAAGTAATTAAAGTAACAGAAGCAAAAAGTAAAATGGTGTTAGTCAGAGACTGGGAGGAGAGAAAAATGAGGAGCTACTCTTCAAGGGGTATAAAGTTTCACCACTTTACTTTCTAAAATAAAAAAGAAATTCCTAGAATAAAAATGTTCTAAAGGTTGGCTGTATAATATTATGTTTCCACTTTATGATAGTGTACACTTGAAAGTTTGTGAAGAGAGTAGAGCTTATGTGTGGTTTTTTACCACAATATTAAAAAAAAAATTTTGCCCAGCCATATGGAAAAAGGTTATATATATGTTTAAAAATATTTATGTTTAAATATGTTTATGCTTAAATATATATATGTTTAAATATATTTTTAAACATGAATTATTTAATTGCTACTGAGGCAGAATAAATTTTAATAGTTTTTTTAGATAATAGTATTTCTTCTCTGAATTGTATCCTTATTTCATTTGCTCTTGTTTGTAGTGGAGTTAATTGTATTACTTTTATTGTAATTGTAATACTAATATATGCTGATTTTTAAGTTTTTGGGAAACAAATAATTATTGAAAAACTAAAATCACCGTAATGCTTTATCCATAAATTACCCTACCATTGTATCCTTAATGTCTGTGATTATATCCCTAATTCCAGATATTTAATACATATTTTATGTAATTCTCAACATAGTGTATACTTTCCAGGATTTTTTTTTATATCTACTCATATATTTTCATAGGGTTATAATCATAGTAGAGAACAGTGAGCTGTATACGTTTTATATTTAGCACACTCTAAGTGTTCTCTTATTTTGTAAATGATTTGCCATAAATATTTTTCTAAATAGACTTTTTTTTTGTGATTTGTAGAGTAATTTATGAGTTTGGTTTAAAACTTTAAAAACCTAGACCACTAAAACTAAAAGAAAATAATCTATATTTTCTCAACATATAGATAACTATTTGAACTATTTTTCCTAAATAATAACAACACGAATGTTTTATTTATTGTGATTAGAACCACACTATTTATATGGTTATACATATGGAGATTTTTAATTTTTTTGAGTACATAGTAAGTATATGTATTTATGGGATCCGTAAGATATTTTGATGCAGGCATACAATGTGTGACAGTCACATCAGGTTAAATGGGGTATCTCTCGCTTCAAGTATTTATCATTTCTTTGTGTTATAAACATTTCAATTATACCCTTTTAGTTACTTTAAAATAGAAAATAAATTATTGTTGACTGCAGTCGCCCTGTTGTGCTATCAAATACTAGGTCTTCTTTATTTTATTTAAATATATTTCTGTACCCATTAACCATCCCCACATCTCCCCCCACCCTACTACTCTTTTTAGCCTCTGGTAACCTTCATTCTTCTGTCTTCATAAGTTCAATTGTTTTAATTTTTAGTTCCCCAAAAATAAGTGAAAATATGTGAAGTCTGTCTTTCTTTTCCTAGTTTACTTCACTTAACACAATGTCCTAGTATTCCATCCATGTTGCTACAAATAAAAATGTCATTCTTTTTGTTTGGCTGACTAATACTCCATTTTGTATTTATAAAACATTCTCTTTATCCATTCATTTGTTGATGGATATTTAGGTTTCTTCTAATTCTTAACTGCTGTGAACAGTGCTGCAGTAAACATGAGAGTGCAGATATCATTTCAACATACTGTTTATTCTTCATTTGGGTAAATACACAGTTATGGCATTGCTGAATCATATGGTGGTTCTATCTTTAGGTTTTGTGAAGAAATTCCATATTATTCTCAATAGTGGTTGTACTAATTTACATTCTGACCAACAGTGTAAGAGGATTCCCTTTTCTCCATATTCTCAACAGCATACGTTATTGTTTGTCTTTTGGTTAAAAAAGCAATTTTTACTTAGGTGAGATAACATTTAATTGTTGTTTTTATTTGCATTTCACTAATGATAAATGTTTAGTACCTTTATATATACCTGATTGCAATCTATATATCTTCTTTTGAAAAATGTCTATTCAGATATTTTTCTCATTTTTTAATTGGATTATTTGACTTCTATTGAGTTGTTTGAGCTTCTTATATATTCTGGTTATTAATCCCTTGTAAGATGGATAGTTTGCTAATACTTTCTTTCATTTGGTGGATTGTCTCTTCACTTCGTTGATTGTGTCCTTTGCTGTACAGAAGCTTTTTAACTTGATTTGATCAAATTTGTCCACTTTTGCTTAGGTTGCCCATGTCTGTGGTGTATTTCTTAATAAATATTTGTACAGACCAATGTCCTGAAGAGTTTTCCCAATGCTTTCTTGTAGTCTTATACTTTTAGGTATTAGGTTTATGTATGTCTTCAATCCATTTTTATTTGATTTTTGTATACAGCAAAAAACAGTGGTCTAGTTTTATTCTTTTGCATATGGATATCCAGTTTTCCCAGCACCA
This sequence comes from Chlorocebus sabaeus, assembly GCF_047675955.1. Classification (NCBI taxonomy): domain Eukaryota; kingdom Metazoa; phylum Chordata; class Mammalia; order Primates; family Cercopithecidae; genus Chlorocebus; species Chlorocebus sabaeus. Next base: position 76,822,681 of record NC_132933.1, on the reverse strand, counting down.
ATTATTGAAGAAACTGTCTTTTCCCCAATGTATGTTCTTGGTAACTTTGTTGAAAATGAGTTCACTCTAGATGTATGGATTTGTTTCTGAGTTTTCTATTTTGTTTCATTTGTCTATGTGTCTGGTTTTATGCCAGTACTGTACTGTTTTGATGACAATCGCTGTGTAGTATAAAGTTAGGTAATGTGATTGCTTCCATTTTGTTTTTTTTTGTTGTTGTTCAATTTTGGGTCTTTTGTAGTTTCATATAAATTTTAAATTTTTGTTTAATTTTTGTGAAGAATGTTATTGGTATTTTGACAGAGATTGTATTGAATATGTAGATCACTTTGGGTAGCGTGGACATTTTGGCAACATTGATTTTTCCAATGTATGAACATAGAATATATTTCCATTATTTTGTATCCTCTTAAATTTCTTTCATCGGTGTTTTATAGTATTCAGTTTAAAAATCTTTCACTAGTTCAGGGAAGTTTATTACTAAATATCTCATTTTTTGTAGCTATTATAACTGTGAATACTTTTGATTTCTTGTTCAAATTGTTTGCTGTTGGCATATGCTGCTACTTTTTGTATGTTGATTTTGTATTTTGCAAATTTACTTAGTGTATCAGTTCTAATACTTTTTGGTGGAGTTTTTAGGTTTTTTCCAAATATAAGATGATATCATCTGCAAACAAGGATAATTTGAATTCTTCATTTTAAATTTGGATGACTTTTATTTCTTTCTCTTTTCCTATTGTTCCAGGTAGTACTTTCAGTTCTATGTTGAGTAACAGTAGTGAAAATGGGCATCTTTTTCTTGTTCTAGATCTCACAGAGAAGCCTTTTAGTTATTACCTATTCAATATGGTACTAGCTCTGGGTCTGTCGTATATGGCTTTTATTGTGTTATGGCATGCCCTGCCTTTACCCATTTTTTCAGGGTCTTGAAGGGATGCTGAATTTTATCAAATGCTCTTTCAGCATCAACTGAAATGGTCATATGGTTTTTGTCCTTCATCCAAATTACATAAAGTAACACATTGATTGATTTGCATATATTGAACCATGCTTGGATTCCCGGGATAGATTTCACTCGAACATAATAAATAATCTTTTTAACGTCTTGCTGAAATCGGTTTGCTCATATTTTCTTGAGAAAGTTTGCATTAATATCAGTTTTATTTTTTGATGTGTCATGTTTTGCTTTTGTACCAGGGTAATACTGGCCTCATAGTATGAGTTTTGAAGTATCTACTTTTCTGTTTTTTGGAACACTTTAAATAGAATTGGTATAAGTTCTTCTTTAAATGTTTGGTTGAATTCAGCAGTGAGGCCAATGGGTCTTGGGCTTCTGTCTAGTCAGTGACTTCTTATTGTGGCTTCCATCTCATTACTTGTTATTGGTCTGTTCAAGTTTTTGCATTGCTTCATGGTTCAATATTGGCAGGTTGTATATATCTAGAAATTTATCCATTTCTTCTAGGTTTTCCAATTTGTTGCCATATAATTGCTTATAGCAGTCTCAATCCTCTGAATTTCTGCAATATCAGGTGTAATGTCTCCTTTTTTTTCTCTGATCTTAGTGAATTTGTTCTGCTCTCTTTTATTTTTATTCGCCTATAGGTTGCTAAATTTTGTTTATTCCAAAACCAAACTTTTTATTTCATTGATCTTTTGTTTTTGTTTAAATTTTATTTATTTCTACTCTGATCATTATAATCTCCTTTGTTTCCACTAATTTTGAGTTTGCTTGACTCTTGCTTTTTTAAATTTATTCAGATGCATAATTATGTCGTTTACCTGAAGGTTTCTACTTTTTACATAGGCACTTACTGATATAAAGTATACTGTTAGTACTGCTTTCTTTGTATTCCATAGGATTTGGTATGTTGTGTTTCCATTTTCATTTGTTTTAAAAGACTTTCTAATTTTCTTAGTAATTTATTCTCTGAGGCACTGGTCCTTCAAAAGCATATTGTTTATGTGTTTGTTTAATTTCCAATGTTCCTCTTATTATTTATTTCTAGATTTATTTTGTTTTGAACAGAGAAGATCATTGATATTCAACTATTTTAATGTTTTAAGGTTTGTTTTGTGACTTAACATATGCTCTACTTTTGAGTATGATTCATGTGCTGAGAAGATAAATGTGTTTTCTGCAACCATTGGATAAAATGTTCTATAAATATCTACTAGACTACTAGGCATATAGTACAGATTAGGTCTGATGCCTCTTTGTTGATTTTCTGTCTCGATGGAATGTCCAATGCTAAAAGTGGGGTGTTGAAGTCTCTAGCTATTAATGTATTAGAGCCTATCTCTCTTTTTAGTTATAATATTTGCTTTTTAGATCTGAGTGCTCCAGTGCTGGGTAAATATATATTCACAGTTGTTCTCTTGCTGAATTCACCTCTTTATTATTATATAATGACAGTCTTTGTCTTGTTTTATAGTTTTTGTCTCAAAATTTATTTTATCTTATATAAGTATAGCTACTCTTGGTCTTTTTTAAAATTTCTATTTGCATGAAATATCTTTTTCTGTCCCACCTCGACCTCCCAAAGTGCTGGGATTACAGGCGTGAGCCACTGTGCCTGGCCTTGACTGCGTATTTTCAAGTAGTCTGTATTCAAACTCACTAGTTCTTTATTCTGCTTGATAGCAATTCTGCTATTAATACTCTGATACATTCTTCAGTATGTCAATTGAATTTTCCCGCTCCAGATTTTCTGTTTGAGTTTATTTCAAAGTCTTTATTAAATTTATGTGATAGGATTATAAATTCCTTTTCTGTGTTATCTTGAATTTTTTGAGTTCCCTCAAAATAGATATTTTGAATTCTCTATCTGAAAAGTCACATATCTCTGTCTCTTCAGGATTGGTCCCTGGTGTTTTATTTAGTTCATTTGGTGAGGTCAAGGTTTTCCTGGATGATCTTGATGCTTATAAATGTTTGTCTATGTCTGGGAATTAAATAGTTAGGTATCTATTGTAGTCTTCACAGCCTGGCCTTGTTTGTACCTGTTTTACTTGGGAAGGCTTTTCAAGTATCCAAAGGAAATTGAGTATTACAATCTAAATCTTTGGTCACTTCAACTCTACATCCATTAGTGGACACCCCAAGTTCACGAACACTGTGACTCTTGCAGACTTACAGTTGTACTGCCGTGGTGTTCTTGAGTAGGATCTGAGAGAACTTCCTGGGTTAATGGGCGGACTCTTGTTCTCTTCTTTGGGATGAAAATCAGGAGACTATCACTCAAACAAATGGAATCTCTCTCTATATATATGTTGAGCTGCCTGGAGCTGGGAAAAGGGTGAAACAAGCACTCTTGCAGCCACCACCACTAGGACTGCTCTGGGACAGACCCAAAGCCATCACAGCAGTGGGTCTCACCCAGGGCCCATGGTGACCACTGCCTGGCTACCCCTCATGTTCACTCAATGTCTACTGGCTCCTAAATTAGCAGGTGGCTAATCCAGCCAGGCTTGTGTCCTTCTTTTTAGGGCAGCAAACTCCTTTCTGGCCAAGAAATGCCATCTGGGAGCCAGGAACCTGAAGTTGGAAACCTTAGGAATCTACTTGGTGCTGTATTCTACCACTGCTGAGCTAGCACCCAAGCCACAAAACAAAATACTTCCTATTCCTTTCTCTCCTTTTGTCCTACAGAAGGGGTCTCTCACCATGGTCACCACCACCCTAGGCACACATCAGGTAATACTAGGCTGCTGCTGATGTTCACTCAAGGTCCAAAGGTTCTTCATTCACCTTGTGGCAAATACTGCCAGGCCTTGGTCTCTACCTTAATGGCAGCAGGCTCCCATTTGGCCCAGGAAAGACTTAGACATGCCATCCATGAACCAAGGCCTAGAATCAGGTTCTCCAGGAACCTAGTTGTTGCTCTACCCTACTGTGGGTGAGCTGGTGCCGAAACTTGAAGAAAGAAATACCCTTTACTCGTTTCTCTTCTTTCCTCCAGTCGAAGTTGTGTCTTCATGTGGCCCCCAAACAGCCAGAAACATGCTGGGTCACACCTGAAGTCAACATGGCCCTAAGTCTCATCCAAGGCTCAAAGCCAGTACTCCCTGGGACCTGCTTACATTTATTCAAGGACCGAGGACTTTTTAGTCAGCAGGTTATAAATCCTTCCAGGACTGGGTTCTTCTCTTCAAGGCACCAGGTTTCCCTCTCGCCCAGGATGTGTCTAGAAATGTCATCTGGAAACTAGGGCCTGAAATTAGGGCCTCAGAACAGTGCCTGTTGCCCTGTCCGGTTATGGGTGAGCTGGTATCCAACTTGCAGATAAAGTCTTATTCACTCTCCCCTCTCCTCTGCTCTGCTGAAGCAGGAGTTTTTCTTGGAGATGTGATCTGTGCTTCCTGGGGTTGGGGGAGGGATGATACATGGACTTCTTTGCCTGTCCTTGCTAGTATCTCCCTAGTTGGCATGTACTCCATGTCTACTGGCTCTGAGCCCAGCAAAGTACCAGAACTTGCCCAACTATTGCAGTACTTGTGGCCTAGACTGCCTTTCAAGTTTATGTAGGACCCTAGAGCACTTTAGCCCAAGGTGGTGAGGCTAGCCGAAACTCAGGTTTCAACCACTGGAATGGATGATTCCCCTCTGGCTAGTGCTGATCTAAATGTTCCCTGTGTGGGTGCTGGATGAGTTCTGCACCATGTTGCTTTCTGCTGTGACAGGGAAGCAAAGAGTTCCAATGCAAAGACCCATAATCACTGTGCTCTGTCTCCACCAAGCACACAGATTCTCTCTTTGCCACATGGTTGCTGCCAGGGGATGGGGCAAGAGTGGTGTCTGCAATTCATGACTGTTTTTTCTACCCTCTTCAGTGCCTTTTTTCCTTAATATGATATTAAAACCAGGTATTGCCTGATTTTTCCTTCTTATGAAGGTGCTTTTTATGGATAGTTGTTGAATTCAGTGTTCCTGTAATTGGGGTTGATCACTGGAGGACTATATTTGGTAATCTTGCTTCACCACCTCCTCCTTAGTCACCTGTCAATTTTAAAATTATTCCCATATGACTTTATTTAAACATTACTTGAGTAGTTTAATCCTTCATTTCACCATTCTCTTGCTGTTGAACATTTAGTTTTATTCCATAATGTCACTATTATTTAAAATATGATAAAATTTTAATGCAAAGATATTTTACTGGATTAAGGATTCCACTTGCAGGATGGTGCCACTAAAAACCTTGAATACCCTTCCCAGCAAAACGATTATAAGTTGTAAAAATTACAAAATAAAGAACCCTAAAGTTGATTGTGGTAATGACTATACATTAAAAAAAAAGTGCAAATATATTAAAAGCCATTGAATTCTACACTTTAATGGGTAAATTTTATATCTAAATCATATCTCAATAAAGCTAGTTGCCAAAAACAATTTATTCATGAATGTTAATTGTAACATTATATGTAATAGCCAAAAGTGGACCAGTCCAACAGATAAATAAAATATCCTATGTCTACATAATGGAACATTATTCAGCTATAAAAACTGAAATTTTTGGCTGGGCATGGTGACTCATGCCTGTAATCCCAGCACTTTGGGAGGCTGAGGTGGGTGGATCACCTGAGGTCAGGAGTTCGAGACCAGCCTGTCCAACATGGCAAAACCCTGTCTCTACTAAAAATACAAAAATTAGTCGAGCATCGTGGTGCATGCCTGTAATCCCAGCTACTAGTGGTACTGAGGCAAGAGGATCGCTTGAGCCTGGGCAACAGAGCGAGACTTCATCCCCCAACAAAAAAAATGAAATTGTAATACATGTCGTAAAATTGATGAATCTCAGAAACATTATGTTTAGTTAAAAAAGTCAGACACAAAAGACCACTTATTGTATGATTCCATTGACATAAAGTATTCCATAAAGGGAAATCTAGGGACATAAATTAAATGTAAATGAGATTTAGGTATCTTATTGGGAATAGGAAAATGTTCTATGATGTGATTAGGGTGATGGCTTTGACACTATGTAACTTTTCTAAAAATTACTATCCAAACTATGTAAAGAATATACAAATATTAAAACTTAATAATAGAGACAAATAACACAATTTAAAAATAGGCGAAGTATCCAAATAGATATTATCCAAGAAGATATACAAAGAAGTATTACTTTATACCCACTGAGATAGCTAATATCCAGAGACTGACAATAACAAATGCTGGTGTGGATGCAGTGAAATAAAAATTCTCATTCATTGCTGATGCAATGGTGCAACCAATTTGAAACAGTACTACAGTCTTTCAAAATGTTAAACATAGAGTTACCTTATAACACAGCAATTCCACTTCTAGGTAAACTCAAGAGAAATAAAAACATATGTCAGACTAGAATTTAAGAATGAATGTTTATACCAACATTATCCATAGTAAACAAAAAGTAGAAACAGCTCAAATTTCCATCAGCCAGTGAATGGATAAACAACTTGTAGTATATTCATACAGTGGAATAAGAAACAAAGTAATGATCTGTGCTACAACATGGATGAAATCAAAAAACATTTTGCTAAGTTAAAAAAGCAAAACACAAAACTCTATGTACTGTATGATTTCACGTATAAGAAATCCTAGAAAAGGAAAAGTTATGGAGACAGAGAGCCAATCATTAGTCATTACTGGGCATTGGTGAAGACAAAGATTGACTGTAAATAGAAAAGAACTTTTGGGGGTGTTTTAAATCTGGTTATAGTGGTGGTTGCACAATTATAGATATTTACCAAAACTCATTAATATATACATAAAATGAGTGAGTTTATTGTTTGTAAATTATACCTCAATACAGTTGTAAAACAAAAGTTTGTGGTCATAATATGAAATTATTTTTGTAGTGTTGTTACACAGGATTCATAACCTAAAAGGTTTAGGAATTTTTCCAGATTAAAAGACACCAAGAAGATATGAGATATTTGAAATATATGATCATGAACAGTATAAAGAATCTGTTATCAATATTATCGTCAGGTCAATTGAAAAAATAAAATACCATTGGTAATATAAAGTGTTAAATGTCCTAAAGTTGAAAACTGAACTGTGCTTATTATATAGTTGACTGCCCCTGTTTTTGAAAATAATAAAATTAGTTGAAAGTTATGAAGTCTGAAGTACATAACTTAATCTCAAATGGTTCAGCAAAGATAGATAGATGATAGACAAAGAGAGAGATATAGCAATATGTAAATAGAAAATAATAAACAAATGTGGCAAGCTCTTAAACAGTCAGTATGAACAAAGAGAATATGAGAGTCATTTGTACTATTCTAGCATCTTTTCTGTAATATTTACATTACTTCTAAATAATAATACATAAAAAGTGTATGAAAATGGAATATGTAATGACAAATTGGAAAAGGACTTACAATAGAAAATTTACGATGAGAAAGCACAATTGCTAAAAATGCATGGAAATGCTTAATCGCACTGTTAATTAAAGATATGCAAATTAAAACAAAGAACATGAATTTATTTTTACCAAACACTCAAAGATTTTTTTAAAATAATAATCACCAATGCCAGCAGGGATAAAATGATCACATTCATACACCAATGGTGGAAGTAAATAGTTAATTGCTTCAAAATATACATTCCATAAAGATGGGAATTTTTGTTTATTTTGTCCACTTCTATACCTCTAGAGGCTAGAGCAGTTCCTAGCAAGTGATAGGGACTCCATAAATATTTGTTTAATAAATTAATAGTTTTTTCACAAGTTAAAGGATCAAGTAAAAAAATAAGAATAAAAAGGACTTCGGGCCGGGCGCGGTGGCTCACGCCTGTAATCTCAGCACTTTGAGAGACGGAGGCGGGAGGATCACGAGGTCAGGAGATCGAGACCACGGTGAAACCCTGTCTCTACTAAAAATACAAAAAAAAAAATTAGCCGGGCGTGGTGGCGGGCGACTGTAGTCCCAGTTACTCAGGAGGCTGAGACAGGAGAATGGCGTGAACCCGGGAGGTGGAGCTTGCAGTGAGCCGAGATCACGCCACTGCACTCCAGCCTGGGCGACAGAGCAAGACTCCCTCTCAAAAAAAAAAAAAAAAGAATAAAAAGGACTTCGATAAAATAATTAACAACCCTGGTTTAATAGCTACATGGAGATCTTGATACTAAATAAATACAGAATGCAAATTTAGGCAACAAAAAATGTATGTGTATGTATGCATTATGTATCTGCATGTATGAATGCATAGAAAAACATAAAAATATACATTGAACTAGTGAACTATCAACACTACTTGCCTGGATGGGGGTATGGAGAAGTGGGTTTGGTGAAGGAGAAACTTTCTTTTATGATTTATTCCCTAACTTTACATTTTTCTATATTATTTGAATTATTTAGAAGAAGCATGTTTCTATGTATAATTGTACAATTAGAAACACAAACAAGAAAATAGAGGAACACAAAAAGAGCCAGAAGGAAATATACCAATAGTTGGTATTAATGAGATTTGAGATCATGGACAATTTTTGTTTTCTTGTTTTCTTTTTGCTTTTATATATCGTCCAATGTTCCAACAATAAGCATGTATTACTTAAAAACATTTCCATAAAGTGTATAATGGATTACAACAGTTAAGACATGTTAACCATTCCATTATATGAGGCAGTTAATGAGCCTTTATTTTCCTCACTCATTGTTAAATCACTTTCTAGTCACTATGAGGAAAATAGAAACTACTAGAAATATGTTTAAAAAGAAATATTCTGCAATCACATAGAACAAGTGGTGAAATATTACTGGATAATATAAAGAAGTTAAATCAATAAAGGAAAAAGCTACATTCTTGAATCAGAAAACTAATCATTTGGAAGATGTTACTTCTCAAATTAATATATAGATTTCAAACAACATGAGTTTTAAAAATCCTTAATGAGGGAAGGGTTGAAAAAGTAATTCAGAATTTAATCTGGCATTCCAGCCTGGGCGACAGAGCAAGACTCTGTCTCAAAAAAATTTTTTTTTATCTGGACAAATATAAAAATTATCAGTAATTTATAAAAATATTAGATATGCATTATCTTAAAATTTTTAATTGAGTTATTTTAAAGGATATTAAGAAAAGTATTTATTGAGATAGAGAGGGTCACAATACTAATTTAATTAAAAATTAAAAAGCAAAACTGGACAAAATATATAATTTTAACCTCAAAATGTCCCACCAAAACACCAGCATAGAATGGGGAGACATATCAAAATTTTAATAGTGGTAGCCTCTGAATGTTGCTTTCTCTTTTACATTTCTGAAATTTGTAATTTTTTTAATGTTATTTTTATAATGGCAAAAAATTATCTTTTAAAACTCCTAACAGAAAAATGAACAATGGAAATAAAAATATAAATTAGAGGGAAAAAACAGCCAATAAAAACATGTAAAGGTAAATTCAAGCCAACAATTTTAAAAGACCTTTTTTTTATTTTTTATTTTTTATTTTTTATTATACTTTAAGTTCTAGGGTACATGTGCACAACGTGCAGGTTTGTTACATAGGTATACATGTGCCATGCTGGTTTGCTGCACCCATCAACTTGTCATTTACATTAGGTATTTCTCCTAATGCGATCCCTCCCCCAGCCTTTAAAAGACCATTTTTAAAAAAATATTAATCTTTTTCATCTCACAATTTGGCAAACACATTTTAACAGCATATTTTTCAAGGTAGGTTTCCAGCATTCAAAGCAGCAGAAATACTCCCACTCCTTTTTCATTCTTTTTTTTCCTTTTCTTTTCTTTTTTTTTAACACAAAGGGTGGAGGAGGACTTTTTTTGTTTGTTTCTTTGTTTTTTGGGGGGATGCTCTGCTGCCATCTACAGAAAACTATGTAAAAAGCAACTAAGAAATTATTTCCTTAACCTAAAATCCACTGCAGCAGATATGCCCCAAATAAACAAGAAGTTGAAAATACTTGAAATATTTCTCTTGGGACTTTGGTTTCTCTGTAGCTACAGAAATAAAATGGAGGAGGTGAGTCAGAGGAAGATGGCTGAAAAGAAGCCTCCACCATTCATCCACACAGATGGAACATCAAATTTAAAAACTGTCCACAGAAAAACACACATTCATGACAGCAAAAAATCAGGTCCGAGCTTGGTCACAGTAGGATAGAGCACCAAGAGATAGAAGCCGGACACAGTGACTCAATCCTGTAATCTCAGCACTTTGGGAGGCCGAGTTGGGCAGATCAATTGAGCTTAGGAGTTAGAGACCAGCCTGGGCAACGTAATGAAACCCTGTCTCTACAAAAAATATAAAAATTAGCCAGGCATGGTGGTACATGCCTGTAGTCCCAACTACTCATGAAGCTGAGGTGCGAGAATCACCTGAGCCTGGGGATTTTGAGGCTACAGTGAGCCATAATTGTGTCACTTCACTTCAGCCTGAGTGACAGAATGAGGCCCTATCTCAAAAAAAAAGAGGGCCCTCATTGTCCCAAATTCCAGACCTTCACTCTTAGACTGCATTTCTAGACCTGCTCTGGAACAAAGAAGAGCCCACTACCCTGAAGGGTAAATCCCAAGGCTGGTAGCATTCACCACGAGGTCACTGAAGAGTTCTTGGGCCTTAAGTAAACATTGGTGGTCACCTGGCAGTACTCTCCATGGGCCTGTGGTGGTGACAGCCATGAGGAGAGGCTCCTCTGTCTGTGAAAAACAAAAGGGGAAAGTGAGGACTTTGTCTCATGGTTTGAGTACCAGGTTAGCCACAGTAGAATAGAGCTCCAGATTAATTTCTGAGGTTTTTGGCTCCACACCTTGGCTCCCAGACTGCATCTTAGGACCCAGTAGAGGCCTGGGAGAACTCACCACCCTGAAGAGAAAAACACAAACCTGGCTGTCTTCATCACCTGCTCATTGTAGAGGTCCAGAGCCTTGAGCAAACATAAGTGGTAGCCTGGCAGTTGTTACAGCAGGCCTTGGGCAAGTGCAATACTGGCTTCAGTTCTGACCCAGTGTATTCCAGTGGTGGTGGCCACAGATATGCTTGTGTCACCCCTCACCCACTCCAAATAGCTCAGCAGAGAGAGAGACACACTACTTTTGTTTGGAAGAAAGTAAGGGAAGAGAACAAAAGTCTCTGCCTGATACTCCAGAAAATTCTTCCAGATCTTATCAAAGACCAACAAGGTGATACCTCTACAAGTCTGCAAAAAACACAGTGTCACTGGGCTTGTTGTTCCTCCTAATGCAGATACATCTTAGATCACAACATGCAAGTCTCTTCAAATACCTGGCAAACCTTCCCAAGAAGGATGGTACAAAGGAGCCCAGATTGTGAAAACTATAAGAAATACCTAACTCTTCAATGCCCAGACACAGATGAACATCTACAAGCATCAAGATTATCCAGGAAAACATTACTTCACCAAATCAATCAAACACAGCACTGGGGACGAATCCTAAAGAAATAGGGATATGTGATTTTCAGACCGAGTAATCAAAATAGCTTTTTTGAGAGAACTCAAATAAATTCAAGGTAACACACAGAAAAAAATGTAAAAAAGAAATTGAAATAGTAAAAAACATATCCTGGAGTTGAAAAGCGCAAATGACAAAGAATGCATCAGAATTTCTTAAGAGAATTCATCAAGCAGAAGAAAGAATTAGTGAGCTTGAAGACAGGCCACTTGAAAATACAGTCAGAGGAGGCAAAAGAAAAAAGAATAAAAAACAACAAAGTATGCCTGCAGCATCTAGTAAGTAACCCTCAAACAGCAAATCTAAGAGTCATTGGCCTTAAAAAGGAGGTAGAGAAGGAGTAAGAGTAGAACGTTTATTCAAAGGGATATCAGAGAACTTCCCAAACCTAGAGAAAGATATCAATATTCAAGAACAAGAAGGTTATAAACACCAAGAAGATTTAATCCGAAGAAGACTACCAAAGGCATTTAATAATCAAACTCCCAAAGGTTAAAAGTAAGAAAGGATCGTAAAAGCAGCAAGAGAAAAGAAACAAATAAGATACAATGGAGCTCCAATACATTTGACAGCAGACTTTTCAGAGGAAATCTTACAGGACAGGAGATAGTGGCATGACATATTTGAAGTGCTGAAGGAAAAAACCCTTATATTCTTGAATAGTATATCTGGCAAAAATGTCCTTCGAACATGAAGGACAAATAAAGACTTTTCCAGACAAACGAAAGCTGAAGGATTTCATCAATATCAGGCCTACCCTACAAGAAATGCTAAAAGGAGTTCTTTAGTGAGAAAGAAAAGGTCATTGGTGAGAAAAAAAGAAATAATCTGAAGGTACAAAACTCACTGGTAATATAGGGAAGTACACAGGGAAACAGAATATTGTAACACTGTAATTGTGGCATGCAAACTCTAAAGTAGAAAGACTAAAAAATGAACCAATTGAAATAATAACAATAACTTTACAAAACATAATATGAAAAGATATAAAAGAAACAACAAAAAGTTAAAAAGCATGGGGATTAAGTTAAAGTGTAGAGTTTTTTATTTTTAAGTTCCGGGATACATGTGCATAATGTGAAGGTTTATTTCATAGGTATACATGTGCCATGGTCGTTTCCTGCACCCATCAACCCATCATCTAGGTTTCAAGCCCTGCACACATTAGGTATTCATCCTAATGCTCTCCCTCCCCTTGCCCTCCACCCCTTGACAGGCCCCAGTGAATGATGTTCCCCTCCTTGTGTCCATGTGTTCTCATTTTTCAGATCCCTCTTATGAGTGAGAACATGCAGTGTTTGGTTTTCTGTTCCTGTGTTAGTTTGCTGGGAATGATGGCTTCCAGCTTTATCCATGTCCCTGCAAAGGACATGAACTCATAAAGTGTAGAGTTTTTATTAGTTGTATTTTCACATGTTTGTGTGTTTGTTTATGCAATTAGTGCAAATTTTTATCAGTTTTTATAAATTGGTTTTAAGATAACATTTGGAAGTCTTACGATAAACTCAAATCAAAAAACATACAAGGGAAACACAAAAAATAAAAAGAAATAAATCCTACCATCAGAGAAAATCACCTTTACTTAAAGGTGATCATAAAGGAAGGAAAAGAAGATCACAAAGCAACCAGAAAATAAATAACAAAATGGCAGGAGTAGGTTCTTACTTATTAATAATAACATTGGAGGTCAATGGACTAAACTCTCCAGTCAAAAGACATAGATGCCTTAACGGATTTGAAAAAACACTCAACAATCTGTTGCCTACAGGAAAACCCCTTTACCTATGAAGACACACACAGACTTAAAAAAATAGAAAAACATATTTCATGCCAATAGAAACAAACAGAGAGCAGGAGTGGCTATACTTATATCAGATAAAATAGATTTCATGATGAAAATTATAAGAAGAGATTAAAGAGATAACACCAATAACATTATCACTATATCATGATGAAAGGGTCAGTTCAGCAACAGGATATCAAGTGTAAATATATGCACACCCAACACTCAAGTACCCAGATATATAATGCAAATGTGATTAGAGCTAAAGAAAGAGACTGACCCAACTACAATCATAGCTGAAGACTTTATCACCTCACTTTCACCTTTGGACAGATCTGTCAAACAGAAAAACAGGGATATCAGATTGAATCTGCACTATACACCAAAAGGACCTAATAGATACTTACAGAACATTTCACCCAACAGCCATAGAATACACATTCTTCTCTTCAACACATGAATTATTCTTAAAGACAGACCATATATTAGGTCACAAAACAAGTCTTAAAACATACAAACAAATTTAAATAAAATAGAAAGTCTTCTCTGACAATGACGAAATAAAACTAAAAATAAAAGAAGAAGAATTTTGAAAACTATACCAATAAATGGAAATTAAACAATATTTTGAATGACCACTGGGTCAGTGGAATTGAAAATTTCCTTGAAGCAAATAATTATGGAAACACGATATATCAAAACCTATGAGATAAAGTAAAAGCAGTACAAAGAAGGAAGCTCCTATATCAAAAAATTTTGAAAAACTTGAAATAAACAGCCTAATACATCTTAAAGAATTAGAAAGGCAAGAGCAATCCAAACCCAAAATTGTAGAAGAAAAGAAATAATAATAAAGATGAAAGCAAAAGTAAAATATAAATGAAGAAAACAATACAAAAAAATCAATGAAAGAGAAAGTTGGTTTTTTGAAACGTTAAACAAAATTGACAAAACTATAGCCACACTAAGAAGGAAAGAGAGAAGACAAAGAAATAAAATTGGAGATGAAAAAGGAGACATTACAACTGATACTTCAGAAATTCAAAGGACCATTAGTGGCTTCTATGAGCAACTATATTCAAATAAATTGGAAAATCTAGATGATATTGATAAATACATAGGCATGTACAACATACCAAGGTTGAACTACGAATAAATTCAAAACCTGAACAAACCAATAACAAGTATCGAGAGAAAAGCCATAATAAAATGTCTCACAGCAAAGAAAGTCTGAGACTCCATGGATTCACTGCTAAATTCTACTATAAATTTAAAGAACAAATTATAACAATCCTACTCAAACTATTCTGAAAAATAGAAAAGAGACTACTTTCAAATTAATTCTCTGAGGCCAGTGTTGTGGTTTTGTTTTGTTTGTTTGTTTGTTTGTTTGTTTGTTTGTTTTGAGACAGAGTCTTGCTCTGTCACCCGTGCTGGAGTGCAATGGCGCGATCTCAGCTCACCGCAACATCTGCCCCGCTGGTCAAGCGATTGTACTGCCTCAGCCTCCCCAGTAGCTGGAATTACAGGCGCAGGCCACCATGCCCAGCGAATTTTTATATTTTTAGTAAAGATGGGGTGTCAGCATGTTGGCCAGGCTGGTTTCAAACTCTGACCTCTGCTGATCCCCCACCTCAGCCTCCCAAAGTGCTGGGATTCTGGGTGTGAGCCACCGCACCCAGCCAAGGCCAGTATTACTGTGATACCAAAACCAGGAAAATACACATAATAAAAAGAAAACTACAGGCTAATATTGCTGATGAATATTGATGCAAAAAATCCTCAACAAAATACTAGCAAACTGAATTCAATGACACATTAAAATGATTATTTATTATGACTGAGTGAGATTTATCCCAAGAATGCGAGCATGGTTCAACATATGCAAATCAATCAATGTGACACATCATGTCAGCCTAATGAAGGACAAAATTCATGGGATCATTTCAGTTGATGCTGAAAGAGCATCAGCATCCCTTTATGATTTGAAAAACCCTCAGAAGTCCGGGCGCGGTGGCTCAAGCCTGTAATCCCAGCCGAGACGGGTGGATCACGAGGTCAGGAGATCGAGACCATCCTGGCTAACTTAGTGAAACCCCGTCTCTACTAAAAAATACAAAAAACTAGCCGGGCAAGGTGGCGGGCGCCTGTAGTCCCAGCTACTCGGGAGGTTGAGGCAGGAGAATGGTGTAAACCCGGGAGGCGGAGCTTGCAGTGAGCTGAGATCCAGCCACTGCACTCCAGCCTGGGCGACAGAGCGAGACTCCATCCCAAAAAAAAAAAAAAAACCCTCAGAAAACTGGGTATAAATGGAATGTGCCAAAATAAAATAAAAGCCATATATAACAGACTAGTATCATACTGAATGGGCATTAACTGAAAGCCTTTCCTGTAAGATCTAGAACAAGACAAGAATGACCACTTTAACCACTGTTATTTAACATACTACCGGAAATCTCAACTAGAGCAATCAGACAAGAGAAAGAAATAGGCCTGGCGCGGTGGCTCAGGCCTGTAATCCCAGCACTTTGGGAGGCCGAGGCGGGCAGATCACGAAGTCAGGAAATTGAGACCATCCTGGCTAACACAGTGAAACCCCCTCTCTACTAAAAATACAAAAAAATTAGCCAGGCGTGGTTGCGGGCGCCTGTAATCCCAGCTAGTCAGGGGACTGAGGCAGGAGAATGGCGTGAACCCAGGAGGCGAAGCTTGTAGTGAGCCGAGATCGCGCCAGCCACAGCACTCCAGCCTGGGCGACAAAGAAAGACTCCACCTCAAAATAATAATAATAATAATAATAACAAAATAAAAATAAAAGGCATCCAAATTGAAACGGAAGAAGTCAAAATATCCTCGTTTGCGGATGATATGATCTATTATTTGAAGAAACCTAAAGACTCCACCAAAAAGTATTCGTTCTGGTACACAAACTCAGTAAAGTTGCAGGATACAAAATCAACATAAAAAATCAGTAGCATTCCTATATGCCAACAGCAATCAGAGAAAGAAAACAAGAAAAATTCACATTTACAATAGCTACAAATAAAATTAGATACCTAGCAATAAACTTAACCAAAGAAGTAAAGCGGCACTATTCACAATAGCAAAGACTTGGAATCAACCCAAATGTCCATCAGTGACAGACTGGATTAAGAAAATGTGGCACATGGCCGGGCGCGGTGGCTCAAGCCTGTAATCCCAGCACTTTGGGAGGCCGAGACGGGCGGATCACAAGGTCAGGAGATCGAGACCATCCTGGCTAACCCGGTGAAACCTCGTCTCTACTAAAAAATACAAAAAACTAGCCGGGCGAGGTGGCGGGCGCCTGTAGTCCCAGCTACTCAGAAGGCTGAGGCAGGAGAATGGCGTGAACCCGGGAGGCGGAGCTTGCAGTGAGCTGAGATCTGGCCACTGCACTCCAGCCTGGGCGGCAGAGCCAGACTCCGTCTCAAAAAAAAAAAAAAAAAAAAAAAAAAAAAAAAAAAAAAAAAAAAAAAAAATGTGGCACATATACACCATGGAATACTATGCAGCCATAAAAAAGGATGAGTTTGTGTCCTTTGTAGGGACATGGATGCAGCTGGAAACCATCATTCTTAGCAAACTATCACAAGAACAGAAAACCAAACACCGCATGTTCTCACTCATAGGTGGGAACTGAACAATGAGATCACTTGGACTCGGGAAGGGGGACATCACACACCGGGGCCTATCATGGGGAGGGGGGAGGGGTGAGGGATTGCATTGGGAGTTATACCTGATGTAAATGACGAGTTGATGGGTGCTCACGAGTTGATGGGTGCAGCACAGCAACATGGCACAAGTATACATATGTAACAAACCTGCACGTTATGCACATGTACCCTAGAACTTAAAGTATAATAATAATAAAAAATAAATTTTAAAAAAAGTTTTCTATATTGAAAACTATAAAACACTGATGAAAGAAATTGAAGATAATACAAAATAATAGGAAAAATATTCTATTGTTTAGGTAATGGAAAAATCAATGTTGCCAAAATGTTCCTACTACTCAAAGCAATCCACAGATTCAGTGCAATCTCTATCAAAATACCAATGGCATTCTTCACAGATATGAAACAAAATAATTCTAACATTTATACAAAACTACAAAAGAATTAGAATAGCCAAAGCAATTTTGACCAATCCTGAGCAAAAAGAACAAAATTGAAGGAATTACATTTCCTGACTTCAAATTATACTTCAAATTAACTTCAGATTAAACCAAAACAGTATGTTACTGTCATAAAAACAGATACATAGAAAAATGGAACAGAATACAGAACTCAGAAACAAATTTGTACATCTACAGTGAACTCATTTGCAATGAAGTTGCCAAGAACATACATTGGGAAAAGAACAGTTTCTTCAATAATTACTGCTGAGAAAACTGAATATCCATATGCAGAAGAATAAAACTACACCCCTATCTCTCACCATATACAAAAATCAAATCCCAATGCATTGAAGACATAAATCTAAGACCTCAAACTGTGAAAGTATACAAGAAAATACTGGGGAAGCTCTTCATGACATTGGTCTGGGCAAAGATTTCTTGAATAGTACCCCACAAGCACACACAACCAAAGCAGAAATGAACAAATAGAATCACACCAAGTTGGAAAGCTTCTGCATGATGAGGCAAACAATCAACGAATTGAAGAGACAACCTTCAGAGTGGGAGAAAATATCTGCAATCTACCCATCTTACAATGGATTAATAACAATAACATATAAGAAGCTCAAACAACCCTATAGGAAAAAATTAATAATCTGATTTTAAAATGGGCAAAAGATCTGATTAGGCATTTTTCAAACGAATACATACAAATGGCAAACAGGTATATGAAAATGTGCTCAACATCCTTAATCATCAGAGAAATACAAATGAATACTACAATGAGATACCATTTCACTCCAGTAAAAAATGGCTTTCATATAAAAGACAGGACAATAGAAATGCTGGCAAAGATATGCAGAAGAAAGAACCCTCATAGACCGTTAGTGGGAATGCAAATTAGTACATCCCCTACAAAGAAACAGTTTGGAGGTTCCTAGAGCTGCAATATAATCTAGGAATCCCAGTGTTATGTATATACCCAAAAGAAGGAAAGTTTGTTTATCAAAGTGATATCTACACTCACATTTTTATTGGAGCATTATTTATAATACCCAAGATTTGGAAGCAACATAAGTATTCATGAAGTTTAAAATGTGGTACATATAAACAATTAAGCCACGAAAAAGAAGGAGATTCTGTCATTTGCAACAACATGGATAGAACTGGAGGACATTATGTTAAACAAAATAAGTCAGGCACAGAAAAAGAAACTTCACGTGTTCTCACTTATTTGTTGGAGCTAAAACTTGAAACAATTTAACTCATGGAGATAGAGAGAAAATGGATGGCTACTAGTGGCTGGGAAGGGTGTTTGGGGTGTGCAGCCGAAGTGGGGATGGTTAACAGATACAAAAAATGGTTAGAAAGGATAAATAAGACCTAGTATTTTATAGCAAAACAGAGTGACTATGGTCAATAATAATTTAATTGTATATTTTAAAATAACTGAAAGAGTATAATTGGATTTTTTGTAACAGAAAGGAAAAATTATTGAGGTAATAACCTATTTCTGCTGATGTTATTATTACATATTACATGCCTGTATCAAAATGTTTCATGTGTCCCATAAATATATACACTTACTATGTACCTACAAAAATTAAAAATAGAAACATTTAAAAATAAAATAAAATGGGGATGGTGAGGTAGGAGGTCTTAGACCTACATTGCAAATATTCAGTTCTCAAATTAATGCAGGATGGGTATTGATAAAAGTAGGAAAAAGTCCATAAAGAATATAAATCAGCTCCTGGGCCATAAAACAAAGTTCAATAATTTTGAAAGAATTGAAATTACACAGAGCACATTGTCTAATCAGAATGGAAAAAAACTAGAAAACAACAGATAGAGAAAAAGAAAATCCCTGAGAGCTTGGAAAATAGACAACACACTTACAAATAACCAATGATCAAATAAAAAAATCTTAAAGGAAATCAAATATGAGGAGAACTGAATGAAAATACAGATGCGGCATATCAAAATATATGGGATTCAACTAAAGTCGTTCTGAGAAGACAATTTACAGCACTAAATCCTTATATCAGTAAATAAGAAAGTTCTCAAATCTATAATCTAAGTGTCTAATTCCAGAAACTGGAAAATCAAGAGCACAATAAACACAAAGAAAGCAGAAGAAAGCAAATAAAGAGCAGAAATTAATAAAATTGAAAACAGACTTAGCTGTAAAAAAAAAAAAAAAGAAATACTGTCATTTGCAGCAACAGGGATAGGACTAAAGGTCATTATGTAACATGAAATAAGCCAGGTGCAAAAAGACAAATGTCACATGTTTTTTTCTTATATGTGGGAGCTAAAGATGTGCATCTCATGGGGATAGAGAGTAGAATGGTCATTACCAGAGGCTAGGAAGCGACGGAGGGAAGAACAGATGAAGAAAAGTTGTTTAATGGGTACAAAAATACAGTTACATAGAAACAATAAGTTCTGGTATTCAATTATATGGTAGGGAAAATATAGTTAACAAGAATGTATTGTATATTTCAAAATAGCTAGAAGAGAAGAACTGTAATGTTTCCAACAGAAAAAAAAAAGATAAATGTTTGAAGGATGAATATTGCAATTATCCAGATTTGATCATTATACATTGTCTACAGGTTTCAAAATATCACATGTACTCCCAAAATATGTACATCTATTATATGTCAATAAAAAAGAAAATATAAAGGAAATCAATTTTAAAAGGTTACTCCTTCAAAAAGATGCTTTATATTTATAAATCTATTGCAAGACTGACAAAAGTTAAAAGAGAAAAGATAAATTACCTTAGACATAATACAAAGGATATCACTACAGATACTAGAACCATTATAAATATAATAGAGGTAATACTATGATTAATTTTAAACACAAAATTTGATAATTTAAAACAAATGAAATAATTCCTCAAAAACCACAAACCATAAAACTCAATAAAGATGAAATAGACAACTTGAATAGTTCAGAGCTAAGGGTAGCCATTTGTCGTGAAAACCATGTTTCACTAAATGCAGAATATTAACAAAGAGATAGAAAGTATGAAAAAGGAACCAAAAAGAAATTCTGGAATTTAAAAGTAGAGTAATTAAAACGAAAAATACACTAGATGGCCTCAACAGTGGATTTGAGCCACTACAATGTGAATGAACCTTGAAACACTTATGCTAAGTGAAAGAAACAAGACATAAAAGGAAACAGCTTATAAGAGTCTATTTATATTATACATTCAGAAAAAGCAAGTCCACAGAGGCAGACAGCAGACTGGTGGTTGACAGGGTGTAGGGACAAAGAAGAATGAAGAATGACTATGATATGAATTGGGTGTTTTGTCTCCTCCAAATCTCATGTTGAAATGTGACCTCTAATGTTGGAGGATCATGGGGAATCAATGTTTGAAACATGGGGGTGGATCCCCCATGAATGACTTAGTGCCATCTCCTTGGTAAGGAGTGAGTTCTCGCTGTTAGTTCACATGAGATCTGGCTGTTTAAGACTGTCTGACACCTCACGCTTCTCTTTGTTGCCCCCCTCTCTTGTCCTTCTCTTGCTATATGATTCTCTGGCTCTCCCTTCACCTTCTGCCATGATTGTAGGTTTCCTGAGTTCCTCATCAGAAGCTGAAGAGACGTTGGTGCCATGCTTGTACAGCCTGCAGAACCATGAGTCAAAATAAACCTCATTTCTTCATAAATCACCCAGCCTCAGGTATTGCCCTATAGCAATGCAAATAAACTAATACAGAATACTAATGGGTATTGGATTTCTTTTAGTGGTGATAAAAATTTCTGAAATTAGATAGTGGTAATAGAAGGACAACCTTGTAAATATGCTAAACACTCTACTGAATTGTATACATTAAAATGGTGAATTCTATAGTATGTGAACAATATCTCAATAAAAGAGAAATGCCACTATTAAAATAGCTGGCATAAAATTAGTGATAACATATGTTGATGAAGATGTGGAGAACTGGATCACTCATACATTAGTAGTTGGAATGTAAAATGCCCCAGTAATTCTTGAAAATTATTTGGCAATTTCTTATAAAACTAAATACATGACAACTATATGACCCAACAATTGCACTATGGGGCATTTATTTTGAAGACAATAAAACGTTTTCCCCCACAAAAACCTGTACACAAATGTTTAGAGCAACTCTATTCCTAAGAGCCCCAAACTGGAAACAACACAGATTGCTTCTTTGATGAGTGAATGCTTTTTAAAAAAAAAAAAACTATGGTACACATACCACGGAATACTAATCATCAATAAAAACAATAAACTATTGATATAACCAACTTGGTTGAATCTCAAGGCTACTATGCTGAGTGAAAAAGTCAACTTCCTAGTGTTACATACTGATATGGTTTAGCTTTGTGTCCCCACCCAAATCTCACCTTGAATTGCAATAATCCCCATGTGTCAAGATCGGGACCAGGTGCAGATAGTTAAATCATGGAGGTGGTTTCCCCCATGCTGTTCTCATGATAGTGAGTGAGTTAATCACGAAATCTGATGGTTTTATAAGAGACTTCCCCTTTGCTCCGCGCTCATTCTCTCTCCTGCTGCCCTGTGAAGTGGTGCCTTCCACCATGATTGTAAGTTTCCTGAGCCCTCCCCAAAACTGTGAGTCAATTACACCTCTTTCTTTTATAAATTACCCAGTCTTGGGTATGTCCTTATTGCAGCATGAAAATGGACTAATACACATACTGTATAACTCCATTTATATAACATATTTGACATGTCAAATTTATAGAGACGGTGAAGAGATTTGTTGCTGCCAAGTGTTAGGGACAGGGGCAGGAAGCAAAAGGAATGGAGGCAATTATGGTTATAAAAAGTCAACACTTGGGGAATCTTTGTGGTGATGGAACTGTTCTATATCTTGACTATGGTGGTGAATTCACAAGCCTACATATGATAAAATTGTTTAGAACTAAATAGATACACATTCACAAATGAGTACTATACATATATAATTTTAAAAATCTGAATTAGATTAGTGGATTACATTAACATCAGTTTGCTGGTTGTGATATTGTACCATAGCTTTGGAAGATGTTATCATTAGGGAAATCTGGATAATACATGTTCTCATAAAACTGCATATGAATCTACAATTGTCTCAAAATTTAAAAATTGTAGAAAAATTACGCATAACTTAAGAAATTCCTAAGCAAGTCAGGTTATAATTCATTGGAGAAAAAAAAGTTACATTCAATTCCATAAAATTAATAATTTTAAATGGCAAAATATTCAACCCAATTTTTAAAATACACGAAGGGTATCAATTATCCATTCACAGATTAACAAATTCAAAACGCCCAGGAAGCATATGAAAAGGTGCTCATTCTCACTAATAGAGGAATACGAATTAAAGCTAAACTTAGATGTTCTTTCTAACCCTTATTATTGGCAAAACGTTTCAAGTGTGATAATATTTAGCTCTGAAGGTAAGGTGGGTCTTGGTAAAAATGAGTATTGTTACATCTTTGTGTATGTATATGTAAATAATCTGGTAATGTTAAATACTAATACTATAAATACTCTTCCAAATAGCAACCCTATGACTTGGAATTTATCAAAAAAAATGAAGAATGTTTATTGTAACATTATGAGTAGTAGAAAAACAAAAAAGGTGGAAACAAAGTGAATGTTAATAAATGGGGAAAGGATTGAATTAAACTGAGGAATAGCCATACCATGGAGTATTTTCTGTGGCTATATGTTGACTTTGAGAAATTGCTAAGAAAGCAAAGCAAGTCATGGTCACAGCTCAGATTATAATAATAGCTTATAAGAATTTTATGGCTATTTAAAAGAGTGAATACTCTTATCAGTTGACTTTGAGAAATTCTAAGAGAGTAAAGGAAGTCATGGACACAGCTCAAGTTATACTAATGGTAACCTGGAACTTCCTGAAGACAGGAAGCAGTAGCAGAACATTTGTAATTTCTTGGCTCATAGACCAAATGTAAAGCTTTAAGTATAGAATAACTCTGGCTTGCACGAGTTGGTTTAGCAACACATACTTATATTCCTACTTTCCTAGAAATTGGTTCTCACCCACAGATAATTTAAGGCATAACTTAGCATATTTATAAGACATGCCACTCTGCTGGTGTTGGACTTCCTGTGGCAGATTTGGGGAAATCCATTTACTAGCTGTGTGGCCCTGGGCTAGATACTTAACCTCTCCCTCACGTGTAACATAGGGACAATAGCAGTATCTATCTCATAGGGTTCTTCTGAAGATTAAATTAGTCAACAACATGCTTAGAATTGTGTCTGAGACAAAGTAAGCACTAAATAAATATTGATGTCTGTTTTATTATTATTTCCACTCAGATGATTAAAATAGGATTTTTACTCAATCTCCTTCCTTTTGGAAGGAAACCTCTCCTTCCTTCAGTCTCTGGTCATATCTGGTAGGGTCTATGTAATGAGGATAGTATTGTTAAGGGGAAAGAGACCAGCAGTTACAGATTCCAAGGAAGACGCTGGACCCCTAGTCCAAAGCCTGCTTGGTTATTCTTCTTTGTCTGATTGTCTATTTAATTGATATCCCTTCCCTTCTATTTCCTATGAGATTTCTAATGTGTACTGTGTAGTAGGAGAAAAAAGGTGTCCTAACAGTGAAGGATCAAGGGGTCTAGTTCCAATTCAACAAACATATGGACTGATAAAGAGAAAGATAGCACAAATTACCTATAATATAATTTCTAAAGCAGAGAGGGAATTAGGGGTTTAGGAAAGTCTAGCAGAAGAGAAGTCTACAGCTTTAAATATTTTCCCCATGTTGCTGATCTCCTAAGCAACCATAAGCCCCACACTCTGGGATGTATTATAAGATTGGTATAGTGGTTTCAAGGATGGAATTGGGAAAATTTCTTGTGATGCAAGTCTGACTATTCCTGGGTGGTCTAGGTAGGCAGGTTTGTTCTTTGAATGTATACAGAGACTAACATTTTCTTTCCCTCCTTATTCATCTTAGTCTTGCCCCTTACCAATATCCTGATATAGGGACTTAAAGTATAACAGGCAAAACACAAATTTCCTAGCCTTTGAAAACTAAAAAAAATTTGTTTTCTACAGATATGTGAAGTGCTCTAGAACTGAAGGCTCTATTAATCATTCTAGACAGTGTTGACTATTGCCTTTGTTAAATTTTTAATGATTTAACAATTAAAAAATCATTATTCTATTACAGCTTAATTTGTCATTTTAAAAAATTACTTCTGAGATTAAGCATTTTCTTCCACTGCTTATTGTCTATTTGGCTGTCTTTTTAATTGAAATGCCTACTTTTATCCTTAGTCTATTTTTCTATTAGGGTTTTTATGGTCTAATAAAATTTATTACCTCCTCCACATTAAACTAACATGTCATTATTGTTGAGAATTTGAAAAATTCACCAACGCAGAAGCTAGAGTGAAAAATAACTCATGATCACTCACTATTATTATTTTGGTGGATTTCTATGGTGTTTTTGTAATATAATTTTCTCTATTGGCATATAGTTCAGATAGTTACACATACATGCACCCATATACATAATGAAATGGTGGCCATATTTTATAGATTTGTATGTGATGTTTTGAATTAATGAACATTTTTTCATCTCTTAAAAAATTTTTCCAGAACATACCTCAACATAATAAAAGCCATGCATATATGGCAAACCAACAGCCAACATAATACTGACTGGTGAAAATTTGAAAGAATTCCCCCTCAGAACTAGAACATGACAAGGATGCCCACTTTCACCACTTCTACTTAACATAGTACTGGAAGTTCTAGCCAGAGCAATCAGACAAGAGAAAGAAATAAAGGGCATCCAAATAGGAAGGAAGGAAGTCAAACTATCTCTGATTGCTGATAATATAATTGTATACCTAGAAAACCCTACAGACTCCTCCAAAAGACTTTTATATTTGATAAATGAATGCGATAAAATCTCAGGTTATGAAATCAATATACACAAATCTGTAGCACTGCTGTGCACCAACAATGATCAAGCTGAGAATCAAATGAAGAACTAAATCCCTTTCATAACAGCTGCAAAAAAAGTACCTAGGAATATACTTAATCAAGGAGGTGAAAGATCTCTACAAGGACAACTATTACATGAAACACTAATGAAATAAATCATAGATGACACAAACAAATGGAAATACATCCAACACTCATGGCTCATGAATTGAAAGAATCAATATTGTAAAAATGACCATACTGCCCAAAGCAACCTACAGATTAAATGCAATATCTATCAACATACCAACATTATTATTCACAGAATTAGAAAAGAGCAATCCTAAAATTTATATGGAATCAGAAAAAAGCACAAATAGCCAAAGCAAACCTAAACAAAAAGATCAAATCTGGAGGCATCACATTACCTGATTTTAATTATATTACAAGGTTACAGTAACCAAAATAGCACGGTACTAGTATAAAAGTAGATACGGAGAGCAATTGAACAGAAAAGAGAACTTAAAATAAATCTAAATACCTGCAACCAGATGTTCGACAAGGCATACAAAAACATAAATTGAGGAAACAACACCCTATTAAATAAATGGCGCTGTGAAAACTGGATAACCACATGTAGAAGAATGAAACTAAATCCCCTATCTCACCATATACAAAAATCAACTGAAGATATATAAAACATGTAAATCTAAGACCTGAAACCATTAAAATTATAGAAGAAAACCTAGGAAAAACTCTTTTGAATATTTGCCTAGGCAAAACATTTATGATTAAGACCTCAAAAGCAAGAGGGGCCAAGATGACTGATTAGAAACAGCTGTGGTACATGGCCCTCAGGGAAAGGAATAAAAGGAGCAAGTGAATTTAACACCTTCAACTGATATATCCGGGTTCTTGCATTGGGACTGACTAGGCAAACAGCTCGATCCATGGAGAGCAAAGAGAAGCAGGGTCGGGTGATGGTCCACCCAGGAGCAGCATAGAGCCAAGTGAACCCTCAACCCCAGCCAAGGGAAGTGGTGAGTAACTGAGCGATCCCACCCAAGAAACCATACTTCTCCCATGGATCTTTGCAACCCACAGATCAGGAGATCCCCTTGTGAGCCCACATAACCAGTGCCTTGGGTCCAATACAGGAGCTGTGCAGAGTCTCGCCAAAGTGGCCACTCGGGCACACACAGAGACCCAAAAGTTTTGCACACACCAGCCCCAGGATCCACGGCAATGTGGGAGATCCATCCATGCATGTTCCCAGGAAGGGGTCTAAATCTAGGGAGCTAAGTGACATTGTTCTGCAGTCAGTTCATGAGTTGAGACTCACTGGCTTGGAATTCTGGCCAGCCGGTGGCAGCAGGCTGGAGTCTGCCTGAGTTGGGACCAAGCTCCTGGGGGGAAGGGCAGTCGCCATCTCTGCAGTTCAGTAGACTCAGTCGTTTCAGCCCACCAGATTTGAAGAATACAGGCAGTCTGGACAAATACGTGTCCCCCCAGCACAGCACAGCTGCCTTGCCAGATTGTGGCTAGACTGCTTCTTTAAATGAGACCCTGATCCATCCCTCCCCAGTAGGCGAGACCTCCTTGCAGGGGCTTAGCCACTCCAGCAAGGGTACTAGAGACAGAGCTCTGAGCCCTAGTGGACAGGAGCAACCACAACCTCTGTGGTTCAGTAGACTCAGCCATTTCAGTCTGCCAGCTTTGGAGAATACACACGATCTGGATGAGGAACAGTCCCACCCAATGCAATGCACCTGCTCTACCAAAGGGCAGCCAGACTGCTTCTTTGGAGGGGTTCCTGATCCTGTTTCTCCTGGCTAGGTAAGACCTCCCAGCAAGGGTCTCCAGCACCTTCTAGAGGAGAGTTCAGGCCAGCAACAGGTCAGTTCTCCTCTAGGTTTGAGCTGCCAGAAGAAGAAGCAGGCTGCTATCTGTGCTGTTATCTTTGCTTTCACTAGTGATAGCAAGCTGTTATATTTGCTTTCACTGGTGATACCTCCGGGTATGAGAAAAACTGAGGCAAGCAGGGTCTGGAGCAGACCTCAAGCAAACCACAGCAGCCCTATGGAAGAGGGGCCTGACTGCTAAAAGAAAACCAAATAAACAGAAAACAACAACAACATCAACAATAAAGACTTCACAAAAACCTCATTCAAAGGTCAGCAACCTCAAGGATCAAAGGGAGAGAAGCCCACGAATATGAGAATCAATGCAAAAGCTCTGAAAATGCAAAAAGTCAGAGGGCCTCTTCTCCTCCAAATGACCACAACACCGCTTTAGCAAGGGAACAAAACTGAGCTGAGGATGAGATGGCTGAATTGAAAGAAGTAAGCTTCAGAAAGTGGGTAATAATGAATTTTGCTGAGCTAAAGGAGCATGTTGCAATCCAGTGCAAAGAAGCTAAGAATCATAATAAAACAATGACAGAATGGATAGTCAGAATAGCCAGAGTAGAGAGGAACATAACTGACCTGATGGAGCTGAAAAACACATCATAAGAACTTCACAATGCAATCACAAGTATTATTAGCAGAATAGACCAGGTGGAGAAAAGAATCTTAGAGCTTGAAGACTATCTTTCTGAAATAAAACAGGCAAACAAAGAATACAGTAAAAAGAATAAAAAGGAATGAACAAAACCTCCGAGAATTATGGGATTATGTAAAGAGACTGAACTTACAACTGACTGGAGTACCTAAAACAGATGAGGAGAATGGAACTAAGTTGAAAAACATACTTCAGCATTTCATTGTGGAGAACTTCCCCAACCTAGCAAGGCAGGCCAACATTCAAATTCAGGAAATGCAGAGAACACCACTAAAATACTGCACGAGAAAATCAACTGCAAGACACATAATAATCAGATTCTCCAAGGTTGAAATGAAAGTAAAAATGTTAAGAGAAGCCAGAGAGAAAGGCCAGGTCACCTAAAAAGGGAAGCCTATCAGACTAACAGCAGATCTCTCAGTGGAAACCCTACAAGCCAGAAGAGATTGGGGGTCAATATTTAACGTTCTTAAAGAAAAGAATTTTCAACCCAGAATTTGACATCCTGCCAAACTAAGCTTCATAAGTGAAGGAGAAATAAGATTATTTTCAGACAAGCAAATGCTTAGGGAATTTATCACCACCAGGCCTGCCTTGCAAATGCTCCTGAATGCAGCACTAAATATTGAAAGAAAAACCATTACCAGCCACAGCATAAACATGCTGAAGTACACAGACCAGTGATACTATGAAGCAACCACATAAACAAGTCTGCAGAATAATTGGCTAACATCATGATGACAGGATTACGTTCACACATAACAATACTAACCTTAAATGTAAATTGGGCTAAATGCCCCAATAAAAAGAAACAAGATGGCAAGCTGAATAAAGACATACATAGGCTCAAAATAAAGGGATGGAGAAAAATTTACCAAGCAAATGGAAAACAGAAAAAAGCAGGGGCCACAATCCTAGCTTCTGACAAAATTCTTCAAACCAATAAAGGTTAAAAATGACAAATAAGGGCATTATATAATGGTAACAAGTTCAATTCAACAAGAAGAGCTAACGATCTTAAATATATATGTACCCAGTACAGGAGCACTCAGATTAATAAACCAAGTTCTTAGAGACCAACAAAGAGACTTAGATTTCCAGAAAATAATAGTGGGAGACGTCAACATCCCATTGTCAATATGAGACAGATCACCATGACAGAAAATTAACAAAAATATTCAGGACCTGAACGCAGCTCTGGATCAAGTGGACCTGATAAATATCTACAGAACTCTCCACCCCGAAACAACAGAATACATATTATTCCACATGGCACTAATTCTAAAATCGACCACATAATTGGAAGTAAAACACTCTTTAGCAAATGCAAAATAATGGAAATCATAACAAACAGTTTCTCAGACCACAGCACAATCAAATTAGAACTCAATATTAAGAAACTCACTCAAAACCACAAATGTACATGGAAATTAAGCAACCTGCTTCTGATTGACTCCTGGGAAAATAATAAAAATCAAAAAGTTCATTGAAACCAATGAGAACAAAGAGACAATGTAGCAGAATCTCTGGAATGTAGCTAATGCAATGTTAAGAGGAAAATTTATAGCACTAAATGCCCACATCAAAAAGATAGAAAGATCTCAAGTTAACAGCCTGACATAACAACTAAAAGAAATAGAGTACCTAGAGCAAACACACCCCAAAGCTAGCAGAAGACAAGAAATAACCAAGATCAGATTGGAACTAAAGAAGATAGAGACATAAAAACCCCTTCAAAAAATCAACAAATACAGGAGTTTTTAAAAAAATTATAAAATAGACCACTAACTAGTCTAATAAAGAAGAAAAGAGAGAAAAATCAAACAAAAACCATCAGAAATGATAAGGGGTTTATCACCACTGACCCTGCAAAAATACAAACAACCACCTGAAAATACTATAAAAACCTCTATGCACATAAACTAGAAAATCTAGGGGAAAAAATGGTTAAATTCCTGGACTCATACACCCTCCCAAGACTAAATCAGAGATAAATTGAATCCCTGAATAGACAAATAACTTGTTCTGAAATTGAGGCAGTAATAAATAGCCTACCAACCAAAAAAAGTCCAGGACCAACAGATTCATAGCTGAATTATACCAGCGGTACAAAGAAGAGCTGGTACTGAGAGACAAGACTAGCTGGATTTCCTAGACCAACTAAGAATTCCTAAGCCTATCTGGAAAAGGTGACCACACCTACCTTTAAGCACGGTGCTTGTAACTCAGCTCACACCCAACCAATCAGGTAGTAAAGAGGGCTTACTAAAATACAAATTAGGCCAAAGCAGGAGGTAAAGAAATAGTCAAATCATATATCGCCTGAGAACACGGGGAGGAACAACAATTGGGATATAAACTCAGGCATTAGAGCAGGGAGGGGCAACCCCCTTTGGGTCCCCTCCCATTTTATGGGAACTCCATTTTCACTCTATTTAAATCTTGCAACTGCACACTCTTCTGGTCCGTGTTTGTTATGGCTTGAGCTGAGCTTTCACTCGCCATCCACCACTGCTGTTTGCCACCGTCACAGACCTGCCACTGACTTGCACCCCTCCGAATCCAGCAGGGTGTCCACTGCACTTCTGATCCAGAGGCGGCGCCCATTGCCGGTCCCAATCGGGCTGGAGGCTCGCCATTGTTCCTGCACAGGCTAAGTGCCTGGGGTTCATCCTAATCGAGCTGAATAGAGCTGTAACACTCACCGCATGGCCCAAGATTCCATTCCTTGGAATCTGTGAGGCCAAGAATCCCAGATCAGAGAACAAGAGGCTTGCTACTATGTTGGAAGTGGCCCGCCACCATCTTGGGAGCTCTAAGAACAAGGACCACCCCCGGACCAACCCCAGTAACAGTACCATTTCTACTGAAACTATTCCAAAAAATTGAAGAGGGGGAACAACTCCCTGACTCATTCTATGAGGCCAGCATCAGCCTGATATGAAAACCTGGCATAGATACAACAACAAAAAAAGGAAACTTCAGGCCAATATCCTTGATTCATATCAATGCAAAAATCCTCTATAAAATATTGGCAAACTGAATCCAGTACCACATCAAGGAGCTTATTCACGACCATCAAGTTGGCTTCATCCTGGGATGCAAGACTGGTTCAACATATACAAATCAATAAGCATAATTCATCACATAAGCAGAACTAAAGACAAAACCACCTGATTATCTCAATAGATGCAGAAAAAGCTTTCAGTAAAATTCAACCTCCTTTCATGTTAAAAACTCTCAACAAGCTAGGTATTGATGGAAATATACCTCAAAATAATAAGAACCATTTATGACAAATCCACAGTCAATATCATACTGAATGGTCAAAAGCTGGAAGCATTCTCCTTGAAAACCAGCACAAGAGAAGGATGTCCTCTCTCACCACTCCTACTCAACATAGTATTGGAAGTTCTGGCCAAAGCAGTCAGGGAAGAGAAAAGAATAACGGGTATTCAAATAAGAAGAGAGGAAGTCAAATTGCCTCTGTTTGCAGATGACATGATCCTATATCTAGAAAAACCCATCATCTCATCCCGAAAGCTTCTTAAGCTGATAAGCATCTTCAGGATACAAAATCAATATGCAAAATTTGCTAGCATTCCTATACATCAACAATAGGCAAGCAGACAGCCAAATAATAAATGAACTCTAATTCACAATTGCTACAAAAAGAATAAAATACCGGCTGAGGTTGGGGGCTCACTCCTTTAATCCCAGCACTTTGGGAGGCCGAGGTGGGTGGATCCAGAGGTCAGGAGTTCAAGACCAGCCAGGCCAAGATAGTGAAATCTATCTCTACTAAAAACACACACACAAAAATTACCAGGCTTGGTGGCAGGCACCTGTAATCTCAGCTACTAGGGGGACTGAGGCAGAGAATTGCTTGAACCCAGGAGGCGGAGCTTGCAGTGAGCTGAGATTGCGGCACTGCTCTCCAGCCAGGGTGACAGACCGAGACTCTGTCAAAAAAAAAAAAAAAAAAAAAAAGAATAAAATACCAAGGAATATATTTGACAACTGAAGTGAAGGACCTCTTCAAGAACCACAAACCACTGCTCAAGTAAGTCAGAGAGGACACAAACAAATAGAAAACATTCCATGCTCATGAGGAGGAAGAATCAATATCATGAAAATGGCCATACTGCCTAAAGTATTGTATAGATTCAATGCTATTTCCATTGAGCTACCACTGACATTCTAGACAGAATTAGAAAAAACTATTTTAAAATTTAGATAGGACCAAAACAGAGCCTAAATAGCTATAAACAATTCTAAGCAAAAAGAACAAAGCTGGAGGAATCAGACTGCCTGACTTCAAACTATTCTACAAGGCTACAGTAACTAAAACAGCATGGTACTGGTACAAGAACACACAGACAGACCAATGGAACAGAATGCAGAACTCAGAAATAAGACTGCACACCTACAACCATCTGTTCTTCAACAAACCTGACAAAAGCAATGGGGGAAATGTTGCCTATTTAATAAATGGTGCTGAGAGAACTGGCTAGCCATATGCAGAAAATTTAAACTGGACCCCTTCCTTACATCATATACATAAATTAACTCAAGATGGATTAAAGACTTAGATGTAAAACACAAAACTATAAAAACCTAGAAGAAAATCTAGGCAAGACCATTCAGGACATAGGCACAAGCAAAGGTTTTATAATAAAAATGCCAAAAGCAATTGTAACAAAAGCAAAAATTGGCAAATGAGATCTAATTAAACTAAAGAACTGCTGCACAGCAAAAGAAACTGTCATCAGAAAGAGCAGACAGCCTGCAGAATGGAAGAAAAGTTGTGCAATCTATGCACCTGACAAAGGTCTAATATCCAGAGTCTACAAGGAACTTAAACAAATTTACCAAAAAAAAAAAAAAAAAAAAAAAAAAAACTAAAAAGTGGGCAAAGGACATGAACAGACACTTCTCAAAACAAACATGTGGCCAAGAATCATGGAAAAAAAGCTCAACATCACTGATCATTAGAGAAATGCAAGTCAAAAATGAGATACCATCTCATGCCAGTCAGAATGGTGACTATTAAAAGGTCAAAAGAAACAGATGCTGGCGAGGTTGTGGAGAAAAAGGAACACTTTTACACTGTTGGTGGGAGTGTAAATTAGTTCAACCATTGGGGAAGACAGAGTGTGGCAATTCCTCAAAGACCTAGAGGCAGAAATACCATTTGACTCAGCAATATCATTACTAGCTATACACCCAAATGAATATAAATCATTCTGTTATAAAGATACATGCACATGTATGTTTATTGCAGCACTATTCACAAGAGCAATACATGGAATCAACCCCATTGCCCATCAGTGATAGACTGGATAAAGAAAATGTGGTACATATATACACCATGGAATACTATACATCCATGAAAAGGAAGGAGATCATGTCCTTTGCAGTGGCATGGATGGAATTGGAAGTCACTATCCCCAACAAACTAATCCAGGAACAGAAAACCAAACACTGTATGTTTTTACTTATAAGTGGGAGCTGAATGATGAGAACACATGGACACATGGGTTGGGGGGAAATACACATCTGGTCTGTCAGAGGGGTGTGAGGGGAGGGAGAGCATCAGGAAGAATAGCTAATGGATGCCGGGCTTAATACCTAGGTGATGGGATGATCTTTGCAGCAACCCACTGTGGCACAAGTTTACCTACGTAACAAACCTGTGCATAAGGCACATGTACCCCTAAACTTAAACTTAAAATTGAAGGAAAAAAGAAAAGAGAAATAAAAAAGACCCCAAAAGCAAATGCAACAAAAAGAAACATAAATAAATGGGACCTAAATTAAACTAAAAAGTTTCTGCACTACAAAAGAAATAATCATCAGAGTAAACACACAACCCACTGAATGGCAGAAAATATTTGCAAACTATGCATCCAACAAAGGACTGATATCTAAAATCCACAAGGAACCCACACAAATCAGCAAGAAAAAAAAAACAAATAATCCCATCAAAAAGTGGGCAAATGACACAAATCCTATCAAAAATTGGGCAAATGACACGAATAGACACTTCTATAAAGAAGATATACAAATCACCAATAAACATATAAAAAATGTTCAACATCACTAATTATCAGGGAAATGAAAATTAAAATCACAATTAGATACCACTTTACCCTAGGTACATTGAATATTATTAAAAAGTCAACAAAACAATAGCTGTTGGCATGGATATGGTGAAAAGCAAACACTTTTACCCTGTTGGTAAGAATGGAAATTAGTACAACCTCTATGGAAAACAGTATGGAGATTTCTCAAAGAAGGAAAAGTAGATCTAACATTCAATCCAGCAATCCCACTACTGGGTATCTACTCAAAAGAAAAGAAGACATTATATCAAAAATACACTTGCACATGTATGTTTATCACAGCACAAATCACAATTGAAAACATATGGAACCAACCTAAGTGCCCATTAACTGATGAGTGAATAAACAAAATGTGGTATATATACACACACACAAACACACACACACGATGGAATACTACTCAACCATAAAAAATAAAATAAAATAATGTCTTTTGTGGCAACATGGATGGAGCTGGAGGCCATTATTCTGAATGAAGTAACTCAGGAATGGAAAGCCAAATACCTTATGTTCTCAATTATAAGTGGATACTAAGCTATGGGTATGCAAAGGCAGACAGAGTAGTATAATGGACACTGGAGACTCAGAAGCAGAGATGGTGAGAAGGTGTGGGGAATAAAAAACTACATATTTGGTACAATGCACACTACTCAGGTGTTAGGTGCACTAAAATCAGACTTCACCACTATACAATTCATGCATGTAACCAAAAACCACTTGTGCCCCAAAAGCTATTGAAATAATATATAATAATAAAATTCAAAAATTCTTCCAGAACAGTATTTCTAAAGGTTGTCAAATAATTCACCTGCCGAAGATCCATATCCTATCATTTATTTACTCACTGTCTTATCACACATTTAGTTCTTCGTATTTCATTATTATTAATAAAGTACAATGACTATCATTTTCTACATAATTATTTGGGAATGTACTTTAGTTGGTAAGATCAACTACACAATAAGGATATCAATTTTGTATCACGTATATTGCAAAGTTTTCCAACTTTATCATTGTCTTTTTATTTTATTTATTTATTTATTTATTTATTTTTGAGACGGAGCCTTGCTATGTCACCCAGGCTGGAATGCAGTGGCGCGATCTCGGCTCACTGCAAGCTCCGCCTCCCAGGTTCACATCATTCTGCTGCCTCAGCCTTCCCAGCAGCTGGGACTACAGGCGCACGCCGCCACGCCTGGCTAATTTTTTGTATTTTTAGTAGAGACGGGGTTTCACCGTGTTAGCTAGGATGGTCTCGATCTCCTGACCTCGTGATCCGCCCACCTCGGCCTCCCAAAGGACTGGGATTACAGGCGTGAGCCACTGCGCCTGGCCCATTGTCTTTTTAACATAAAACTTACTGAAAAGGTAATATATTTCATGTATCAGAAACCAAATAGAAGAAGTATAAAGTATCTCTTCCAACTTAATCTCCCATATACCCAGTTTCCACCTTCTCCACCCACACAGTTAACTATTTTTATTCATTTATTCTGTAAACTTTGTGTGTGTTTACATAAGGAGATAGCCCCCACCCACTTTTTCTTACAATTTGTAGCATATGATATACACTTTTTAAAATTTTATTTTGTTTTTTATTTTTATTTTTATTTATTTTTTTTAAGACGGAGTTTCCCTCTCGTTGCCCCGGCTGGAGTGCAGTGGTGCGATCTCAACTCACCGCAATATCCCCCTCCCCAGGTTCAAGCTATTCGCCTCCCTTAGCCTCCCCAGTAGCTGGGATTACAGGTATGCGCCACTATGCCTGGCTAATTTTGTATTTCTTTTTTTAGTAGAGACGGGGTTTCACCATGTTGGTCAGGCTGGTCTCAAACTCCCGACCTCAGGTGATCCACCCGCCTCCACCTCCCAAAGTACTGGGATTACAGGCATGAGCCACCGCGCCAGGCACAATATACACTTTTTGAGTCACTTAAAATATATCTTATTGGTCTTTCCATGTCAGTACATCGAACACTTCCTTGTTCTTTTTTATAACTTCATTGTATGGTTGTACCATAATTTATTTAATGTGTCGCTCTGATGATCGACATTAAGGTTTTGCTCTTACAAACAATGCTGCAGTAAATAACCTGGCACATATTTTTTTAAAAATATATATAAATACCGGCATGTCTGTGGGATAAATTTCCAGAGGTTAATTTGTTTTGTTAGAGCCTTATGCATTCATAATTTGATAGACTCCCTAAATTGCCTTCAACACGTGTGCCAAATTATACTGTCACCAACAATGTGTGAAAATTTCCCATAGCCTTGCTAACAGTATTTTATCAAACTTTTGGGTGAATTCTTTTGTAATTACAATTGGTGAAAAATTAGTCACATAATCTTTGATTTTTATTAATGGGTTTCCAGCTTAAAATGGTCTTTAATAAGCAGTCTTGATGTTGCCTTTCTCGGTTTCTGACTAATATACAAAAGAAGATCCAGAAGAGGAGGAAAGCTTGCAGTAACTCTGAAAAGTAAGACTGAGAAGGAACCCATTGCCAGAATATATGAAACATTCCCATAAATTCTAAAGTGAGTGATGTAGTACTCAATTATTGAATACTCACTATATGTGGAGGAACGTATATCTGTTTGTGTACACACACACACACACACTCTTCACTCATTTCTCCCTTGGGACTCTTCACAATGATCCTGTGAGTATGTGAAATTATGAGCCATATTTGACAAGTGAAGAAACTTTGTCTTGGAAAACTGAAGTGACTGACTTGCCTAAGACCATGTAATAAGAGGCACATCTGAGGTTCAAACACAGGCCTGCCAGACTCCAAAGTATAATACAACTCTTTTCAGTATTTCACAGGCTTTATCCCTCTCACACTTTGATTCCTGGCTCAGCAACAGAAAATTTATACCAGTTAGAAAATTTGCCATCTCCCTCAAAACTTTGTAAGCACTGATATCTGAGGTAGTTCAAAATACCTTTCCTTTTTCCAATCCTTCCCACAGATAGTATCTTCCTTTCTATATCAATAAAGAAACTAGAACTTGGAAACTCCAAGTGTATGTGCAAGATAGGAGGATAGATGCAGAAGTGACAATAGGGTTGCAGCTGACAGCCCATTGCATTCTGGCAAGTGGAGAAGATAACTCAATATAATAATAATAGTTAATATAGATTGAGCTTTTACAGTGGTCAGGGACTTTGCTAAGTGTTTTCCAGGCATTAGTTTATTACAACAGCTTCTTCGGGTAGGTACTATTATTATCCCCTCATTCTAGATGAGGAAGTGGAAGCTTGAGTAAGTGAAATTACTTGCTGGGATGTTTGTAAAAAGATCTTCACTCTGGAAGTCAGGAGGCTTCTGTGATATTGCTGCTAGTTTACTTTATAATTTTGTATAAATGTCTGTCCCTTTCCTTGCTTCAGTGTCTGAACCTGGAATTTTTTTATGTGGTTTCTGAGACTCTAAGGTCATTGGGGTGGAATTTGGAAGGGTGGTCAAGTATGAATAGGACTAGAAGGGAACACAATTTTTTTTGCTCAAGACATTAGTCTCAGCTGTACCTCCATATGTCTTTGCCCTGCTTTACCCCTTCTTACTTGTTCTCCTGCTCATGGCACTCATTCTCTTCCCTAGTTGTAGATTTAAGTCCAATAGGAACTTGACACACTCAGAAAATGGAGGAAAACCCAAGGGGTTGCTACTTTTGGGACCATTGTCTGAGCTTTTTTGGGTTATTGCCACCTGTCACAGTTTAAGAGATGTGGAAAGCCATTCATGACTGTCAGAGGCTGTGTCAAGGAAACAATATTCTGGTAATGATTTTTATTTACCATGAATGAGGGTTTGGTTTCCTCTTCTGGTGTCTACTTGGACTTCCCTAAGAATTAGTTACCTTGGTTCTTGGGCTTGGTATCAACCCACAGGGCATGGAGCCAATCAAGTACCATAAGTCCTGTAGAGATTTAAATTTCCTGCTGGCAGCATTTCTGGCATGGGCTTATGTTTTCCTATGGTTACTTAATCCCTTTATTAATACACTCTGAGTTTCTCTCATGGTTTGGCTCCTCAAGAAGTCAGGCAGTAGTGTTCAAGATACAGAGAAGGTATCAGGTCAAGACAGAAATATTTGGCAGCTTTGGGGATTTTCTGTTTCCACTCTTAAGGTGTTCCCTGAATAAGAGCTGTAGAAGAGTCATCTGGGGCTGACTTCTTTGAGGCCTCAAAGAGTCTGACCTGGGCTTCAAGGAATCTGAGACCTATAGTGTGCTCAGCCATGAATTACCTGGGTGACCTTAGGCAGACAACTTCACTTCCCTGAATCTCTGTTTCCTCAAACCTCTTCCATCTCAAACATTCTATAATTCATGAAAGCTGAATAGTAGTGGAAATTCTGCTCAGGATGATAATGATTTGAGCAGAGAAATGAGCAGGCTGGGTAAAGTGTGACCTTCCCAGGGTACATAAAATGTTTTTCCAATTAAAAGCACATTTCCTAAATCAGTTCCCAATTAGTAGAGCTGGTGTGTGTTAGCCTTGTGATGGGGCTGCATAAATAGCAATTCAGAATACAGGAAGAAGGTGGCCATAGGCCCACTCTGCTTCTTACCTGTAAGGAGTATGGTGCTCAGAGCTGAGCTTCACATTTTAGAGAGGACACCATGAGGCTGGAACTATTTCAGGGCCGTAGCTAAGTTGATGAGGGAACTCTGAACTATGCCATATGAGGAAGAGCAGAATAGACTGAGGATAAGTAACCAAGAGAAGACCTCCAGCAACATCTAGGCCCCTGTTTTTGGCTGCTATGGGGAAGAGGGTGTATGAGTTTGTTTTCTGTTGCCTATCAAAGTGCCTGAAATTGGATAATTTATAAAGAAAAAGAATTTATCTCCTACAATTATAGAGGCTGAGAAGTCCAAGGTTGGGGGCTCTATCTGGTGAGGTCCTTCTTGCTGGTGGGGACTCTCTGCAGAGTCCTGAGGTAGCATTAATAAAGGGCATAAGGAACCCCAGAAAAACATCACATGGTGAGAGGGCTGAGTGTGCTTGCTCAGGTCTCTCATCCTCTTCTTATAAAGCTACCAGTTCCACTGCCATGATGATCCATTAATCCATTAATCCATGAATGGATTAATCCATACATAAGGGCAGAGACCTCATGACTCAAACACTTCTTTTTTTTTTTTTTTTTTTTTTTTTTTTTTTTTTTTTTTTTTTTTGAGACGGAGTCTTGCTCTGTCGCCCAGGCTGGAGTGCAGTGGCCAGATCTCGGCTCACTGCAAGCTCCGCCTCCCAGGTTCACGCCATTCTCCTGATTCAGCCTCCCGAGTAGCTGGGACTACAGGCACCCGCCACCTCGCCCGGCTAGTTTTTTGTAATATTTAGTAGAGACGGGGTTTCACTGTGTTAGCCAGGATGGTCTCGATCTCCTGACCTCGTGATCCACCCGTCTCCACCTCCCAAAGTGCTGGGATTACAGGCTTGAGCCACCGCGCCCGGCCTCAAACACTTCTTAAAGGTCCTATCTTTCCATACTGCCACATTGAAGATTTAGGTATAATACATACAGTTTTGGGGATACATTCAAACCATAACAGAGGTGTGTTGTGGGGAAAATGGGGTGACTTCGAACCTGACTCAATAGCTATAGTGCAGGTTCAGTAAATAGATGCTACCAAGCGACAGATTTCACAGCAAAGTGTAGGAAAATTTTCAGAGTAAAATCAAAGTTGTATGTGGAATTAGATGGTTATAGATATATAAACCAGAAGAAGATAATCTGAATTTCAGCTGGAGGAAATTTTGGACAAAAGCCTGGATCTGTCTAAGGGCATGGTCCTTGCACTCTTTGACCTCTAGGGAGAAATACAACTGAATTTGTACAAATGGTGGGTGCACCAGGTAGCATATGAGAGTGTTGTGACAAAGTGAGCTACGTAACCATGTGTGGGAGTGCTAATGCATCTCTCTCTTAAGTATGTGAAAGCCCTAAGAAAACTTCAATAAATACTCCTGAGACTTCATTGGGAGGATAGAGATGGAGGTCTTCAAATATTGCATGGGAGAGAAATAAGAGAGATATTACATTTTCAGAGACCTCTCCAAAATTCCAATAATATAAACTTTTATGTTTAACTTATGGGTTTAATTAATCTCCACATCTCAAATATCATTAATTCTGGAATACAGCAAGGCATGTCACTTCACAGTTAGTACAAAAGTGCCTATCAAATTACATCAAATAGAAAATCCCAAATGATTGTGTCTCAGTGATATTCAGCATTGTTATGGCATACAATAATCCCTCAGGCTACTTAGGTAGTTCTTTCACTAGAAATACATATCACAAGCATGTCCTTGTGGACTTATTTAGTGTGGCTGCCATTAGTTTTGTGTCCAACACATAAAACCTATGTGTTGCCTTACCAGCCTAGATGAATAGAACACTTACTGACATATTACTGATCTGCTTGACTTCTATGCAAGGCCTTCTTGGGAGACTCTGGAGTTTTTAGTTGAGCTGTTCTACATACGGGCCTGGGTTTTGCCCATGTTCGCCTCAGCTTACCTCTAAGCAGAACATAAGGATCACAGTTCCCACATAGGGAATACCCTGGGGAAAGAACACATATTCTAGGACCTGGGACTCAGGATACTGAGACAGACTCTTCACTCAGATGCCTAGAACACAGGAGATGGCAAACTTAACAGGCTGAAATAAGGCAGCCTACATTTTTTGGTATGACCTCATTCTGCATCTGTTAAAACTTCTTTTGGCTACAGTGACCAAATGGATGGTCATTGACCTGCAGGCCTGTATTAGACAGTTCAGGCTGCTATAACAAAGCAAAGTGGGTGACTTATAAGAAACAGACATTTATTTCTCACAGTTCAGGAGGCTAGAAGTCCAACATCAGTATTTTGGTGAAGATCCTCTTCCAGGTTGCAGACTGCTGACTTCTCATTGTATACTCACATGGTTGAAAGAGAGAGCTAGCTAGCTCTCTGGCCTCTTATAAGAGCAGTACTCTCATTCACAAGGGTGCCACCCCCATGACGAAATTACTTCCCAAAGACTCCACCTACAAATACCGTTACACTGAGAATTAGATTTTAGCATACAAATGCTGATGGAATATCAAAATTCAATCCAAAACAAAACCTCACCAAAGTATTGCTGCTGAGTCACTTAGAAAACCTTTGGCTGACTGAGTTTACCTTTTTTATTCTTTTTGCAAACTGGGTAGTAATTTGGAATGTTGTCGAGATATGCATATTAGTTTTTGCCCAGAGCTAAGGTGTGAGATAGATCACCCAAACTAAAAGAATTTAGGGTAGGCGGAGCAAGATGGCCGAATAGGAACAGCTCCAGTCTCCAACTCCCAGCGCGAGCGACACAGAAGACCGGTGATTTCTGCATTTTCAACTGAGGTACTGGGTTCATCTCACTGGGGAGTGCCAGACGAGCGGTGCTGGTCAGCTGCTGCAGCCCGACCAGCGAGAGCTGAAGCAGGGCGAGGCATTGCCTCACCTGGAAAGCGCAAGGGGGCAGGGGAATTGAGACACACAACACCTGGAAACTCAGGTAACTCCCACCCCAATACTGCGCTTTAAGCAAACAGGCACACCAGGAGATCATATCCCACACCTGGCTGGGAGGGTCCCACACCCACGGAGCCTCCCTCATTGCTAGCACAGCAGTCTGTGATCTACCGGCAAGGCAGCAGTGAGGCTGGGGGAGGGGCGCCCGCCATTGCTGAGGCTTAAGTAGGTAAACAAAGCTGCTGGGAAGCTCGAACTGGGTGGAGCTCACAGCAGCTCAAGGAAACCTGCCTGTCTCTGTAGACTCCACCTCTGGGGACAGGACACAGTAAACAACAACAAACGCAGCAGCTCTGCAGACGCAAACGACTCTGTCTGACAGCTTTGAAGAGAGCAGTGGATCTCCCAACACGGAGGTTGAGATCTGAGAAGGGACAGACTCCCTGCTCAAGTGGGTCCCTGACCCCTGAGTAGCCTAACTGGGAGACATCCCCCACTAGGGGCAGTCTGACACCCCACACCTCACAGGGTGGAGTACACCCCTGAGAGGAAGCTTCCAAAGCAAGAATCAGACAGGTACACTCGCTGTTCAGAAATATTCTATCTTCTGCAGCCTCTGCTGCTGATACCCAGGCAAACAGGGTCTGGAGTGGACCTCAAGCAATCTCCAACAGACCTACAGCTGAGGGTCCTGACTGTTAGAAGGAAAACTATCAAACAGGAAGGACACCTACACCAAAACCCCATCAGTACATCACCATCATCAAAGACCAGAGGCAGATAAAACCACAAAGATGGGGAAAAAGCAGGGCAGAAAAGCTGGAAATTCAAAAAATAAGAGCGCATCTCCCCTGGCAAAGGAGCGCAGCTCATCGCCAGCAACGGATCAAAGCTGGACGGAGAATGACTTCGACGAGATGAGAGAAGAAGGCTTCAGTCCATCAAATTTCTCAGAGCTAAAGGAGGAATTACGTACCCAGCGCAAAGAAACTAAAAATCCTGAAAAAAAAGTGGAAGAACTGATGGCTAGAGTAATTAATGCAGAGAAGCTCATAAACGAAATGAAAGAGACGAAAACCATGACACAAGAAATACGTGACAAATGCACAAGCTTCAGTAACCGTCTCGATCAACTGGAAGAAAGAATGTCAGCGATTGAGGATCAAATGAATGAAATGAAGCGAGAAGAGAAACCAAAAGAAAAAAGAAGAAAAAGAAATGAACAAAGCCTGCAAGAAGTATGGGATTATGTAAAAAGACCAAATCTATGTCTGATTGGGGTGCCTGAAAGTGACGGGGAAAATGGAACCAAGTTGGAAAACACTCTTCAGGATATCATCCAGGAGAACTTCCCCAACCTAGTAGGGCAGGCCAACATTCAAATCCAGGAAATACAGAGAACGCCACAAAGATACTCCTCGAGAAGAGCAACTCCAAGACACATAATTGCCAGATTCACCAAAGTTGAAATGAAGGAAAAAATCTTAAGGGCAGCCAGAGAGAAAGGTCGGGTTACCCACAACGGGAAGCCCATCAGACTAACAGCAGATCTCTCGGCAGAAACTCTTCAAGCCAGAAGAGAGTGGGGGCCAATATTCAACATTCTTAAAGAAAAGAATTTTAAACCCAGAATTTTATATCCAGCCAAACTAAGTTTCATAAGTGAAGGAGAAATAAAATCCTTTACAGATAAGCAAATGCTTAGAGATTTTGTCACCACTAGGCCTGCCTTACAAGAGACCCTGAAGGAAGCACTAAACATGGAAAGGAACAACCGGTACCAGCCATTGCAAAAACATGCCAAAATGTAAAGACCATCAAGGCTAGGAAAAACTGCATCAACTAACGAGCAAAATAACCAGTTAATATCATAATGGAAGGATCAAGTTCACACATAACAATCTTAACCTTAAATGTAAATGGACTAAATGCTCCAATTAAAAGACACAGACTGGCAAACTGGATAAAGAGTCAAGACCCATCAGTCTGCTGTATTCAGGAGACCCATCTCACACGCAGAGACATACACAGGCTCAAAATAAAGGGATGGAGGAAGATTTACCAAGCAAATGGAGAACACAAAAAAGCAGGGGTTGCAATACTAGTCTCTGATAAAACAGACTTTAAACCATCAAAGATCAAAAGAGACAAAGAAGGCCATTACATAATGGTAAAGGGATCAATTCAACAGGAAGAGCTAACTATCCTAAATATATATGCACCCAATACAGGAGCACCCAGATTCATAAAGCAAGTCCTTAGAGACTTACAAAGAGACTTAGACTCCCATACAATAATAATGGGAGACTTCAACACTCCACTGTCAACATTAGACAGATCAACGAGACAGAAAGTTAACAAGGATATCCAGGAATTGAACTCATCTCTGCAGCAAGCAGACCTAATAGACATCTATAGAACTCTCCACCCCAAGTCAACAGAATATACATTCTTCTCAGCACCACATCGTACTTACTCCAAAATTGACCACGTAATTGGAAGTAAAGCACTCCTCAGCAAATGTACAAGAACAGAAATTATAACAAACCGTCTCTCAGACCACAGTGCAATCAAACTAGAACTCAGGACTAAGAAACTCAATCAAAACTGCTCAACTACATGGAAACTGAACAACCTGCTCCTGAATGACTACTGGGTACATAACGAAATGAAGGCAGAAATAAAGATGTTCTTTGAAACCAATGAGAACAAAGATACAACATACCAGAATCTCTGGGACACATTTAAAGCAGTGTGTAGA
Source organism: Chlorocebus sabaeus (assembly GCF_047675955.1). Lineage (NCBI taxonomy): Eukaryota > Metazoa > Chordata > Mammalia > Primates > Cercopithecidae > Chlorocebus > Chlorocebus sabaeus. The sequence goes on along the minus strand of NC_132933.1, from coordinate 76,778,387 downwards.
GGGAAATTTATAGCACTAAATGCCCACAAGAGAAAGCAGGAAAGATCTAAAATTGACACTCTAACATCGCAATTAAAAGAACTAGAGAAGCAAGAGCAAACACATTCGAAAGCTAGCAGAAGGCAAGAAATAACTAAGATCAGAGCAGAACTGAAGGAGATAGAGACACAAAAAACCCTCCAAAAAATCAATGAATCCAGGAGTTGGTTTTTTGAAAAGATCAACAAAATTGACAGACCACTAGCAAGACTAAGAAGAAAAGAGAGAAGAATCAAATCGACGCAATTAAAAATGATAAAGGGGATATCACCACCGACCCCACAGAAATACAAACTACCATCAGAGAATACTATAAACACCTCTACGCAAATAAACTGGAAAATCTAGAAGAAATGGATAATTTCCTGGACACTTACACTCTTCAAAGACTAAACCAGGAAGAAGTTGAATCCCTGAATAGACCAATAGCAGGCTCTGAAATTGAGGCAATAATTAATAGCCTACCAACCAAAAAAAGTCCAGGACCAGATGGATTCACAGCTGAATTCTACCAGAGGTACAAGGAGGAGCTGGTACCATTCCTTCTGAAACTATTCCAATCAATAGAAAAAGAGGGAATCCTCCCTAACTCATTTTATGAGGCCAACATCATCCTGATACCAAAGCCTGGCAGAGACACAACAAAAAAAGAGAATTTTAGACCAATATCCCTGATGAACATCGATGCAAAAATCCTCAATAAAATACTGGCAAACCGGATTCAGCAACACATCAAAAAGCTTATCCACCATGATCAAGTGGGCTTCATCCCTGGGATGCAAGGCTGGTTCAACATTCGCAAATCAATAAACATAATCCAGCATATAAACAGAACCAAAGACAAGAACCACATCATTATCTCAATAGATGCAGAAAAGGCTTTTGACAAAATTCAACAGCCCTTCATGCTAAAAACGCTCAATAAATTCGGTATTGATGGAACGTACCTCAAAATAATAAGAGCTATTTATGACAAACCCACAGCCAATATCATACTGAATGGGCAAAAACTGGAAAAATTCCCTTTGAAAACTGGCACAAGACAGGGATGCCCTCTCTCACCACTCCTATTCAACATAGTGTTGGAAGTTCTGGCTAGGGCAATCAGGCAAGAGAAAGAAATCAAGGGGATTCAGTTAGGAAAAGAAGAAGTCAAATTGTCCCTGTTTGCAGATGACATGATTGTATATTTAGAAAACCCCATTGTCTCAGCCCAAAATCTCCTTAAGCTGATAAGCAACTTCAGCAAAGTCTCAGGATACAAAATTAATGTGCAAAAATCACAAGCATTCTTATACACCAGTAACAGTCAAACAGAGAGCCAAATCAGGAATGAACTTCCATTCACAATTGCTTCAAAGAGAATAAAATACCTAGGAATCCAACTTACAAGGGATGTAAAGGACCTCTTCAAGGAGAACTACAAACCACTGCTCAGTGAAATAAAAGAGGACACAAACAAATGGAAGAACATACCATGCTCATGGATAGGAAGAATCAATATCGTGAAAATGGCCATACTGCCCAATGTAATTTATCGATTCAATGCCATCCCCATCAAGCTACCAATGAGATTCTTCACAGAATTGGAAAAAACTGCTTTAAAGTTCATATGGAACCAAAAAAGAGCCCGCATCTCCAAGACAATCCTAAGTCAAAAGAACAAAGCTGGAGGCATCACGCTACCTGACTTCAAACTATACTACAAGGCTACAGTAACCAAAACAGCATGGTACTGGTACCAAAACAGAGATATAGACCAATGGAACAGAACAGAGTCCTCAGAAATAATACCACACATCTACAGCCATCTGATCTTTGACAAACCTGAGAGAAACAAGAAATGGGGAAAGGATTCCCTATTTAATAAATGGTGCTGGGAAAATTGGCTAGCCATAAGTAGAAAGCTGAAACTGGATCCTTTCCTTACTCCTTATACGAAAATTAATTCAAGATGGATTAGAGACTTAAATGTTAGACCTAATACCATAAAAATCCTAGAGGAAAACCTAGGTAGTACCATTCAGGACATAGGCATGGGCAAAGACTTCATGTCTAAAACACCAAAAGCAACGGCAGCAAAAGCCAAAATTGACAAATGGGATCCCATTAAATTAAAGAGCTTCTGCACAGCAAAAGAAACTACCATCAGAGTGAACAGGCAACCTACAGAATGGGAGAAAATTTTTGCAATCTACTCATCTGACAAAGGGCTAATATCCAGAACCTACAAAGAACTCAAACAAATTGACAAGAAAAAAACAAACAACCCCATCAAAAAGTGGGCAAAGGATATGAACAGACATTTCTCAAAAGAAGACATTCATACAGTCAACAGACACATGAAAAAATGCTCATCATTACTGGCCATCAGAGAAATGCAAATCAAAACCACAATGAGATACCATCTCACACCAGTTAGAATGGCGATCATTCAAAAGTCAGGAAACAACAGGTGCTGGAGAGGATGTGGAGAAATAGGAACACTTTTACACTGTTGGTGGGATTGTAAACTAGTTCAACCATTATGGAAAACAGTATGGCGATTCCTCAAGGATCTAGAACTAGATGTACCATATGACCCAGCCATCCCATTACTGGGTATATACCCAAAGGATTATAAATTATGCTGCTATAAAGACACATGCACACGTATGTTTATTGCAGCACTATTCACAATAGCAAAGACTTGGAATCAACCCAAATGTCCATCAGTGACAGATTGGATTAAGAAAATGTGGCACATATACACCATGGAATACTATGCAGCCATAAAAAAGGATGAGTTTGTGTCCTTTGTAGGGACATGGATGCAGCTGGAAACCATCATTCTTAGCAAACTATCACAAGAACAGAAAACCAAACACCGCATGTTCTCACTCATAGGCGGGAACTGAACAATGAGATCACTTGGACTCGGGAAGGGGAACATCACACACCGGGGCCTATCATGGGGAGGGGGGTGGGGGGAGGGATTGCATTGGGAGTTATACCTGATGTAAATGACGAGTTGATGGGTGCAGCACACCAACATGGCACAAGTATACATATGTAGCAAACCTGCACGTTGTGCACATGTACCCTACAACTTAAAGTTTAATAATAATAAATAAATTTAAAAAAAAAAAGAAGAAGAATTTAGAATAAAAGCAAGATGCTCAAGTACTCCAAGTTCATGAGCCACATATTTCAGAAGAAAAATTGCAAGGTCATTCCAACACAAAGTGAAATCTATACCACATCTGAATCAGGAGACATGCAGCTAAATTCCAAAACTAGTTTAATGATAATGGAAGGAAAGGCAAAGATAAGCTGTCCCTAGACTGATTAGGCTGATAAATCAGGCTTGTCTTGAATAACAAAGCTAAAGGAAAGAAAATGAGAAAGAAACATACCTAAAGTGATTTAAAGCCAGGATGTGATATAAAACAATTTATATACACTTATTGATAAACCAAATAGGAGACGTTTCCCAGGTAGTAAAAGGAAGAGTAGAGAAGAAAGTATATATATGTCAAATGACCTCTTTGTTTTTGATATTGTAGTTGGTGCCCACTAGGACTTGCTTTGGATAAAAATAAATAAGAAGGCAAAAATTGAGAGGGTTCAGTCAAACTGATCAGGCTAGAGAAAGATGCAAAAAAAGTTTCACAGATTCTCATTAATACAGGACATGTAAGATGAAAATAAACAAAGATAATCATTTTTGTGAAAAGACCCAGTAGATAATCTCACAGCTTCTTTTTCCGGCAGAAAATATGGATGTGCTAGGATTGAAGGTACTTGTCATCACCAATCTAATGGGCTCAACTGGGACAAGTGATTGCATTTTTTTCTCAGATGGTGGGCTACATAACAAGAATTTAGCATTAAACAGACAGGTGTGCCAGTGTTGCTGCTAGTGGAAAGTGCACCAATATACACGCTACTTCAGGATAAGATTGGCAGACATGCTTTGGTCCAACATTGGCATGCAAAAGGGACGAACAAACGTAGAGAACCATCATATCTTGCCACCAAGAACAAGATTTAAGAAAAGATCTGTGGCCGTGGTCATGTATGATGTAGCTCAGTCACCCCAGAAACAGATGATGTTATGAAAAGCGTAAGCTGATTCCAGTTTGGCTCCGGCAGAGTGAGGGCAGAAGAGAGGACAGCATGTTGGAAGGGAATCCAGAGAGTTAACCAGAGATTAAATCCTGTTGGATCTTACCAGACAAGGACTGGGCTTTTACTCTGAGTGAGATCAGAAGCCATTGCTGGGCTGGGACCGGAGGAGACACACGGCTCACAAAACACGTCTATACAGAGAATTCAAACTTCTGAACAACATATTGGATGAAGGAATCAAGTCCAAATTAAAATGAGGAAGTCTAATCAGATGACGAACTTGAAAACAAAGAGCATGCCATTGAGCACTAGTTGGCCACAGATGTGGATTTAAGTTTTCTAGCTGCCAAAATGTAAAGAGGGAAACATGATCTGCTGCAGGACTCAATAGTATCCCTGAGATTGCATCTGACAAACTGCTCAGAAGGGACACCTGTGCTTTTCCATGAGCTGACTGTCTCCCATCGTCAGATGTCAGATTCTGGATCTATTTTGACAAGAGAGCTCAAAGGATTTCTTCACAGATGGAAATGAGGGGTGAGTAAAACGGTGGTGTGAAGGATCACCCTCAAGTCTATAGCATGAACAATTGGAAGGATAAGAGTGGCCTTAACTGTGAGGGATGGGGTGAGGGGGGACGCTGCAGTGGGAGGAGGAGGTTTCTAGGGGAAGATGGGAGAGTTCGATTTTTGACTTGTTAATTTGGGTTGACTCTTAGGCAATTTTCTCAGCGAATTAGAAAGGAAGGTCAGAAGCCAAATGTGAGGAGTGGGGAGGCAGTGTTGGAGGCTTGCCAAGAGAAAATAAGTTGTGAAATGGAAGGGTGAACGGAGACGAAGGCTTGAGAGAAATGAGTAGTAATTGGAAGATTTGGACTACAAACCTGGCAGAAAGATGTTTTGGTTTAAATAGATAGAGACACTGAGTGTTTCCAGATCAGACAATGTTCATTCTTTATGATTCAGCCAGAAAACTGTGGCTTTTGCTAGCCTTTCCCACCTCTGAACACAGGTTTCCCCTTGCTGGTGAGGGTGGCGTGGAGAGATCCGAGTGAGGAAATAAGTTATCAGTGTTAACGCTTATTTCTTCAGTCATGCCGAAGAGGCACAGATAGGCCTAACACATAACAGGGTAGAACACAATCCACCCGGACTTCCACCTTATGCACAACTGCACTTTGAGTTTTGCTCATAGAGATAGAGCTCACACAATCAGGTAATTGGGCCAAATCTGAAAGTGAGAAACAAGCCAGAAAGGACACTCAGAGGATGAAAAGGGAAACCAGTAAGTCCCACTGTTTTATACGCCAATGTCATCACGGTTTTACCTTCATGCTGAGCCATAGAATTCCTTAAACTATCACAGCCCTGGTCACTTGTGCCAATTCTACAAGGCCTCCAAAACTACATAGGAGATACTGTATCGTGGGCCCATTCCAAACTCTTATTCGGAATTAAAATTCCACGGGCTTTCCATTGATAGCACTGGAGGTCTGTCTGTGACACGCTGCTCCATTACAGCAAAGTAAAGCCCCATAATGACCTAATAATTTGGAAGGATAAGATCCCAGGACCCATAGAACAAGGAGGCCATAGGGAAGGCAGATCACAAAGAAGGAAACCAGACTTCCCCACCCCTCTGGGCTCCTGGGGGTTCAGTGGAAAAAGCCCTTTAACCTAAGTGCTCAAGGCCCTAACCTAACAGCTTTTGTTGTTCACACTGGAGCGCTGGCACTTCCTGACCCGGCTTAGCACTTCTATTAGAATTTTGTACTCTGATGCTAGTTTTCAGAGTATAGGAGCAACTGCAGGGAATGAAGCAGCAGACCTATCTATATTTTGTGGTGATCTAAGTCTCTGTTAATAAGCCTGAGACAAGGCAAAACCAGGAAGAAGCCTTGACCCTTATCAAGGTCATCAAAGCCACACAGGACCTTTCCTAATGTCTTCAACTGTCATTTTTGAAAGAAGCCGAATCTGACCACCAAGTATAAATGGGTATAACATCCACCGCATTTCTTTGTCATATTGTTACAGGAAAGGGGTCTTGATCCAGACCCCAAGAGAGGGTTCTTGGATCTCCCGCAAGAAAGAATTCAGGGGAGTTCACAGTGCAAAGCAAAAGCAAGTTTACTGAGAAAGCACAGTGGTGAAAGGACAGCTACTCCATAGACAGAGCAGGACGTTCCCAAAAGTAAGAGGAGGAACGCGTCCACCCTAGGTACAATGCTTGTTATATGAGGAGATGTGCTCTGCTCCAAGGGTTTGTGATAGAGGATTAATTTTCTTAATTACTATGTTTTGCAAGAATCGGTGTTATTATCTTTAAAGCAAAGTTAGGAATGCCTTTCTTCTCCGGATATCGGGATATCTGGACACTCCAAGTCTGGGTCTGTTTAGTAAACGTTATTGATTTGTTCCCTTAACCGTCAACATCTAGAGGCTGGGAATACCTAACTTTCTGGGAATGCAGCCCCGGAAGCCTCAGCTTCATTTTCCTAGCCCTCACTCGGAATGGAGTCGCTCTGGTTCAAATGCCTCTGACAATATCACCCTCGTTTTCTTTTCTCACTATCACTTACACTATCTGAAATTAAGTAGCTAATTTATTTATTTACTGTCTGTCCCCACCCACTAGAATGAGAACACCGCGGTCGCATCCTTACGTGTGTCTGGCACATAATGGGTGCTCAATGATTATCTGTTTCATGGATGAACGGATTTATGGATGGCTGGGCGGATGACGCCCTTAGAATGGCTGCCAGGGCTTTCTGTTTCTTCCACTCAAGCACCCAAGCCCTGACCCACAAAGTAAAGGAACAGGCGCAACTTCTGGCCAAATAGCTTCAAGGCAGAAACTAGGCAGCTGGCTTGGGAATTCCGTACAACGCGAATGCGCATGCACAGGCAGGACTGAGCGTGTCCATCTTCGCATTACTCCCGGAGGTGACTCCCCCAAAGGGTCCGAGGGCTAACGTCTTTCTCTTCCTCGCCCTCATTCCTCCCAGTAAGGTCCGCTGCCAAAGAAACCGTGCACAAAATAAACTCGGGGGCGGCGGGTAGAAAGGAGCGAGCCGAATTCCCTACACCCATGATCAACACGCCCACACCTCCCATCAGGCACCGCGCTCCCGCCTCCCCGAAGAGGCGATGGAAGCGGGGGGACGCGGCGGGGGCGGGGGCGGGGGGACCGGGGCAGGGGGAGGGGAAAGGAGGGGGGCGGGGACGTCCCGCTGTTACTGCTTCCGGGGCGGGACTTCGGAAGACCGCCCGCCTCCCAATTGCAAATCGACTTCCGGGGCACCCCCACCGGCCGCGCCGTGGGTTCTCTGCTCCGACTTCTGCCGCTTTTCCCTTCCCGTTTATCTTGTTCAGGACCCTCAGTGGGCTGCTCCGGATCTAAAGAGCAGAAATTGGGCCGCAAAGAGAACGTCCTCCCAGACTTGCTCCGTCGCGGTGAAATTATGTCCGTTTGGTGGCAGTATGTACTCACAGATGCCTGCAGCTCTGCTCTTACCCCGCCCTTCGCGTTTAGAAAAAAAGCGCTTTCCTCAGAGTCAAAACAAAGTTTCCGCTGTGGAGACACGGCTTTTAGGGTGGCCTGGTAACTCCCGCTTTTTCTTTTCAGAAATCTCTGTGCCAATCTGATGGACAGAAGAGCGACAAAAAATATTTTTAACGTGAGATTCTTTGGTGACTAGCCTGCTTGTAAACTTTCTGACATATGCCCCCCCTTTTTTTTCCCCCATAGGGCTGTGAACCCCTGGTATGTGAGACGTGTCCCTGTCAATTTAGAAAGTTTATTTTGTCAACGTTAAGGACGCGCCCATGACAGCCTCAGGAGGTCCTGAAGACATGTGCCCAAGGTGGTCAGGGCACAGTATGCTTCCATACGTTTTAGTGAGACATGAAACATCAATCATTTTATGTAAGATGTAAATTGGTTGGGTCTGGAAAGGACCTTGTACTGTGAGATCATTTGATCTTGTCGTGTGTAATGGTAGATGAGAGCTACAAAATTACAAGTGGCTGAAGACAGTTTACAGGAAGCTGCCCCCCCCCTTTTTCCCCTCTCAGGAAGTTATTGTTTAGGATCCGAATTGTATTTCGGCGATGCATTGTAAAGTGTCTTCTCCATTGCTTTTCCTTCCCAAATTAATCTTGTTGTTTTCTGTGTGCTTCCGCGTGAGGAGCTGTACTGTTGTTTTCATACATAAATGAGAGACTGAGTTTCCTGACCTCCAAAGAGAAAGGGCATTTTGCTCCTCCCAGCAGAAAGGCACCCCAGGGTGACTGGGGGCCGAGTGGGAGTGTCTGGAGGTGTTGATCCCGGTGACAACCAGCAGCCCTACCGGGAACCTACAACAAAATAGTTTTAAAAAGCTCATCCAGGAATTGCCTATTAGAGCTCGCCACTCTGCTTTGACCCCTCCCTTAGGTGCTAGACCTCCAGAGAGAGAAAATGAGACACATAAGGCGGAAATTACTGCTTGGTGACACACTGTGGAGTCCCGCCCACAACCAGGATACTTGGACCCAGGCCACTGAAACCTTAGGCCACATCTAAGTTCCTTCCTTCAAAAAGTAAATCTAAGAAAAAGGAAAAACAGGAATGACCCCCTTTCAGGCACTTCGTTGGTTTTATGGCGCCTCTTCTTGCAAGTGTTTGTGTAAAATTGACATACTGTGGTCCTTTTGTGCACAATTATAGCAAGGAAAATTCAGATCCCAAAGGTCCACCTGCGAGTATAAACTTCCTAAGTTCTCTGTGTATGGTTCTGCTTTCTTTTCTGCCTGCATTAAGTGTGCTGTTACGTTTCTACTGAGATGAAATCCACCATTTGCATCCATCCATTTCATTTTGTTATTGTTTTTGTAAACCAATGAGTTTGTATTAATATCTCATGACTAGAGTTCTGAAGTAAAAGCTATAGGATTTTTGGTTGTGTGGCACGCCAGGTCTCACTAACAGTTGAACAGGGAGGTCTCCTTAACAACTGTTTCAACACTCACTGACTGGTTAAATATTAAAAGCTGAAAGTGCCCTTATACAAAGGCTGGGATTGAACAAAAGCCTAGCAAGAGTTTTGCCTAGGTCCTCCTGGGTCTTGAAGCATGACAAGATAAAGGAATTCTTAAGAGGATCCCTTTAGGATTAAACAAGTTTTTATTGGAGGTCTGAAGAAACTCCCCAGACCTCCACAAACAAGCTTTACTGGTGGTCTAAAGGAACTTCTAAAACCTCCATGATTTAGCAGCAGACAAGATAAGGGTAATTACCCCAAACACCTGGACCCATCTAGATTAAGTAAATTTATTGAGGCTTCAGAGGAAGGTTTTCAAAACTGAGAACTTAGTTGTAGATTAGAAGTTAATAACTTATGTCTTTAGATGAATGCACAGTTACACGTAAACATAACGCTTAGAAGGTATATAACTTCAGGAAAACTTTGTAATTTTGAGTTGGTCTGACGATAATCTCTCCACAGGGAGGTGGTCTCAAAAATATCGCCAGACCAACTCAAAATTACAAAGTTTTCCGAGCTTATAAAAATGCTCTTCTTTCCCAGTTCATCTGCATCTCATTACTGAGTCGCAAGAATAAGTAGGCTGACCCTCAGTTTAGACCGGGAATAGCTGTGTAAGTGTGTAAGTGTGTGTTTATGTGGATGTACACGTATTTTGTGTTTTTGGCGACAAGGTACCACACTGTACTCATAAACAATAAGCCCAAATGCTTTTCATGTTTACATAAGTAAAATCTATCATATGCTTGCTTAAAAATTATTGGTAAACTAATAACAGAAATTTCTTAAAAATTGCCAGCATACATTTTTGCCTGCATTTATTAATCAAGCAATTTCATACTTATCAAAATTTGGCATGAGGGTTACAAAACTATAAATCCGGCAAAACCAGAATTTTTGCTTGTGTAATTTCTGGTAAAAATACACTAATATTGGATTAATGAAAATCGCTAAATATCCAATTATTCAGTAAAATAACCATATATTTAATCTTAAGGTTCTTAGGCAAACACCTGAAATTCAGTGTATAAAATGGTTGAAAAGAAAATAAAATGACTATCGCAGTTTCATAAATAATTTAGGTAAACTATTAAGTAGGTAAATGTAATGACATAAATGATTTTAGACGAAACTTGTTATAATTTAGAATCTAAAGTTATGGCAAACTAAATAACAGTTATGACATTAACTGAGCATTTTCCAATTTAAAAACTATGGAAGGCTAATCAGAAACTCAAAAGAATGCAACCAGTGTGTCTTTATCGACCTATAACCAGGAAGTCCCCTCCCCAATTCAAGTTGTCCCACCTTTAGAGACCCAACCAGTGTACATCTTATATAAAATGATTAATGTTTCATGTCTCACTAAAACGTATGGAAGCATACTGTGCCCTGACCACCTTGGGCACATGTCTTCAGGACCTCCTGAGGCTGTCATGGGCGCGTCCTTAACGTTGACAAAATAAACTTTCTAAATTGACAGGGACACGTCTCACATACCAGGGGTTCACAGCCCTATGGGGGAAAAAAAAGGGGGGGCATATGTCAGAAAGTTTACAAGCAGGCTAGTCACCAAAGAATCTCACGTTAAAAATATTTTTTGTCGCTCTTCTGTCCATCAGATTGGCACAGAGATTTCTGAAAAGAAAAAGCGGGAGTTACCAGGCCACCCTAAAAGCCGTGTCTCCACAGCGGAAACTTTGTTTTGACTCTGAGGAAAGCGCTTTTTTTCTAAACGCGAAGGGCGGGGTAAGAGCAGAGCTGCAGGCATCTGTGAGTACATACTGCCACCAAACGGACATAATTTCACCGCGACGGAGCAAGTCTGGGAGGACGTTCTCTTTGCGGCCCAATTTCTGCTCTTTAGATCCGGAGCAGCCCACTGAGGGTCCTGAACAAGATAAACGGGAAGGGAAAAGCGGCAGAAGTCGGAGCAGAGAACCCACGGCGCGGCCGGTGGGGGTGCCCCGGAAGTCGATTTGCAATTGGGAGGCGGGCGGTCTTCCGAAGTCCCGCCCCGGAAGCCACAGCAGTAACAGCGGGACGTCCCCGCCCCCCTCCTTTCCCCTCCCCCTGCCCCGGTCCCCCCGCCCCCGCCCCCGCCCCCGCCGCGTCCCCCCGCTTCCCTGGCCTCTTCGGGGAGGCGGGAGCGCCGTGCCTGATGGGAGGTGTGGGCGTGTTGATCATGGGTGTAGGGAATTCGGCTCGCTCCTTTCTACCCGCCGCCCGAGTTTATTTTGTGCACGGTTTCTTTGGTAGCGGACGTTACTGGGAGGAATGAGGGCGAGGAAGAGAAAGACCTTAGCCCTCGGACCCTTTGGGGGAGTCACCTCCGGGAGTAATGCGAAGATGGACACGCTCAGTCCTGCCTGTGCATGCGCATTCGCGTTGTACGGAATTCCCAAGCCAGCTGCCTAGTTTCTGCCTTGAAGCTATTTGGCCAGAAGTTGCGCCTGTTCCTTTACTTTGTGGGTCAGGGCTTGGGTGCTTGAGTGGAAGAAAGAGAAATCCAGCTAGCCCTGGCAGCCATTCTAAGGGCGTCATCCGCCCAGCCATCCATAAATCCGTTCATCCATGAAACAGATAATCATTGAGCACCCATTATGTGCCAGACACACGTAAGGATGCGACCGCGGTGTTCTCATTCTAGTGGGTGGGGACAGACAGTAAACAAATAAATTAGCTACTTAATTTCAGATAGTGGTAAGTGATAGTGAGAAAAGAAAACGGGGGTGATATTGTCAGAGGCGTTTGAACCAGAGCGACTCCATTCCGAGTGAGGGCTAGGAAAATGAAGCAGAGGCTTCCGGGGCTGCATTCCCAGAAAGTTAGGTATTCCCAGCCTCTAGATGTTGACGGTTAAGGGAACAAATCAATAACGTTTACTAAACAGACCCAGACTTGGAGTGTCCAGATATCCCGATATCCGGAGAAGAAAGGCATTCCTAACTTTGCTTTAAAGATAATAACACCGATTCTTGCAAAACATAGTAATTAAGAAAATTAATCCTCTATCACAAACCCTTGGAGCAGAGCACATCTCCTCATATAACAAGCATTGTACCTAGGGTGGACGCGTTCCTCCTCTTACTTTTGGGAACGTCCTGCTCTGTCTATGGAGTAGCTGTCCTTTCACCACTGTGCTTTCTCAGTAAACTTGCTTTTGCTTTGCACTGTGAACTCCCCTGAATTCTTTCTTGCGGGAGATCCAAGAACCCTCTCTTGGGGTCTGGATCAAGACCCCTTTCCTGTAACAATATGACAAAGAAATGCGGTGGATGTTATACCCATTTATACTTGGTGGTCAGATTCGGCTTCTTTCAAAAATGACAGTTGAAGACATTAGGAAAGGTCCTGTGTGGCTTTGATGACCTTGATAAGGGTCAAGGCTTCTTCCTGGTTTTGCCTTGTCTCAGGCTTATTAACAGAGACTTAGATCACCACAAAATATAGATAGGTCTGCTGCTTCATTCCCTGCAGTTGCTCCTATACTCTGAAAACTAGCATCAGAGTACAAAATTCTAATAGAAGTGCTAAGGCGGGGTCAGGAAGTGCCGGCGCTCCAGTGTGAACAACAAAAGCTGTTAGGTTAGGGCCTTGAGCACTTAGGTTAAAAGACTTTTTCCACTGACCCCCCCAGGAGCCCAGAGGGGTGGGGAAGTCTGGCTTCCTTCTTTGTGATCTGCCTTCCCTATGGCCTCCTTGTTCTATGGGTCCTGGGATCTTATCCTTCCAAATTATTAGGTCATTATTGGGCTTTGCTTTGCTGTAATGGAGCAGCGTGTCACAGACAGACCTCCAGTGCTATCAATGGAAAGCCCGTGGAATTTTAATTCCGAATAAGAGTTTGGAATGGGCCCACGATACAGTATCTCCTATGTAGTTTTGGAGGCCTTGTAGAATTGGCACAAGTGACCAGGGCTGTGATAGTTTAAGGAATTCTATGGCTCAGCATGAAGGTAAAACCGTGATGACATTGGCGTATAAAACAGTGGGACTTACTGGTTTCCCTTTTCATCCTCTGAGTGTCCTTTCTGGCTTGTTTCTCACTTTCAGATTTGGCCCAATTACCTGATTGTGTGAGCTCTATCTCTATGAGCAAAACTCAAAGTGCAGTTGTGCATAAGGTGGAAGTCCGGGTGGATTGTGTTCTACCCTGTTATGTGTTAGGCCTATCTGTGCCTCTTCGGCATGACTGAAGAAATAAGCGTTAACACTGATAACTTATTTCCTCACTCGGATCTCTCCACGCCACCCTCACCAGCAAGGGGAAACCTGTGTTCAGAGGTGGGAAAGGCTAGCAAAAGCCACAGTTTTCTGGCTGAATCATAAAGAATGAACATTGTCTGATCTGGAAACACTCAGTGTCTCTATCTATTTAAACCAAAACATCTTTCTGCCAGGTTTGTAGTCCAAATCTTCCAATTACTACTCATTTCTCTCAAGCCTTCGTCTCCGTTCACCCTTCCATTTCACAACTTATTTTCTCTTGGCAAGCCTCCAACACTGCCTCCCCACTCCTCACATTTGGCTTCTGACCTTCCTTTCTAATTCGCTGAGAAAATTGCCTAAGAGTCAACCCAAATTAACAAGTCAAAAATTGAACTCTCCCATCTTCCCCTAGAAACCTCCTCCCACTGCAGCGGGCCCCCTCACCCCATCCCTCACAGTTAAGGCCACTCTTATCCTTCCAATTGTTCATGCTATAGACTTGAGGGTGATCCTTCACACCACCGTTTTACTCACCCCTCATTTCCATCTGTGAAGAAATCCTTTGAGCTCTCTTGTCAAAATAGATCCAGAATCTGACATCTGACGATGGGAGACAGTCAGCTCATGGAAAAGCACAGGTGTCCCTTCTGAGCAGTTTGTCAGATGCCATCTCAGGGATACTATTGAGTCCTGCAGCAGATCATGTTTCCCCTCTTTACATTTTGGCAGCTAGAAAACATAAATCCACATCTGTGGCCAACTAGTGCTCAATGGCATGCTCTTTGTTTTCAAGTTCGTCATCTGATTAGACTTCCTCATTTTAATTTGGACTTGATTCCTTCATCCAATATGTTGTTCAGAAGTTTGAATTCTCTGTATAGACGTGTTTTGTGAGCCGTGTGTCTCCTCCGGTCCCAGCCCAGCAATGGCTTCTGATCTCACTCAGAGTAAAAGCCCAGTCCTTGTCTGGTAAGATCCAACAGGATTTAATCTCTGGTTAACTCTCTGGATTCCCTTCCAACATGCTGTCCTCTCTTCTGCCCTCACTCTGCCGGAGCCAAACTGGAATCAGCTTACGCTTTTCATAACATCATCTGTTTCTGGGGTGACTGAGCTACATCATACATGACCACGGCCACAGATCTTTTCTTAAATCTTGTTCTTGGTGGCAAGATATGATGGTTCTCTACGTTTGTTCGTCCCTTTTGCATGCCAATGTTGGACCAAAGCATGTCTGCCAATCTTATCCTGAAGTAGCGTGTATATTGGTGCACTTTCCACTAGCAGCAACACTGGCACACCTGTCTGTTTAATGCTAAATTCTTGTTATGTAGCCCACCATCTGAGAAAAAAATGCAATCACTTGTCCCAGTTGAGCCCATTAGATTGGTGATGACAAGTACCTTCAATCCTAGCACATCCATATTTTCTGCCGGAAAAAGAAGCTGTGAGATTATCTACTGGGTCTTTTCACAAAAATGATTATCTTTGTTTATTTTCATCTTACATGTCCTGTATTAATGAGAACCTTTCATCTTAGCATATTTATATTGCCTGCTAGAAAAAAAATCTGTTAAACCACCTACTTGTTGCCATTCATCTCTGCTTTTCTCTTTGCATCTGATTCCAACACACTTTCATGTTATATGTAGTTAGACACGCATGAGAGGGACAGGAGAGTGCTTTCTCCCCAGCACCCACCAGGAATATCACGTGATTGGGTGATGGTTCAACAATTATCACATTGTCTGTCTAAAAATGGTAATTTGGCACCTGGAGTCAGGGAGAGATAATCTCCTCCTGATCTACAGCTGTTAACATTAACGTGGTTAACTGAATGCCAGGGAGAAACAAAAAGGGCTTCCAGTAAAATCAGGTGTTGTGGGAGTGAGCTCAAGCATATGAATTAAAAGACAAAATGACAGAGTATGACCTTCCTATTGACACTTCACCAGAAAGGTGAAGAAAGCCTCAGGCGGGAATCCGTATAACTTCCTAAACCCACTGTGCATGCTCGCCTCCCAAGGGTAAGGAGGGTACTGTGCATGGGGCAGCCTACCCTACGGGAAGAATCATGGAAAATGAGCCAGTCTATAAAGTTCTAGGATCAAGGTTAAACACCACACTTGACGTTCATTTGCCCGCTTGGGCCTCTTCCAAGTGTACTTTCTTTTATGTTCTAAACGCTTTTTAAATAAATTTCCACTCCTGCTCTGAAACTTGCCTTGGTCTCTTTTTCTGCCTTCTGCCTCTCAGTGGAATTCTTTCTTCTGAGGAGGCGAGAATTGAGATTGCTGCAGACCCATATGAATTTGCTGCCGGTTGTAGCTCAGATACCTTACCCCAGTCACATTCACGGTTCCTTTCTCCTGACTAAACTGTTTTGACTGTCTACTCCCTGTTTGTAATATCTCCAGCAACCTTATCTGGGTTTTAGAAATGCAGTATTAAATGTACCAATGGCTAGACTTTCAGTGGCACTGTGACATTTCTAAGACATCGCTATCTTGAAAAATCCAACCTATTGATATCACACATCTACAATTATCTGATCTTCGACAAACCTGACAAAAACATGCTATGGGGAAATGATTCCCTATTTAACAAATGGTGCTAGGAAAACTGGCTAGCCATATGCAGAAAACAGAAACTGGACCCCTTCCTTATACTTTATACACAAATAAACTCAAGATGGATTAAACACTTAAATGTGAAACCTAAAACCATAAAAACCCTAGAAACAAACCTAGGCAATACCATTCACGACACAGGCCAGGACAAAGACTTTATGACTAAAATGCCAAATGCAATTCAACAAAAGCCAAAATTGACAAATGGAATATAATTAAACCAAACAACTTCTTCACAGCCAAAGAAACTATCATCAGAGTGTACGGGCAACCTACACGATGGGAGAAAATTTCTGCAATCCATCCATCTGACAAAGGTCTAATATCCAGAATCTAGAAGGAACTTAAACAAATTTAAAAGAAAAAAACAAACAAACCCATCAAAAACTGGGCAAATGATATGAACAGACACTTCTCAAAAGAAGACATTTATGCAGCCAACAAACATATGAAAAAAAGCTCATCACCACTGGTCATTAGAGAAATGCAAATCAAACCACAATGAGATACCATCTCATGCCAGTTAGAATGATGATCATTAAAAAGTCAAGAAACAACAGATGCTGGTGAGGCATTGGAGAAATAGGAATGCTTTTCCACTGTTGGTGGGAGTGTAAATTAGTTTAACCATTGTGGAAGACAATGTGGCGATTCCTCAAGGATCTAGAACCAGAAATACCATTTGACACAGCCATCCCACTACTGGGTATATACCCAAAAGGATTATAAATCATTCTACTATAAAGACACATGCACATGTGTTTACTGCGGCACTGTTCACAATAGCAAAGACTTGGAACCAACCCAAATGCCCACCAACAACAGACTGGATAAAGAAAATGTGGCATATACACAACATGGAATACTATGCAGCCATAAAAAAGAGTGAGTTCATGTCCTTTGTAGGGACATGGATGAAGCTGGAAGCCATCATTCAAACTAACACAGGAACAGAAAACCAAATACCATATATTCTCACTCATGAACTGAGCCCATGGTTTTTCTGTCTATAGTCACTGTTTTCTCCTTCCCTTCATTGGCTTTGTTTACTCTGTCTCAATGCTCCCTTTCTTCTTTCTTTCTTGTTTTACTTTCTTGTAGTCACAGAGCAGTTTTTCATAGAAACATAAAACATTTTTAAATACTATTTAAAATGAACAATGAGAACACATGGACACAGCGAGTGGAATATCACACACCAGGGCCTGTCGGGGGGTGAGGGACAAGGGAAGGGAGAGCATTAGGACAAATACCTAATGCATGCGGGGCTTAAAACCTAGACGAGGGGTTGATGGGTGCAGCAAACCACCATGGCACATGTATATCTATATCACAAATCTGCATGTTCTGTACATGTATCCCAGAACTTAAAGTAAAATAAAAAATAAAGAAAAAATAAAAGGAAAGAAAAATCCTGCCTATTGGGCTCATTTATAGAACCACTTAAAAACCACCCTTGTCAAGTAAAAACTTTCCAACAAGTAACCCCTTAGCAATGCAGGCTTCTGGTATACACATTATAGGACTTCATCAGTATACAGGTGCACCAGGTAGCCTTGGGGTAAAGATAGATTAAAGATCATGAATAATTACCTGCATTTCAGTGATAAGGCCCAGAAAGCTTCTCTTGCTTCCTTTTACCTCAGTGAATGCCCTCAGGCAATGCTTCTGGAGCCAGCTTACTCAATCTTTTCTCACCAGTAATGCCAGCCCTTTATTCCAGGTTTTGTTGTTATATTTAACCCATCATATGCACTTGAAATCTTGAGAAAACTTGGAAAGTAGGGGAAGGTTTTCACAATAAATGAAAAGGTTGCCATAATTCTACAACCAATATATAATGACTCTTAGTTCTTTAATTTACTTCCCAATTGACTATTTTCTATCGGAGTAAAATAATGTTGTATGCATGCTACTATGATGATATTAAATGGTGTCACTTGCTACATTTCAGGTATTGTTGGGTATGTGTGGTTACTATCATAAATGACTTTCCTGCTTTCTTTCACCCACCCATCTTTCACAGAAAAAGATACTTAATATCAAAGTTAATCAGGTAATAAAAATTTTAATCATGGTGAGATACTATTTCTTTTCTGTCAGATATCTCTTTGATTTGGGAACTAAAAAGGATACTAGAAAATGACATCCTTAGGAAGTAATATCCAGGAAGCTCAGCTTGGCCCACTACATAACACTGTGGCTGTTTGAGGAAAGTGATGATTTTTGAAGAGAGGACTACATTGCCTTCTCAGGTGCATCTCCTTTGCCCAGCTCCCATGGGATCAAATATGAATCCAGTGAGGGCTACAAGTTATATTTATGAGTTCAGAAACAGTGCAAGTCACTTGGCACAGCCTAAATAACTCCATCTCAAAGCAGTTGGTCAGTGCAACTGGTGGGCCTGTGGTCAAAACAAAGGTTACTCTTGTGCCACCAGCACAAAGGAGCCATTCTTAGAGAAGTCTGGTTATTCCTTGGTCCAGAGCCCTGAATTATCCTGTAGATGTGTCTGAATCAGAACAGAGTAAATACCAAGTCATCAGGAAAAGCTCATCACTACTCTCATTCCTCTCTCTCCTCTGGCTGCTCACCTAGTGAGCTCTGCAGCAATATACTTAGTAGCCCCAGCCAGGGTGTGATGGCCACCAATGTTATCACCAGGCTTAGACAGAGGAAGGCTTGATGTTATATTCTGACATACAGTGCCATATCTTTACCTGAGAATGGAATGGAATGACAAAGGATATCTGGATTATGGGCGTGAGAAAAGTTTCAGACAATTCTGAGTGAAAAATTAGTCCAATTCCGAAATGACCAAATTGTTCTGATTAGTTTGAAAAAAAGCACAACTGAGGCAGAAACTTTTCTGCATTTCTAGCTGAGAAAATTTAAAGATGGGGCTTGAATTACCAAGTGTTAATAGTATTTAAAAATGTTTTATGTTTCTATGAAAAATTGCTCTGTGACTACAAGAAAGTAAAACAAGAAAGAAGGAAGAAAGGGAGCATTGAGACAGAGTAAATAAAGTCAATGAAGGGAAGGAGAAAACAGTGACTATAGAGAGAAAAACCATGGGCTCAGTTCATTTTCCTCTTTAAAATCCAGAGCTGCCTGCCTCTAAAATTCAAAGTCTTGTCTATAACATCCTGGTGTTGTGCTTTCTGAGTGGGGCTTTCAGAACGTCCTTGGGGAAAGCCTATGATGCACTGCAAAGAGATGGGCATGTCTGGGGTCAATGCGCATCCAATGTGATAGTCCCAACTCACCACAGTATCAAGGAGTTGCAGCTGGACCCACAAGTACTAGGCTAACATATGCCTATTTCTCCCCCATGCTCAACCCAGGTATCTCCCTTCACAGATGTGGAACAAAATAACCTTTGCAGAAAATAATATTAGAGCTTAAACCTGAGCTATGTCTGGAAAGTCCATGGCATTCTGAGTGATCTATAATTTACTGAGCATTTGGTATATTCTAGTCCCTGTGCTAAGAGCCCATACATTCATGTCTTATATAATTCCATCATTAAAATAAGCACATAAGTCAAGTGTGTCTGTAATCTTCACTTTCAAAGTGAGGAAGCCAAGACTCTGCATTTAAGAGAGTTGCCTAAGGCCACATAGATAATAAAACTCAGTTGCCTCTGAAATAAAAGATGACATAACTTTAACCACAAACCATCATGGCCCCAAGACTGAGTATGAGAGTCAGGTTGGTAACTTCCAAGGAGGAAGTGAATTTAAATCTATCCTGATTCCAGATCATTTGTACTGCCCCTGGTATAGTTGGAGAGGTGTCACTCTTTTTCTTTTACTTTTCTTTCTTTTCTTTCTTTTCTTTTCTTTCTTTTTCTTTTTTTTTTTTTTTTTTTTTTTTTTTTTTTTTGAGATTGGGTCTCACTCTGTCACCCAGGCTGAAGTGCAGTGGCATGATCTCGGTTCACTGCAACCTCCACCTCCCGGACTCAGGTGATCCTCCCACCTCAGCCTCCCAAGTATCTGGAACCACCACGCCCAGCTAATTTTTTGTATTGTTAGTAGAGATGGAGTTTTGCCATGTTGCCCAGGCTGGTCTCGAACTCCTGAGCTCAAGTGACCCACCCATCTTGGCCTCCCAAACTGCTGGGATTACACTCTTTTTCTTAAGTGCATTCATGCATATGTGCACACACATACTCATATATTAACACAGACTGGTATGGGACAGTCTGAGTCTCATGTGATCCATAGTCAGCAGTTAACAATAGTTATTTCTGTACCCTTACCTATGGAAGATATTCAGTCAAAAGTGATACCTGCTAAGGTTTTCATGGGAACTTAACGTATCAGGAGCTTTTAACCTTAACCTTAAGATGTATTCACTTCAGGAGTCAAGCGTGTTCCAGAATGCTCACAGGATAGGTTTCATGTCTTTGTCTTCCAGTAATGCTTTGAATGTATTGTCATTAATCCATTCATGCCACAAAAAGTCATGGCACTCCTCTAATATGTGTCAGCCACTGTGCTATTCCTTGGAATTGCTATCATTATAATTACTACTGTCTTTTTTTTTTTTTTTTTGTAATGGTCAGTTTTAGTATAACAATATATCTCACTAGGATGAGTGCATTATGAGAGGGTACTGTACATTTTTCATCACTACATGTCTAGGTCTTAGACACATATGGGCATAGCTCTGAGTAGGCAATCAACAAATATTGGGGATTGAATGACAAATTTAATGGGGTGTATAGTGTATGTAAGAAATAAGGAAAACAGGAGCCCTGCCTGGCAAGATGGCTGAATAGGAACAGCTCCAGTCTGCAGCTCCCAGTGAGATCAATGCAGAAGGTGGGTGATTTTTGCATTTCCAACTAAGGTACCTGGTTCATCTCACTGGGACTGATTGAACACTGGGTGCAGCCCAAGGAGGGTGAGCCGAAGCAGAGTGGGGTGTCACCTCACCAGGGAAGTGCAAGGGGTCTGGGAGCTCCCTCTCCTAGCCAAGGGAAGCCATTAGGGACTGTACTGTGCACTTTGGCCCAGATACTGTGCTTTTCCTACAGTCTTCACAACCCACAGACCAGGAGATTCACTCTGGTGCCCATGCCACCATGGCCCTGGGTTTCCAGCACAAAACTGGGCAGCCATTTGGGCAGACACTGAGCTAGCCGCAGGAGTTTTTCAAACCCCAGTGGTGCCTGGAATGCCTGCAAGACAGAACCGTTCACTCCCCTGGAAAGGAGACTGAAGCCAGGGAGCCAAGTGGTCTGGCTCGGTGGGTCTCAACCCCACGGAACCCAGCAAGCTAAGATCCACTGGCTTGAAATTCTCGCTGCTACCACAGCAGTCTGAGCTCAATCTGGGATGCTCCAGCTTGGTGGGGTGAAGGGTGTCTGCCATTGCTGAGGCTTGAGTAGGTGGTTTCACCCTCACAGTGTAAACAAAGCTGCCTAGAAGTTCCATCTGGGAGGAGCCCAGCACACCTCACTCAGCCAGGCCACTGCAGTCAGACTGCCTCTCCAGATTCCCTCCTCTCTGGAGGGCGCATCTCTGAAAACAAGGCAGCAGCCCCATTCAGGGACTTATAGATAAAACACCCACCTCCCTGAGACAGAGCACCTGGGGGAAGGGGTGGTTGGGGGCACAGCTTCAGCAGACTTAAACGTTCCTACATGTCAGCTCTGAAGACAGCAGCGGATCTCCCAGCACAGCGTTCGAGCTCTGATAAGGGAAAGACTATCTCCTCAAGTGGGTCCCTGACCCCCATGTATCCTTACTGGGAGGGCCGACAGACACCTCAAACAGGAGAGCTCTGGCTGGCATCTGGCAGGTGCCCCTCTAGGAAGAAGCTTACAAAGGAAGGAACAGACAGCAATCTTTGCTGTTCTGCAGCCTCTGCTGGTGATAACCAGGCAAAAAGGGTCTGATGTGGACCCCCAGCAAACTCCAGCAGACCTGCAGCAGAGGGGCCTGACTGTTAGAAGGAAAACTAACAAAGAGAAAGTAATAGTGTCATCATCAACAAAAAGGATGTCAATTCAGAGACCCCAGCCTAAGGTCACTGACTTCAAAGACCAAAGGTAGATAAATCCACGAAGATGGGGAGAAATCAGCACAAAAAGGCTGAAAATTCCAAAAACCAGAATGCCTCTTCTCCTCCAAAGGATCACAACTCCTCTCCAGCAAGGGAACAAAACTGGATGGAGAATGAGTTTGATAAATTAACAGAAGTAGGCTTCAGAAGGTGGGTAATAACAAACTCCTCTGAGCTAAAGGAGCATGTTGTAACCCAATGCAAGGAAGCTAAGAACCTTAAAAAAGGATAGATGAATTGCTAACTAAAATAACCAGTTTAGAGAAGAAAATAAATGACCTGATGGAGCTGAAAAACACAGCACAAGAACTTTGTGAAGCATACACAAGAATCAACAGCTGAATGGATCAAGTGGAAGGAAAGATATCAGAGATTGAAGATCAACTCAAAGAAATAAAGTGAGAAGACAAGATTAGAGAAAGAAGAGGGAAAAGAAACAAACAAAGCCCCCAAGAAACATGGGACTATGTGAAAAGACCAAATCTGTGTTTGATAAGTGTACCTGAAAGTGACAGGAAGAATGAAACCAAGTTGGAAAACACTCCTCAGGATATTATCCAGGAGAACTTCCCCAACCTAACAAGGCAGGCCAACGATCAAATTCGGGAAATACAGAGAACACCACAAAGATACTCTTCAAGAAGAGCAACCCCAAGACACACAATCGTCAGGTTCACCAAGGCTGAAATGAAGGAATAAAATATTAAGGTCAGTCAGAAAGAAAGGTTGGGCTACCCACAAAGGGAATCCCATCAGACTAACAGTGGATCTCTTGGCAGAAACCCTACAAGCCAGAAGAGAGTGGGGGCCAATATTCAACATTCTTAAAGAAAAGAATTTGCAACCTAGAATTTCATATCCAGCCAAACTAAGCTTCATAAGAGAAGGAGAAATAAAATCCTTTACAGACAAGCAAATGCCGAGAGATTTTGTCACCACCTGGCCTGCCTTACAAGAGCTCCTGAAGGAAGCACTAAACATGGTAAGGATCAACCAGTACCAGTTACTACAAAAATGTACCAAATTGTAACGACCATCGACACTATGAAGAAACTGAATCAACTAATGGGCAAAATAACCAGCTAGGATCACAATGACAGGATCAAATTTACACATAACAATATTAACCTTAAGTGTAAATGGGCTAACTGCCCCAATTGAAAGACACAGATTGGCAAATTGGATAAAGAGTCAAGACCTATCAGTGTGCTGTATTCAGATGCATCTCACGTGCAAAGACACACATAGGCTCAAAAGAAAGGGATGGAGGAATATTTACAAAGCAAATGGAGAGCAAAAAAGAAAGCAGGGGTTGCAATCCTAGTCTCTGATAAAACTGACTTTAAACCAACAATGATCAAAAAAGACAAAGATGGGCATCACATAATGGTAGAGGGATCAATGAAACAAAAAGAGCTAACTATCCTAAATATATATGCACCCAAATACAGGAGCACCCAGATTCGTAAAGCAAGTTCATAGAGACCTACAAAGAGACTTAGACTCCCACACAATAATAGTGGTAGACTTTAACACCTCAGTGCGAATATTAGAAAGATCAATGAGACAGAATATTAACAAGAATATCCAGGACTTCACTCAGCTCTGGACCAGGCAGACCTAATATACATCTGCAGAACTTTCCACCCCAAATCAACAGAATATACATTCTTCTCAGTACCACATTGCACTTATTCTAATACTGACCATATAAATGGAAGTAAAACACCCCTCAGCAAATGCAAAAGAACATAAATCATAACAAACAGTCTCTCAGACCACAGTGCAATTAAATTAGAAGGTAGGATTAAGACACTCACTCAAAACCACATAACTACATGGAAACTGAATAACCTGCTCCTGAATGACTACTGGGTAAATAGCAAAATGAAGGCAGAAGTAAAGATGTTCATTAAAAACAATGAGAACAAAGACACAACGTACCAGAATCTCTGGGACACAGTTAAAACAGTGTTTAGAGGGAAATTTATAGCACTAAATGCCCATAAAAGCAAACAGGAAAGATCTAAAATCAACACCCTAACATCACATTTAAAACAACTAGAGAAGTAGGAGCAAATAAATTCAAAAGCTAGCAGAAGTTAAGAAATAACTAAGATCAGAGAACTGAAGGGGATAGAGACATGAAAAACCCTTCAAAAAAATTAATGAATCCAGAAGCTGGATTTTTGAAAAGATAAAAAATATAGACCACTAGCCAGACTAATACAGAAAAAAAAAAAAAAAAAGAGAGAGAAGAATCAAATAGATGCAATAAAAACTGATAAAGGGGATATCACTGCTGATCCCACAGAAATACAAACTACTATCAGAGAATATTATAAACATTGCTATGCAAATAAACTAGAAAATCCAGAAGAAATGGGTACGTTCCTCGAAGCATACACCCTCCCATGACTAAACCAGGAAGAAGTCGAAACCCTTAAGAGACCAATAACAAGGTCTGAAATTGAGGTGGCAATTAATAACCTACCAACCATAAAATGTCCAGGACCAGACACATTCACAGCCAGATTCTACCAGAGGTACAAAGAAGAGCTGGTACCATTCCTTCTGAAACTATTCCAAACAATAGAAAAGGAGGGACTCCTCCCTAACTCATTTTATGAGGCCAGCATCATCCCAATACCAAAACCTGGCAGAGACACAACAAAAAAAGAAAATTTCAGGCCAATATCCCTGATGAACATCGATGCAAAAATCCTCAATAAAGTACTGGGAAACCAAATCCAGCAGCACATGAAAAAGCTTATCCAACACAGTCAAGTCAGCTTCATCCCGGGGTTGCAAGGCTGATTCAACATAAGCAAATCAATAAACGTAATCCATCACATAAACAGAACCAAAGACAAAAACCACATGATTATCTCAATAGATGCAGAAAAGACCTTCCATAAAATTCAACAGCCCTTCATGCTAAAAACTCTCAATAAACTAGGTATTAATGGAAGATATCTCAAAATAATAAGAGCTATTTATGACAAACCCACAGCCAATGTCATACTGAATGGGCAAAAACTGGAAGCATTCCTGTTGAAAACCGGCACAAGATAAGGATGCCCTCTCTCACCACTTCTATTTAACATAGTATTGGAAGTTCTGGCCAGGGCAATCAGGCAAGAGAAAGAAATAAGGGGTATTCAATTAGGAAAAGAGGAAGTCAAATTGTCCCTGTTTGCAGAGGACATGAATGTATATTTAGAAAACCCCACCATCTCAGTCCAAAATCTCCTTAAGCTGATAAACAACTTCAGCAAAGTGTCAGGATACAAAATCCATGTACAAAAATCACAAGCATTCCTATACACCAATATAACAGATCAACGGAGAGCCAAATCATGAGTAAACTCCAATTCACAATTGCTACAATGAGAATAAAATACCTAGGAAGACAGCTTACAATGGATGTGAAGCACCTCTATAAGGATAACTAAAAACCAGTGCTCAAGGTAATCAGACAGGACACAAACAAATGTAAAAATATTCCATGCTCATGGCTAGGAAGAATCAATATCGTCAAAATGGCCATACTGCCCAAAGTAATTCATAGATTCAATGCTATGCCCATCAAGCTACCATAGACTGTCCTCACAGAATTGGAAAAAACTCCTTTCAATTTCATATGGAACCAAAAAAGAGCCCGTATAGCCAAGACAATCCTAAGCAAAAACAACAAAGCTGGAGGCATCACACTACCTAACTTCATACTATACTATAAGGCTGCATTAACCAAAACAGCATGGTACTGCTACCAAAACAGATATATAGACCACTGGAACATAACAGAGGCCTCAGAAATAACTCCACACATATACAACCATCAGATCTTTGACAAAACAAGCAATGGGGAAAGGATTCCCTATTTAATAAATGGTGTTGGGAAAACTGGCTAGCCATATGCAGAAAGCCGAAACTGGATCCCTTCCTTATACATTATACAAAAATTAACTCAAATGATTTAAAGACTTAAACGTAAGACCTAAAACCATAAAAACCCTAGAAGAAAACCTAGGCAATACCATTTAGGACATAGGTATGGGCAAAGACTTCATGACTAAAACACCAAAAACAACGGTAACAAAAGCCAAAATTAACAAATGAGATCTAATTAAATTAAAGAGCTTCTGCACAGCAAAAGAAACTATCATCAGAGTGGACAGGCAACATACAGAATGGGAGAAAATTTTTTGTGATCTACCCATCTGACAAAAGGCTCATATCCAGAATCTACAAAGAACTTAAACAAATTTACAAACAAACAAACAAACAAAAAAACCAACTTCATCAAAAAGTGGGCAAAGGATATGAACAGACACTTCTCAAAAGAAGACATTTATGCAGCCAACAAACATATGAAAAAAAGTTGATCATCACTGGTCATTAAAGAAATGCAAATCAAAACCACGATGAGATACCATCTCATGTCAGTTAGAATGGCGATCATTAAAATGTCAGGAAACAACAGATGCTGGAGAGGATGTGGAGAAATAGGAACGCTTTTCCACTGTTAGTTGGAGTGTAAATTAGTTCAGTCATTCTGGAAGACAGCGTGGTGATTTGTCAAGGATCTAGAACTAGAAATACCATTTGACCCAGCAATCCCATTACTGGGTATATACCCAAAGGATTATAAATCATTCTATTGTAAAGACACATACACATGTATTTTTATTGCAGCACTATTTCCTACTTTTGCTATCTCTCTTCATTCATGAAGTTTCTTTGGAGATAGACCTAGCTTATCCTCCAGGAAAGTATTTTGCATAAGGCCAGTTACTCAGTACTCTTAAGTTTCTCTAAACTGAAAATAATTTTTAAAGTGCCTGGGTTCCCTAAAACATTAAAAATAAGACCCATTAACCATATGATTAATTATATGATCCAGTGATCCTAATTCTGGGTAAATATCCAAAAAAAAAAAAACAAAAAAAAAAAACCGAAAGCAAGGTCTCACAGTGATATTTGTACACTCACGTTCATAGCAGCATTATGCACAATAGCCAAAAGGTGAAAGTAACCCAAGTGTTTATCAATGAATAAATGGATAAACAAGATGTGGTATTTACATACAATCGATTTTTTTTTTTTTTTTTTTTTTTTTTTTTTTTGTGAGACAGTCTCACTCTGTCACCCAGGCTGGAGTGCAGTGGCGCGATCTCGGCTCACTGCAACCTCTGCCTCCCAGGTTCAAGCAATTATCCTGTCTCAGCCTCCCAAGTAGCTGGGATTACAGGCACCCGCCACCATGTCTGGCTAATTTTTTTTTTGTATTTTTAGTACAGATGGGCTTTCACCGTGTTAGCCAGGCTGGTTTCGAACTCCTGATCTCAAGTGAGCCGCCTGCCTCAGCCTCCCAAAGTGTTAGGATTACAGGCATGAGTCACCACACCTGGCCTTAATGGAATATTATTCAGCTTTAAAAATGTAGGAAATCCTGTCATATGCTACAAAGTGGATGAAACTTGAGGACATTATTCAGTCCCCAAAAGAAAAATACGGTATGACTCCAGTTATATGCAGTGTCTAACGTAATTAAATTCATAGAAAATAGAATGGTGGCTACCGGGGCCAAAAGGAGAGGAAAGTGGAGAATTGTTCTTTAATGCATACGGAGTTTCAATTTTGCAAGATGAAAAAGTTCTGGAGATCTGTCACACAACAATGTAAATATACTTAACACTACCTAAGTGTACACTTAAAAATGATTAAAATGGTAAATTTTTATATTATCTGGTCTTTACCCCGATTTTTAAAAAAAGTCCCTAGACCTCATGTTTCTTTCTAGCTGCACCTGTTTTGGAAGAACTTTCCATGATCACCAACATCTCTTCTTTATCTCCCACTCCCTCTTCAACCCACTACCATCTGACTTCTGCCCTTGTTCAGGTTGTCAATGACCATTCTACTAAACCTGCTCTTGCTAAGGTTGTCAACCTCCCTATATGTTTATGCTTAGTATACTCAACTGAGAGTACTGGGTTCTGCTCACCACTTTTTTCTAGAAGCTCTTACATCCTTTGGTTTCTGTGAGGCTCTGCCTTGTTCTTTGACAGACAACTGACAACTTTTTTTAAAGTCTTTTTTTTTTCCTGCCTTTTTTCCTTCATAAATGCTTGACCTGCTGCTTTTTGTGTCTTTACAGTTCTTTATAGATTTCTTATAAAAGCTCAACTAAACCTGAAGTACCAACTATCAAACTTATC
The DNA here is from genome assembly GCF_047675955.1 of Chlorocebus sabaeus. Classification (NCBI taxonomy): domain Eukaryota; kingdom Metazoa; phylum Chordata; class Mammalia; order Primates; family Cercopithecidae; genus Chlorocebus; species Chlorocebus sabaeus. Next base: position 76,750,068 of record NC_132933.1, on the reverse strand, counting down.
TCCGATCAGATCTCCCTCTGCCTGGTCAATTCTATCTGAATGCCCCATAGGCTCTTCTAAACTTAACTTCTCAAATTAAACTCATCATCCCTCCTCTGTGTTCCCTTGCTCAACGATATTTATCCCCAAATCCTATTCTGAAATCTGGGAGTCATAGTGGAATCCTAATTCTCCTTTATCCTCTACATGAAATTAGTCAAAAAGTCCTGTTGATTATAAGCCCCATTAATTCTCAAAATTCATCTCAACTGTCACTGCTTTAGTTTAGATTTTCATCACCCACTGCCTTCAAGCTGGCGTCTCTGTCTCCAATTTCGTCTTCCTCAAATTAATCTTCCATGTTGTGTTACAGAGATCAAAAAAGTTAAGTCTGACCATGAAGCTGGCCTACTTAAAAATCTTCAGTAGCTTACTGTTGCTCTAAGGGTAAACTCTCTACTCCCTAACATTCAGCATACCAAAGGCCCTGTGCTCCCTCGATGACTCCACTCTGGATTCAGCTATACTGTTTTTGTAATTCCCAGCAAGGTGCCATTAATGGCTTTGTTTGTGCTCTTCCCTCTGCCTGGACTGTCTTTCCCTGTCTGCTTGGCTAAGCTCCCTTCATAATTTGGCTTAGGTATCCCCCATTCATGCTCCCACAACATCCGATGCTATGCTGTGAGCACTACTGTGTCCAGTCCCTCACTATATCTAGTTCTTCCAAGGCAGGCACTAAATTCTTCATCCCTGCACTCCGCGCCCTAGTACCATGCCTTTTCGTGAATCACTCCCTGGTTGGGGGTACTGGGGTGTATGTATATGCGCATGTGCGTATATGCGCACTTGAATAGAGAGTGAATTTGAATTTTGTCTGGGCACACGGCGCAGTGAAGACACGAAAGGGGCACTATTTTAACTCAACCTTTTCCCGTGATCACCACCGAAATTACTGATCAGTCAATCACCTCAGATCTCTCAAGCAGTCCAGCCTACGCACCAGTACTCCACCTCTGCGCCTGCGCGGGGAGGGTAAGGCGGAGCCAGCAACTTCCTCAGCGGGAGGGAGAGTGCACTGTGGAGCCGCCAGTTGTGAACGACTCTGATCCGGCTCAGCTTTCCAATCAGCTGCGGAAGGACCCACGCTTTCTGGTTTGCAAAATGGCGGCCACCAGTGGAACTGATGAACTGGTGAGACGCTGTTCTGGGGTCGGGTGAGTGGGGAGGTCGAGCCAGGTGGAGCCTTTTTTTTTCTTTTTTGAGACAGGGTGTCACTCAGTCGCCCAGGCTGGAGCGCAGTGGTGGGATCACGGCTCACTGCAGCCTCGACCTCCGGGATTCAGGTCTTCCGCCCACCTCAGCCTCCCGAGGAGCTGGGACTACGGGCCCGTGCCACCACGCCCAGCTAACTTTTTTTGTATTTTTTGTAGAGACGGGGTTTCGCCATGTCACCCAGGCTGGTCTCAAACTCCTGGGCTCAGGCGATCCGCCCGCCTCCAGCCTCCCAAAGTGCTGGGATTACAGGCACGAGCCACCGTGCCCGGCCTTGGGTGGAGCCTTGAACTCTTTTTCCCCCTTTCTAGGTTTCCGGGGAGTTGGTGTCTGTGGCACATGCGCTTTCTCTCCCAGCAGAGTCGTATGGCAACGATGTGAGTATGACTCACCCACAGCTCCCACCCACTCAGCTAGCCTGGGATCTCTGCAGCACCTGCCGCTAAGTTACAACTTCATGTCCTGATAATCTACCGCAGACCCTCTCCGCTTACACCACAAACCGCACCTGCGTTCAATTCGTTTTAATCTTAGTACACAAACGCAGGATTAACGCCTGTGAAAGTGGTTCCCCAAGTTGGCCACACTTTAGAATTACTGGGGAACTTTTAAACATCCCGCTGCCTAGATTGCTGTTCATACCATCTAAATCAGAATGTCTGGGGAATGAGAGCCAAGAATCAGTATTTTTAAAGGGTCTCTGAGGGATTCCATTGTGCAGCAAAGTTGGAGTGGCTTATGTGTGTCTGGTTTAGAAAATTACTGAGAAAGTATATGACGTATTTTCCAAAACAAGACAAGGGGATGTGAGAATAGTAAAAACACCCAAATAAGAATGTGATACATATAATGAGTGGGTCAGGCCATAAGATCCAAATAATTTAGCTGAAGGAGAAATCCCTAAGGGGTCAAGGCAGTAGAAGACTTGACTGAGGAAATGGAGCTTTAACTGTATCCTCCAAGTGTAGGTGGACAAAGGACATGGACTGGCAGGTAGGAAAAGTGCATGGTCTAAGGCATGGAGATAACAAATGCAAATGGCTTTTTCTGGAGTCAGTGAAATAGCTCGGTCTTGTTGGAATGGGAGATTCCAGTGGAACAGGTGGGTGCTTGGTAAGACTTATTGTAACCTTGATCTGTTTCATGTGCTAATTCATTTCTAGGTGTTACAGTATGGGGAATTGGCTGGCAAACAAAAATGATTACGACATGCTTCAATCTTAAAAATGAAAAGTAATTTTCATCTTGATTCTTTGTTCACCCAACAACTCAGTGGAATTGATGGGTGTATTATTTCAGTTTTACAATGATTTAACTCAATCCCGAGAAGGTGATTTGTCTACTGTTTTATTTAGTCTCCCAGCTTTCACTAGCAGCTGGGAAAAGATAGGCAGTGGCTCACTGTGTTCATTACACTGTGTAGATAGCTTCTTTTGGTTGTCATACGGACAAAAGAATTATTGTCCAAATTTATTACTCCAGTTTTTATCATTTGACAGTAACATCAAGTTTGGTAGCCCTCTTGAGCATTAACTAGACATCCACATACTTCCTTAATTTGTTATTCAGTAGTAGGATGGGGAGATTTATGACCTGGCATTCTTCACTCCTTTGCAGCCTGATATTGAGATGGCTTGGGCCATGAGAGCAATGCAACATGCTGAAGTCTATTACAAGGTGAGTTGTCTGTCTTCATCATTAAGCAGAATTAAACATGTAATTATAGTATATGATGCTCTGCTTATCACTATTCTCAGCAAGTTAAACAGTTGTGTTTTGGAGATAGTTTTTATTAATGTAAGTTCTTACCCACAGACAACAGAGGAGTGAAGGCAAATTTGTTTCTACAATGAGTTCTGCTGCTTTACCCAGTGTTGTAATGCTAACTGACAAAAGGGCGTCTGGCCCATACATAGTAGGCACTTAATAAATGTTTGTTGAATGAATGAGCAATCCATGGAGGGCAATAGCCAGGCAGTACTATGGTTAAATAAGCCAACTGCCAGATTGGTGGAAGGGATTGTAATAATATGTTATGGCCTTAAACTGTCATGATTTCATCCAGGATGTAGGCTGTCGACACTTCTTGAAGAGATCTTCTACCCTGAGAACCATAAAGGTTTTCTGGCGGGAATGGGGAAGATAGAAGTATAGTAAATTACAAACTAGCATCTGTATGTTGTCTTACTGTTTGGTAGCTGATTTCATCAGTTGACCCACAGTTCCTGAAACTCACCAAAGTAGATGACCAAATTTACTCTGAGTTCCGGAAAAATTTTGAGACCCTTAGGATAGATGTATTGGACCCAGAAGAACTCAAGTCAGAATCAGCCAAAGAGGTAAAAATTCTCTTTCTTAAATATTACTTAGCATTTAACCAATAATTTTTGATTGCGAATATGTTTTTTTACATTTAAGCTCTTTTTTTTGTTTAAGAAAAATATGTGAAGAACCAGAACTACTTTTCTAGTTTTAATCAACTAAGTTAGGAAATGAATGTTTTTCCAGTTTATGGACTTTTCATGTTGTTGAGTCTATTTTTTTCTCCTTTTTGTCTTGGATATTTTAAATCTCCACCCATCAGCCCTTTCAGAGGAGGATGGATCAGTTTATTTAAGTCGTATAGCCAGAAGACTTGGATGGGGAGTGGCAAATAGGGTATAGGAAGGTGTTTTGATTCTCTGGATTTAAGTTCATGTGATTACAGGCCATGGATAACTGGAAAACTTCTGTTTTTCATTGCTTATGTGATTATCCTATACTTTGATAGGATACTAACACTTTTATAGTTAGGAAAAAAAATTTTTCCTTGAGAGTAAACCCTTGGCTAATGAAGAATCTAAAGTTTTTTTTTTTTTTTTTTTTTTTTTTTTTTTTAATATAGGGTCTCACTCTGTTGCCCAGGCCATCTCAGCTCACTACAACCTCCACCTCTCAGGCTCAAGCAGTCCTCCTGCTTCAGCTTCCCTAGTAGGTGGGACTGCAGGTATATGCTACCATGCCCAGCTAATATTTTGTATTTTTTGGTAGAGGCGGGGTTTCACCTTGTTGACCAGGCTGGTCTTAAACTCCTGAGCTCAAGCAATCTGCCTGCCTCGGCCTTTCAAAGTGCTGGGATTATAGGCACGAGCCACCGCACCCAGCCAAGAATCTACACTTTTAACTTCTAGCAGGCAGTTAGTGATCTTTGTCTTTGGAAAATTGTCACTACTGAATGGACTTCTTTATTAAAATCATTTGTGTTTTAGTGGGGATAGAAGACCATTTTGGGCTGAACTGACCAATAACTTCAAAACAATTTACTTAAGAAATCATATTTTAATTCTGCAGCAAAGGATTTATATATTTTTCAAGTAAAATATTGTTCATCTTGGGAAATACCAGTCTAAAGACACAGTAGGTAGCACAAAAACGCATTGCTAGTTTCACTGTGAAACCAACAATCACCTCATTCCTAGTCTCACTGTGATTATTTTCCTTACCGGGGAAATGGAAGTCCCTCTCCTGGCCTTAGTACATCAACCTCTTGCATTTGTCAGCTAAAGCATTGTATTTGTCTTTATAGAAGTGGAGGCCATTCTGCTTGAAGTTTAATGGGATTGTTGAAGACTTCAACTATGGTACTTTGCTGCGACTAGATTGTTCTCAGGGCTACACTGAGGAAAACACCATCTTTGGTGAGTTTCTTCCCTCTGGAATTGTTTCTCTATAAGGAGACTGAACAGTCTGGTTTTACTGATGAATCAGTTACACGTATAGTTAGGTCACCTTATCTTGTTTCATCTTTAAAGATCTTGTTGCTATTTTTTATGTAACTTGAAGATAGTTAAGTATTTTCAATCTCATTAATATGAGATTGGAATTAAAGGTCTCTGAAGTTTATGACTATACTCGAATGGTTTGCATGTTATTTCAATTTTGTCAGATTTCCAGCATATTTAGGGAGCAGGCCAGGCACAGTGTCTCATGCCTTGTAATCCTAGCACTTTGGGAGGCTGACATGGGCGGATCACTTGAGCTGCGGATTTTGAGACCAGCCTGGGCAACATAGGGAGACCCCATCTCTACAAAAACATTTAAAAAATTAGCCAGGTGTAGTTGTAGTGGTGAGTGTTTGTAGTTCCAGCTATTCAGGAGACTGAGGCAGGAGGATTGCTTGAACCGGGGAAATTGAGGCTGCAGTAAGCTGTGATTGTGCCACTGCAGTCCAGCCCTGGTCATCAGAGTGAGACCCTGTCTCAAAAAAAAGAGATTTAGGGAATAAACTGAGAGTAGGATGATAATCAATCCTGTTCATTTTTCAGCCCCCAGGATACAATTCTTTGCCATTGAAATTGCTCGGAACCGGGAAGGCTATAACAAAGCTGTTTATATCAGTGTTCAGGACAGAGAAGGCGAGAAAGGAGTCAACAATGGAGGAGAAAAAAGAGCTGACAATGGAGAAGAAGAGAACACCAAGAACAGAGGAGAGAAAGGAGCTGATAGTGGAGGAGAAAAACAGGAAGGAATCAACAGAGAAGACAAAACTGACAAAGGAGGAGAAAAAGAGAAAGAAGCTGACAAAGAAATCAACAAAAGTGGTGAAAAAGCTATGTAAGGTATACAGGGAACAGCACTCTAGAAGCTTTGACTTAATTGAGTCTACAAGTGCCACGGTGCTACTTGCACAGACCCCTTTGGTGAAATGTAAATTCATGTACAATTGAAGGATACTCAGGAGGACATCTTTCTAGTCTAACAGTCAGGAACTGCTCTGGTCATTCCCTTGTATGAACTGGTCTAAAGACTATTAGTGGGGTGTTAATTGATTTTTCCTGGTATACTGTTTCTTGGATGACACCACTGGTCAAGTAAGAAATTTGTAAATAAATTTCTTTTGATTCTTATTATCTATATCTGTGACTGATTTTAAAAAGGTATTTGACACTTGAAATTTTTTCAAATATATAATCTCATCACCATGTCTTATATATAATAATTTACTCCTGTTTCTTACTGCATCTCACTGTTTCCTGTAGTAAAGTTCTCTAAACTTGTTAAGTTATACCCGGTGTCGGGATTAGAAGTCCTTACGTAAGAATTGACTCTTAATCTCTGAGTGACTATAACTCCCTGATTTCTTTGCTATATATGACTAAAGATTTGATAAATATCTGCAGCCTGAACCTGTCAGACTAGTGAATGCAGCCCAGTTCATATTAGAAGAATTAGAAGAGCAAGAGACTGGACATGCTTCAGTATTTGCTTTTCTTTTGGTAGCCAGAATGTTGCCTGAAAGCTAGCAAAAAAAAAAAAAAAAGGAAAACCAGAGTGGCTACGCTTTTTTTTTTTTTTTTTTTTTTTTTTTTTTTTTTTTTTTTTTTTGTGACGGAGTCTCACTCTGACTTCCAGGCTGGAGTGCAGTGGCACGATCTCAGCTCACTACAACCTTGGCCTCCTGGGTTCAAGTGATTCTCCTGCCTTAGCCTCCCAAGTAGCGGGGACTACAGGCGCGTGCCACCACACCCAGCTAATTTTTTGTATGTTTAGTAGAGACGGGTATTCTGTGAAGAAAGTGGATGGTAGCTTGATGGGGATAGCATTAAATCAAGAAATTACTTTGAGCAGTATGGCCATTTTCACTACATTGATTTTTTTCTCTCCATGAGCATGGAATGTTTTTCCATCTGTTTGTGTCCTCTCTTATTTTCTAGAGCAGTGGTTGGTTGTTCTCCTTGAAGAGGTCCTTCACATCCCTTGTAAGTTGTATTCCTAGGTATTTTATTCTCTTTGTAGCAATTGTGAATGGTAATTCACTCATGATTTGTCTGCTTGTCTATTTTTGGTTTATTGGTGATTTTTGCACATAGATTTTGTATCCTGAGACTTTGCTGAAGTTGCTTATCAGCTTAAGGAGATTTTGGGCTGAGATGTTGGAGTTTTCTAAATATACAATCATGTCATCTGCAGACAGAGACAATTTGACTTCCTGTCTTCCTATTTGAAAATGCTTTATTTCTTTCTCTTGGCTGATTGCCCTGACCAGAGCTTCCAATACTACGTTGAATAGGAGTGGTGAGAGAGGCCATCCTGGTGTTGCGCCGATTTCCAAAGGGGATGCTTCCAGCTTTCATCCATTCAGTATGATATTGGCTGTTGGATTATCATAAATAGCTCTTATTATTTTGAGATATGTTCCATTTCCATCAATACCTAGTTTATGGAGAGTTTTTAGCATGAAGGAGTGTTGAATTTTATGGAAGGTCATTTCTGGATCTAATGAGATAATCATGTGTTTTTTGTCATTGGTTCTGTTTATGTGATGGATTACATTTATTGATTTGCATACATTGAACCAGCCTTGCAACCCTGGGATGAAGCCGACTTGATCGTGGTGGATAAGCTTTTTGATGTGCTGCTGTATTCGGTTTGCCAGTATTTTATTGAGGATTTTCCCATCAATGTTCCTCAGGGATATTGGCCTAAAATTGTCTTTTTTTGTTGTGTCTCTGCCAGGCTTTGGTATGTTGGCCTCATAAAATGAGTTAGGGAGGAGTCCCTCTTTTTCTGTTGTTTGGAATAGTTTCAGAAGGAATGGTACCAGTTCTTGGTACCTCTGGTAGAATCTGGCTGTGAATCTGTCTGGTCCTGGACTTTTTTTGGTTTCTAGGCTATTGATTACTGCCTCAATTTCAGACCTTGCTATTGGTCTATTCAGGGATTCGACTTCTTCCTGGTTTAGACTTGGGAGGGTGTATGTGTCCAGGAATTTATCCATTTCTTCTAGGTTTTCTAGTTTATTTGCATAGAGGTCTTTTTAGTATTCGCTGATGGTAGTTTGTATTCCTGTGCGATCAGTGGTGATATCCCCTTTATCATTTTTTATTGCGTCTATTTGATTCTCTCTCTTTTCTTCTTTATTAGTATGGCTAGTAGTCTATTTTGTTGATCTTTTCAAAAAAGCAGCTCCTGGATTCATTGATTGTTTGAAGGGTTTTTTGTTTCTCTGTCATCTTCAGTTCTGCTCTGATCTTAGTTATTTCTTGTCTTTAGTTATCTTTTGAATTTGTTTTATCTTCCTTCTCTAGTTATTTTAATTGTGATGTTAGAGTGTCAAGTTTAGATCTATCCTGCTTTCTCTTGTGGGCATTTAGTGCTATAAATTTCTCTCTAAATACTGTTTTGGCTGTCTCCCAGAGATCCTGGTAAAGTTGTGTCTTTTTTCTCATTGGTTTCAAAGAACATCTTTATTTCTGCCTTCTTTTTGTTATTTTCCCAGTAGGCATTCAAGAGCAAGTTGTTCAGTTTCCATGTAGTTGTGTGGTTTTGAGTGAGTTTCTTAATCCTACCTTCCAATTTGATTGCACCGTGGTCTCAGAGACTGTTTGTTATGATTTTCATTCTTTTGCATTTGCTGAGGAGTTTTTACTTCCAATTATGTGGTCAATTTTAGCATAAGTGTGATGTGGTTCTGAGAAGAATATATTTTCTGTTGATTTGGGGTGCAGAGTTCTGCAGATGTCTATTAGGTCTGCTTGTTCCAGAACTGAGTTCAAGCCCCGAATAATCTTGTTAATTTTCTGTCTCATTTATCTTTCTAATATTGACAGTGGGGTGTTAAAGTCTACCACTATTATTCTGTGGGAGTCTAAGTCTTTGTAGGTCTCTGTGAATTTGCTTCATGAAACTGGATGCTCATTATTGGGTGCATATCTATTTAGGATAGCTAGCTCTTTTTGTTGCATTGATCCCTTTACCATTATGTAATACCCTTCTTTGTGTCTTTTGGTCTTTGTTGGTTTAAAATCCGTTTTATCAGAGACTAGCATTGGAACCCCTGCTTATCTTTGCTTTCCATTTGCTTTGTAAATATTTCTTCATCCCTTTATTTTGAGCCTGTGTGTCCTTGCACGTGAGATGGGTCTCCTGAATTCCGCACACTGATGGGTCTTGACTCTATCCAATTTGCCAGTCTGTGTCTTTTAATTGGGGGCATTTAGCCAGTTTACATTTAAGGTTCATATTTTTAATGTGTGAAATTGATTCTGTCTTTATGATGCTGGCTGGTTATTTTGCCCGTTAGTTGATGCAGTTTCTTCATAGTGTCGATGGCCTTTACAATTTCGTATGTTTTTGCAGTGAGTAGTACCGGTTGATCCTTTCCATGTTTAGTGCTTCCTTCAGGAGCTCTTGTAAGGCACACCTGGTGGTGACAAAATCTCTCAGCACTTGCGTGTCTGTAAAGGATTTTATTTTCTTTTTCACTTATGAAGCTTAGTTTGGCCGGATATGAAATTCTGGGTTGAAAATTCTTTTAAGAATGTTGAGTACTGCCCTCTACTCTCTTCTGGCTTGTAGCATTTCTGCAGAGAGATCCAGTGTTAATCTGATGGGTTTCCCTTCGTGGGTAACCTGACCTTTCTCTCTGGCTGCCCTTAACATTTTTTCCTTCATTTCAACCTTGGTGAACCTGACGATTATGTGTCTTGGAGTTGCTCTTCTCCAGGAGTATCTTAGTGGTGTTCTCTGTATTTCTTGCTCATTTGGGAAAGTTCTCCTGGATAGTATCCTGAAAAGTGTTTTCCAACTTGGTGCCATTTTCCCCATCACTTTCAGGTACACCAATCAATCATAGGTTTGGTCTTTTCACATAATCCCATATATCTTGGAGTCTTTGTTTACTTCTTTTCATTCTTTTTTCTCTCATCTTGTCTTCACACTTTAAATTGATCTTCAATCTCTGATAGCCTTTCTTTTGCTTGATCTATTTGACTATTGATCCTTGTGTATGCTTCACGAAGTTCTCGTGCTGTGTTTTTTAGCTCCATCAGGTCATTTATGTTCTTCCCTAAACTGGTTATTCTAGTTAGCAATTCCTCTAAACTTTTTTCAAGATTCTTAGCTTCCTTGCATTGGGTTAGAACATGCTTCTTTAGCTCAGAGGAGTTTATTATTACCCACCTTCTACAGCCTACTTCTGTCAGTTTGTCAAACTCATTCTCCATCTAGTTTTGTTCCCTTGCTGGGGAGGAGTTGTGATCCTTTGAAGGAGAAGCAGCATTCTGGTTTTTGGAATTTTCAGCCTTTTGTGCTGGTTTTTTCTCCTCTTTGTGCATTTATCTACCTTTGCTCTTTGATGTTGGTGAGCTTTGGATGAGGTTTCTGTCTAGACGTCCTTTTTGTTGCTGTTGATGCTATTCCTTTCTGTTTTTTAGTTTTCTTTCTAACAGTCAGCCCCCTCTCCTGCAGGTCTGCTGTAGTTTGCTAGAAGTCCACTCCAGACTCTTATCTGCCTGGATATCACCAGCAGAGGCTGCAGAACAGCATAGATTGCTGCCTCTTCCTTCTTCTGGAAGCTTCATCCCAGAGGGCACCCGCCAGATGCCAGCCGGGGCGCTCCTATATGAAGTGTCCATCAACCCCTGCTGGGAAGTGTCTCCCAGTCAGGACGCACAGGGATCAGGAACCCACTTGAGGAGGCAGTCTGTTTCTTAGCAGAGCCTGAGCGCTGTGCTGGGAGATCCACTGCTCTCCAGAACTGTCAGGCAGGAACTTTTGTGTCTGCTGAAGCTGCACCCACAGTTGCTCCTTCCCCCAGGTGCTCTGTCCCAGGGAGATGGGAGTTTTATCTATAAACGCCTTACTGGGGCTGCTGTCTTTCTTTCAGAGATGCCCTGCCCCAAGAGGAGGAATCTAGAGAGGCAGTCTGGTTACAGTGACTTTGCTCAACTTCAGTGGGCTCCACCCAGTTCAAATTTACGGGAGGCTTTGTTTACCCTGTGAAGGGAAAACCACCTATTGAAGCCTCAGTAATGGCAGATGTCCTTCCCCCTACCAAGCTTGAGAGTCCCAAGTCGGCTTTAGACTGCTGTGCTGGTGGTGAGAAATCAAGCCAGTGGATCTTAGCTTTCTAGGCTCTGTGGGAGTGGGTCTGCTGAGCTAGACCACTTGGCTACCTGGCTTCAGTCTCCTTTCCAGGGGAGTGAACGGTTTTATCTCACTGGTGTTCCAGGCGCCACTGGGGTTTGAAAAAATACTCCTACAGCAGCTGCTTGTGTGCCCAAAATGTATTCCAGTTCTGTGCTTGAAACCCAGGTCCCTGGTAGTGTAGGCACTGGAGGGACTTTCCTGGTCTCCAGGTTGTGAAGACCATGTGAAAAGCATAGTATCTTGGCCTGAGTGTACCATTCCTCAGGGCACAGCCCCTCATGGCTTCCCTTGGCTAGGGGAGGGAGTTCCCCACCCCTTTCCCTTCCCAGGTGAGGCAATGCCCCGCCCTGCTTCGGTTTGCCCTCCATGGGCTGCACCCAATGTCTGACCAGTCCCAATGAGTTGAGCTGGGTACCTCAGTTGGAAATGCAGAAATCAGCTGCCTTCTGTGTTGATCTCACTTAGAGCTACAGACCGGAGCTGTTCTTATTCGGCCATCTTGCCAGCCACCATCTAATGGCTTTTAAGAGTACATGCTTCAGTTATCTCCACATGTATATAAAAGTTTATTCATTACCTCATAGACACACTGAGCTTGATTGTTGAAACTGGTTAGAAGAAACCACAATATTTATAGTACATACAGTAAATACAAGGCTAACCACAGCATCATGATGCAAGAAAGGATTTACTGAGCAGAGAAGGGAAAAATGAGGCCTTTTTATTCCAGTGGACACAGGGAAAAAATAAAAATGAAAACTAATTGACAAGTTATGCCCTAGGCAAGAGCTGAACTGTAGATGCATATATCTAGCAGCAACAATTGTGCACAAAGCAAATAGGTTTCTCCATGAATTGTCTTTGGCAAATTCTTAAAAATATTTAAAACATTTGTTAGAGTCTTCATTTTATAAAAATGTCTTTTTTAAAAGGCGTAGCACAATGTTAAATACTTCATACTAGACAGACTTTGTTATTAAGAACTTTTACTGTATTAACTTTTTCTAGTTCATATGTTATTAAATATTCATATATTATTAAATATATAAAGTGCATTCATATACATTGCCTCAGGCTGAGGAAGAATAAAGATTATTGGCCACATAGAGCTGTGCCCCTGATGGCCTTTTCCAGGTAGCTCACCAGTAAGAAAATGGGCCTATTTACTTCTCTCTGATTGGTTTTAGAGAATAAGAAACATGCAGTTGAAAGTCAGAGTGCTTTAAAGCAAGAGGCATCTGTCCAAAGACTGGGTGATGAAATCTGGGGAAAGGGAGGGAAATACACAGAATACTGCGGCTGCACTGTAAGGGGCCAGGAATTCAAGGCAGTATCCAAAGTTAGAGGTGAAGGAGTGGGCAGAATGGTGCTCTAGTGTGGTAGGCAATTGTTAAGATGGACTTAAGGTAACCACCGCTTGGCATACATGTCTTTTATAATTCCCATCTGTTTCAGTGTGGGCATGACTTGTGAATATGAAGAAATTTTATTCCTGTGATTAAGTTACTGATCATTTTATTTTGAGTTAATCAAAGAGGAGATTATCCTGAGTGGATCTTGCCTAATCAGGTGAGCTCTTAGACAAGTGGCCACAGCAGATGTTCTCATGTTGGCCTTGAGGAAGCAAACAGCCATGTTGCGAGAGGAGGGTACTTTGTGGTAAGGACATGAGAGTGGCTCTCTAGGACCTGAGATTGTTCCCTGTCTGACAACAAGAAAACAGGATTTCACTCTTAAGTTGCAAGTAATTGAATTCTGCCAACAACCAGTGAGCTTGTAGAAGACCTCAAGCCTCAGATGAAATTGATACCATGACTTCAGCCCTGTGAGATCCTGGACAGAGGACTCAGTTAAACTGTACCTGGACTCCTGACCCATAGGACTGTGAGATAATAAATGGGTGCTGTCTTAAGCCACTAATTACATGGCAATTTTTTTACAGAGCAATAGAAAACGACCACAGACTTTGGTACTTGGAGTGGAGTGTTGCTGTAACAAATGCCTAAAATGTTAAAGGGAGCTTTGAAATCAGGTACTGAATCGAGGCTGGAAGAATTTTGAGGAGCATGATAGAGAAAGCCCAAATTGTCTTAAACAGACTTTCAGTAGAAATAAGGACTTTAAGGATGCTGCTGATGAGGGCTCAGAAAGAAGTAAGGAACAGATTATTGGAAAGTAGAGGAAGGGGGATTGTAGCATTGTAGTTAGAGAGCAGGAAATTTGAGATTTGAGCCCTTGTTGTGAATTATTTGAAAGATGTTATTTGGGCTTACCATAGTGTGCAAACAACTATTTATTCAGAATGTGGTAGCATTCCCATAAGACATCTTTTGGAGGCAGGGAAAAGGCAAAGACTAACTTTTACACTTGCAGAAGGGAAAACTGCAGCCATATTTAAGTTTTAAGTCACAGAATTTGTGACAATTTGTTACATCAATAATAAGAAATTAATAAAGACATGCTGAGCACTACCCCAAAAGTAGAGACATTGACTGAACTGTCTTTGTTTATTTTGAAACTATAAACACCAGGGATATGTTGTACCAGAGGACTGAAGGCATAACCTGCATACAAAGTGAGCTTGAATGATTGTAAACCATTTTTAACTTACTCTCCACAGGAACTCCCATAGCTGAGTTTGTGTGTGTCGGGTGGTATTGATATAACTGGAAGTTCTCTAAATTTACCTTTATGGACAATAGGATTCTTATTAAAGAGAATGTGCTAATTTGAAGCTTATATATACATATTAATAAAACTCAACAGTAACTTCATCAATTGTATAGAACTTGGACCAGGAAAATATTTTCCTGGGGAAAAGTATTTTATCATTAACATTGTTTAAAATTGCCAGAGCATGATGAAAATTTAAGCAGACAAGGTTTTTGTTGGTTTTTCTGTTTTTAAATTTTCTACAGAGAATACACCTTTTTTATAGCCTGCACTCAGTGTGGACAATTCTCATTACCCAACTTTGCTACATCATTATTGTTTTCACAAATTCGTCATTCAGATAAATAGCATCATAACTGATTGTTCAAAAATAAAGACATGTATGTATGTTATGTAAATGGTCATTTTGCCTTGCCTAAATGTTTCTATCTCTAGAATTGTGAAAATATTACAACTGTCAATATGTTGTTGGTTTCCTGAATTACACTGCTGCCACTTGACTATATAACTGGCTAGTTTTTGAAATGTTTTAAATTTTGGATTCAGGGGACACATGTGCAGGTTTGTTACCTGGGTATATTGCATGATGCTCAAGTTTGGAGTATAGATAGTCCCATCACCTGAATAGTGAACATAGTACCCAATAGGTAGTTTCTCAGCACATAACCTCCTCTTTTACTCTCCCGCCCTAGTAGTCCCCAGTGTCTGTTGTTCTCATCTTTATGTTTAGCTCCTGCTTACAAGTGAGACCACGTTGCTGCAAAGGACATGATTTCATTCTTTTTTATGGCTGTGTAGTATTTCATGGTGCATATGTGCCACATTTTCCTTATCCCCACCGCCATTGATGGGCATATAGGTTGATTTTACATCTTTGCTATTGTGAATAGTGCTGCTATGAACATATGAATGCATGTGGCTCTTTGATAGAATAATTTTTTTTTGAGACAAGAGTCTTACTCTGTTGCCCAGGCTGGAGTGCAGTGGCATGATCTTGGCTCACTGCCATCTTCACCTCACAGGTTCAAGTGATTCTCATGCCTCAACCTCCTGAGTAGTTGAGATTACAGGCATGCACCACCACGCCCGGCTAATTTTTGTATTTTCAGTAGAGATTGGGTTTCACCATGTTGGCCAGGCTGGTCTCAAACTCCTGGCCTCAAGTGATCCACCCACCTTGGCCTCCCAAAGTGCTGGGATTACAGGTGTGAGCCACCAAACCTGGCCTAGAACAATTTATTTTCCTTTGGTACATACCCATTAATGGAATTGCTGTGTTGAATGGTAATTCTAAATTCTTTGAGAAGCCTCTAAGCTGCTTTCCACAATGACTGAACTAATTTACGTTCCCACCAGCAGTGTATACATATTCCCTTTTATCCACAGCCTTACCAACATCTGTTATTTTTTTACTTCTTCATAGCCATTCTGACTGGTGAGAAGTGGTATCTCATTGTGATTTTCATTTTTCTGATGATTAATGATGAGCTTTTAAAAATATATTTGTTGGCTACTTGTATGTCTTTTTCTGAGAAGTGTCCGTTCGTGCCTTTGCCCACTTTTTCATGAAGTTATTGGTTTCTCGCTTGTTCAATTGTTTAATTTCCTTATAGATTCTGGATATTACACCTTTGTCAGATGCAGCTTGTGAATATTTTCTTCTATCCTGTAGGTTGCCTGTTTACTTTGTTAATAGTTTCCTTTGGTGTGCAGAAACTCTTTAATTAGGTCCCAATTGTTAATTTTTGTTTTTGTTGCAATTGCTTTTGAGGACTTAGTCATAAATTCTTTACTAAAGCTGATATCTAGAAGGGAATTTCCTAGATTTTCTTTTAGGATTTTTATAGTAAGAGGTCTTAAATTTAAATGTTTTATCCAACATGGTTAATTTTTGTGTATGGTAAAAGGAAGGGGTTGTTTCATTCTTCTGCATAGGGCTAGCCAGCTATTCCAGCACCATTTATTGACTAGAAACTTCTTTCCCCATTTCTTGTTTTTATCAACTTATTGAAGATCAGTTGGTTGTAGGTGTGCAGCTTTATTTCTGGGTTCTCTTATTCTGTTTCATTGGTCTATGTGTCTGTTTTTGTACCATTACCATGCTATTTTGGTTACTGTTGCCTTGTAGTATGGTTAGAAGTTGTGTAATGTGATGCCTACAGCTTTTTTATTTTTGCTTAGGATTGCTTTCACTATTCAGGCTCTTTTTTGGCTTCATTTGGAATTTTTTTCTATTTTTGTGAAAAATGATGTTGGTGTTTTGATAGTGTTGAATCTGTGGATTGCTTTGTGTAGTATAGCCATTTAAACAACATTGATTCTTCTAATCCATGAGCATGTAATGTTTTCTTCTTTGTTTGTGTCTATTCTTTCTTTCAGCAGTGTTTTGTAGTCTCCTCCTTGTAGAGATCTTTTCCTTCCTTAGATAGGTGTATTCCTAGGTATTTTATATTTTGTGGCTTTTGCAAATGGGATTGCATTATTGATTTGGCTCTCAGCTTGAATGTTATTGGTATATAGAAATGCTACTGGTTTTTGTACATTGATTTTGTATCCTGAAACTTTACTGAAGTAATTTATCAGTTCTGGGAGGTTTTGGGCAGAGTCTTTATTGTTTTCTAGGTATAAAATCGTATCATCGGTGAAGAGAAGTAGTTTTACTTTTTCTTTTCCTATTTGGATACCTTCTTTTTATTTCTCTTGCCTAATTGCCTGTGGAGGATTTTACATGGGAGATTTTTATTGGCCAGTCCTAGAACTGATCTGTATCTTCTACTCACATTCTTTCAAATATAACTCAGTCCCCTGCAAGAAGACTGCAGAGGAGAGGGGAAAATTTATTCTAGGCATGTGCCCAGGAAAATGAGGAGAAAAATGTTTTGATGATTACCTACCCAGTCACTGTTACAGTAGGTAGTTATTCTTATCTCCCATGCATATGATTGATTTCAGCTAATTCATTGATCAAATTCTAGAAACAGGTTCCCATTCTGTTACTCTGTTACCCAATGAATTTCTAATTGCACACTTCTTTTTTTAAGCCAGCTTTACTGAGGTATAATTGTGAAATGAAATTGTATATATTTAAGTTGTAAAACATGATGTTTTGATACATATATACAATATGTTATGAATGGATTACCACAATCAAGCTAATTAACATACCTATCACCTCCCATTATTACCACTTTTTTTTTTCTGGTGAGAATATTAAAGATCAACTCTCTTAAATTTCAAGTATACAATACTTTATTAACTATAGTCACCATTTTGTACATCAAGAGTCCAGAACTCATTCATCTTACAATTGAAGGTCTGTACCCTTTGAAAACTATCTCTTCATTTCCTTCACTCCAGCCACTGGCCATCACCCTTCTACTCTCTGCTTCTATAAGTTGAACTGTTTCAGAGTTTACATATAAGTGAGATCATGCTGTAATTGTCTATCTGTACCTGGCTTATTTCACTTTGCCTAATGCCCTCCAGGTTTATATGTGTTGTAACAAATAACAGAATTTTCTTCATTTTTAAGGCTGAATATTATTTTATCATATATATATGGTGTGTGTGGATATATATATATGGTGTGTGTACATATATACACCATATTTTCTTTATTCATTTACCCATCAATAAATATGTAATTTGTTTTCTAAGCTATTGTGAATAATGCTCCAGTGAGCACTGGGGGTGCAGTATCTCTTTGAGAAGTGATTTTATTTTCTTTGTATATATACTCAGAAAGTGAGACTGCCTTATAATATGGTTGTTTTATTTTTAAGATTTTGGGAAACCTCCATACTATATTTCATAATGACTTTACCAATTTATAATACATTCTCAACGACAGCATACAAGGGGTTCCTTTTCTTCTCGTCTTCACCAACACTTATCTTTTGACTTGTTAATAATAGCCATTCTAACAGGTGTGCAGTGATATTTAATTGTGGTTTTGATTTGCATTTTCCTGGTGATTAGTGATGTTGGACATTTTTTCATATACCTGTTGGCCATTTGCATTTCTTCTTTGAAAAAATTTCTATTCGGGTTCTTTGACAATTTTTTTCTTTTTTTTTTTTTTTGCTATTGAGTTGTATGAATTTCTTATATTTTTGGATATTAACCTCTAATCAGATATATGACTTGCAAATATTTTTTCTTATTACCTAAGCTTCCATTGATTTCATTTTTTTCTTTGCTATGGAGAAACATTAGACTGATGAAGTATCTCTTGTGTATTTTTCCTTTTGTTCCCTGTGCTTTTGGTGTCATTCAAAAAAATTATTGCCAAGACAAATGTCATAAAGCTTTGGCCTTACTTTCTTTTGGTAATTTTATGCTTTCAAATCTTACATTTGAATCTTTGATCTATTTTGAGTTGATTTTTGTATATGAGGTGAATAAGGGTCTAATGTCATTCGTCAGCATGTGGATATCCACTTTTGCCAACAGTATTTATTGAAGAGACTGTCATATCTACCTTGTGTTTTCTTGGCTGTTTTTTAGATCAAATTACCATAAACTATTGGGTTTATTTCTGATCTCTCTCTTTTCTTCCATTGATCTATATATCTGTTTTTATATCAGTACCATGCTGTTTTGATTTCTGTTGCTTTGTAATATAATTAGAAACAGTTTTTAAATTTTTGCTCAAGATTGCTTTGTCTATTCAGATCTTTTGTGGTTCCATGTGAATTTTAAAATTTCTTTTGCTATTTCTGTGAAAATTTCATTGGAGTTTTGACAGGGATTATGTTGAATCTGTAGACCACTTTGAGTAATATGGACATTTTAACAATGTTAATTCTTCCAATCCATGAACATGGTGTATCTTTCTATTTGTTTGAGTCTTCTTCAGTTTCTTTCATCAATGTCTTATAGTTTTGGGTGTAGAGATCTTTTACCTCCTTGGTTAAATTTATTATTAGACATTTTATTTTTTACAGCCATTGTAAATGGGACAGTTTTCTGGATTACTTCTTCAGATAGTTCATTTTTAGTTTATAAAAATGCTTGTAATTTTTTATGTTGCTTTTGTGTCTTGCAACTTTACTCCATTCATTCATTCATTCCAATAATTTTTTGGTGGAGTACTTAGGGCCTTCTATATATAAGACAGTGCTATCTTTAAATAGATAATGTTACTCTTTTCCTATTTGGATGCTGTTTATTTCTTTTTATTTTCTATTTGCTCCTGGGACTTCCAGTGCTTTTAAATAGAAGTGGAAAGAGTGGGCATTTTTCTTCTTCTCTTTCTCAGAGATAAAACTTTCAGCTTTTTACAATTAAGTATGATGTTAGCTATAGGCTTGTCATATAAAACCTTTTTAAAAATTTTAATTGTTTTTTAACATTTTTGTGGGTACATGGTGTCTATAGTTTTGGGGGACATGAGATGTTTTGATAAAAGCATGCAATGTGAAATAAGCACATGATAGTGGGAAATAGGATATCCATCACCTCAAGCATTTATCATTTGAATTACAAACAATCCGACTATATTATTTTAGTTATTTACAAATATATAATTAAGTTATTATAACTATAATCACCCTCTTATACAGTCATATAGTAGATCTTATTTATTCTTTCTATTTTATTGGACGCATTAACTCTCCCCACCTCCTCCCCCGCTCAACCTCCCACTACCCTTCCCAGCCCCTGGTAACCATCCTTCTACTCTCCATGTCCATGAGTTCAATGTATTGGACTTTTAGATCCCACAAATAAGTGAGAACATTCAATGTTTGTCTTTCTGTGCCTTACTTATTTCACTTAAAATAATGATCTCCAGTTCCATCTATGTTGTTGCAAATGACAGAATCTCATTCTTTTTTATTGCAGACTTTATTGTGTGTATTTAGCACATTTCCCGTATCCATTCATTTGTTGGTGGACACTTAGGTTGCTTCCAAATGTTACCTATTGTAAACAGTGCTGCAACAAACATAGGAGTGCAGATATCTTTTTGATGTACTGATTTGATATACTCTATTTTTAGTTTTTCGAGGAACCACCAAACTGTTCATAGTGGTTGTACTAATTTACATTTTAATCAACAGTGTACAAGGGCTTCCTTTTCTCCACATTTTCACCAGCAGTTGTTACTGCCTGTCTGTTGGATGTAAGACCTTTTAACTGGGGTGAGATGGTATCTTACTGTACTTTTTATTTGCATTTACCTTATGATTGGTGATGTTGGCCACCTTTTCATATGCTTGTCACTTCTATGTCTTCTTTTGATCAATGTCTATTCAGATTTTTTCCTCACTTTTTGATTGGATCATTATATATTTTTTTCTTTTGAATTGCTTGAGCTCCCTATATAGTCTGCTTATTAATCCCTTGTCAGAGGGGTAGTTTGCAAATACCTTCTCCCATTCTGTGGGTTGTTGATTGTATTTTTTGTTGTGCAGAAGTTTTTTAACTTGATGTAGTCTCGTTTGTCCATGTTTGTTTTGATTACCTGTGCTTGTGGGGTATTACTCAGAAAATCTTTGCCCAGATCAATGTCCTGGAGATTTTCTCCAAATTTTTCTTGTAGTAGTTTCATAGTTTGAGGTCTTAGATGTCTTTAATGCATTTTAATTTGATTTTTGTATATGGTGAAAGATACAGGTCTAGTTTCATTCTTTTGCATATCAATATCCAGTTTTGTCAACGTCATTAATCTAAGACTGTCTTTTTCCTCGTGTATGTTCTTGGCTCCTTTATAAAAATAAGTCAGGTGGCTCACACCTATAATCCCAGCACTTTGGGAGACTGAGGCAGGTGGATCTCTTGAGGTCAGGAGTTTGAGACCAGCTTGGCCAACATGGTGAAAACCTGTCTCTACTAAAAATAAAAAATAGCTGGGCGTGGTAGTACACACCTGTAATCCCAGCTACTTGGGAGGCTGAGGCAGGATAATCAGTTGAACCCAGGAGATGGAGGTTGCAGTGAGCCAAGATTACACCATTGCACTCCAGCCTGGGCAACAGAGCAAGACTCTGTCTCAAAAAAAAAAAAAAAAAAAAGTTCACTCTAGATATATGGATTCATTTATAGGTTCTCTATTCTGTTCCATTGGTCTGTCTGACTCCTTTTTATTCCAGTGCCATGCTGTTTTTGTTACTGTAGCTCTGTAGTATAATTTGAAGTCAGGTAATATGATTCCTCCAGTCTTGTCATTTTTGCTTAGGATAGCTTTGGCTATTCTAGGTCTTTTGTGGTTCCATATAAATTGTAGGTCTGATTTTTCCATTTCTGTGAGGAATGTAATTGGTATTTTGTTGGGGATTGCATTGAATCTTTAGATTCCTTTGAGTAGTATGGACATTTTAACAATATTGATTTTTTTCTGATTTATAAACATAAAATTCTTTTCTATTTTTTAATGTCCTCTTCAATTTTCTTTATCAGTGTTTTTTAGTTTTCATTATAAAGATTTTAAATTCTTTAATTTCTAGGTATTTAATTTTATGCATAGCTATTGTATATGAGATTATTTTTTAATTTATTTTTTACATTGTTCACTATTGGCAAATAGAAATGCTACTGATTTGTACATTGCTTTTGTATCCTATAAGTGTACTGAATTTGTTTATCAGTTCTAATAGTTTTTTGGTGATGTCTATAGGTTTTTCCAAATACAAGATTATATCATCAGCAAACAAGAATAATTTGACTTCTTCCTTTCCAATTTGGATGCTCTTCATATCTTTCTCTTGTCTGATTACTCTAGCTAGGATTTACAGTACTATGTTGAATAACAGTAATGACAGTGGGCATCCTTGTGTTCCAGATTTTAAAGGAAAGACTTTTAGTTTTTCCCCATTCAGTATGATACTTACTGTGGATCTGTTGTATATAAATTTTATTATGTTGGGGTATGTTTTTTCCTATACTCGGTATTTTGAGGGTTTAAAAAATGATGGATGTTTAATTTTATCAAATGCTTTGTAAGCATCAATTGAAATGATTATATGGCTTTTATCCTTCATTGTCTTCATATGATGTATCATGTTGATTGACTTGCAATTGTTGAAACATTCTTGCATCCCAGAATTAAATCCCACTTGATCATAATGAATAACCCTGCTAATATATTGTGGAACTTAGTTTGCTAGTATTTTGTTGAATATTTTTGCATTAATATTGTTGTATTAGTCTGTTCTCACACTACTGATAAAGACATACCTGAAACTGGGTAATTTATAAATCAAAGAGGTTTAATTTTTTTTTCCTTTTTTTAAATTATTATTATTATACTTCTAGGGTACATGTGCATAACGTGCAGGTTTGTTACATATGTATACTTGTGCCATGTTGCTGTGCTGCACCCATCAACTCGTCAGCACCCATCAACTCGTCATTTACATCAGGTATAACTCCCATTGCCATCCCTCCCCCCTCCCCCCTCCCCATGATAGGCCCCAGTATGTGATGTTCCCCTTCCTGAGTCCAAGTGATCTCATTGTTCAGTTCCCACCTATGAGTGAGAACATGCGGTGTTTGGTTTTCTGTTCTTGTGATAGTTTGCTAAGAATGATGGTTTCCAGCTGCATCCATGTCCCTACAAAGCACACAAACTCATCCATTTTTATGGCTGCATAGTATTCCATGGTGTGCATGTGTCTTTATAGCAGCATGATTTATAATCCTTTGGGTATATACCCAGTAATGGGATGGCTGGGTCATATGGTACATCTAGTTCTAGATCCTTGAGGAATCGCCATACTGTTTTCCATAATGGTTGAACTAGTTTACAATCCCACCAACAGTGTAAAAGTGTTCCTATTTCTCCACATCCTCTCCAGCACCTGTTGTTTCCTGACTTTTGAATGATCGCCATTCTAACTGGTGTGAGATGGTATCTCATTGTGGTTTTGATTTGCATTTCTCTGATGGCCAGTGATGATGAGCATTTTTTCATGTGTCTGTTGGCTGTATGCTGGGAAAATTGGCTAGCCATAAGTAGAAAGCTGAAACTGGATCCTTTCCTTACTCCTTATACGAAAATTAATTCAAGATGGATTAGAGACTTAAATGTTAGACCTAATACCATAAAAATCCTAGAGGAAAACCTAGGTAGTACCATTCAGGACACAGGCGTGGGCAAAGACTTCATGTCTAAAACACCAAAAGCAATGGCAGCAAAAGCCAAAATTGACAAATGGGATCTCATTAAACTAAAGTGCTTCTGCACAACAAAAGAAACTACCATCAGAGTGAACAGGCAACCTACAGAATGGGAGAAAATGTTTGCAATCTACTCATCTGACAAATGGCTAATATTCAGAACCTACAAAGAACTCAAACAAATTTACGAGAAAAAAACAAACAACCCCATCAAAAAGTGGGCAAAGGATATGAACAGACATTTCTCAAAAGAGGTTTAATTAACTCATAGTTCCACATGGCTGGGGAGGCCTCACAGTCATGGTGAAAGGCAAAGGAAAAGCAAAGTCACGACTTGCATTGTGACAGGCAAAAGAGAGTATGTGCAGGAGAACTTCTTTTCATAAAACCATCAGATCTTGTGAGACTTATTCAGTATCATAAGAACAGCATGGGAAAGACCTACTCCCATGATTCAGTTACCGCCTACCAGGTCCCTCCCACAACTTGTGGGAATTAGGGGACCTACAATTTAAGACAAGATTTGGGTCGGGATACAGCCAAACCATATCAATTATTCAGGGGTATTGGCTTGCAGTTTTCTTTTGTTGATATGTTCTTGGTATCAGTGTAATACTGGCCTCATAGAATAAATTTGGAAGTATTCCCTCCTCCTCTATTTTTTAGAATAATTTCAGTTGGATTAGTATTCTTTAAGGGTTGGTAGAATTCAACAATGAAGACATTGGGTCTTGGGCTTTTTTCTTGAGAAATTTTTTTTTATTATTATAGTTTTGATCTCATTACTTGTTATTGGTCTGTTCAGGTTTTGGATTCGTCCCTGGTTTATTCTTGGTAGGTTTTATGTGTCTAGAAATTTGTCCATTTCTTGTAGATTTTCCAATTTATTGGCATATAGTTGCTCATAGTAGCCACTAATAATCCTTTGACTTTCTGCAGTATCAGTTGTAATACATTTTTTAAAAATTTCAACTTCTCTCTTTTTTTCTTACTCAGGCTAAAGGTTTGTCAATTTTGTTTAACTTTTTACAAAACCAACTTTTGTTTCATTGATCTTTGTATTTTTAAATTTCAATTTCATTACTTTCTTATCTGATCTTTATTATTTCTTTTCTTCTACTAATTTTATTAGATTTGGTTTGCTCTTGCTTTTCCAGTTCATGATGCATAGACGGTTTTTTTTTTGAAATTTTTACTCTTTATTATGTAGCCACTTATAGTTATAAACTTCACTCTGAGTACTGCTTTGTTGTATTCTGTGTTTTTGGTATGCTGTGTTCCCATTATCATTTGTTTCAATATATTTTTAAATTTTCTTCTTAATTTCTTCATTTACCCACTGGTCATTCAGAAGCATATTGATTAATTTCCTTGTATTTGTGTATTTTCTTTTTATTTATTTCTGTTTTTTATTTTTGCATAGGTATTGGGGTATGGTTGGTTTTTTGTTACATGAGTAAGTTCTTTAATGGTGATTTGTGAGATTTTGGTACACCCATCACCCGAGCAGTATACACTGCACCACATTTGCCGTCTTTTATTCTTCGCTCTTCCCATCCTTCCCCACTGAGTCCCCAAAATCCATTGTATCATTCTTATGCCTTGCATCCTCATATGTTAGCTCTCACATTTCAGTGAGAACATACGATGTTTGGTTTTCCATCCCTGGGTTACTTCACTTAGAATAATAGTCTACAATCTTATCTAGGTTGCTGCAAATGCCATTAATTGATTCCTCTTTATGGCTGATTAGTATTGCATGATATATATACATATATCATATATATATGATATGTATATATATGATATATATATATATGATATACATATCACAGCTTTTTTATCTACTCATTGACTGATGGGCATCTGGGTTAGTTCCACAATTTTGCAATTGCGAATTGTGCTGCTATAAACGTGTGTGCAAGTATCTTTTTCATATAATGACTTATTTTCCTCTGAGTAGATACCCAGTAGTGGGATTGCTGGATCAAATATTCTACTTTTAGTTCTTTGAGGAATCTCGACACTGTTTTCCATAGTGGTTGTACCAGTTTATATTCCCACCAGCAGTGTAGAAGTGTTCCCTGATCACTGCATCCATGGAAACATCTACTGTTTTTTAATTTTTTGATTATGACCATTTTTTGCAGGAGTAAAGTGGTATCGCATTGTGGTTTTGATTTGCATTTTTCTGATCATTAGTGGTGTTGAGTATTTTTTCATATGTTTGTTGGTCATTTGTGTATATTCTTTTGAGAATTATCTATTCATGTCCTTAGCCCACTTTTTGATGAAATCATTTGTTTATATCTTGCTGACTTAACTTTGTTGTAGATTCTGGACATTAGTTTTCTGTCAGAAGTATAGATTGCAAAGATTTTCTCCCACTCTGTGGGTTTTCTGTTTACTCTTCTGACTGTTCCTTTTTTCGTACAAAAGCTCTTTGGGTTAAGTCCCACCTCTTTATCCTTGTTTTTATTACATTTGCCTTTGGGTTCTTGGTCATGAAATCCTTGGCTAAGCCAATGTCCAGAAGGGTTTTTCCAATGTTATCTTCTATAATTTTTATAGTTTCAGGTTTTAGATTTAAGTCCTTAATCCATCTTGAGTTGATTTTTGTATATGGTGAGAGATAAGGATCCAGTTTTATTCTCCTACATGTGGCTAGCCAGTCATCCCAGGAGTATTTGTTGAAAATGGTGTCCTTTCCCCACTTCATATGTTTGTTTGTTTGAAGATCAGTTGGATATAAGTATTTGAGTTCATTTCTATGTTGTCTATTCTGTTCCACTGGTCTATGTGCCTATTTTTATACCAGTATCATGCTGTTTTTGTGACTATGGCCTTATAGTATAGTTTGAAATCAGGTAGTGTCATGCCTATAGATTTGTTCTTTTTGCTTAGCCTTGCTTTGTCTATGTGGATTTTTTTTTTTGGTTTATATGAATTTTAGAATTGTTTTTTCTAATTCTGTGAAGAATGATGGTGGTATTTTGATGGGGATCGCATTGAATTTGTAGATTGCTTTTGGCAGTATGGTCATTTTCAGAAAATTGTTTCTACCCGTCCATGAGCATGGGATGTGTTTCCATTTGTTTGTGTCGTATACGATTTCTTTCAGCAGTGTTTTGTAGATTTTCTTATAGAGGTCTTTTGACTCCTTGGTTAGGTATATTCCTAAGTATTTTATTTTTATTTTTGGCAGCTATTGTAAAAGGGGTTGAGTTCTTTATTTGATTCTCAGCTTAGTTGCTGTTGGTGTATGGAAGAGCTAACAATTTGTGTACATTAATCTTGTATCTGGAAACTTTGCTGAATTATTTTATCAGTTCTAGGAGCTTTCTGAAAAAGTCTTTAGGGTTTTCTAGGTATACAATCATATCATCACCAAACAGTGACAATTTGGTTTCCTCTATACTGATTTGGATGCCCTTTATTGTTTTCTCTTTTCTGATTGCTCTGGCTAGGGCTTCCAGTACTCTGTAGAAGAGGAGTGGTGAGAATGGGTGTACTTGTCTTGTTCCTGTTCTCAGAGGAAATGCTTTCAACTCTTTCCTCATTCAGTATTATGTTGGCTTTGAGTTTGTCATAGATGGCTTTTATTTCATTGAGGTATGTTTCTTGTATGCCAATTTTGCTGAGAGTTTTAATCATAAAGGGATGCTAAATTTTGTTGAATGCTGTTTCTGCATCTATTGGGATGGTTATTTGATTTTTGTTTTTAATTATGTTTATGTGGTGTGTCACATTTATTGACTTGGATATGTTAAACCATCCCCGCATCCCTGATGTGAAACCTACTTGATCATGGTGGATTATCTTTTTGATATGTTGTTGGATTTGGTAAGATATATATATTTTTAAGGATTGTAGCATTTATGTTCATCTGGGGTATCGGTCTGCAGTTTTCTTTTTTGCTTATGTCCTTTCCTGGTTTTGGTATGAAGATGAAGCTGACTTCATAGAATGAATTAGGGAGGGTTCCTTCTTTCTCTATATTGTCGAATAGTGTCAATAGAATTGGTACCATTTCTTCTTTGAATGTCTGATAGAATTCTGTTGTGAATCCATCTGGTCCTGGACACTTTTTTTGTTTCTATTTTTTAAATCACCATTTTAATCTCACTGCTTGTTATTGGTGTCTTCAGGGTATCTGATTCTTCCTGATTTAAGCTAGGAGGGTTGTATTTTTCCAGGAATTTATCCATCTCTTCTAGGTTTTCTAGTTTATGTGCATAAAAGTGTTCAGAGTAACCTTGAATGATCTTTTTTATTTTTGTGGTGTCAGTTGTAATATCTCTCATTTTATTTCTTATTGAGGTTATTGGATTTTCTCTCTTCTTTTCCTGGGTAATCTTGCTAACGGTTTATCAACTTTATTTTATCTTTTCAAAGAACCAGCTTTTTAAAAGCAAATTATCTTTTGTATTTTCTTTTGTTTTGTTTTAATTTCATTTAGTTCTACTCTGATCTTGGTTGTTTCCTTTCTTCTCCTTGCTTTGGGCTTGATTTGTTCTTGTTTCTCTAGTTCCTTGAGGTGTGACCTCAGATTGTAAGTGTCTACTCTTTTAGTCTTTTTGATGTAGACATTTAGGGCTATTAACTTTTTTATTAGTACCACTTTTGCTGTATCCTACAGGTTTTCAAAGGTTGTGTCACTATTGTCATTCAGTTTGAATAATTTTTTAATTTGTATTTTAATTTTGTTTTTGACCTAATGCCCATTCAGGAGCAGATTATTTAATTTCCATGCATTTTCATGGTTTTGAAGGTTCATTTTAAAGTGGATTTCCAGTTTTATTCCACTGTGGTCTGAGAGAGTGCTTTGTATAACTTCAATTTTCTTAAATTTATTCAGGCTCATTTTGTGGCCTATCATATGGTTTACCTTGGAGAAATTTCCATGTGCCGTTGAACAAAATGTGTATTCTGAGGATGGATGGAATGTTCTGTATATATCTGTTAAGTCCATTTATTCCAAAGTATAGTTTAAATCCA
Source organism: Chlorocebus sabaeus (assembly GCF_047675955.1). Classification (NCBI taxonomy): domain Eukaryota; kingdom Metazoa; phylum Chordata; class Mammalia; order Primates; family Cercopithecidae; genus Chlorocebus; species Chlorocebus sabaeus. The sequence goes on along the minus strand of NC_132933.1, from coordinate 76,722,117 downwards.
TTGTTTCTTTGTTGACCTTCTGTCTTAATGTCCTGTGTAGTGCTGTCAGTGGAGTATTAATTCCCCACTGTTATTGTGTTGCTGTCTATCTCATTTCTTAGGTCTTTTAGTAATTGTTTTATAAATTTGGGAGCTTCAGTGTTAGGTGCATATATGTTTAGGATTCTGATATTCTCTTGTTGGACAAGGCCTTTTACCATTATATTATGTCCTTTGTCTCTTTCAACTGCTGTTGCTTTAAGCTTTGTTTTGTCTGCTGTAAGAATAGCTACCCCTGATTACTTTTGGTGTCCATTTGCATGAAATGCCTCTTTCAACTCCTTTACTTTTAAGTTCATGTGAGTCCTTATGTGTTATGTGAGTCATTTGAAGACAGCAAATAGTTGGTTGGTGAATTCTTATTTCTTCTGAGATTCTGTATCTTTTAAGTGGAGCATTTAGGCCATTTACATTCAATGTTAGTATTGGAATGTGAAGTACCATCATGCTGTTTTTTGCTTGTGTACCTTTGTTATTTCTTTTTGCTTTTTAACTTGTATTTTGTTTTATAGGTCCTGTGTGATTTATACTTTATAGAGGTTCTGTTTTGATGTGTTTTCAGGATTTGTTTCAAGATTTAGAGCTCCTTTTAGATGTTCTTGTAGTGGTGGCTTGGTGGTGGTGAATTCTCTCAGCATTTGTTTGTCTGCAAAAGACTGTATCTTTCCTTCATATAGGATGCTTAGTTTTGCTGGATACAAAATTTTTGGCTGATAATTGTTTTGTTCGAGGAGGCTGAAATAGGGCCTTAATCCCTTCTAACTTGTAGGGTTTCTGTTGTGAATTCTTCTGTTAATCTGATATGTTTTTCTTTATAGGTTACCTAGTGCTTTTCTCTAACAGCTTTTAAGTTTATTTTTTCTTCTTAACTTTAGAAAGCCTGATGACAATGTGCCTAGACAATGACCTTTTGTGATGAATTTCTTTGTGCTTGTTCTTTATGCTTCCTGTATTTGGGTGTCTAGGTCTCTAGCAAAGCCAGGGACATTTTCCTCAATTATTCCCCCAATATGTTTTCCAATCTTTTAGAATTCTCTTATTGCTCAGGAACACCGATTATTCTTAGGTTTGGTCATTTAACATATTCTCAGACTTCTTGGAGACTTTTTTCATTTCTTTAAAGTTATTTTATCTTTGTCTTTGTTGGATTGGTTTAATTCAAAGACCTTGTCTTTGAGTTCTGAATTTCTTTCTTCTACTTGTTCAATTCTATTGCTGAGACTTTTCAGAGTATTTCCCATTTCTATAGGTTTGCCCAATTTTCTGAGAAGTTTTGATTGTTTTTTATTTATGCTGTCTATTTTCTTATTTCTCCCTTCACTTCTTGTATCATTTTTTGGGATTTTCTTGCACTGGGCTTTGTCTTTCTCTGGTGCCTCTTTGATTAGCTTAATAACTAACCTCCTGAATTCTTTTTCTGGTAAATAATGAATTTCTTCTAGGTTCGGATCCATTGCTGGTGATCTAGTGTAATTTTTTGAGGGTGTTAAAGGGCCTTTTCTTTTTTGTCATATTACCAGAGTTGGTTTTCTGGTTTCCTCTTATTTGGGTAGGCTCTGTCAGAGGGAAGGTCTAGGGTTGAAAGGTGTTGTTCAATCCTAGACCCACGGGGTGTTCCCTTGATGTAGTAGTCTTCCCCTTTTCCTGTGGATGTGGCTTCCTGAGAGCCGAGCTATAGTGATTGTTATCTCTTCTAGATCTAGCTACCCAGCAAGTCTACCAGGCTCCAGGCTGGTACTGGGGGTTGTTTGCACAGTCCTGTGATATGAACTGTCTATGGGTCTCTCAGCTGTGGATACCAGCACCTGTTCCAGTGGAGGTGGTGGTTGGGGGGGAGCTTGAAATGGACTCCATGCGGGTTCTTAGCTTTGGTGGTTCAATGCTCTATTTTTGTGCTGGTTGGCCTCATGCCAGGAGGTGGTGTTTTCCAGAGAGCATCAGCTATGATAGTATGGAGTGGTAGTGGTGGTGGGTGGGGCCCTAGAACTCCCAAGAGTATATGGCCTTTGTCTTCAGCTACCAGGGTTGGTAGAAAAGGACCATCAGGTAGGGGCAGAGCTAGACCTGTCTGAGCTCAGACTCTCTTTGGGTGGGTCTTGCTGCGGCTGCTGTGGGTTATGTGGGTGAGGTTCTCAGGTCAATGGATTGATGTACCTAGAAAGATTATGGCTGTCCCTGCTGAGTCCTTCAGGTTGTCAGGAAAGTGGGGGAGAGCTGGCAGTCACAGACCTCACCCAACTCCCAGACAATTTGAAGGGCCAGTCTCACCTCCACCATGCCCCCCATAACAGTACCAAGTCTGTTTCCAGGCAGTGGGCAAGCAGGACTGAGAACTTGCCTCAGGCTACCCGTCTCCCAGCTCTAAAAGAAAAGGGCTTTATTTCTTCTCCTGCCTGTGGAGTCTGCATGCCAGATTTGTGCCCTCCCTGAGTTTTGACCAGGAGACTTCTTGACCGGTTCAAATTGTTACAAAGTTTAGCTGGAGACTTCCTTCTCCCTGTGGTGTTTTTCCTACATCTCTGGCTGCCTTCCCAAAGGATTCCTGTGATGCAAGGCAGGAGTGGCCTACTTGGGGACTCAGCAAGCTCCCAGGGCCTTTTGTGCTGCTTCCTCTACCCCTGTATTTTGCTCAGCTCTTTAAATTGACTCACCTCCAGCTAAGGTCGAAATATTTTCTCACAAAGTAGACCTTCAACTTCCCCAATGAAGGTTTGTGTTCAGAGGTGGAGGATCTCCCTTTCCTACTTCCACAGTTTGGGCACTCACAGTATTGGGAGTGTCTCCCGGGTCCTGCAGGAGCAGTCCGCTTCCTTCAGAGGGTCTATGGGTCCACTCAAGATACCTGATTCATTTCTGCAGTTGTTCTGGAGCTAAAATTCACAATGCAAGCCTCTACATGCTGCTCTGTTTGTCTGAGTTGAAGCTGTAATCTAGTCCTGCCTCCTGTACACCCTGATGATCCTGAGTCTCCATTTGTATATTTTCCAGAATTCTTATTATTAATTTCTAGTATTATTCCACTGTGGTCAGAGAAGATGCTTGATATTATCTCATTTTTGAAAGATTTAATATGTGTTTTATGACCTAACATATGGTCTATCTAGAGAATGATCTGTGAGCTGAGGAAAAGAATGTTTATGCATAGTTGTTGAATGAAATATTCTGTAAATATCTATTAGATCCATTTGGTCTATAGTACAGATTAAGTCTGATGTTTCTTTGTTGAATTTTTTGTCTGAAAGATAGTCCATTGCTAACAATGAGGTGCTGAAGTTTCTAGCTATGATTGTATTGAGGCCTATCTCCCTCTTGAGCTCTAACAATTTTTCCTTTATATATCTTTGTTCTCCAGTGTAGGGTACAAATATGTTGAAAATTGTTATATCCTCTTGCTGAATTGACCAGTTTATCATTATATAGTGACCCTCTTTGTCTCGTCTCATAGATTTTGTCTTGAAATCCATTTTGTCTGATATAAGCTTAGCGACTCTTGCTTTCTTTTTTTTTCTCCATTGGTGTGAAATTTTTTTTATCCTTTTTTTCAGTCTATGCATATGTTTATAGGTGAAGTGTGTTTCTTGTAGGCCACATATCAATGGGTTTTGTTGTTTTATCTATCTAGTTATTCTATGTTTTTTAATTGGAGAGTTTTGTCCATTTTCATTCAATGTATTTTTGATTAGTAAAAACTTATTCTGGCTATTTTGTTACTTGTTTTCTAATTGTTGTATGGTCGTCTTTCCTTCCTCCCTCCCTCCCTCCCTCCCTCCCTCCCTCCCTCCCTCCCTTCCTTCCTTCCTTCCTTCCTTCCTTCCTTCCTTCCTTCCTTCTCTCTCTCTCTCTCCTTTCTGTCTTCCTCTAGGGAATAATATTTTATCTGATAATATAATTTAGTTTTTGCTTTTTGCTTTTTACTTTTTGTATATCCATTTTGTTTTCTGGTTTGAAGTTACCATGAGGCTTGCAAATACTATCTTGCAACCCATTATTTTAACCTGATAACAACTTAACACTATTTGTATAGACAAACAAAAAGAAAACACTGTGCCTTAACTTCATCCCCCTATTTTTTAACTTTTTGTTGTTTATGTTTGTTACTGTCTTTACTGTGTCTTGAAAAGCTGTTTTAGTTATTATTTTTGATTAGTTCATTGTTTAGTTTTTCTAGTTATGATAAAAGTAGCTTATACACCATAGTTACAATGTTATAATATTCTGTGTTTTTGTGTGTACTTACTATTACTTGTGAATTTTATATGTTCAGGTGATTGTTTATTGCTCATTAATGTTTTTTTTTTCTTTCTGATTGAAGTACTCCCTTTAGCATTTCTTCTAGGACAGGACTGGTATTGATGAAATCCTTCAGGTTTTGTTTGCCTGGGGAAGTATTTATTTCTCCATGTTTGAAGAATATTTTCACTGGATATACTCTTCTAGGGTAAAAGTTTTTTCCTTTCAGCACTGTAAATATGTTATGCCATTCTCCTTTAGACTGTAAAGTTTCCACTAAAAAGTCTGCTGCATTGTATACTATTTGTTTCTGTTCTCATATTGCTTTTAGAATCCTTTCTTTATCTTTGATCTTTCAGAGTTCAATTATGTCTTGACATAGTCTCCTTTAGGTTAAATCTGCTTGGTGTCCTATTATCTTCTTGTACTTGAATATTGATGTCTATTTCTAGGTTTGAGAAGTTCTCTACTATTACTTATCTACCCCCATCTCTTTCTCTATGCCCTCTTTAAGGCCAATAACTTTTAGATTTGCCCTTTTGAGGATATTTTCTAAATCCTGTAGGCATGCTTCATTGTTCCTTATTCTTTTTTTGTTTGTGTCTTCTGTGTATTTTCAAATAGCCTGTCTTCAAGCTCCCTAATTCTGCTTTATCAATTTTGCTGTTAAAGAACTCTAGTGCATTCTTCAGTATGCCAATTGCATTGTAAATCTCCAGAATTTCTGCTTGATTCTTTTAAATTACTTTAATGTATTTGTTAAATGTATTTGATAGAATTCTGAATTTGTCCCCTGTGTTATCTTGAATTTCTTTCAGTTTCCTCAATATAACTGAGTTCTCTTTCTGAAAGGTCAGATATCTTTGTTTCTTCAAGATTGATCCCTTGTGCCTTATTTAGTTTATTTGGTGGGGTCATGTTTTCCTGAATGGTGTTGATACTAGTAGATGTTCTTTGGTGTCTGGACATGGAAGGGTTAGGTATTTATTGTAGTCTTCACTGTCTATGCTTATTTGTAGTCATTCTTCTTAGGAAGACTTTTCAGATATTTCAGATAAACTGGTTGTTATCATCTAAGCTGTATATGCTTTAGGGGGCACCCCAAGCCCTGTAATGCCGTAGATCTTGCAAACTCATATATGTACTGCCTTGATGGTCTTGGATAAGATCCAGGAAAATTCTCTGGGTTTCTAGGCAGAGACTTTTACTCCTTTCTTTTACTTTCTCCAAAATATACAGAGTCTCTCTTTTCTGAGCCCCCTAAAGCTGGGGGTGGAGTGATATTATTGCCATTACCACTATGACTGCACTGGGTCAGACCTAAAGCCAGCACAGTGCTGGGTCACCTCAAGGCCTGCCGTCACCACTCTCTGGCTACTGCCTATGTTCGCTCAAGTTCCTGGGGCTCTAGAAACAGCAGATGGCAATGCCAGCCAGACCTGTGTCCTTCATTCAGGGCAGTGAGATCCCTCAATTACCAGGTGGGTTCAGAAATGCTATTTGGGAGTTAGAAACCGCAGTCAACAATTTTAGAATTCTGCATGGCATTCTATTGTGTTATGACTGAGCTGGCACTCAATTCACATGATGCAGTCCTTTCCACTGTTCCCTGTCCAAAGGCAGAGAAGCCTCATCCTGTAGCCATTGCCTTCACAGATCACGAAGAGTACTGCTGGACTACTGAGAATGATCCTTTAAGGCCCAAGGTCTTTCAAGGCAGTTTGTTGTGAATGCTACCTGGCTTAGGAGTCAAATCTCAGGGCAGTGGACTCCCCTCTGGCCCAGGGCAGATCCAGAAATGCCATCCAAGAGTCAAATCCTGAAATTGGTGTCCCCAGGAGCTTACTTGGTACTCTACCCACTTGTGATGGTTATGTGCTGAATCTTACCTGGAGCCAGCAAGTCTCAGAGGCTCACCCAAGCCCATGATATAGTACCAGGGTATTGTGGCTGGTTATTCAGGACTCAAGGGCTCTTTAGCTAGCATATGATGATTACCGCCAGGACTTCATCCTTTACTTCAAGGCAACAGGTTTCCTTTTGGCCCTGGATGTATCTTGAAATGTCATCTGGGAACTTGGACCTGGAATGGAGTCCTCATGACTCTGACTGGTGCCCTATTCTGCTGTGGCTGGGCTGATATCCTAGACGTAAGACACAGTCCTTCTTACTATTCCTTCTCCTCTCCTCAAGTGGAAGGAAAGGGTCTATTTTGGAGCCACAAGCTATGGAGTCTGGGTTTAGGGGAGGAATGATGCCAGGATTCCCTTGGCTGCCCCAGCTGGAGTCTCAGTATGTCATGTCCCCCACCCCACCCCCAGTCCACTGTCTCTGGGTCTAGTTCTGCAATAGGACTCACCTAAGAATTGTAGTTCTTATGGCCTAGACTGCCTTTCAAGTTTACTTGGAGATACAGAGTACTGTAGCCCTTGGTTTGCAAGCATTCAACTTTGGATCCTGGGATTAGCAATTCCCTTCTGGCTAGGGCTGATTTAAATGCTCCCTCTGTGGGCGGGCATAAGCTGAGTTTGTTCTGTTTTTCCTTTCTTCTCTAATAGGAAAGCACTGAGTTCAGTGCCTCACAATTGCTGTGTTCTCCTTCCCCAGCACCCTGAGACACTTTCCGCACCATGCTGCTGCTCCCCAGGGTTGGAGAGGGGTGGCGTCAGAGATTCAGGACTGTTTTTTTAAATCTCTTCAGTGCAAATTTTAGCAATATGAGGTTAAAACCAGGTGCTATGAGTGCTCACATAATTTCTTGTTGTTATGAAGGTATTTTTTTCTGTGTAGATAGTTTTTAACTTGGTGTCCTTGTGGGGTAGGGTTGGGGAGTCAATCAGTGGTGCTTTCTATTCCACCATCTTGCTCTTCCCTTTTCATATATGACCTTTATTGTGTTTAGGTACTTTTTTTGTACATCATTTTTTGAGCGCTCTTAAAAATGAAAGTTTGTTGAATTTTTTCAAATGCTTTTTCTGCATCAATTGAGATGATTATATGATTTTTATCCTTCATTCTGTTAATGTGGTATGTCACATGTATTGATTTGTGTATTTTTAACCTCCCTAGCATCACAGGGATAAATCCCACTTGATCATGATGTATGACCCTCTTAATGTGATGTTCAGTTTGGTTTGCTAGTATTTCATTGAGGATGTTTGCATCTATGTTCATCAGGGATATTGGGACTATAGTTTCTTTTCTTGTGGTATCATTGTCTGGCTTTGGTACTGTGGTAGACTAGTTCTCCCTGATGATCACACAGACTGGACTGCATAACACTTTAGTTATACAGACAGATTTCCACAAAGCTGTCTTAACATTGAGCAAATAGTTAAACCTGGGGAAATCAGGGCTCAGACATCAAAGCTAGAAATGAAACATATGGTCAGCAGGAGCCTTTCATGGACTTCTCCCTAACCTGGAGCAAGCCAACATAATAGAGACAGACAGTCTTACATTCCTAGTGCCAGGACCTGTCTCAGATCAAAGAAATCTGAGATGAGTCAAGGTAATAGAGGCAGCTGTTTGAATAGATTCATTGGCGAGTCTAAGGCATGTCTCCCGACCAAGCTATAAAGGAGATAAAACAGAAATAATCACTCCAGTACCACAGTAAACAGGACTTGAAGGTACTAGGGCCCTTTTAATCAGTCTTAGCAAGCCTTTTTTTTTTTTTTTTTTTTTGCCTCTGACCTAGTTGAAACAAAATTAATTATCAATAGACTTAGGCGAATGCTATACTGCACGTAGACACATAACCCCAACCTATATAAGCACTAAGAAAACTTTAACATTTTGAGTTGGTCTGGTGAAATTATCTGCAGCCTTCTCCCTACATCCAGTAATAGCAATAAATTCCCTCTTTCCTAGTTTGTCTGCTTCTCGTTACTGGGCCTCGAGAAAACACAGCCGAATCCAGCTTGGTTCCAAGAACATTATCAGGGTAATGCTGGCCTCATCAAATGAGTCTAGAAGTATTTCCTTCTCTTCAGTGTTTTGGAAAAGTTTTAGGATTGTTATTAATTCTTTAAATGTTTGATAGAATTCACCAGTTAAGTCATATTTTGCCTTTTTTTCTTGTTGAGAAATTTTTATTCATTGATTCAATCTCTTATCCTGATATTAGTCTGTTCAGATGATCTATTCCTCATCATTTAGTTTTGACAGTTTGTATGTTTTTGAAAATTTATCCATTTCTTTTTGGTTATCAAATTTGTTGGTTATAATTGTTCATAGTAGTTTCTTTTAATCCTTTATATTTCTGTGGTATGAGTTCTGAAAACCTAAAGTATTGGAGACAAGTCTCAATGAATTTATAAAGCTTATTTTGACAAGATTAAAGACACACCCATGACACAGCCTCAGGAGGTCTTGACGACATATGCCCCAAGTGGTCAGAGTACAGCTTGCTTTTATACATTTTAGAAACACATAATGCATCAGTCAGTACATGTAAAATTTACATTTATTCAATCTGGAAGAGTGAGATGACTGGAAGTGGGGGCTTCCAGGTCATAGATAGATTAATTAATTAATTTTTATATATTTTTAAAATTTTAATTTTTTTTCTTAAGTTATTGTGGTACAGGTGGTGATAGGTTACATGAGTAAGTTCTTTAGTGGTGATTTGTGAGATTTTGGTGCACCCATCACCTGAGCAATATACAATACACCACATTTGTTTGTAGTCTTTTATCCCTCACTCCCCTCCCACTCTTTCCCCCAAGCCCCCAAAGCCCATTATATCATTCTTATATCATTCTTATGCCTTTGCGTCCTCAGAGCTTAGCTCCTATATACCAGTGAGAATATGTGATGTTTGGTTTTCCACTGCTGAGTTACTTCAGTTGGAATAATAGTCTCCAATCTCATCCAGGTCACTGCAAATACTGTTCATTCATTCATGTTTCTGGCTGAGTAGTATCCTATCATATATATGTGTGTGTGTGTGTGTGTGTGTGTATCTATATATCTCACAGTTTCCTTAGCCTCTCATTGACTGATGGACATTTGGATTGGTTCCACAATTTTGCAATTGTGAATTATGCTGCTATACACATGAGTGTGCAGGTATCTTTTTCGAATAATGACTTATTTTCCTTGCAGTAGATACCCAATAGTGGTGGCTTGGTAATGGTGAATTCTCTCAGCATTTGTTTGTCTGAAAAAGACTGTATCTTTCCTTCATATATGATGCTTAGTTTCACTGAATACAAAATTCTTGGCTTATAATTGTTTTGTTAGAGGAGGCTGAAGATAGGTCTCCAATCCCTTCTAGCTTGTAGAGTTTCTACTGATAAATCTGCCATTAGTTTTTCCTTATAGGTTACCTGGTGCTTCTGTCTCACAGCTCTTAAGATTTTTTCCTTTGTCTTAATTTTGGATAACCTGATGACAATGTGCCTAGTCAATGATCTTTTTGTTCTGAAATTTTCAGGTGTTCTTTGTGCTTCTTGTATTTGGATGTCTAGGCCTCTAGCAACACCAGTGAAGTTTTCCTCTATTATTTCCCCAACTATGTTTACCAAGTTTTTAGAATTCTCTTCTTCCTTGGGAACACCAATTATTGTTAGGTTTGGTCATTTAACACACTCCCAGACTTCTTAGAAGCTTTGTACATATTTTCTTATTCTTTTTTCTTTGTCTTTGTTGGATTGGGTTAATTCGAAGACCTTGTCTTTGAGATCTGAATTTCTTTCTTCTACTTGTTCAATTCTATTGCAGAGAGTTTCCAGAGCATGTTGTATTTTTAAAAGTGTGTCCAAACTTTCCTGAATTTTTTATTGTTTTTTAATTTAAGCTATCTTTTTTTAAATATTTATTTTTTCACTTCTTGTATTGTTTCTTGGATTTTCTTTCATTGGGCTTTGCGTTTCTCTGGTGCCTCCCTTATTAGCCTAATGACTAACCTCCTGAATTATTTTTTCAGATAAATCAGGGATTTCTTCTTGGTTTGGATCCAATGCTGGTCAACTAGTCATATTAACATAGTAGTGCCTTTTCCTGTGGAGGTGGTGGGTGGATGCAATGGACTTCCTGAGCATTCTTAGCATTCTTAGCTTTGGTGGTTTAATGCTCTATTATGTGCTGATTTGCCTCCTGCCGGGAGGTGGTGCTTTTCAGAAAGCATGAGCTGTAGTGGTATGAAGAGGGACCGGTGTCAGGCAGGGCCCTAGAACTTTTGAGATTTATATTCCCTTTGTCTACTGCTACCAGGGTGGGTAGGGAAAGACCATGAGGTGGGGACAGGGATAAGCGTGTCTGAGCTCAGACTCTTTGGTCAGGTCTTGCCGCAACTGCTGTGGGAGATGTGGGTGAGATTCCAAGGTCTGGATTTGTATACCTGGGAAGATTATGGCTGCCTCTGCAGAGTCCTGCAGGTTGTCAGCGAAGTGGAAAGATGGCAGTCACAGGCCTCATCCAGCCCCCATGCAAACTTAAGGACCAGACTCATTTTCATCGTGAACCCCTAACAGCTCCCGAGTCTGTTTCTAGGTGGTGGGCAAGACAGGCTTTGAAAACTTGCCCCAGAGTACTCACTTACCAACTGCAAAAAAAAAAAAAAAAAAAGGGGGGGCTTGGTTCTTCTCCTACGGATGTAGTCAGCACACTGGATTTGTGCCCTCCCCCGAGTTCTGGCCAGGAGGCTTCTTGCTTTGTTCAAGTTGTTACAAATTTCAGCTGGATACTTCTTTCTCTCTGTGGAGTTTACTCCCTGCTTCTCTGGCTACCCTCTCGATGGATCTCTGTGGTGCCAGGCAGAAATGGCCTGCTTGGTGACCCAGCTAGCTCCCAGGGCCTTTCCACTGCTCCCTCTATCCCTGAGTTTCACTTGGCTCTCTGAATTGACTCAGCTCCAGGTAAGGTCAGAAACGTCTCCCACAAACAGACCTTCAGTTTCTCCAGTGGGTGTGTGTGTTTCGGAGAGAAGTTTCCCACTTCTGCAGGTGGAGCACTCACAGTATTTGGTGCGCCTCCTGGGTCTCGCAGGAGCAGTCTACTTCCTTCAGAGGGTCTGTGAGTCCTGTCAGGATTGCTGGATTGTTCTTGCTCAAATTCACAATGTGAGTCTCCGCATGCTGCTCTGTCTGGAGCTGCAGTCTGGTCCTGCCTCCAATCCGCCATGGTCCAATGTTCTCAAGTCCTTCTGGTTTAGATACTCAAGTTGTTTTTCTTTCTTCGATTAGATTTTTTTTTAATGTAGTCTTGCTCTGTCACCCAGGTTTGAGTGCAGTGGCATGATCTCAGCTAATTGCAACCTCCGTCTCACAGGTTGAAGTGATTCTCCTGCCTCAGCCTCCAGAGTAGCTGAGATTACAGGCCCATAGGTAGACCATAAGTAGATTTAAACTTATTCTGATTGACAATTGGTTGAAAGAGTTATTATCAGTAGAAAGGAATGTCTGATTATGATAAGCGGTTGTGGAGACCTAGGTTTTGTCATGTAGATGAAGCCTCCAAGTAGCAGGCTTTATGGAGAATAGACTGTAAGTGTTTTTAATCAGACTAAAGGCTTGTGTTAATGTTAATGCTGGAAGGGTGTAATGAGGCATGTCCAACCTTCACTTTCCCACATGATCCAAACCAGTCTTTCACTTTGAAAGTGCCAGAGTAGAGTGTGCAATCCAAGCTTGTCCAGAATTGCCGTGAAGAGATTTTGAATCATTATTTCCAGAAGTGGCTAATAGCAAACTAATAATTCTGACTATAACACCACAAAACCAAGAATGATATGATAGTTTGACATGAAGAAGTAGAAATTGAAAGAGAAAGGCTCTTGGAAAAGCTTATCAATAGTGCTAAAGAAATTTACTCTGCACTTGAAGCTGAGTGATATTGGTTTTGGCATTTTTTGGACCATGTATAAACAACACTCTTTTTTTAAGACAGATGAAAGCTACTAACATTTAAGATTATCTGTTGATGATCTTGGATAATGTGAAGCGATTTATCATAGTCTCTGGGGCACCCATGTAGTTGTGGGAAGTATGTTCACTAATGCAACACCAGACAGCCATATTATAGAGAAATTAAAGGGAAATTAGCAGTAATATTAATTCATTTGCTGTACTATTTGTATGTAACCTTGGGGTTAATATATAGGCACTGTCAAACTAAAGTCTCTAAAAGATACTTATTTGTGAGTATTTATTTCAACATTTATGAATTTACAACATTGACAAGTAATATGGGATTTTAAAATTTCAAATGTTCATTATTTATATTATCATTGACTACATGTTGAGCACAACCACATTGTATAGGGTGTGGTAATTAGCTTGTAACCAGGATATAACCTGTTATTGTTATTTCTCTTCTTTGTTGAAAAAAACCCTCATTTTAATTATTTTTATCAAAAACAAATCACACATTTGGTTTTTGACGACTGGATATGGTGACTCATGCCTGTAATCCCAGTACTTTGGGAGGCAAGTGGATCACTTGAGGTCAGGAGTTCAACACCAGCCTGGCCAATACAGTGAAACCCTGTCGCTTCTAAACATACAAAAATTAGTCAGGTATGGTGGCAGGCACCTATAATCCCAGCTACTTGGAATGCTGAGGTAGGAGTATAGCTTGAACCTGGGAGGTGGAGGTTCTAGTGAACCGGGATCACAGCATTGCACTCCAGCCTGGGTGACAGAGCAAGACTCCATCTCAACCAAAAAGACTAACAAATGAACAAAAAAACTATTCTATGAATCTTAAACTGTGTTGTGGCCTAATATATGATCTGTCCTGGAGCATGTTCTAAGTCATTTGAGAATGTATATTCTGCAACTATTGAATGGAATGATCTTTATATGTATGTTGGGTCTATGTGGTCTAAAGTATAGTTCAAGCCCAATGTTACATATTGATTTTCTGTCTGCATGATCTGTCTGTTTTTGAGAGTGGGGATATTGAAGTCTCTTTCTGTTATTATATTGCTGTCTATTTCTCCCTTTGCATTCATTATTTGCTTTATATATTTAGGTGTTCTCATATTTGGTGCATACATACATACTATTGTTATATCTTCTAAACAAATTGACTTATTTGTCATTATGTAGTTACCTTCTTTGTCTCTTGCAACAGTTTTTGACTTAAAGTTTATTTTATCTGATATAAATATAACCATCTCAGCTATCTTTTTGTTACCATTTTCATGGAATTTCTTTTTCCATCTCTCTATTTCAGCCTATGTGTATGTGGCCTTTCACTTTTACTGCCTTCAAAATTCTTTTTTTGTCTTAATTTTTTTTTTTTTTTTTTTTTTTTTGAGACAGAATCTTGCCGTGTCACCCAGGCTGGAGTGCAGTAGTGTGATCTCAGCTCACTGCAATTTCCATCTCCCAGGTTCAGGTTGCTATTGGATTGCAAACCACAATGGCAGTGCTATTCTTATTTTGCTGTGTATTTACTTTTACGAGTGGGTTTTATACCTTTAAATGTTTTCATTTTGCATGTTACTGTTTTTATTTTCTTTCGGATTGAAGAATTCCCTTTGCCATGTTTTGTAAGTTGGTTCTGGTGGTGATAAACTCTGTCAGCTTTTGCTTGTCTGGAAAATACTTTATTTCTCCTTCATATTTGCAGAATAGTTTTGCTGGGTAAAGAAAAACTACTTGGTTGGTAGTTTTTTTCTTTTAGATACTTGAATATGTCATCCCACTCCCTCCAGTCCTATATGATTTTCACTAAAAATAAAATCCAGATGAAAATGAGCTCCAAATGAATTGGAGTTTTTTGTACGTTATTTGCTTCTTTTCTCTTGCTCCTTTTAGAATCCTCTCTTTGTACTTTACCTTTGAGAGTCTGATTATTATGTTGCTGTAGTTGTATTTGGGTTGAATCTCTGTGCTGTTCTCAGACTTCCTGTATGTGGACATTTATATCTTCCTCAAGTTTTTAAGTTTTCTGTTTTCTTTTTTGTTTGTTTGTTTTATTTCTTTGAATGAGGTTTCTACTCCTTGCTCTTGCTCAGTTCCCTGTTGAACATCAATAATTCTTAGATTTTCTATTTTGAGGTAATTTTATGTATCTTGTAGGCATTTTTTATTTTCTTTTTTCTTTTCTGACTGTGTATTTTTTGTTTTATTTTTTAAAATTATTATACTTTAAGTTCTACGGTACATGTGCACAACATGCAGGTTTGTTACATAGGCATACATGTGCCATGTTGGTTTGCTGCACCCATTAACTCATCATTTACATTAGGTGTTTCTACTAATGCTATCCTCCCCTTGTCCCCCACCCCGTGACAGGCCCCTGTGTGTGATGTTCCCCGCCCCATGTCCAAGTGTTCTCATTGTTCAATTCCCACCTATTAGTGAGAACATGTGGTTTTTGGTTTTCTGTCCTTGTGATAATTTGCTCAGAATGATGGTTTGCAGCTTCATCCATGTCCCTGCAAAGGACATGAACTTATCCTTTTTTATGGCTGTGTAATATTCCATGGTGTATATGTTCCACAATTTGTTAATCCAGTCTATCATTGATGGACATTTGGGTTGGTTCCAAGTTTTTGCTATTGTGAATAGTGCCACAATAAACATACGTTTGCATGTGTCTTTATAGTAGCATGATTTATAATCCTTTGGGTATATACCCAGTAATGGGATCACTGGGTCAAATGCTATTTCTAGTTCTAGATCCTTGAGGAATTGCCACACTGTATTCCACAATGGTTGACCTAATTTGCCCTCCTACCAACAGTGTAAAAGTGTCCTATTTCTCCACATCCTCTCAAGCATCTGTTGTTTCCTGACTTTTTAATGATTACCATTCTAACTGATGTGAGATGGTATCACATTGTTGTTTTGATTTGCATTTCTCTGATGACCAGTGATGATGAGCATTTTTTCCTGTGTCTGTTGGTTGCATATATATCTTCTTTTGAGAAGTCTGACTGTGTATTTTCAAATAGTCTGTCTTTCAGCTAACTGATTATTTTCTCTGCTTGACCCACTCTGCTGTTGAGAGCCTCTATTAAGTTTTTCACATCAGCAAACTAATTTCTCAGTTCTAGGATTTCTGTTTGAGTTTTAACAAAATATTTTAATATCTTTGTTGCATTTCTCTAATAAATTTCTGAGTTGCTTTTTTGCGTTGTATATAATGCTGAGTTTTCTTAAAACTTTTATTTTCTATTTTGTGTGTTTTTTTTTAAATTCAACTTTGTGCATTCAGAGGGTACATGTGCAGTTTTGTGACATGAGTATATTGCATGATGCTGAGGCTTGGGATACAGATGTTAACATCACCCAGGTAGTGAGGACAATGCCAAACAGGTGAAAACAGCTGTTTTAAATTCTTGATCAGGGAACTTTCCTATTGCAATTTCATTACAATTGGTCACTGGCTCCTTGTTTTGTCTCTTTGGGGAGGCCATGGTTCCCCGATTGCTATTGTTTCTTTTGTACATATGTCTGCATCTTCACATTGAAGGATTAGTTACTTCGCTTCTCTCCCTGGCTTGTTTAAATTTTTATTGTAAATGTTTACTTTGATATTTCCTTGCAATATAACCATTGAATATACTTTTTTTGCTAGGTCATTGCCTCCTATTTGGCACTAGATGACCCCTTATGTCCAAGTTTGTCTGGGCTCTAGTAAATGGCCCAGCTACTGGTCGCAGATGGGGAAGGCTCCAAAGGGCACATGACAGCAGTGTGGGATGGCTGGTTAGGTTTGCACCCAGGGGACATGTGGAATGCACATCTTACAGTATGGTGCTGCTGAACAGCCATTCTGATTTGACCTCTCTTTTGGCTTAGAAACAGAGCAGATCCTGCCTCTACCATTTTTTTCTGGCTGTTTTCAGGACTTTTTCTCCATTCAGGTACTTGCAATGTTTTCTGCGGATTGAGGCAGAAATAAATCTTGGGATCCCAAGATTGCACGGAAGGTTGTTGTCAACATCAATTTCACTTTTTCTAGTATAGTAACTGAGTCATGGAAAAATTTTCTGCATGCTTGGTGTCTGGCAGAATGTAAGATGGGCATCACAGCTATAAAAGGTTCAATTATCTTACTATCTGTATGAAGTTTTTTCACTTCTACTTGACCACAACATCTATTTCATCCTCATATTTGAGTTGTGGAATTTTGCTGTTGATAAGCTTGGCACTGCATATTTGGTTTTGATTTTCTGGTAGTGGGGAGAGAAGCCTGCTAGCTTCTACTCTACCATTTTGGTGATGTCTCTGCATAAAAGCATTTGACGGGGGGGCGGAGCAAGATGGCCGAATAGGAACAGCTCCAGTCTCCAACTCCCAGTGCGAGCGACACAGAAGACCGGTGATTTCTGCATTTTCAACTGAGGTACTGGGTTCATCTCACTGGGGAGTGCCAGACGATCGGTGCTGGTCAGCTGCTGCAGCCCCACCAGCGAGAGCTGAAGCAGGGCGAGGCATTGCCTCACCTGGGAAGCGCAAGGGGGAAGGGAATCCCTTTTCCTAGCCAGGGGAACTGAGACACACAACACCTGGAAAATCGGGAAACTCCCACCCCAATACTGCGCTTTAAGGAAACAGGCATACCAGGAGATCATATCCCACACCTGGCCGGGAGGGTCCCACACCCACGGAGCCTCCCTCATTGCTAGCACAGCAGTCTGTGATCTACCGGCAAGGCAGCAGCGAGGCTGGGGGAGGGGCACCCGCCATTGCTGAGGCTTAAGTAGGTAAACAAAGCTGCTGGGAAGCTCGAACTGGGTGGAGCTCACAGCAGCTCAAGGAAACCTGCCTGTTTCTGTAGACTCCACCTCTGGGGACAGGGCACAGTAAACAATAACAACAGAAAGCTCTGCAGACGCAAATGACTCTGTCTGACAGCTTTGAAGAGAGCAGTGGATCTCCCAACACGGAGGTTGACATCTGAGAAGGGACAGACTCCCTGCTCAAGTGGGTCCCTGACCCGAGTAGCCTAACTGGGAGACATCCCCCACTAGGGGCAGTCTGACACCCCACACCTCACAGGGTGGAGTACACCCCTGAGAGGAAGCTTCCAAAGCAAGAATCAGACAGGTACACTCGCTGTTCAGAAATATTCTATCTTCTGCAGCCTCTGCTGCTGATACCCAGGCAAACAGGGTCTGGAGTGGACCTCAAGCCATCTCCAACAGACCTACAGCTGAGGGTCCTGACTGTTAGAAGGAAAACTATCAAACAGGAAGGACACCTACACCAAAACCCCATCAGTACATCACCATCATCAAAGACCAGAGGCAGATAAAACCACAAAGATGGGGAAAAAGCAGGGCAGAAAAGCTGGAAATTCAAAAAATAAGAGCACATCTCCCCCGGCAAAGGAGCGCAGCTCATCGCCAGCAACGGATCAAAGCTGGACGGAGAATGACTTCGACTAGATAAGAGAAGAAGGCTTCAGTCCATCAAATATCTCAGAGCTAAAGGAGGAATTACGTACCCAGCGCAAAGAAACTAAAAATCTTGAAAAAAAAAGTGGAAGAATTGATGGCTAGAGTAATTAATGCAGAGAAGCTCATAAACGAAATGAAAGAGACGAAAACCATGACATGAGAAATACGTGACAAATGCACAAGCTTCAGTAACCGACTCGATCAACTGGAAGAAAGAATGTCAGCGATTGAGGATCAAATGAATGAAATGAAGTGAGAAGAGAAACCAAAAGAAAAAAGAAATGAACAAAGCCTGCAAGAAGTATGGGATTATGTAAAAAGACCAAATCTACGTCTGATTGGGGTGCCTGAAAGTGAGGGGGAAAATGGAACCAAGTTGGAAAACACTCTTCAGGATATCATCCAGGAGAACTTCCCCAACCTAGTAGGGCAGGCCAACATTCAGATCCAGGAAATACAGAGAACGCCACAAAGATACTCCTCGAGAAGAGCAACTCCAAGACACATAATTGCCAGATTCACCAAAGTTGAAATGAAGGAAAAAATCTTAAGGGCAGCCAGAGAGAAAGGTCGGGTTACCCACAAAGGGAAGCCCATCAGACTAACAGCAGATCTCTCGGCAGAAACTCTTCAAGCCAGAAGAGAGTGGGGGCCAATATTCAACATTCTTAAAGAAAAGAATTTTAAACCCAGAATTTTATATCCAGCCAAACTAAGTTTCATAAGTGAAGGAGAAATAAAATCCTTTACAGATAAGCAAATGCTTAGAGATTTTGTCACCACTAGGCCTGCCTTACAAGAGACCCTGAAGGAAGCACTAAACATGGAAAGGAACAACCGGTACCAGCCATTGCAAAAACATGCCAAAATGTAAAGACCATCAAGGCTAGGAAGAAACTGCATCAACTAACGAGCAAAATAACCAGTTAATATCATAATGGCAGGATCAAGTTCACACATAACAATCTTAACCTTAAATGTAAATGGCCTAAATGCTCCAATTAAAAGACACAGACTGGCAAACTGGATAAAGAGTCAAGACCCATCAGTCTGCTGTATTCAGGAGACCCATCTCACACGCAGAGACATACATAGGCTCAAAATAAAGGGATGGAGGAAGATTTACCAAGCAAATGGAGAACAAAAAAAGCGGGGGTTGCAATACTAGTCTCTGATAAAACAGACTTTAAACCATCAAAGATCAAAAGAGACAAAGAAGGCCATTACATAATGGTAAAGGGATCAATTCAACAGGAAGAGCTAACTATCCTAAATATATATGCACCCAATACAGGAGCATCCAGATTCATAAAGCAAGTCCTTAGAGACTTACAAAGAGACTTAGACTCCCATACAATAATAATGGGAGACTTCAACACTCCACTGTCAACATTAGACAGATCAACGAGACAGAAAGTTAACAAGGATATCCAGGAATTGAACTCATCTCTGCAGCAAGCAGACCTAATAGACATCTATAGAACTCTCCACCCCAAATCAACAGAATATACATTCTTCTCAGCACCACATCCTACTTACTCCAAAATTGACCACGTAATTGGAAGTAAAGCACTCCTTAGCAAATGTACAAGAACAGAAATTATAACAAACTGTCTCTCAGACCACAGGGCAATCAAACTAGAACTCAGGACTAAGAAACTCAATCAAAACCGCTCAACTACATGGAAACTGAACAACCTGCTCCTGAATGACTACTGGGTACATAACGAAATGAAGGCAGAAATAAAGATGTTCTTTGAAACCAATGAGAACAAAGATACAACATACCAGAATCTCTGGGACACATTTAAAGCAGTGTGTAGAGGGAAATTTAGAGCACTAAATGCCCACAAGAGAAAGCAGGAAAGATCTAAAATTGACACTCTAACATCGCAATTAAAAGAACTAGAGAAGCAAGAGCAAACACATTCGAAAGCTAGCAGAAGGCAAGAAATAACTAAGATCAGAGCAGAACTGAAGGAGATAGAGACACAAAAAACCCTCCAAAAAATCAATGAATCCAGGAGTTGGTTTTTTGAAAAGATCAACAAAATTGACAGACCACTAGCAAGACTAATAAAGAAGAAAAGAGAGAAGAATCAAATCGACGCAATTAAAAATGATGAAGGGGATATCACCACCGACGCCACAGAAATACAAACTACCATCAGAGAATACTATAAACACCTCTACGCAAATAAACTGGAAAATCTAGAAGAAATGGATAATTTCCTGGACACTTACACTCTTCCAAGACTAAACCAGGAAGAAGTTGAATCCCTGGATAGACCAATAGTAGGCTCTGAAATTGAGGCAATAATTAATAGCCTACCAACCAAAAAAAGTCCAGGACCAGATGGATTCACAGCTGAATTCTACCAGAGGTACAAGGAGGAGTTGGGACCATTCCTTCTGAAACTATTCCAATCAATAGAAAAAGAGGGAATCCTCCCTAACTCATTTTATGAGGCCAACATCATCCTGATACCAAAGCCTGGCAGAGACACAACAAAAAAAGAGAATTTTAGACCAGTATCCCTGATGAACATCGATGCAAAAATCCTCAATAAAATACTGGCAAACCGGATTCAGCAACACATCAAAAAGCTTATCCACCATGATCAAGTGGGCTTCATCCCTGGGATGCAAGGCTGGTTCAACATTCGCAAATCAATAAACATAATCCAGCATATAAACAGAACCAAAGACAAGAACCACATGATTATCTCAATAGATGCAGAAAAGGCTTTTGACAAAATTCAACAGCCCTTCATGCTAAAAATGCTCAATAAATTCGGTATTGATGGAACGTACCTCAAAATCATAAGAGCTATTTATGACAAACCCACAGCCAATATCATACTGAATGGGCAAAAACTGGAAAAATTCCCTTTGAAAACTGGCACAAGACAGGGATGCCCTCTCTCACCACTCCTATTCAACATAGTGTTGGAAGTTCTGGCTAGGGCAATCAGGCAAGAGAAAGAAATCAAGCGTATTCAGTTAGGAAAAGAAGAAGTCAAATTGTCCCTGTTTGCAGATGACATGATTGTATATTTAGAAAACCCCATTGTCTCAGCCCAAAATCTCCTTAAGCTGATAAGCAACTTCAGCAAAGTCTCAGGATACAAAATTAATGTGCAAAAATCACAAGCATTCTTATACACCAGTAACAGACAAACAGAGAGCCAAATCAGGAATGAACTTCCATTCACAATTGCTTCAAAGAGAATAAAATACCTAGGAATCCAACTTACAAGGGATGTAAAGGACCTCTTCAAGGAGAACTACAAACCACTGCTCAGTGAAATCAAAGAGGACACAAACAAATGGAAGAACATACCATGCTCATGGATAGGAAGAATCAATATCGTGAAAATGGCCATACTGTCCAAGGTAATTTATAGATTCAATGCCATCCCCATCAAGCTACCAATGAGCTTCTTCACAGAATTGGAAAAAACTGCTTTAAAGTTCATATGGAACCAAAAAAGAGCCCGCATCTCCAAGACAATCCTAAGTGAAAAGAACAAAGCTGGAGGCATCACGCTACCTGACTTCAAACTATACTACAAGGCTACAGTAACCAAAACAGCATGGTACTGGTACCAAAACAGAGATATAGACCAATGGAACAGAACAGAGTCCTCAGAAATAATACCACACATCTACAGCCATCTGATCTTTGACAAACCTGAGAGAAACAAGAAATGGGGAAAGGATTCCCTAATTAATAAATGGTGCTGGGAAAATTGGCTATGCATAAGTAGAAAGCTGAAACTGGATCCTTTCCTTACTCCTTATACGAAAATTAATTCAAGATGGATTAGAGACTTAAATGTTAGACCTAATACCATAAAAATCCTAGAGGAAAACCTAGGTAGTACCATTCAGGACATAGGCATGGGCAAAGACTTCATGTCTAAAACACCAAAAGCAACGGCAGCAAAAGCCAAAATTGACAAATGGGATCTCATTAAACTAAAGAGCTTCTGCACAGCAAAAGAAACTACCATCAGAGTGAACAGGCAACCTACAGAATGGGAGAAAATTTTTGCAATCTACTCATCTGACAAAGGGCTAATATCCAGAACCTACAAAGAACTCAAACAAATTGACAAGAAAAAAACAAACAACCCCATCAAAAAGTGGGCAAAGGATATGAACAGACATTTCTCAAAAGAAGACATTCATACAGCCAACAGACACATGAAAAAATGCTCATCATCACTGGCCATCAGAGAAATGCAAATCAAAACCACAATGAGATACCATCTCGTACCAGTAAGAATGGCGATCATTCAAAAGTCAGGAAACAACAGTTGCTGGAGAGGATGTGGAGAAATAGGAACACTTTTACACTGTTGGTGGGATTGTAAACTAGTTCAACCATTATGGAAAACAGTATGGCGATTCCTCAAGGATCTAGAACTAGATGTACCATATGACCCAGCCATCCCATTACTGGGTATATACCCAAAGGATTATAAATTATGCTGCTATAAAGACACATGCACACGTATGTTTATTGCAGCACTATTCACAATAGCAAAGACTTGGAATCAACCCAAATGTCCATCAGTGACAGATTGGATTAAGAAAATGTGGCACATATACACCATGGAATACTATGCAGCCATAAAAAAGGATGAGTTTGTGTCCTTTGTAGGGACATGGATGCAGCTGGAAACCATCATTCTTAGCAAACTATCACAAGAACAGAAAACCAAACACCGCATGTTCTCACTCATAGGTGGGAACTGAACAATGAGATCACTTGGACTCGGGAAGGGGAACATCACACACCGGGGCCTATCATGGGGAGGGGGGAGGGGGGAGGGATTGCATTGGGAGTTATACCTGATGTAAATGATGAGTTGATGGGTGCAGCACACCAACATGGCACAAGTATACATATGTAACAAACCTGCACGTTGTGCACATGTACCCTACAACTTAAAGTATAATAATAATAAATAAATTTAAAAAAAATAAATAAAAATAAATAAATAAATAAATAAATAAAAGAAAGAGGAGACATTACAATGGATCCCACAGCAATACAAAGAATCATAAGGGAATATTATGAATAATTTTACATCAAGAAATTGAATAACCTAGAAGAAATGTGTAAATTCCTAGAAACATACAGCCTGCCAAGACTGAATCATGAAGAAAAAGAAAACCCAAATAGAGCAATAATGAATAAGGGGATTGAATTGATTGTAGTTTCCCATTAATATAACTACCTTATATGAGGGTTTGGAGGTAAGGGTATGAGGGTATAAACTTGGAGGTGAATGTAAAGATGATGGAATGGATGGAATAGTTACATGTGCGTATAATCTCTGAGAGTCGCTCTTTCCCAGTTGAAGGGTTCTGCCATCCCACACTATCATCAAAATTTGAAACTCTCATCTTATATGGCAGAAATGTCATAAGTTTTAAAGAAAATAAAATGGGAGTGATTTGTTTTCTAGTGCTTTACTCTCTGGTGCTCTCCTTTTCTTAAGCTAAGGACTAAAAACAAGTTTGAACAAGAAGTCCCATTTCCTCTAGTAATAACTGTAAGAGGAATCTTTATTGAGCTTTGCCTCACAGATTCCTGCCTACCATGATTTGTTACATGGAGTGCAATACACTTTCCCATGCTTCAGAAAATGCCTGCTGTTTATCTAAAAAGTAAAACATGAGGTGTTGGCTAACAGGGCAGCAGGGTTCTTGTGTTTGGGACTGGGTGAAGCCCTAGTAGAGGATGCTAAATAGAATGTCTTTGTGAGTGTCTAATAAGAACATGATTACCTCTCACAGGATGCTAATATATGCAGGTTTTGGCTCCTAATAATCTGTCACAATAACCAAAGCAATAGGAATGCAAATATAATAGCAAATACCAACCAGTGTTGTAGTAGGACCCTGATCAAAATCTGACTCTTTGACTCTGTATAAGTGAATACAGAGCTTCGCTGGAGCTCAGGGGAGAAGGAAGAAAATCCTGAGTTGTTTTAAACCAGAAATGACTGAGAAAACACTAAAATCAATTTATTGAACTGAAGTTGATTTTATTAAGTTTTTAGTCCATGGCTGATATGAGTACTTTAAGTTGAGTTACATAAAAATACAAATGCTTTCTACTGAGGAATTTAAGGTTTAACCTTTCAGAAATTTATTGTTTAAGAAAATGTTCTAATTAACAGTATTGCTTTTGTTGCCAATCCTGTGTGCTGTCACACATATTTTTCCCTTTGTGCTAACTTAGCACAGTTATCATCCACTCATATTTTAGATAGATACTTTACATAGATTCTGGTTAAGGTCCCCAGATTAACTCCTACGAGCACCCAGTTGTACAAAGAAAATATAACTTTTTCATTTTCTGTAAAGTGGCCACATTTTATTTTAGAGTCCTAGTTTTCCTCTGGGGAAGATAAAGTGGGGAGAGTAACTGTGAATAATGGCTTCTCATCCTTTTCTCAGAAGTGCTCCTTAATGTTTCACTGGTCAATTCAAAGTTAAATTCCCTAGTTATAATCTGTTTTCCCCTTACTCTCTTCCAGAATTTTGTCTCAATATATGAGAAGGCTTATTATTATTTAAGGTTCTCAACATTTTTATGCATTTATTTAAATTGACAGATTAATTTTTATGTATTTACTATGTGCAGCATGACATTTTAAGTATATATATATATACTGTAAAATGGTTAAATCCAGACAATCAACAAATGCATCACCTCACATAGTCAAAGTTTTTATGGTGAGATACCTTAACATCCAATTCTTGTGTGTTTTTTAAAAATACAATATATCATCACCACTATAATGACCACGTTGCACAGTAGATCTCTTGAACTTATTTCTTTTATGTAACTATAGCTACGCATTCTTTGACCACCATCTCTCAAATTCCCACTCCCCGCTAAATACCCCTGCCTTTGGGAACCACCATTCTACTCTCAACTTTTTAAGATTCCACATATGAATAAGATCATGTAGTATTTTTCTTTCTGTATTTGGCTTAGTTGATTTAAAATAATGCCTTCCAGTTCATCCACATTGTCACAAATATCAGGATTGCCATCTTCTTCATGGATGCGTAGTATTCTATTGTGTTGTTTTAAAATTTGTGTTCTAGATTGTTCACTGTTGGAATATAGAAATGCTACTGATTTTTGTAAATTTTTTTGTACTCTCTAACTTCACTGAAATTATCAGTCCTAATAGTTTTTTATTGAGTCTTCAGGTTTTTTTCAAATATAAGATTATATCTTTTGCAAATAAGGAAAATATGACTCCTTTCCTTTCAATTTGGATAACTTTCATTTCATTCTCTTGTCTGATTTTCCAGCTTGAACTTTCAATACTGTGTTGAATAACAGTGGTGCAAGTGGGCATCCTTGTCGTGTTCCAGATCTTAGAGGAAAGGCTTTTGGTTTTTCCCCATTCAGGATAATACTGTGGGTCTGTCATATATGCCTTTTATTATGTTGAAGTATATTCCTTCTATACCAAGTTTTTTAAAGGGTTTTTATTATAAAAGGGCATTTGATTTTATCATATGGTTTTTCAGCATCAATTAAAATGATCATATGGTTTTATCCTTCATTTGATATGATGTTTTACATTGATTTACATATGTTGAACCATTCTGACATCCTGTGAATAAATCCCTCTTGCTGGTGATAATCTAACTAATGTATTTTTGAATTCCACTTGCTCATATTTTGTCGAAGATTTTTACATCAGTATCATCAGTATTCATCAGTGATATTGGCCTGTAATTTCCTTTATTCCATGTGTCTTTGGTTTTTGTATCAGGATAACATTGGCTTATAGTTTGGAAGTATTCTCTCCTTCTCTATTTCTTGGAATGATTTGATTAGAATTGGTATTAGTTCTTCTTATAATGTTTGGTAGATTTCAGCAGGTAAGTCATTTAGTCCTGGGCTTCTCTTTACTCAAAAACCTATTATTATGGCTTCGATCTTGTTACTTGTTATTGGTCTTTTCAGGTTTTGGATTTCTTTCTTGTTCAATCTAGGTAGGTTGTATGTGTATAGAAATTTGTCAATTTCTTCTGGGTTTTCAAATTTATTGGCTTATAGTTACTCATAGTAGCCACTAATGGTTTTCGAATTTCTGCAGTATCTGCTGTAATGTCTCCTTTTTCATTTCTGATTTTATTTACTTGGATCTTCTTTTTTTCTTTGTTAATCTATCTAAATATTTTTCAATTTTGTTTAGCTTTTTTAAAAAACAAACTTTTTGTTTCATTGATGTTTTGTATTTTTTCATTTAATTTTATTTCTGCTCTGATATTTATTACTTCTTTTCTTCTAGTAACTTCGCATTTTCTAGTTCTTTAAGATGCATCACTAAATTGCTACTTTGAAGTTTTTCTTTTTTTGATGTTGCCACTTACAGCTATAAATTTTCATCTTAGTCCAGCTTTTGCTATATCCCATAGATTTTGGTATGTTTTGTTTCCATTATCATTTCCTTTAATAATTTTTTTCATTTTTTTCTAAATTCCCCCATTGATGCCCCAGTAATTCAGGAGCATATTGTTTAATTTTTATGGATTTTCATAGTTTTCAAAGTTGTTCATGTTATTAATTTCTAGTTTTATTCTGTTGTGGTCAGAGAATATGCTTAATATTATTTCAATTTTTTTAATGTTTTAAGACTTGTTTTATAACCTAACACATGGTCTATCCTTGAGAATGATTAATGTGTTGAGACAAAGAATGTGTATTTTGTAGCCATTGCATGAAATATCTGTAAATAATTATTAGATCCATGTGTTCTATAGTTCAAATGAAGTCTGATATTTCTTTGTACATTTTTTGTCTGAAAGATCTGTCCAGTGCTGAAAGTGAGGCATTAAAGTCTCTAGCTATTATTGTATTATTGTGTTGGACTCTATATTTCTCTTTAGCTCTAATTACATTTTGCTCGATTTTCACATATCTGGGTGCTTCAGTGTTGGGTGTGTTACCAGCGGTGGGTCTGCAACTGGTGGCATTTCCACAACAATTCCAGCCCTTGTCTTCTTAGAAAAAAGAATTCAACTGAGAGATGGAGGCAAATTTTAAAGCAGAGGCAGGGTTTTGTTCAAAGAAGCAAAGTACATTTGGAAGATGGCCGAGGGGGAGTTCAGAGATCAAGTGCCATACTCAGTCTGTGGCTTGGGATTTTTATATCCTGTCTTGGTTCCAGGTTTTCTTTTATCTTCCCTTGATTTATCCCTCCTGTGGGCTGAGATATTTCTTTGATGCATGCATAGTGATGTGCCATCACTTTCGAGGGGCCACATGTGCAGTGTGTTTACTGAGATTGTGCCCATGCTCACTTGGGGCATTTCTTTTACTGATTGAGTGCCCCCAGAGGAAGGCCATATACCAGTCAAACTCTGTCATTTTGCCCCCTACTGTGCATATTTAAGACCTTATCAAGGAATTGTGGTTTGCTGGCTCCAGATATCTCCTATCCTTTGGGAACTTCTCTACCTCTTAGTGCCAGTCGTGGCCACTTATCATTTCAGAGCAACAGTTTTATGATTGCCTAACCATCATCTGACGAGTGCCTACATTTCTGGGGCCCTCACTTATTATCCCAGAGGAAGAAGTTGTATAATCACCTGATTATCACCCAATGAGTGCCTGCCATTTTGGCAGGGCCCTCTCTTGCTCCACTCATATCTGTATAACTACCTACTCTAATATTCTGCCTTCAAAAGTCTGAGACCCAATTCTTTGGGATAATGGGTGAAGGCCATTATCTTGTGTAACTGCTTCTTGCTGACAGAGGGACAGTGTTTGGCTCATGGGTCTCAGACTCTTGCTAGCTGTCAGGGAAGGGTGGCTCCATAGGCCAGCAACAGTGGTGCCCAACCAGGTTCAAGGAACACAGGTAGGGTTTTGCCTCTGTCATATTCCGCTGATGGACAATCCAGTGGTCCCCTATAGAAGGCTGACTCATGAGTATTGAGAGGACAGTATCCTTTACTTATCCTTCACTGATGATCTTCTGGAGCTTGACAGTTTGAATGCAAGAGGAGAAAAATTGGGTTATTACATTGAGAAGATATGGACCAAAAATAATAAAATGAAAAGATGGCCTAAAAAGGGAAAAGTCCAGAAAAACCATTTCAGGTTCCTTCTTAATTTCTCATAAATTGTTCTCATAAATGGGAGGCTTGATTTTTGAGTTGTCTGTTGCTGTCTTGCATTTTTCCTAATTGATTTACCCAGAAACAACATTTTTCATCTAGGGTTAAACAAATTCTTCCCTGTCCTGCCATTAACATATCTAGCTCTTGGCATTTCTGGAGGACTATGGCTGTGAAAGAGTCAATTTTTTCTTGCATGGTTGCTAACATTTTAGCCATGGCATCAATACTGTCGGTTATTTCTATTGAGAGTTGGCTATAGGTTAAGGAGGCATGTGTGATTCCAGCAATTTCTGTTCCTGTACTGGCTGTGATGTCGAGTCCCACAAGAAGGGGTATCAATTGGATAGCCTCCTCAACCTGGGCAAGATGGAATGCCCATAGATTGGTATTGGAAAGGAGTGATTTCCAGGAGATATGAAGATGTCCAGGGATACATATAGCATATAGTACAAGTTCCAGTTCATTCAGTGGGGAGGCATTGGTAAACTGAATGACCACCAATATGAAAGACTTCTCAGGTTTTAAGACAAATTGAGATGTCAAAACCAAATAAGGGGTGTAAAAATAGGTATAGAAAATCCTGAGGCTGCTGACATACTCAGATTGCTGGTGGATATGGTCATGCCCACCAAGATTTGGGTGCATGAGATGTGGCTCTGATTAGCTCCCTTGTTTCTATTCTCCCAAAAAAAGAGAATTTTGAGTTTGTTCCAATAGAACCCATTCTTCTGTAGCACTGAGACTGGCAATTTGCATACATGGGTGTAATCAGTAGGCTGGAACCAGAAATTTTGAGTACTCAATGTGTTTGGGCATTCCTGGCAAAACTGAGTGGATTTATCTTGCATTGTCCATTGAGGAAAGGTAATACTTGGAGGTTTGTGAAATACTGGTTGATGTTGGACCTGGATGTGGGGATATGTTTGGCAGATCTGTTGGCTAGAGTCTGTGGTGATAGTGACATTATAGACTTTACTGGGAAGAGCACTTACATCCATTCCATTTTCCTTTTTGATTATAACACAAATAGGGGCTGTCCCCACTAACGTGATATTAGTAAAGAGGGGCTCAAAAATGGGAGACTTCTCACAGTTACCAGGGAAATCTTGCTTTACTTTTGTAAGAAGCCTATTTGAAGACCTGATTATTCCTTTTAGATTATGATGCCATTGATAGAAAATGTGTAATTCTGCCTCTATGCTCATCCAATCTCTGGGCGACATAGGATAAGTTATCTTTGGTGTTTTAGCAGAAGAACTAGTGCATAACTAGCAGTTGTTGGAGTAAGGAAATTCTGTGCTTTGAAGCAACTGTTGTGCTTTTTCCAATTAAGACAAATCAAGATGGTAGTATGCTGCTAGTAAAGAGGTGAAAATGAGAATGAGCAGGAGTGGGTCCATTGTGCCATAATGAGATTGTGAAGAAGAGAAATTAGTAACAAATCAAGTTTTAAAGGGAATTTCCTGAAAGTAAGTTAAGGTGAAGAAACATTAGCAACAAAGTAGTTTCTGTTGGGACTTTGGGGGCGTACAGGTTCGGGCTAAAATAAGGTGAATAAGTAATGCTATTGCAAACAGTATTCCTAATATTGGAATTTCATTACTTTGAGGTGAAAGGACCTGCAGAGGCATTGGTTATCTTTCCGTCTAAAGAGGAATTTCAGATCCTTCAATGGTTCACAGTGTATTCTGGAGCTGAAGTTGTTGGATTCAGTTCCAGTGCTTTAGGGCCTTTCCAAGACTTCACTTAGGTGTAGTGCATCCAGTTGCTAATCTCTGGTGCTTTAATGGCCGTGAGGGTAGAAATAGAAAATGCAACAGTAAAGGGTCTCTCTTTGACTGGAGTTAGTTGGGAATTTGGGGTTCTATTCTTCCAAGTTTTCAGGAGAACCAGTGAGTTTGGAGGATACAGAGGTGGAGATTTTTTCTCTTCTAATTTCGTGTTTGTTTGTAACCCATATTCCTGGAGGGCTTGATGGAAGTCTTCTAGAAGAGAGACATACTGGTTGATTTTAACAGTTTGTTCATCTAGTAGTAAGTCAGAATACAGGAATGGCCTACCATATAAGACCTTGAAGGGGCTTAATTGCAAAGAGGTCTGAGAAGCAACACAAATATGAAGGAGAACTAAAGGTAAGAGGTCCACCCATGTCTGCTGTTTCCCGACAGAGTTTACTGAGGATGTATTTGAGGGTTTAGCTCGTTCTTTCCATGTTCCCTGAAGATGGTGGTCTCCAGACAAAGTGAAGGTACCTTTTATGCCTAGGCAGTACTGACCTGGTGATTCACTTAGGAAATTAAGGATGGACCATTGTCTATTTGCAGTGACCTAGGAAGCCCAAATTGGGGAATGAGGTCCCTTAGGAGGAATTAGCTCCCTCTTGTGTCTTTTCAGTCCTTGTGGGATAGGCCTCTACTCATCCTGTGAAGGTGTCTACACAGACCAAGCCCTTATGCCTGCAGCATGTGGGGAACTGAGTATAGTACAACTGCGAGTCCTCCCCAGGGTATGTACCTGTCCTTTGGGTTGGACATGGGGGCTTCCCTCTTTGGGGATTATTTATGATGCACAAGTTGAAAGTTTAACAAAACTGTTGAATAGTTTTGTTCGTTCTCTTCCCATTTGGTATAGTTTGGATCTGTGTCTTAACCTATTTTCATGTCAAATTGTTGGAGGTGAGGCCTGGTGGGAGGTGGTTGAATTATGGGGGTGGATCCTTCATGAATTGTTTAGCATCATCCCCTTGGTGGTGTTCTTGTGAAAGGTAGCTAGACTTTTTGTACAGCCTGTAGAAATATGAGACAATTAAACCTCTTTTCTTTATAAATTACCCAGTCTTAGGCATTTCTTCACAGCAATGCAAAAATGGAATAATACACTACTAAACATGAATTTACATATTTGCCCTAGGTTGTCCTTTTCAACGTGGCAGGAGTTGTGTGAACTCGTGATGAGCTTCTACCCTTGGGAGGCCCTTGGTAGGTGGAGAAGTTTCCCAAGTTTGTACCATTTATTGATTTCTTTTTGATACCTACGTTGGGTGGTTCAATTTATTTCTTCCTGAGTGTATTGGAGAGGGGATAATTCAGTGGGGAGCAAAGGGAGCAAGGCCCCAGGTAAGTATCCTTTGAGACAGCTGCTTCTTTGGTTTGGAGTTGGTCATCCTATTTTCTTGTGCAGTTTCATTGGAGCCCCTCTGGTGTCTCTCACAGGGCACTACTGCCACCTCCTGGGACAAGTGAACAGCATCTAGTAGATCTAAGATTTGGTATCTGTACTGCCCTGGTCAACGTGAAGAGTTCTGCTAGTTGTGCTGAGGTCCCCAGGGAACAGAGCTTTTATCTCTACGACTTGGTAAAGGGACACTATAAAGTACCCTGCATGTCTAGCTCTGTTCCAGATAAAACTACTCCCATCTGAAAATCATATTTTGTCTGGATTGTCCAGAAGCTGACCCTGTAAGTCCTCCAAGCTGGCATAAATTTGGTTAGGTAATTCACAGCATAAATGTGCCAGGTTATCATTTTCTGGTAGTGGAAGTAAGGCTGGCTGAGTTGAGGATGGAGCACCGCTAAACTGTTACTTGTGGGTTTTCTAGTAACAAGACCTGGTACTTCAACAGTTTGTTGTCAGTGAACCATTGTGGCCCTTTTATGTCCAATAAGGGGCCTGTTTGGTGGGATGGCAGGATCTGGATTAACTGTCCCATGGTGATTTTGAGGGCCTCCTTGTATAGGAGCCCTGCTGCACTCACTATCTTGAGGCAATGTGGTCACTCTCATGCAACTGGGTCTAGGTTCATTGAAAAGTTACCTACCGGAGATCTGATTAGCCCAATGGTTTGAATTAGGACTCCTAAGGCTACAACTTGTCTTTCAGTAACAAAAAGCTGAAATGGTTTGGTTAGCATGGGTGGTCTAATGGCTTGTGAGAGGGCAGTTTTTAGCTGCCTAAAAGCTCGCTCCTAATATTTTCCCCAGAAAGGTGAGTTTCTATTAGTCATTTTTTAAGAGTCTGATATTAGGACTTAACAATTCTATCATACCCCAGCATCCAAAGTCTGCAATGTCCTGTGTTTCCAAGAAAGACCCGAAGTAGCTTAAGGATGACCTATATTCATTCTGGGGAGAGCTTAGGATCTCCACGGGTCAGGATTATCCCCAGGCATTGGACCTCTTGTCTTAGCAGTTGTGACTTGGACACTTGGACACCTCTTACCCTCTGGGCATTGAACTTCTTGTCTTAGTAGTTGTGACTTGGACACTTGGACACTTCATACCCTCTGCCTGCAAGGAAATTTAGTGTTTGAACTAGATGCTGGATTCCCAGCTCATTCATAGACTAATAGGCTAATAGATTATTTCTGTAACCTATTATGCAGATTAATAGGTTATTTATGTAATGTAGGAGAAAATCAGTCTATGCCACAAGGCCTGCATCTCTTAGATGAGTACTAGTACTGGACTAGGCCCAGAGAGAGTAGACTAGTGGGGCATGAAACCTACTGAGACATCAGCTGGGGCAACTAACAGAGTGCTGGCATCGCCTGTCCCCTGAAACCAGGCTGCAAAGCATGGCTCCAAAAGAAACCCCATTCTTCCACTTGTGGGGAGGAGAGAAAAGAGTGGTGAGAAGTTTGTCTTGCATCTAAATGCCAGCTAAGCCAAAGCAGCATAGGGTACTTCTCCGCGTTGTGTGGCCCCATTCCAGGCCCTAGCTCCCAGATGAAATTTATAGACATGCCCGAGCCAACTTTGTACTTTATGCTCAAGATTGCTATAGTGATTTGGCATATTTTGTGATACTGTAAGAATTTTAGAATTACTTTTTCTAAATTTTTGAAAAATGTAATTGGCATTTTGATAATGATTAAATTGAATCTATAGATTGTTTTCAGTAGTATTGATATTTTAACAGTATTAATTCTTATTTTTTCTTTTTTTATACCTTAAGTTCTATGGTACATGTGCACCATGTGCAGGTTTGATACATAGGTATACGCGTGCCATGTTGGTTTGCTGAACACATCAACTTGTCATTTACATTAGGTATTTCTCCTAATGCTATCCCTCCCCCAGGACCCCACCCCATGACAGGCCCCAGTGTGTGATGTTCCCCGCCCTGTGTCCAAGTGATCTCATGGTTCAATTCCCACCTATGGGTGAGAACATGCGGTGTTTGGTTTTCTATCCTTGTGATAGTTTGCTCAGAATGATGGTTCCTAGCTTAATCCATATCCCTGCAAAGGACATGAACTCATCCTTTTTTATGGCTGCATAGTATTCCATGGTATATATGTGCCACATTTTGTTAATCCAGTCTATCTTTGATGGACATTTGAAATGGTACCAAGTCTTTGCTATTGTGAATAGTGCCACAATAAACATACGTCTTCATGCATCTTTATAGTAGCATGACTTATAATCCTTTGTATATATACCCAATAATGAGAATGCTGGGTCAAATTGTAATTCTAGTTCTAGATCCTTGAGGAATCGCCACACTGTCTTCCACAATGGTTGAACTAATTTACACTCCTACCAGCAGTGTAAAAGCGTTCCTATTTCTCCACATCCTCTCCAACATCTGTTGTTTCCTGACATTTTAATGATTGTCATTCTAACTGGCATGAGATGGTATCTCATTGTGCTTTTGATTTGTATTTCTCTGATGACCAGTGATGATGAGCAATTTTTCATGTGTCTGTGGGCTGCATAGATGTCTTATTTACAGAAGTGCCTGTTCATATCCTTTGCCAACTTTTTGATGGGGTTGTTTGTTTTTTTCTTGTAAATTTGTTTGAGTTCTTTGTAGATTCTGGATATTAGTCCTTTGTCAGATGGGTAGATTGCAAACATTTTCTCCCATTCTGTAGGTTGTCTGTTCACTCTGATGATAGTTTCTTTTGCTGTGCAAAAGCTCTTTTAGTGTAATTCGGTCCCATTTGTCTATTTTGGCTTTTGTTGCCATTGATTTTGGTGTTTTACTCATGAAGTCTTTGCCCATGCTTATTGCCTAGTTTTTCTTCTAGGGTTTTTACAATTTTAGGTCTAACATTGAAGTCTGTAATCCATCTTGAATTCGTTTTTATATAAGGTGTAAGGAATGGATCCAGTTTCAGCTTTCTACATATGGCTAGCCAGTTTTCACAACACCATTTATTAAATAGGGAATCCTTTCCCCATTTCTTGTTTTCATCAGGTTTGTCAAAGATCAGATGGTTGTAGATGTGTGGTATTATTTCTGAGGGCTCTGTTCTGTTCCATTGGTCTATATCTCTGTTTTGGTACCAGTACCATCCTGTTTTGGTTAGTGTAACCTTGTAGTATAGTTTGAAGTCAGCTAGCATGATGCCTCCAGCTTTGTTCTTTTTGCTTAGGATTGTCTTGACAATGCAGGCTCTTTTTTGGTTCGATATGAACTTTAAAGTAGTTTTTTCAATTCTGTGAAGAAAGTCATTGGTAGTTTGATGGGGATGGCATTGAATCTATACATTACTTTGGACGGTATGGCCGTTTTTATGATATTGATTCTTCCTATCCATGAGCATGAAATGTTCTTCCATTTGTTTGTGTCCTCTTTTATTTCACTGAGCAGTGGTTTGTAGTTCTCCTTGAAGAGGTCCTTCATATTCCCTTTAAGTTGGATTCCTAGTATTTTATTCTCTTTGTAGCAAATGTGAATGGGAGTTCACTCATGATTTGACTCTCTGTTTGTCTGTTAGTGGTGTATAGGAATGCTTGTGATTTTTGCACATTGATTTTGTATCCTGAGAGTTTGCTGGAGTTGCTTATCAGCTTAAGGAGATTTTTGGCTGAGATGATGGGGTTTCTAAATATACAATCTTGTCATCTGTGAACATATATGATTTGAATTCTTCATTTCCTAATTGAATACTCTTTATTTCTTTCTCTTGTCTGATTGCCCTGGCCAGAACTTCCAACAGTATGTTGAATAGGAGTGGTGAGAGAGGGCATCATTGTCTTGTGCTGGTTTTCAAAGGGAATGCTTCCAGTTTTTGCCCATTCAGTATGATATTGGCTGTGGGTTTGTCATAAATAGCTCTTATTATTTTGAGATACATTCCAACCATACCTAGTTTATTGAGGGTTTTTAGCATGAAGGGTTGTTGAAGGTCTTTTCTGCATCTATTGAGATAATCATGTGGTTTTCGTCATTGGTTCTGTTTTGTGAGGATTTACGTTTATTGATTTAAGTATGTTGAACCAGCCTTGCATGCCAGGGATGAAGCCAACTTGATCATGGTGGATAAGCTTTTTGATGTGCTGCTGGATTCGATTTGCCCGTATTTTATTGAGGATTTTTGCATCAAGGTTCATCAGGGATATTGGTCTAAAATTCTCTTTTTTTGTTGTATCTCTGCCACACTTTGGTATCAGGATGATGTTGGCCTGATAAAGTGAGTTAGGGAGGATTCCCTCTTTTTCTATTGATTGGAATAGTTTCAGAAGGAACACTACCAGCTCCTGTTTGTACCTTGGTAGAATTTGGCTGTGCATCCTTCTGATCATGGACTTTTTTGGTTGGTAGGCTATTAATTATTGCCTCAATTTCATAGCCTCTTATTGGTCTATTCAGGGATTCAACTTCTTTCTAGTTTAGTCTTGGGAGGATGTGTATGTCCAGGAATTGATCCATTTCATCTAGATTTTCTAGTTTGTTTGCATAAAGATGTTTATAGTATTCTCTGAAGGTAGTTTGTATTTCTGTGGGATTGGTGGTGATATCCACTTTATCATTTTGTATTGCATCTATTTGATTCTTCTCTCTTTTCTTTTTTATTAGTCTTCCTAGCAGTCTATCAATTTTGTTGATTTTTTCAAAAAAACAGCTCCTAGATTCATTGATTTTTTGAAGGACTTTTTATGTCTCAATCTCTTTCAGTTCTGCTCTGATCTTAGTTATTTCTTGCCTTCTGCTAGTTTTTGAATGTGTTTGTTCTTGCTTCTCTAGTTCTTTTAATTTTGATGTTAGGGTGTCAATTTTAGATCTTTCCTGCTTTCTCTTGTGGCCATTTAGTGCTATAAATTTCCCTCTACGTACTGCTTTAAATGTGTCCCAGAGATTCTGGTATGTTGTATCTTTGTTCTCATTGGTTTCAAAGAACATCTTTATTTCTGCCTTCATTTTGTTATTTACCCAGTAGTTATTCAGGAGCAAGTTGTTCAGTTTCCATGTAGTTGTGTAGTTTTGAGTGAGTTTCTTAATCCTGAGTTCTAATTTGATTGCACTATGGGCTGAGAGACTGCTGTGATTTCTGTTCTTTTACATTTGCTGAGGAGTGTTTTACTTCCAATTATGTGGTCAATTTTAGAATAAGTGCTATGTGGTGCTGAGAATAATGTATATTCTGTTGATTTGGGGTGGAGAATTCTGTAGACGTCTATTAGGTCTTCTTGTTGCAGAGCTGAGTTCAGATCCTGGATATCCTTGTTAACTTTCTGTTTCGTTTATCTGTCTAATGTTGACAGTGGGTTATTAAAGTCTCTCGTTATTATTGTTTTGGAGTCTAATTCTCTTTGTAGGTCTCTAAGGACTTGCTTTATGAATCACGGTACTCCTGTGTTGGGTGCATATGTACTTAGGATAGTTAGCTCTTCTTGTTGAATTGATCCCTTTACCATTATGTAATGTCCTTCTTTGTCTCTGTTGATCTTTGTTGTTTTAAAGTCTGTTTTATCAGAGACTAGTATTGCAACCCCTGCTTTATTTTTTGCTTTCCATTTGCTTGGTAGATCTTCCTCCATCCCTTTATTTTGAGCCTATGTGTGTCTTTGCATGGGAGATGGGTCTTCTGAATACAGCACATTGATGGGTCTTGACTCTTTATTCATTTTGCCAGTTTGTGTTTTTTTAATTTGGGCATTTAGCCCATTTACACTTAAGGTTCATATTGTTATGTGTGAATTTGATCCTGTCATTATGATGTTTGCTGGTTATTTTGCCCATTAATTGATGCCGTTTCTTCCTAGCATCGATGGTCTTTACAATTTGGCATGTTTTTGCAGTGGCTGGTACTGGTTGTTCCTTTCCATGTTTAGTGCTTCCTTCAGGAGCTCTTGTAATTCAGGCCTGGTGGTGACAAAATCTCTCAGCATTTGCTTGTCTGTAAAGGAGTTTATTTCTCCTTTACTTATGAAGCTTACTTTGGCTGGATATGAAATTCTCGTTTGCAAATTCTTTTCTTTAAGAATGTTGAATATTGGCGCCCACTGTCTTCTTTCTTGTAGGGTTTCTGCTGATAGATCTGCTGTTTGTCTGATGAGCTTCCCTTTGTGGGTGATTGACCTTTCTCTCTGGCTGCTCTTAACACTTTTCCTTCATTTCAACCTGGGTGAATCTGACAGTTATGTTTCTTGGGATTGCTCTTCTCGAGGAGTATCTTTGTGTTGTTCTCTGTATTTCCTGAATTTGAATATTGGCCTGCCTTGCTATTTTGGGGAAGTTCTCCTGGATAATATCCTGAAAAGTGTTTTCCAACTTGGTTCCATTTTTCCCATCACTTTCATGTACACCAATCAAAGATTTGGTCTTTTCACAAAGTCCCATGTTTCTTGGAGGTTTTGTTCATTTACTCTTTTTTCTCTAACCTTGTCTCTCGCTTTATTTCATTAATTTGATCTTCAATCACTGATACCCTTTCTTCCACTTGATCTAATCAACTATTGAAGCTTGAGCATAACTCACGAAATTCTCGTGCCATGGTTTTCAGCTCCATCAGGTCATTTATGGTCTTCTTTACACTATTTGTTCTAGTTAGCCATTCATCTAATCTTTTTTCAAGTTTTTCAGCTTCCTTGCAATGGGTTCAAACATCCTCCTTTAGCTCAGAGAAGTTTGTTATTACCGACCTTCTGAAGCCTACTTCTGTCAACTCATCAAAGTCATTCTCCATCCAGCTTTATTCCATTGCTGGCAAGGAGCTGCGATCCTTTGAAGAAGAAGAGGCACTCTGATTTTTAGAATTTTCAGCTGTTCTGCTCTGGTTTCTCCCCATCTTTGTGGTTTTGTCTACCTTTGGTCTTTGATGTTGGTGACCTACAGGTGGGGTTTTGGTGTAGATGACCTTTTTGTTGATGTTGATGCTATTCCTTTCTGTTTGTTAGTTTTCCTTCTAACAGTCAGGTCCCTCAGCTGCAGGTCTGCTGGAGTGGAACTCCAGCAAACAGTGCTGCAATAAACATACATGTGCATGTATCTCTATAGTAGAATGATTTGTAATCCTTTGGGTATATACCCAATAATGGGATTCTGGGTTACATTGTATTTCTAGTTGTAGATCTTTGAGGAGTTGCCACACCATCTTCCACAATGGTTAAACTAATTTACACTACCACCAACAGTGTAAAAGCTTTCGTATTTCTCCACATCCTCTCCAGTATCTGTTGTTTCCTGACTTTTTAATAATCACCATTCTAACAGGCGTGAGATGATATCTCATTGTGGTTTGATTTACAGTTTTCTAATGACCAGTTGTGATGAGCTTTTTTTTTTTTTTTTTTTTCCATATGTTTCTTGGGTGATAAATGTTGTCTTTTGAGAAGTGTCTGTTCATATCCTTTGCCAACTTTTTGATGGGGTTGTTTGTTTTCTTCTTGTAAATTTGTTTGAGTTCTTTGTAGATTCGTGGTATTAGCACTTTGTTTGATGGGTACATTGTAAAAATTTTCTCCCATTCTGTAGGTTTCCTGTTCACTCTGATGATACTTTCTTTTGCTGTGCAAAAGCTCTTTAGTTTAATTAGATCCCATTTCTCAGTTTTTGCTTTTGTTGTCATTGCTTTTGGTATTTCAGTCATGAAGTCTTTGCTCATGCCTATGTCCTGAATCGTATTGCCTAGGTTTTTGTCTATGGTTTTTAGGGTTTTAGGTCTTAATTCATCTTGAGTTAATTTTTGTATAAGGTGTAAGAAAGTGATCCAGTTTTAGTTTTCTGCATATGGCTAACCAGTTTCCCAACACCATTTATTAAATAGGAAATTATTTCCACGTTGCTTGTTTTTGTCAGGTTTGTCAAATATCAGAGGGTTGTAGATGTTTGGTGTTATTTCTGAGGCCTCTGTTCTGTTACATTGGTCAATATATCTGTTTTATTCCAGTACCATGCTGTTTTGATTATTTTATCCTTGTAGTATAATTTGAGGTCAGGTAGCATGATACCTCCAGCTTTGCTTTTTTGCTTAGGATTCTGTTGGCTGTGTGGGCTCTTTTTTGGATCCATATGAAATCTAAAGTAGTTTTTTAGAATTCTGTGAAGAAAGTCAGTTGGAGGTTGATGATGATAGCATTGAATCTATAAATTACTGTGGGCAGTATGGCCATTTTCATGATATTGATTCCTTCTATCCATGAGCATGGAATGTTTTCCACTTGTTTTTGTCCTCTCTTATTTCCTTGAGCAGTGGTTTGTAGTTCTCCTTGAAGAGGTCCTTCACATCCCTTGTAAGTTGTATTCCTAGGTATTTTATTCTTTTTGTAGGAATTGTGAATGAGAGTTCACTCATGAGTTGGCAGTCTGTCTGTTATTTGTGTATAGAAATGCTTGTGATTTTTGCACATGGATTTTGTATCCTGAGACTTTGCTGAAATTGCTGATCAGCCCTAGGAGATTTTGGTCTGAGGTGATGGGGTTTTCTAAATATACAATCATATGATCTGCAAACAGAGACAATTTGACTTTCTCTTTTTCTAGTTGAATACCCTTTATTTATTTCTCTTGCTTCATTGTCCTGGCCAGAACTTCCAGTACTATGTTGAATAGAAGTAGTGGGAGAGGACGTCCTTGTCTTGTGCCCATTCAGTATGATATTGGCTGTCGGTTTGTCATAAAGAGCTTTAATATTTTGACATACGTTCCATCAATACCTAGTTTATTAAGAGTTTTATCATGAAGGGATATTGAATTTTGTCAAAGGCCTTTTCTGCATCTACTGAGATAATCACATGTTTTTTCTCATTGGTTCTGTTTATGTGATGGATTACATTTATTGATTTGTTATGTTGAACCAGCATTGCATCCCAGGGATGAAGCAAACTTGACCATGGCAGATAAACTTTTTGATGTGCTGCTGAGTTCATTTTGCCAGTATTTTATTGAGGATTTTTGCATCGATATTTATCAGGGATATTGGCCAGAAATTTTCTTTTTATGTTGTGTCTCTGCCAGGTTTTGGTATCAGGATGATGCTGGCCTCATAAAATGAGTTACAGAGGAGTCCTTCTTTTTCTATTTTTTGGAATAGTTTAAGAAGGAATGGTACCAGCTCCTCTTTGCACCTCTGGTAGAATTTGGCTTTAAATCCATCTCGTCCTAGACGTTTTTTTCATTGGTATGCTATTAATTACTGCCTCAATTTTATAACTTTTTATTGCTAGATTTTCTAGTTTATTTGTGTTGAGGTGTTTATAGTATTCTCTGATGGTAGTTTGTATTTCTCTGAGATCAGTGGTGATATCCCTTTCATAATTTTTTATTGCATCCGCTTGATTCTTCTCTCTTTTCTTCTTTATTAGTCTGCTAGCAATCTATTTTGTTAATCTTTTCAAAAAAAGACTCCTGGATTCACTGATTTTTTGAAGGGTTTTTCATGTCTCCATCTCCTTCAGTTCTGCTCTGATCTTAGTTTATTTTTGTATTCTGTTAGCTTCTGAATTTGCTTGCTCTTGCTTCTATAGTTCTTTTAAATGTGATGTTAGGGTATCAACTTTAGATCTTTCCTGCTTTTTTTTGTAGGCATTTAGTGCCATAAATTCCCCTCTAAATCTGCTTTAAATGTTTCCCAGAGTTTCTGGGATGTTGTGTGTTTGTTCTCGTTGGTTTTAAAGAACATCCTTATTTCTGCCTTAATTTCGTTATTTACCTAGTAGTCATTCAGGAACATGTTGTTCAGTTTCCATGTAGTGCAATTTTGAGTAAGTTTCTTAGTTCTGAGTTTTAGTTTGATTGTATTGTGGTCTGAG
The DNA here is from genome assembly GCF_047675955.1 of Chlorocebus sabaeus. Classification (NCBI taxonomy): domain Eukaryota; kingdom Metazoa; phylum Chordata; class Mammalia; order Primates; family Cercopithecidae; genus Chlorocebus; species Chlorocebus sabaeus. Next base: position 76,681,329 of record NC_132933.1, on the reverse strand, counting down.
AGACTCTTTATTATGATATCTGTTCTTTTGCATTTTCTGAGGAATTTTTACTTCCAATTATGTGGCCAAGTTTAGAATAAGTGAGATGAGGTGCTGAGAAGAATGTATATTCTGTTAATTTGTGGTGGAGAGTTCTGTAGATGTCTATCAGGCCTGCTTGGTCCAGAGCTGAGTTCAAGGCCTTAATATCCTTGTTAATTTTCTGTCTCATTCATTGTCTAATACTGACTGTGGGAAGTTAATTTCTCCCACTATAATTATGTGGGAGTTTGAGACTCTTTGTAGGTCTCAAATAACTTGCTTTATGAATCTGGGTGCTCCTGTATTGGGTGCATCTCTATTTATGACAGCTCTTCTTGTTGCATTAATCCCCTTACCTTTATGTAATGCCTTTCTTTGTCTCTTTTGATCTTTGTTGGTTTAAAGTCTTTTTTTTTTTTTTTTTTATCAGAAACTAGATTGCAACCCCTGCTTTCTTCTGCTTTCCATTTGCTTGGTAAATACTTTTCCATCCCTTTATTTTGAATCTATGTTTGTCTTTGCACGTGAGATGCATCTCCTGAATACAGCACAATGATGGGTCTTGACTCTTTATCCAATTTGCCGTCTGTGTCTTTTAATTGGGGGCGTTTAGCCCATTTATATTTAAGATTAATCTTGTTATGTGTGAATTTGATCTTGTCGTTATGATGCTACTTGGCTATTTGGCCCGTTAGTTGATGCAGTTTCTTCATAATGTCGATGGTCTTTACAATTTGTTATATTTTTGCAGTGGCTGGTTACAGTTGTTTATTTCCATGTTTAGTGCTTCCTTCACAAGCTCTTGTAAGTCAGGCCTCGTGGTGACAAAATCTCTCAGCGTTTGTTTGTCTGTAAAGGATTTTATTTCTCCTTCACTTATGAAGCTTAGTTTGGCTGGATATGAAACTCTGGTTTGAAAATTCTTTTCTTTAAGAATGTTGAATATTGGCCGCCACTCTTTTCTGGCTTGTAGGGTCTGCTGATAGATCTGCTGTTAGTCTGATGGGCTTCCCTTTGTGGGTAACCCGACCTTTCTCTCTGGATGCCCTTAACATTTTTTCCTTCATTTCAACCTTGGTGAATTTGACAATGATGTATCTTACTGTTGCTCTTCTCGAGGAGTATCTTTGTGGTGTTCTCTCTATTTCCTGAATTTGAATCTTGGCCTGTCTTCCTTGGTTGGGGAAGTTCTCCTGGATAATACCCCGAAGAGTGTTTTCCTACTTGGTTTCATTCTCCCCATCACTTTCAGGTACACCAATCAGACGTAGATTTTATCTTTTAACACAGTCCCATATTTCTTAAAGACTTTGTTTGTTTCTTTTTACTCTATTTTCTCTAACCACGTCTTCTCGCTTTATTTCATTAAGTTGATCTTCAATCTCTGATATTCTTTCTTCTGCTTGATCAATTTGGCTATTGATACTTGTGTCTGCTTCCCGAAGTTTGTTATTCTCTAACCTGGTTATTCTAGTTAGCAATTTATCTAACATTTTTTCAAGGTTCTGAGCTTCTTTGCATTGGGTTAGAACATGTTCTTTTAGCTCAGAGGGGTTTGTTATTACCCACCTTCTGAAGCTTACTTCTGTCAGTTCATCAAACTCATTCTCCATCCAGTTTTGTTTCCTCACTTGTGAGGAGTTGTGATTCTTTGAAGGAGAAGAGGCGTTCTGGTTTTTGGAGTTTTCAGCCTTTTTGCACTGGTTTCTCCCCATCTTGGTGGATTTATTTACCTTTGGTCTCTGATGTTGGTGACCTTCGAATGAGGTCTCTGAGTGGATGTCCTTTTTGTTGATGTTGATGCTATTTCTTTCTGTTTGTTAATTTTCCTTGTAACAGTCAGGGCCCTCTGCTGCAGGTCTGCTGGAGTTTGCTGGAAGTCCACTTCAGACCCTCTATGCCTGGGTCAGAAGAGGTTTCAGAACAGCAAAGATTTCTACCTCTTCCTTCCTCTGGAAGCCTCTTCCCAGAGAGGCGTCTGCCAGATATCAGCCAGAGCTCTACTATATGAGATGTCTGTCAGCGTCTACTGGAAGGTGTCTCTCAGTCAGGATACACGGGGGTCAGTCAGTGACCCTCTTGAGGAGGCTGTCTGACCCTTATCAGAGCTCCAGTGCTGTGCTGGGAGATCCGCTGCTCTCTTTAGAGTCGTCAGTCAGGGACAGTTAAGTCTGCTGAAGCTCTGCCCACAGCCACCTCTTCTCCCAAGTGCTCTGTCCCAGGGAGAGGGGGGTTTTATCTATAAGCCCCTGATGGGCTAAAGGGGAGTTGCTGATCTGTCATAGGCTCCACCCAGTTCAAAATTCCCGGTGGCTTCGTTTACACCGTGAGGGTAATACCCCCTACTCAAGCCTCAGCAATGGTGGACGCCCCTTCCCCGCCAAGCTGGAGCATCCCAGGTCGACCTTAGACTGCTGTTCTGGCTGCAAGAATTTCAAGCCAGTGGATCTTAGCTTCCTGCGCTCCATGGGGTTGGGATCCACCAAGTCAGACCACTTGGCACCCTGGCTTCAACCCCATTTCCAGAAGAGTGAACACTCTGTCTCACTGACATTTCTGGTGCCACTCCTGCAGCTAGGTCAGTGTCCTCCCAAATGGCTGCCCAGTTTTGTTCTTGAAACCCCGGGCCTTGGTGCCATAGGCACTGGAGGGGATCTCCTGGTCGGTAGGTTGCGAATACCATGAGTAAAGCACTGTATCTGGGCTGGAGTCCACCGTTCTTCATGGCACTGTCCCTCATGGCTTCCCTTGGCTAGGGGAGGAAAATTTCCCAACCCCTGGCACTTCCCTGGTGAGGTGACATGCCAGCCTGCTTCAGCTTACCCTCCGTGGGCTGCACCCAGTCCCAGTGAGATGAACTGGGTACCTCAGTTGGAAATGCAGAAATCCCCCACCTTCTATATCTATCTCACTGGGAGCTGCAGACCGGTGCTATTCTTATTTGGCCATCTTGCCAGCAAATTCAACAATATTAATTCATTCAATCCATGAACATAGATGTTTTTTTTCATTTCTTTGTATCATCTTCAATTTCTTTCATCAATGTTTTATACTTTTCTGTGTAGAGATCTTTTACCTCCTTGGTTGAACTTACTCCTAAACAGTTTATGTTTTGTAGATATTGTTAATGGGATTTTTCTCTTATTTTCCTTTTGAAGTACTTTATTGTTAATATATAGACATGTTACTGAATTTTCTATGTTGATTTACTGAATTCATTTACTTTATTGAATTTGTTTTTTAGTTCTAGTTCTAACAGTATTTTGGTGGAGTCTTTAAAGTTTTCTATGTATGATATTATGTCATCTGCAAACATAAATGATTTTACATATTTATTTTTAGTTTGGAATCCTTTTTTTCTTTTAAGCTTTCAACTTTTCCCCATTTAGTATGATGTCTACTGGGGATTTGTTATAAATGGTCTTTACTGTGTTGAAATACATTTTTTATTTCTGGTTCATTGAATGTTTTCACCATGATGGAATGTTGAATTTTGTCATATAATTTTTATGTATCTATTGAGATGATCATATGGCTTTTGTCCCTCATTCTGTTGGTGTAATGTGTCATATTGATTGGTTTGCATATGTTCAACCATCCTTGCATCCCTGAGATAAACCATGCTTGATTATAGTAAATGATTTATTTTATGTGCTGTTGAATTTGATTTGTTGGTATTTGGTTGAGAATTTTTGATTCTATGTTCATCAGGAATATTGGCCTTTCTTTTTTTGTTGTTCTCTTCTTGTCTGGTTTTGGTATGATGGTAAATTGGCCTCATAGAATGAATTTGAATGTGTCCTTTTCTCTTTAGTTTTTTTTTTTTTTTTTTTTTTGAACAGTTTGAGGTACTAGTATTCTTTAAGTGTTTGGTGGAACTCAGCTTTGAGTTAGAGGCCCTGAGTTATTCTTTAACAGAAGATTTTTTATTACCACTTCAATCTAATTACTCATTATGGCTTCATTGAGGTTTTCTATTTCTTAATAGGTTGTATCTACCAAGGAATTTATCCATTTCTTCCAAGTTTTCCAATTTGTTGGAGTATAGGTTGTCCATAGTAATCTCTAATAATTCTTTCTTTTTCTGAAGTCTCAGTTCTTTATGTCTCCTTTTTTGCTTCTGATTTTGAGTTCTCTCTCTTTTTCTTAGTCTAGTTAGAGCTCTGTTAATTTATTTATCGAAAAAACAACTTTTTGTTTAGCTGATCATCTGTATTTTTTTACTTTTAATTTTATTTATTACTGCTCTGATTCTTATTCCTTTGTTTCTACTAATTTTCGGTTTGTTTGCTCTTTCATTTCCAATTCCTTGAGGTGCATCTTTAAGTTGTTAGTTTAAACTCTTTATACTTTTTTGATATAAGCATTTATTAGTATAAACATCCTTATTAGTACTGTTTTTGCTGCATCTTATAGATTTGGTATGTGATATTCCATTTTCTTTTGTTTCAATAAATATTTAAACTTTATTCTTAATGTCTTCATTGGCTCTTTGGTCAATAAGGAGCATAGTGTTTAATTTCCATGTGTCTGTGCAATTTCCATTGTGGCTAGAGGAGATTCTTGATGTAACTTATATTTTTTGAAGTTTTAAAAACTTGTTTTGTGGCCTAAGATATGATTTATTCTGGGAAATATTCCATGTGCTGATGAAAAGAATTTTTATTCTACAGCAATTGAGTGATAGTCTCTGTAAATATCTGTTAGGCCTATTAGATTTCATGTGTAGTGTAACCCCCTGTTGCTGTTTTGATTTTCTGAGAAGAGGATCTGTCCATTACCAAGAGTGGGTTGCTAAAGTCCTCTACTATTATTATAATGCAGTCTATCTCTCCCTTCAGATATATTAATGTCTGCTTTAGAATGTTGGAAGCTCTGGTGTTGGATGCATATATATTCATAAGTGGTATACCCTCCTTCTGAATGGGCTCTTTTATTATTATATAGTGACCTTACTTAAAAAAGTCTTCGATTTACAGTCTATTGTATCAATATCAATATAAGCATGGTTACTCTTGAATTTTTTTTTTTTTTTTTTTGGTTTTCATTTCAGTGGAATGTCTTTTTCTATGCCTTCACTTCAGTCTGTGTGTGTTTTCATAGGGTAAAGGGGGTTCCTTAAAACAGCATGTAGTTGTGCCTTGTGTATTTATCTATTCAGCCACTTTATGCCTTCTAATTGAAGATGAGTCCATTTACATTCAATATTAGTATTGATAAGTAAGGACTTACTACTGTCATGTAGTTTCTTGTTTTCTGGTTGTTTTGAGATCCCTCTTCCTTTCTACTTTTCTTACTCTCTTTCATTGTGGATAAGTGATTATCACTGGAATTATGTTTTAGTTCATTGTTTTTAGTGAATCTAAAAATAGGATTTTGTGCTGTGGTTATTATTAGACATATAAAAATATTTTATAGATATAACAAGCAATATTAAAGAGACAATGACTTACCTCAAATCACAAATAAAAGAAAAGAAAGAGGGGGCATGCCCAAGATGGCCGAATAGGAATAGCTCCAGCCTCCAGCTCCCAGCGTGATCGACACAGAAAATGGGTGATTTCTGCATTTTCAACTGAGGTACCGGGTTCATCTCACTGGGGAGTGCCGGAAAATCAGTGCATGTCAGCTGGTGCCACCCGACCAGTGACACCTGAAACAGGGCGAGGCGTGGCCTCACCTGGGAAGCACAAGGGGGAAGGGAATTCCTTTTCCTAGCCAAAGGAAATTGAGATACACAACACCTGGAAAATCGGGTAACTCCCACCCTAATACTGTGCTTTACCAAGGGTCTTAACAAATGGCACATCAGGAGATGATATCCCACACCTGGCCCAGAGGGTCCCATGCCCATGGAGCCTCCCTCATTGCTGGCACAGCAGTCTGAGATCTAACTGGAAGGTGGCAGTGAGGCTGGGGGAGGGGCGCCCACCATTGTTGAGGCTTAAGTAGGTAAACAAAGCCACTGGGAAGCTCGAATTGAGTGGAGCCCACCACAGCTCAAGGAGGCCATTCTGCTTCTGTAGACTCCTCCTCTGGGGATAGGGTGTAGCTAAACAAAAAGCAGCAGAAACCTCGGCAGAGGTAAATGCCCATCTGACAGCTTTGAAGAGAGCAGTGGATGTCCCAGCATGGAGGTTGACATCTGAGAATGGACAGATTGCCTGGTCAAGTGGGTCCCTGAACCCTGAGTAGCCCAACAGGGAGACATCCCGCACTAGGTGCAGACTGACATCTCATACATCACACAACTGGGTACACCACTGAGACGAAGCTTCCAGAGCAAGAATCAGACAGCAACACTCACTGTACAACAATATTCTATCTTCTGCAGTCTCCGCTGCTGATACCCAGTCAAACAGCATCTGGAGTGGACCTCAAGCAAAATCCAACAGACCTACAGCTGAGGGTCCTGACTGTTAGAAGGAAAACTAACAAACAGAAAGGACACCCACACCAAAATCCCATCACTACGTCACCATCATCAAAGACCAAAGACAGATAAAACCACAAAGATGGGTAAAAAGCAGTGCAGAAAAGCTGGAAATTCAAAAAATCAGAGCACATCTCCATCTCCAAAGGAACGCAGCTCATCACCAGCAACAGAACAAAGCTGGAGGGAGAATGACTTAGACAAGTTGAGGGAAGAAGGCTTCAGTCAATCAAACTTCTCAGAGCTAAAGGATGAACTACATAACCAGCGCAAAGAAACTAAAAACCTTGAAAAAAGAATGGATGAATGGATAACTAGAATAATCAATGCAAAGAAGACCTTAAAAGAACTGATAGAGATGAAAACCATAACATGAGAACTATGTGACAAATGCACAAGCTTCAGTAACCGACTGGATCAACTGGAAGAAAGAGTATCAGTGGTTGAAGATCGAATGAAATGAAGCAAGAAGAGAAGTGTAGAGAAAAAAGAGTAAAAAGAGATGAACAAAGTCTCCAAGTAATGTGATATTATGTGAAAAGACCAAATCTACGTCTGATTGGTGTGCCTGAAATTGATGGGGAAATGGAACCAAGTTGGAAAACACTCTTCAGGATATCATCCAGGAGAACTTACCCAACCTAGTAAGGCAGGCCAACATTCAAATTCAGGAAATACAGAGAATGCTACAAAGATACTCCTCAAGAAGAGCAACTCCAAGACACATAACTGTCAGATTCACCAAAGTTGAAATGAAGGAAAAAATGTTAAGGACAGACAGAGAGAGAGGTCAGGTTACACACAAAGGGAAGCCTATCAGACTAACAGCAGATCTCTTGGCAGAAACTCTCCAAGCCAGAAGAGAGTGGGGGCCAATATTCAATATTCTTAAAGAAAAGAATTTTAAACCCAGAATTTCATATCCAGCCAAACTAAGTTTCATAAGTGAAGGAGAAATAAAATCCTTTATAGACAAGCAAATGCTTAGAGATTTTGTCACCACCATGCCTGCCCTACAAGAGATCCCTGAAGGAAGCACTAAACATGGAAAGGAACAACAGATACAAGCCATTGCAAAAACATGTCAAAATGTAAAGTCCATCGATGCTAAGAAGAAACTGCATCAACTAGTGAGCAAAATAACCAGCTAATATCATACTGACAGGATGAAGTTCACACATAACAATATTAACCTTAAATGTAAAAGGGCTAAATGGTCCAATTAAAAGACACAGACTGGCAAATTGGATAAGGAGTCAAGACCCATCAGTCTGCTGTATTCAGGAGACCCATCTCACATGCAGAGACTTACATAGGCTCAAAATAAAGGGATAGAGGAAGATCTACCAAGCAAATGGAAAACAAAGAAAAGCAGGGGTTGCAATCCTAGTCTCTGATAAAACAGACTTTAAACCATCAAAGATCAAAAGAGACAAAGAAGGCCATTACATAATGGTAAAGGGATCAATTCATCAGGAAGAGGTAACTATCCTAAATATATATGCACCTAATACAGGAGCACCCAGATTCATAAAGCAAGCCCTCAGAGACTTAAAAAGAGACTTAGATTCCCATACAATAATAATGGCAGACTTTAACACTCCACTGTCAACATTAGACAGATCAACGAGACAGAAAGTTAACAAGGATATTCAGGAAATGAACTCAACTCTGCCCCAAGCAGACCTAATAGACATCTACAGAACTTTCCCCCCCATATCAAGAGAATATACATTCTTCTCAGCACCACATCACACTTATTCCAAAATTGACCACATAGTTGGAAGTAAAGCACTCCTCCGCAAATGGAAAAGAACAGAAATTATAACAAACTGTCTCTCAGACCACAATGCAATCAAACTAGAACTCAGGACTAAGAAACTCAATCAAAACCGTTCAACTACATGGAAAGTAAACAATCTGCTTCTGAATGACTACTGGGTACATAACAAAATGAAGGCAGAAATAAAGATGTTCTTTGAAACCAATGAGAACAAAGATAAAACATACCAGAATCTCTGGGACACATTTAAAGCAGTGTGTAGAGGGAAATTTAGAGCACTAAATGCCCACAAGAGAAAGCAGGAAAGATCAAAAATTGACACTCTAACATCACAATTAAAAGAACTAGAGAAGCAAGAGCAAACACATTCAAAAGCTAGCAGAAGGCAAGAAATAACTAAGATCAGAGCAGAACTGAAGGAGAAAGAGACACAAAAAAACCTCCAAAAAATCAATGAATCCAGGAGCTGGTTTTTTGAAAAGATCAACAAAATTGATTGACTGCTTGCAAGAATAATAAAGAAGAGAGAAGAATCAAATAGACGCAATAAAAAATGATAAAGGGAATATCCCCACTAACCCCACAGAAATACAAACTATGATCAGAGAATACTATAAACACCTCTGTGCAAATAAACTAGAAAACCTAGAAGAAACGGATAATTTCCTGGACACTTACACTCTCCCATGACTAAACCAGGAAGAAGTTTAATCCCTGAATAGCCCAATAACAGGCTCTGAAATTGAGTCAATAATTAATAGCCTACCAACCAAAAAGAGTCCAGGTCCAGAGGGATTCACAACCGAATTCTACCAGAGGTACAAGGAGGAGTTGGTACCATTCCTTCTGAAACTATTCCAATCAATAGAAAAAGAGGGAATCCTCCCTAACTCATTTTATGAGGCCAACATCATCCTGATACCAAAGCCTTGCAGAGACACAACAAAAAAAGAGAATTTTAGACCAATATCCCTGATGAACATCGATGCAAAAATCCTCAATAAAATACTGGCAAACCGGATTCAGCAACACATCAAAAAGCTTATCCACCATGACCAAGTGGGCTTCATCCCTGGGATGGAAGGCTGGTTCAACATTCGCAAATCAATAAACATAATCCAGCATATAAACAGAACCAAAGACAAGAACCACATCATTATCTCAATAGATGCAGAAAAGGCTTTTGACAAAATTCAACAGCCCTTCATGCTAAAAACTCTCAATAAATTCAGTATTGATGGAACGTACCTCAAAATAATAAGAGCTATTTATGAAAAACCCACAGCCAATATCATACAGAATGGGCAAAAACTGGAAGCATTCCCTTTGAAAACTGACACAAGACAGGGATGCCCTCTCTCACCACTCCTATTCAACATAGTGTTGGAAGTTCTGGCTAGGGCAATCAGGCAAGAGAAAGAAATCAAGGGTATTCAGTTAGGAAAAGAAGAAGTCAAATGGTCCCTCTTTGCAGATGACACGATTGTATATTTACAAAACCCCATTGTCTCAGCACAAAATCTCCTTAAGCTGATAAGCAACTTAAGCAAAGTCTCAGGATACAAAATCGTTGTTCAAAAATCACAAGCATTCTTATACACCAGTAACAGACAAAGAGAGAGCCAAATCATGAATGAACTTCCATTCACAATTGCTTCAAAGAGAATAAAATACCTAGGAATCCAACTTACAAGGGATGTAAAGGACCTCTTCAAGGAGAACTACAAACCACTGCTCAGTGAAATAAAAGAGGACACAAACAAATGGAAGAACATACCATGCTCATGGATAGGAAGAATCAGTATTGTGAAAATGACTATAATGTCCAAGGTAATTAATAGATTCAATGCTATCCCCATCAAGCTATCAATGATTTTCTTCACAGAATTGGAAAACCTACTTTTACGTTCATATGGAACCAAAGAGACCCCGCATCGCCAAGACAATCCTAAGTCAAAAGAACAAAGCTGGAGGCATCACGCTACCTGACTTCAAACTCTACTACAAGGCTACAGTAACCAAAATAGCATAGTACTGGTACCAAAGCAGAGATATAGACCAATGGAACAGAACGGAGCCCTCAGAAATAATACCACACATCTACAGCCATCTGATCTTCGACAAACCTGACAAAAACAAGAAATGGGGAAAGGATTCCGTATTTAATAAATGGTGCTGGGAAAATTGGCTATCCATAAGTAGAAAGCTGAAACTGGATCCTTTCCTTACTCCTTATACGAAAATTAATTCAAGATGGATTAGAGACTTAAATGTTAAACCTAATACCATAAAAACCCTAGAAGAAAACTTAGGTAATAGCATTCAGGACATAGGCATGGGCAAGGACTTCATGTCTAAAACACCAAAAGCAATGGCAAGAAAAGCCAAAATTGACAAATGGGATCTAATTAAACTAAAGAGCTTCTGCACAGCATAGGAAACTGCCATCAGAGTGAACAGAGTCGGAGAAAATTTTTGCAATTGACTCATCTGAGAAAGGGCTAATATCCAGAACCTATAAAGAACTCAATCAAATTTACAATAAAAAACAAACAACCCCATCAAAAAGTGGGCAAAGGATATGAACAGACACTTCTCAAAAGAAGACATTCATACAGCCAACAGACACGTGAAAAAATGCTCATCATCAATCACCATCAGAGAAATGCAAATCAAAACAACAATGAGATACCATCTCACACCAGTTAGAATGGCAATCATTTAAAAATCAGTAAACAACAGGTGCTGGAGAGGATGTGGAGTAATAGGAACATTTTTACACTGTTGGTTGGATTGTAAAGTAGTTCAACCATTGTGGAAAACAGTGTGGCAATTCCTCAAGGATCTAGAACTAGAAGTACTATTTTACCTAGCCATCCCACTACTGAGGATAATACCCAAAGGATTATAAGTCATGCTACTATAAAGACACATGCACACGTATGTTTATTGCAGCACTATTCACAATAGCAAAGACTTGGAATCAACCCAAATATACATCAGTGACACACTGGATTAAGAAAATGTGGCACATATACACCACGGAATGCTATGCAGTCATAAAAAAGGATGAGTTCGTTTCCTTTGTAGGGACATGGATACTGCTGGAAACCGTCATTCTCAGCAAACTATCACAAGAACAGAAAACAAAATACTGCATGTTCTCACTCATAGGTGGGAATTGAACAATGAGATCACTTGGACACAGGAAGGGGATCGTCACACACCAGTTTCTATTGTGGGGAGCCGGGGGAGGGATAGCATTAGGAGATATACCTAATGTAAATTATGAGTTAATTGGTGCAGCATGCCAACATGGCACATGTATACATGTGTAACAAACCTGCATGTTGTGCTCATGTACCCTAGAACTTAAAGTATAATAAAAAAAAAAAAAAATGAAAGAAACAAAGGGAGAAAAACACAAAAAATCTGTTTTACTCCAACATCTCTCTTATTTTGACTTTTACTTGACTCAATTTATATGTTTTTATATTGACTATCTATCTATTAATGGATTGTTGTAGCTATTTTTGTTTTTGCTACATTTTTCTTTTGGGCTCTATACTGGAGTTATAAGTGGATTGCACACTGAGAATACATCAATATTCTGGGTTCATATATATGTACTTTACTTTATCAGTGGGTTTTATACCTTGAAAAGTTTTCTTTTGCACATTAGTGCATTAGTGTTGTTTTCTTTCAGACTGAAGAACACCCTTTAGCATTTCTTATAATGCAGCCGTGGTACTGGTGAATTCCATCAGCTTTTGTTTTTCTGAAAAATAATTTATCTTTCCTTCAAATTTGAATGAAAATTTTGCTGGATACAATATTCTTGGGTGACAGGGTGTTTTTCTTTTTTTTTTTTTTTTTTAAATTCTACTTTATGTTTTGGGATACATGCACAGAATGTGCAGGTTAGTTACATAGTTATACACCTGACATGGTGGTTTGGTGCACCCATCTACCCATTATCTACATTAGGTATTTCTCCTAATGCTATCCCTCCACTAGCCCCCAACCCCCAACAGGCCCAGGTGTGTGATGTTCCCTTCCAACAGGGTTTTTTTTTTTTTTTTTTTTTTTAAAAACACTTTGAAAGTGTCCTTTTTTCCCCTGTGGCTTTTTTGGTTACTATTAAGAAATTTGTTGCCAGATGAATTGAGTATCTTTTATATGTTATTTGCTACTTTTCTCTTGCTGCATATAGGTTCTTCTTTTTGTTCTTGCCTTTGAGAATTTGATTGTTATTTGCTTTTGTGGTTGTCTTATTTGGGTTGAATCTGTTGTTATCAGACCTTCCTGTATCTGGATATTTATATATTGCTCAAATTTTGGAAAATGTTTTGTTATTACTCCTTTAAATAAGCTTTCCACCCCTTGCTCTTGCTCAGTTCCCTCTTGAACACCAATAATTCTTAGATTTGATCGTTTGAAATAATTTTCTATACCATGTAGTTGATTTTCATTCCTTCTTATTCTTTTTTTGTTTTTTGTCCTCTAAATGTATACTTTCAAATGGACAGTCTTCAAGCTCACTGATTCTTTCCTCTGCTTGATCCATTCTACTCTTTTGAGCCTCTAATGACTTTGGATCAGCAAATGTGTTTCTCATTTCCAACATATATTTTTATTATTTATGTCAGTTCCTTAGTCAAATTTTTCTGATAAATTTCTAAATTACTTTTTATTGTTATCTTGGAGATCAATGTTTCCTTAAAACTGCTACTTTGAACTCTTGGTCAGAGCTCACAAATTGCTATCTTGTTTTGGTCAGTCACTGGATTTTTGCTTTGTCCTTTGGGTAAGGTTATGGTTCCATTTGCTGTTGTTCAATGTCGTTATAAATCTATGTCTTTGCATTGAAGTATGTATTTTTTATTCCACTTTTCTGTATCCAGTTTGTTCTGGTTTTTACCAGATATATTTGCATAAGTTTTACCGTTTGCTTTAGGTTTACTGCTAGGTTGCTGTCTCCTTTTCGGCTCTAGGTGGCACCCTAACCCCAGGTTTGTCTCAGCTCTAGTAAGTGGTCAGAACACTACCTGTTCCAAATGTGGAAGATCCTAAAGGGATTATCCCAGCAGAGAGGGAAGGCTGGCTGGATTTTTCCATGGGGACCCAGAGAATGTATCTCCAGCCACTCTCATTTGGGATCTTTTAGGCTGACTTACAGAGCTGAATTTCCTAGCTAAGGATGCTAGTCCTTCTTCTTTCCTTTGTCTCTGCCTGTCCTCAGGGATAGTTCTCCCTCTGGAAGTTGTGATAGTACCTATGAATTAAGGCACAAAAAGGTTTGTTGTTGTTGTTGTTTTGTTTTTTGTTTGTTTGTTTTTTTATTTTTATTTTTGCTAAGGGAACCAAGAAGGTGAAAAGGATGGTTGACCAGCTCAATTTTACTTTTTCCAGTGTACAAATCATGAGTTGAGGGGAGTTTTTCATTTTGGTTGGTGCCTGGAAGAATGGAGGGGAGGGCATTGTGGATGTGAATTTCCAGATCTCCTACATTTGCTCAGAGTTTTTCCACTTCACTGTGACCCTGATAACTGTCCATCCTTATACTTGAGCTCTGGGTTGTTGCTGGTGAAGATCTTGGTGCTATATATTTGTTTTTTTGTTTTCATTTTTTGTGGGTGAAAGAGAAACAAACCTGCTTCTTCACTGCTATGTTAGAATTGAAACTCTATAATTATTTTTGACATGTTGTGTCAAAACTTTAACTTGTTTAAGATTTCCCTGGATATTATTAGCCTTTGGAATTTTTGCATGTATTTCAGAATCTGCTAATTTTTATACATAATTTGTTTATAATCTACCGTCTTGCCATTTGATTTTTAAAAATTTTTAATTTTAATTAATGTGGGTAAATAATATATTTATATGTTTATAAGGTATATGAGATGTTTAGACACTGGCGAGCAATGCATAATAATCACATCATGGAAGATGGAATATTTATCTCTTCAAGTATTTATTCTTTGTGTTACAAATAATTCAGTTACACTATTTTAGTTATTTTTACATATACAATTAAATTATTATTGATTATAGTCACCCAGTTGTGCTATCAAATACTAAGGTGTATTCATTCATTTTAACTATTTTTTTTGTACCCATTAACCATTTCCACCTCCCACTCACTGCCCCACTAACCTTCGAAGCCTCTGACAACCATGACTGTACTCTCTATCTCCATGGGTTCACTTGCTTTGATTTTGAGATTTCACAAAAAAAAAGTGACAACATGTGATGTTTGTCTTTCTGTGCCTGGCTTATTTCACTTAACATAGTAAACTCCAGTTTCATCTGTGTATCGCAAATAACTGAATTTTATTTTCTAATGGCTGAATAGTACTCCGTTGTGTATACGTACAACATTTTCTTTTTCTTTTTTTAAATTTTACTTTAAGTTCTAGGATACGAGTGCACAATGTGTAGGTTTGTTACATAGGTATTGTTTGCCATGGTAGTTTGCTGCACCTATTAGCCAATCATCTAAGTTTTAAGCCCCACATGAGTTAGCTATTTCTCTTAATGACTTCCCTCCCCTCACCTCCCATCCCCAGACTGGCCCCGGTGTGTATTGTTTCCCTCCCTGTGTCCATGTGTTCTTATTGTTCAACTCCCACTTATGAGTGAGAACATGTAGTGTTTGGCTGTCTGTTCCTGTGTTAGTTTGCTGAGGATAATGGCTTCCAGATTCATCCATGTCCCTGCAAAGCTCATGATCGCATTCCTTTTTATGACTGCGTAGTATTTCATATTTTCTTTATCCAGTCTAGAATTGATGATAATTTGGATTGGTTCCATGTGTTTGCTATTGTAAATAGTGCTGCAATAAACATGTGTATCCATGTGTCTTTATAGTACAATGATTTATATTCCTTTGGATATATACCCAGTAATGAGATCACTGGGTCAAATGGTATTTCTGGTTCTAGATCCTTGATGAGTTGCCACATTGTCTTCCACAATGGTTGAACTAATTTACGTTTCTATCAACAGTGTAAAAGAGTTCCTTTTTATCCACAGCCTCACCAGCATCTATTGTTTCTTGACTTTTTTTAAAATTAATTAATTTATTATTATTATTATACTTTAAGTTCTAGGGTACATGTGCATAACGTGCAGGTTTGTTACATATGTATACTTGTGCCATGTTGGTGTGCTGCACCCATCAACTCGTTAGCACCCATCAACTCGTCATTTACGTCAGGTATAACTCCCAATGCAATCCCTCCCCCTCCCCCCTCCCCATGATAGGCCCCAGTGTGTGATGTTCCCCTTTCCGAGTCCAAGTGATCTCATTGTTCAGTTCCCACCTATGAGTGAGAACATGCGGTGTTTGGTATTCTGTTCTTGTGATAGTTTGCTAAGAATGATGGTTTCTAGCTGCATCCATGTCCCTACAAAGGACACAAACTCATCCTTTTTTATGGCTGCATAGTATTCTGTGGTGTATATGTGCCACATTTTCTTAATCCAGTCTGTCATTGATGGACATATGGGTTGATTCCAAGTCTTTGCTATTGTGAATAGTGCTGCAATAAACATACGTGTGCATGTGTCTTTATAGCAGCATGATTTATAATCCTTTGGGTATATCCCCAGTAATGGGATGGCTGGGTCATATGGTACATCTAGTTCTAGATCCTTGAGGAATCGCCATACTGTTTTCCATAATGGTTGAACTAGTTTACAATCCCACCAACAGTGTAAAAGTGTTCCTATTTCTCTACATCCTCTCCAGCACCTGTGGTTTCCTGACTTTTTAATGATTGCCATTCTAACTGGTGTGAGATGGTAGCCCATTGTGGTTTTGATTTGCATTTCTCTGATGGCTAGTGATGATGAGCATTTTTTCATGTGTCTGTTGGCTGTATGAATGTCTTCTTTTGAGAAATGTCTGTTCATATCCTTTGCCCACTTTTTGATGGGGTTGTTTGTTTTTTTCTTGTCAATTTGTTTGAGTTCTTTGTAGGTTCTGGATATGAGCCATTTGTCAGATGAGTAGATTGCAAATATTTTCTCCCATTCTGTAGGTTGCCTGTTCACTCTGATGGTAGTTTCTTTTGCTGTGCAGAAGCTCTTTAGTTTAATGAGATCCCATTTGTCAATTTTGGCTTTTGCTGCCGTTGCTTTTGGTGTTTTAGACATGAAGTCTTTGCCGATGCCTATGTCCTGAATGGTACTACCTAGGTTTTCTTCTAGGGTTTTTATGGTATTAGGTTTAACATTTAAGTCTCTAATCCATCTTGAATTAATTTTCGTATAAGGAGTAAGGAAAGGATCCAGTTTCAGCTTTCTATTTATGGCTAGCCAATTTTCCCAGCACCATTTATTAAATAGGGAATCCTTTCCCCATTTCTTGTTTCTCTCAGGTTTGTCAAAGATCAGATGGCTGCAGATGTGTGGTATTATTTCTGAGGGCTCCGTTCTGTTCCATTGGTCTATATATCTGTTTTGGTACCAGTACCATGCTGTTTTGGTTACTGTAGCCTTGTAGTAGAGTTTGAAGTCAGGTAGCGTGATGCCTCCAGCTTTGTTCTTTTGACTTAGGATTGTCTTGGCAATGCAGGCTCTTTTTTGGTTCCATATGAACTTTAAAGCAGTTTCAAATTCTGTGAAGAAACTCATTGGTAGCTTGATGGGGATGGCATTGAATCTGTAAATAACCTTGGGCAGTATGGCCATTTTCACAATACTGATTCTTCCTATCCATGAGCATGGTATGTTCTTCCATTTGTTTGTGTCCTCTTTTATTTCACTGAGCAGTGGTTTGTAGTTCTCCTTGAAGAGGTCCTTTACATCCCTTGTAAGTTGGATTCCTAGGTATTTTATTCTCTTTGAAGCAATTGTGAATGGAAGTTCATTCATGATTTGGCTCTCTCTTTGTCTGTTACTGGTGTATAAGAATGCTTGTGATTTTTGAACAACGATTTTGTATCCTGAGACTTTGCTGAAGTTGCTTATCAGCTTAAGGAGATTTTGTGCTGAGACAATGGGGTTTTGTAAATATACAATCATGTCATCTGCAAAGAGGGACAATTTGACTTCTTCTTTTCCTAACTGAATACCCTTTATTTCTTTCTCTTACCTGATTGCTCTAGCCAGAACTTCCAACACTATGTTGAATAGGAGTGGTGAGAGAGGGCATCCCTGTCTTGTGCCAGTTTTCAAAGGGAATTTTTCCAGTTTTTGCCCATTCTGTATGATATTGGCTGTGGGTTTTTCATAAATAGCTCTTATTATTTTGAGGTACGTTCCATCAATACTGAATTTATTGAGAGTTTTTAGCATGAAGGGCTGTTGAATTTTGTCAAAGGCCTTTTCTGCATCTATTGAGATAATCATGTGGTTTTTGTCTTTGGTTCTGTTTATATGCTGGATTTCATTTATTGATTTGTGTATGTTGAACCAGCCTTGCATCCCAGGGATGAAGCCCACTTGATCATGGTGGATAAGCTTTTTGATGTGCTGCTGAATCCGGTTTGCCAGTATTTTATTGAGGATTTTTACATCAATGTTCATCAGGGATATTGGTCTAAAATTCTCTTTTTTTTGTTGTGTCTCTGCCAGGCTTTGGTATCAGGATGATGTTGGCCTCATAAAATGAGTTAGGGAGGATTCCTTCTTTTTCTATTGATTGCAATAATTTCAGAGGGAATGGTACTAGTTCCTCCTTGTACCTCTGGTAGAATTCAGCTGTGAATCCAACTGGTCCTGGACTTTTTTTCGTTGGTAGGCTATTAATTATTGCCTCAATTTCAGAGGATTCAGCTTCTTCCTGGTTTAGTCTTGGAAGAGTGTAAGTGTCCAGGAAATTATCTATTTCTTCTAGATTTTCTAGTTTATTTGCATAGAGGTGTTTATAGTATTCTCTGATGGTAGTTTGTATTTCTGTGGGGTCGGTGGTGATATCCCCTTTATCATTTTTTATTGCATCTATTTGATTCTTCTCCCTTTTCTTCTTTATTAGTCTTGCTAGCGGTCTGTCAATTTTGTTGATCTTTTCAAAAAACCAACTCCTGGATTCATTGATTTTTTGGAGGTTTTTTTTGTCTCTATCTCCTTCAGTTCTGCTCTGATCTTAGTTATTTCTTGCCTTCTGCTAGCTTTTGAATGTGTTTGCTGCTCTTGCTTCTCTAGTTCTTTTAATTGTGATGTTAGAGTGTCAATTTTTTATCTTTCCTGCTTTCTCTTGTGGGCATTTAGTGCTCTAAATTTCCCTCTACACACTGCTTTAAATGTGTCCCAGAGATTCTGGTATGTTGTATCTTTGTTCTCATTGGTTTCAAAGAACATCTTTATTTCTGCCTTCATTTTGTTATGTACCCAGTAGTCATTCAGGAGCAGATTGTTCTGTTTCCATGTAGTTGAACGGTTTTGATTGAGTTTCTTAATCCTGAGTTCTAGTTTGATTGCACTGTGGTCTGAGAGACAGTTTGTTATAATTTCTGTTCTTTTCCATTTGCGGAGGAGTGCTTTACTTCCAACTATGTGGTCAATTTTGGAATAAGTGCGATGTGGTGCTGAGAAGAATGTATATTCTGTTAATTTGAGGTGGAGAGTTCCATAGATGTCTATTAGGTCTGCTTGCTGCAGAGATGAGTTCAATTCCTGGATATCCTTGTTAACTTTCTGTCTCGTTGATCTGTCTAATGTTGACAGTGGAGTGTTGAAGTCTCCCATTATTATTGTATGGGAGTCTAAGTCTCTTTGTAAGTCTCTAAGGACTTGCTTTATGAATCTGGGTGCTCCTGTATTAGGTGCATATATATTTAGGATAGTTAGCTCTTCCTGTTGAATTGATCCCTTTACCATTATATAATGGCCTTGTTTGTCTCTTTTGATCTTTGATGGTTTAAAGTCTGTTTTATCAGAGACTAGGATTGCAACCTCTGCTTTTTTTTGTTTTCCATTTGCTTGGTAAATCTTCCTCCATCCCTTTATTTTGAGCCTATGTATGTCTCTGCATGTGAGATGGATCTCCTGAATACAGCAGACTGATGGGTCTTGACTTTATCCAGTTTGCCAGTCTGTGTCTTTTAATTGGAGCATTTAGTCCATTTACATTTAAGGTTAATATTGTTATTTGTGAACTTGATCCTGCCATTATGATATTAACTGGTTATTTTGCTCGTTAGTTGATGCAGTTTCTTCCTAGTCTCGATGGTCTTTACATTTTGGCATGTTTTTGTAATGGCTGGTACCGGTTGTTCCTTTCCATGTTTAGTGCTTCCTTCAGGGTCTCTTGTAAGGCAGGCCTAGTGGTGACAAAATCTCTAAGCATTTGCTTATCTGTAAAGGATTTTATTTCTCCTTCACTTATGAAACTTAGTTTGGCTGGATATGAAATTCTGGGTTTAAAATTCTTTTCTTTAAGAATGTTGAATATTGGCCCCCACTCTCTACTGGCTCGGAGAGTTTCTGCCGAGAGATCTGCTGTTAGTCTGATGGGCTTCCCTTTGTGGGTAACCCGACCTTTCTCTCTGGCTGCCCTTAAGATTTTTTCCTTCATTTCAACTTTGGTGAATCTGGCAATTATGTGTCTTGGTGTTGCTCTTCTCGAGGAGTATCTTTGTGGCGTTCTCTGTATTTCCTGGATCTGAATGTTGGCCTGCCCTACTAGGTTGGGGAAGTTCTCCTGGATGATATCCTGAAGAGTGTTTTCCAACTTGGTTCCATTTTCCCCCTCACTTTCAGGCACCCCAATCAGATGTAGATTTGGTCTTTTTACATAATCCCATACTTCTTGCAGGCTTTGTTCATTTCTTTTTCTTCTTTTTTCTTTTGGTTTCTCTTCTCACTTCATTTCATTCATTTGATCCTCAATCGCTGATACTCTTTCTTCCAGTTGATCGTGTCGGTTACTGAAGCTTGTACATTTGTCACGTATTTCTCATGTCATGGTTTTCATCTCTGTCAGTTCGTTTATGACCTTCTCTGCATTAATTACTCTAGCTATCAATTCTTCCACTGTTTTTTTTTTGAAGATTTTTAGTTTCTTTGCGCTGGGTACGTAATTCCTCCTTTAGCTCTGAGAAGTTTGATTGACTGAAGCCTTCTTCTCTCATCTCGTCAAAGTCACTCTCCGTCCAGCTTTGATCTGTTGCTGGCGATGAGCTGCGCTCCTTTGCAGGGGGAGATGTGCTCTTATTTTCTGAATTTCCAGCTTTTCTGCCCTGCTTTTTCCCCATCTTTGTGGTTTTATCTGTGTCTGGTCTTTGATGATGGTGACGTACTGATGGGGTTTTGGTGTAGGTGTCCTTCCTGTTTGATAGTTTTCCTTCTAACAGTCAGGACCCTCAGTTGTAGGTCTGTTGGAGATTGCTTGAGGTTCACTCCAGACCCTGTTTGCCTGGGTATCAGCAGCAGAAGCTGCAGAAGATAGAATATTGCTGACCAGCGAGTGTACCTGTCTGATTCTTACTTTGGAAGCTTCCTCTCAGGGGTGTACTCCTCCCTGTGAGGTGTGGGGTGTCAGACTGCCCCTAGTGGGAGATGTCTCCCAGTTATGCTACTCAGGGGTCAGGGACCCACTGGAGCAGGCAGTCTGTCCCTTCTCAGATCTCAACCTCCATGTTGGGACATCCACCGCTCTCTTCAATGCTGTCAGACAGAGTCGTTTGCATCTGCAGGGGTTTCTGCTGCTTTTGTTGTTGTTGTTTAGCTGTGCCCTGTCTCCAGAGGTGGGGTCTACAGAGTCAGGCAGGCTTCCTTGAGCTGCTGTGAGCTCCACCCAGTTCGAGCTTCCCAGTGGGTTTGTTTACCTACTTAAGCCTCAGCAATGGTGGGCGCCCCTCCCCCAGCCTGGCTTCTTCCTTGTGGTTAGATCACAGACTGCTGTGCTAGCAATGACGGAGGCTCCGTGGGCTTGGGACCCTCCCGGCCAGTTGTGGGATATAATCTCCTGGTGTGCCCGTTTGCCTAAAGTGCAGTATTGGGGTGGGAGTTACCCGATATTCCAGGTGTTGTGTGTCTCAGTTCCTCTGGCTAGGAAAAGGGATTTCCTTCCCCCTTGTGCTTTCCAGGTGAGGTGATGCCTCGCCCTGCTTCAGCTCTTGCTGTTCGGGCTGCAGCAGCTGACCAGCACCGATTGTCCGGCACTCCCTAGTGAGATGAACCCAGTACCTCAGTTGAAAATGCAGAAATCACCGGTCTTCTGTGTCGGTTGCGCTGGGAGTTGGAGACTGGAGCTGTTCCTATTCGGCCATCTTGCTCCGCCCCCTCTTGACTTTTTAATAATTTTCATTCTGACTGGCGTTGAGACCGTATCTCATTGTGGTTTTGATTTGCATTTCTCTGATGATCAGTGATGTTGAGCTTTTTTTTCAAGTATTTGGGGGTAGCATAAATGTTTTCTTTTGAGAAGTGTCTGTTTATATCCTTCATCAACTTTTTGATGAGATTTTTTTTCTTGAAAATATAAGTTCCTTGCAGATTCTGGATATTAGATCTTTGTCAGATGGGTGGATTGCAAATATTTTCTCCCTTTCTGTAGGTTGCCCGTTCACTCTGGTGATAGTTTCTTTGCTGCGCTGAAGCTCTGTAGTAGAATTAGATCCCATTTATCATTTTTGGCTTTTGTTGAATTTGCTTTTGGCATTTTCATCATGAAGTCTTTGCCCATGCCTTTTTCCTAAATGGTATTGCCTAGGTTTTCTTCTAGGGTTTTATGGTTTGGGGTTTTACATTGAAGTCTTTAATCCATGGGTGTCTTGTCTCAACATTCCTATTCAACATAGTATTGGAAGTTCTGGCCAGGACAATCAGACAAGAGAAAGAAAGAAAGAGTATTCAAATAGGAAGAGAGGAAGTCAAATTGTCTCTTTTTGCAGATGACATTATCATATATTTAGAAAATCCCATCATCTCAGCCCCAAAATTCTTTAAGCTTATAAGCAACTTCAGCAATGTCTCAGGATACAAAATCGATGTGCAAAAATCACAAGCATTCTTAGACACCAACAAAAGGCAAGCAGAGAGTCAAATCACGAATGAACTCCAACAGAGACAATTTGACTTCCTCTCTTCCTATTTGAATACTCTTTCTCATCATCTCAGCCCAAAAACTCCTTGAGCTAACAAGCAAATTCAACAAAGTCTCAGGATACAAAATCGATGTGCAAAAATCACAAACATTCTTAAACACCAACAATAGGCGAGCAGAGAGCCAAATCATGAATGAACTCCCATTCACAATTGCTACAAAGAGAATAAAATATCTAGGAATACAACTAACAAGGGATGTGAAGGAAGTCTTCATGGAGAACTACAAACCACTGCTCCAGGAAATAAGAGAAGACACCAACAAATGGAAAACATTCCATCCTCATGGATAGGAAGAATCAATGTTATGAAAATGGCTATACTGCTCAAAGTCATTTATAGATTCAATGCTATTCCCATCAAACTATCATTGACATTCTTCACAGAATTAGAAAAATACGCTTTAAATTTTATATGGAACCAAAAAGGAGCCCATATAGCCAAGACAATCCTAACCAAAAAGAACAAAGCTGAAGACATCATGCTACCTGACTTCAAACTATACTACAAGGCTACAGTAACCAAAACAGCATGGTACTGTTACCAAAACAGACATATAGACCAATGGAACAGAACACAGATCTCAGAAGTAACACTACATATCTACAACCATCTGATCTTTGAGAAATCTGACAAAAACAAGCAATGGGGAAAGCATTCCGTATTTAATAAATGGTGCTGGGAAAACTGGCTAGCCATATGCAGAAAACTGAAACTGGACCCCTTCCTTACACCATAAACATTTCCTTTGTGCATTAGTCTATTAAGAGACACTTAGATTGTTTCCAACTCTTGGCTATTGTTAACAGAACTACAACAAATATGGGAGTGCAGATATTTCTTTGACATATTGGTTTTCATACTTTGGGTATATACCCAGCAGTAGTATTGCTGGATTGCATGGTATTTCTATTTTTAGATTTTTTTTTTTTTTTAGGATTCTCCAAACTGTTCTCCATAGTGACTGTAGTTATTTAGATTTCCACCAACAGTGTATGAGGGTTCCCTTTTCTCCACATTCTTCCCAGTGCTACCTATCTTTTTGATATACCATTTTAACTGGAGTGAGTTGATATCTTATTGTAGTTTTGATTTGCATTTATCTGATCGTAAATGGTGTTTAGCACCTTTTCATATGCCTGTTGTCATTTCTATGGGCAGTTTTTGATTGAATTATTAAATGTTTTCCTATAGAGTTGTTTGAGCTCCATGTATGTTCTGGTTAGTAATCCCTTGTTATATGGGTAATTTGCAAATATTTTCTTCCATTCTGTGGGCTGTCTCTTCATGTATCATTTGCTTTGCAGAAGCCCTTTAACATGATGTGATCCAATTTGTTGATGTTTGCTTTTCTTGCCTGTGCTTGTGGTGCGTTGCTTGATAAATCTTTGCCCAGAGTTATGTTCTGGAGATTTTCCTGAACATTTTCTTGTAGCAGTTTTATAAACTGAAGTGTTAGACTTAAGTCTTTGATTATTTTGATCTAGTTTTTGTATATAGTGAAAGATAGAGGTCTAGTTTTATTCTTCTGCATATGGGTATCCCGTTTTTCTTCACTGTTTATTGAGAAGCAATAAACATACACTGTCTTTTCCCCAGTGTATGTTTTTGGCACCTTTATTAAAAGTGAATTTGCTGTAGGTGTATGGATTTATTTCTTGGTTCTCTATTCTGTTCCATTGCTTTGTCTGTTTTTATGCCAGTACCTTGCTGTTTTGGTTACTATAGCTCTGTAGTATAATTTGAAGTCAGGTAATGTGACTACTCCAGTTTAATTATTTTTACTTAGGATAGCTTTGGCTATGCTGTGTTTTTGTAGTTCCATATAAATTTGAGAACTTTTTTTATTTCTCTGAAGAATGTCTTTGGTATTTTGATGAGAATTGCATTGAATCTGGAGATTGCTGTAAGTAGTATGGACATTTTAAAAATATTGATTCTTCCATTCCATAAACATGAAATGTATTTCAATTTCTTTCATCAGTGTTTGATACTCTTATTATAGAGATTTTTCACTTTTTTGGTTAGGTTAATTTAATTTTATGTGTGGCCATTGTATTAATAAATGAGATTGATTTTTAATTTTTTCTCATCGTTTACTGTGGCATATGAAAATATGACTGATTTATGTATGTTGATATTGTATCCTGCCAGTTTACAGATTTTGTTTATCAATTTTAATAGGTTTTTTGTGAAGTTCTTATTTTTTTCCATGTATAAGATCATATTATATGTAAACAAGGATAATTTGACTTATTTTTTTCCATTGTGAATGTCCTTTATGTCTTTATCTTGTCTGATTCTTCTAGTTAGAATTTCAAGTATTATGTTGAGTAACAGTAATGAAAGTGGGTATCATTGTCTTGTTGCAGATCTTAGAGGAAAGGCTTTCAGTTTTTTCCTATTCAGTATGGTACTCACTGTGGGTTTTTCATATATAGCTCTTATTATGTTGACGTATGTACCATGTTTTTTGAGAGTTCTTTTCCAATCATGAAGGGAAGTTAAATTTTATCAAATGCTTTTTTAGCCTTAATTAAATACTTATATGGTTTTATCCTTCGTTCTGTTGATATGGTGTATCACATTGATTGATTTGCATATGTTGAAGCACTTTTGCGTCCCAGAAATGAATCCCACTTGGCCATGTTGTATATTCTATCTAACGTATTGTTGAATTTAGTTTGTCAGTGTTTTGTTGAAGATTTTTGCATCAATATTCATCAGTGATATCGACTCATAGTTTTCTTTTTTTTTTTCTTTTTGATGTGACTTTGGTTTTGGTATTAGGGTAATAGTGGCTTTGTAGAATGAGTTTGAAAGTATAACCTCCTCCTCTATTTTACAGAATAGTTTGAGTTTAACTGGTATTAGTTCTTTAAATTTTTGGTAAAATTCAGTAGTGAAGCCATTGGGTTCCAGGCTTTTCTTTACTGGGAGACTTTTTATTACAGCTTTAATCTCATTACTTGTTAGTGATCTGCTCAGGATTTTTATTTCTTTCTGGTTCTATCTTGGTAGGTTGAATGTGTCTGGGAATTTTTCCATTTCTTCTAGATTTCCCAATTTATTGTCGTATAGTTGCCCATAGTAGCCACTTATAATCCTTTGAAATTCCATGGTATCTGCCATTATGTCTTCTTTATTATTTTGTTTTTGATTATTTGTATTATCTCTCTTTTTTGTCTTGATTAGGCTAAAAATTGGTCTATTTCGTTTAACTTTTCAAAAAACCAAACTTTGTTGCATTGATCTTTTGAATTGGTTCTTCATTTCAATTTTATTTATTTCTGCTCTGATTTTAATTTTTTTTCTTCTACTAACTTAGTCTTTGACTTGCTCTTGCTCTTGCTTTTGTGGTTTTAATATGCATTGTTAGATTGTTTATTTTGAGTTTTTCTCTTTTTGATGTAGACACTTAGAGCTATAAACTTTCCTCTTTGTACTGCTTTCACTGTATACCTTAGGTTTTATATGTTGTATCCCCATTATTATTTGTTTCAAGACATTCAGGAGCATATTGTGTAATCTTCATGTATTTGTATATGTTCCAAAACTGCTCTTTTTTCTGATTTTGATTTCTAATTCTATTTCATTATGGTTAGAGAAGATACTTGACATCATTTTATTTTATTTTTTTTTTGAGACATAGCCTCGCTCTGTCACCCAGACTGAAGTGCAGTGATGCAATCTCAGCTCACTGCAACCTCTGCCTCCTGGGTTCCAGTCATTCTGTCTCCTCATCCTTCTGAGTAGCTGGGATTATAGGCATACATCACCCTGCCCAGCTAATTTTTTGTATTTTTAGTAGAGACTGGGTTTCACCATGTTGGCCAGGCTGGTCTTGAACTCCTGACATCAGATGACCTGCCCACCTTGGCCTCTCAAAGTGTTGGGATTACAGGTGTGAGCCACCATGACCTGCCTCATTTTAATTTTTAAAATGTTTTAAGACTTGTCTTGTGGCCTAACATATGGTCTGTCTTTGAGGATAATCCATGTGCTGATGAATGTAATATGTGTTCTGCAGACATTTGATGAAATATTCTGTAAATGTCTTCTATATTTATTTCGTGTATAGTTCAGACTATATTTCTTTGTTGATTCTTTGTCTGGATGATCTGCCCAATGCTGAGAATGAGGTGTTGAAGCCTCCAGCTATTATTGTATTGTAGTCAATCTCTCTCTTTAACTTTAATAATATTGGCTTTATATGTCTGGGTGCTCTAGTGTTGGGTGCATATATATTTAAATTTGTTATGTTCTCTTGCTCAATTGACCATTTTAATGTTATATAGAGATAATTAATTGTCTCTTTTTATAGTTTTTTTGTCTTGAAATCTATTATGTCTGATATAAGTATAGCTATTTCTGCTATTTTCTTGCTGCCATTGGCATAAAATATCTTTTTTTCATCCCGTTATTTTTACTCTATGTGTTTTTATAGGTGAAGTGTGCTTCCTGTAGCAACAGATCAATGAGCATTGTGCTTTCACCCCGTTAAACCACTCTATGACTTTTGATTGGAGATTTATTTCATTTACAGTCTATGCTACTAATGATAAAAGTAAAGACTTGCTTCTGCCATTTTGTTATTTGCTTTCTGCTGTTTCGTGGTCTTTTCTTTCTTCTTTTTTTCTTCCTGCCTTTCTCTTACTGAAGTTGATTTTCTCTGGTGATATAATTTAGTTTTTTGCTTTTTATTTTTTGTATGTGTGTGTGTGTGTGTGTTTTTTTTTTTTTTTTTTTTTGCTTTGAGGTTACTCTGAGGCTTGCAAACACTATCTTATAACCCATTATTTTAAGCTGATAACAACTGAACACCGTTTGCATAAACAAACAAACAACAACAACAAAAACCTAATGGCCAGGCATGGTGGCTCACTTCTGTAATCTTAGCACTTCGGGAGGCCAAGGTGGGTGGATCAGGGGTTCAAGACTAGCCTGGGAAACATGGTGAAACCTTGTTTCTACTAAAAATACAAAAATCAGCCAGGCATTTCAGCACATGCCTGTAATCTCAGCTACGTAAGAGGTTGAGGCTGGCTAATCACTTGAACCCAGGAGGTGGAGGTTGCGGTGAGCTGAGATTGCACCACTGCACTCTAGTCTGGGCAACAGAATGGGACTCCATCTGAAAAAACGAATAAGAAAAACAAAAAAACTAACATCTCTACACCTTTACTTCATCCCCCTGTTTTTTAACGTTTTGTTGTATATATTAGTATCTTATTGTACTGTTTATGTCTTAAGAAGCTGTTGTAGTTATTCTTTTTGATTGATTCATCGTTTGATCTTTCTTTTTTATCTTTTATTATTATTATACTTCAAGTTCTGAGGTACATGTGCAAGAGGTACAGGTTAGTTACATGGATATATGCGTGCCATGGTCGTTTGCTGCACCCATCAACCCATCATCTATATTAGGTATTTCTCCTAATGCTATCCCAAACCTAGCCCCCAACCCCCTGACAGTCCCTCTATGATGTTCACCTCCCTGTGTCCATGTGTTCTCATTGTTCAATTCCCACTTATGAGTGAGAAAATTCTGTGTTTAGTTTTCTTTTCCTGTGTTAGTTTGCTGAGAATGATGGTTTCCAGCTTTATTCATGTCCCTGCAAAAAATATGATCTCATCTTTTTTTATGGCTGAATAGCATTCCATGGTGTATATGTGCCACATTTTCTTAGTTCAGTCTGTCATTGATGGACATTTGGATTAGTTCCAAGTCTTTGCTATTGTGAATAGTGCCACAATGAACATACATGTGCATGTGTCTTTATCGTAGAATGATTTATAATCCTTTGGGTATATACCCAGTAATGGGATTGCTGGGTCAAATGGTATTTCAAGTTCTCAATCCTTGAGGAATCGCCACACTGTCTTCCACAATGGTTGAACTAAATTACACTTCCATCAACAGTGTAAAAGCATTCCTATTTTTCCACAACCTCTCCAGCATCTGTTGTTTCCTGACTTTTTAATGATTGCCATTCTAAAAGGCGTGAGATGGTATCTCATTGTGGTTTTGATTTGCATTTCTCTAATAGCCAGTGATGATGAGCAATTTTCGTGTCTGTTGGCTGCATAAATGTCTTCTTTTGAGAAGTGTCTGTTGATATCCTTTGCCTATTTTTTAATGTGATTTTTTTTTCTTGTAAATTTGTTTAAGTTCTTTGTAGATTCTGGATCTTAGTCCTTTGTCAGATGGATAGATTGCAAAAATTTTCTCCCATTCTGTAGGTTGGCTGTTCACTCTGATGATAGTTTGTTTTGTGGTGCAGAAGGTCTTTGGCTTAATTAGATCCCATTTGTCAATTTTGGCTTTTGTTGCCATTGCTTTTTGTGTTCTGGACATGAAATATTTCCCATGCTTATTGTCCTGGTTGGTATTTCCCAGGTTTTCTTCTAGGATTTTTATGGTCCTAGGTCTTACATTTAAGTATTTGATCCATCTTGAGTTGATTTTTGTAACAGTTTTAAGGAAGGGGTCCAGTTTCAGTTCTGCATATGGCTATCCAGTTTTCCCAACACTATTTATTAAATAGCGAATCTTTTCCCCATTGCTTGTGTGTGTCAGGTTTGTCAAAGATCAGATGGTTGTAGCTGTATGGTGTTATTTTTGAGGCCTCCATTCTGTTCCATTGGTCTGTGTATCTGTTTTGGTACCAGTACCTTGCTGTTTTGGTTAATGTAGCCTTGTAGTATAGCTTGAAGTCAGGTAGTGTGATGCCTCCAGCTTTGTTCTTGTTGCCCAGAATTGTCTTGGCTATGCAGGCTCTTTTTTGGTTCCATGTGAAGCTTAAAGTAGTTTTTTTCCAATTATGTGAGGAAAGTCGGTGGTAGCTTCATGGGGATAGCACTGAACGTATAAATGACTTTTGGGTGTATGGCCATTTTCTCGATATTGATTCTTCCTATCCATGAGTATGGAATGTTTTTCCATTTGTTTGTGTCCTCTCTTATTTCCTTGAGTAGTGATTTGTAGTTCTCCTAGAATAGGTCCTTCACATACGTCGTAAATTGTATTTTTAGGTATTTTACTCTCTCAGTAGCAGTTGTGAATGGCAGTTCATTCATGATTCGGCTCTCTGTCTATTATTGGTGGATTGGAATGCTTGTGATTTATGCACATTGATTTTGTATCCTGAGATTTTGCTGAAGTTGCTCATCAGCTTAAGGAGATTTTGGGCTGAGAGGATGGGGTGTTCTAAATATACAATCATGTAATCCATAAACAGGGACAATTTGACTTCCTCTCTTCCTATTTGAATACCCTTTATTCCTTTCTCTTGCCTGATTGCCCTGGCCAAAACTTCCAATAGTATGTTGAATAGGAGTGGTGAGAGAGGGCATCGTTGTCTTGTGCCAGTTTTCAAAGGGAATGCCTCCAGTTTTTGACCATTCAGTATGATATTGGCTGTGGGTTTGTCATAAGTAGCTCTTATTATTTTGAGATATTTTCTGTCCATGCCTAGTTTATTGAGAGTTTTTAGCATGAAGCGTTGATGAATTTTATCGAAGGACTTTTCTGCATCTATTGAGATAATCATGCGGTTTTTGTCATTGGTTCTGTTTATTTGATGGATTACTTTTATTGATTTGCATATGTTGAACTAGCCTTGCATCCCAGCCATAAAGCCGACTTGATTGTGGTGGATAAGCTTTTTGATGTTCTGCTGGATTCGTTTTGCCAGTATTTCATTGAGGATTTTCACATCGATAAGCATCAGGGATATTGGCCTGAAATTTTCTTTTTTTTAAATGTGTCTCTGGCAGGTTTTGGTATCAGGATGATGCTGGCCTCATAAAATGAGTTAGGGAGGAGTCCCTATTTTTTAATTTTTTGCAATAGTTTCAGAAGGAATGGTACCAGCTCCTCTTTGTACCTCTGGAGGAATTCAGCTGTGAATCAGTCTGGTCCTGGTTATTTCATGTCTTCTGCTAGCTTTTGAATTTGTTTGCTGTTGCTTCTCTAGTTCTTTTAATTTTGATGTTAGGGTGTCAATTTTAGATCTTTCTTGCTTTCTCTTGTGGGCATTTAGTGCTATAAGTTTCCCTCTACACACTGCTTTAAATGTGTCCCAGAGATTCTGGTACATTGTGTCTTCATTCTCATTGGTTTCAAAGAACATCTTCATTTCTGCCTTCATTTCCTTATTTACCCAATAGTCATGAAGGAGCAGGATGTTCAGTTTCCATGTATTTTTGCGGTGTTGAGTGAGTTTCTTAATCTTGAGTTCTAATTTGATTGCACTGTGGTCTGAGAGACTGTTTGTTATGATTTTCATTCTTTTGCATTTTCTGAGGAGTGTTTTACTTCCAATTACGTGGTTGATATTAGAATAAGTACGATGAGGTGTTGAGAAGAGTGTATATTCTGTTAATTTGGGGTGGAGAGTTCTGTAGAGGTCTGTTAGGTCCGCTGGGTCCAGATCTGACTTCAGGTCCTGGATATCCTTGTTAATTTTCTGTCTCATTGACCTAATATTGACAGTGGTGTGTTAAAGTCTCCCATTATTATTGTGTGGGTGTCTAAGTCTCCTTGCAGGTCTCTAAGAACTTGCTTTATGAATCTGGGTGCTCTTGTATTGGATGCATATACATTTAGGAAAGTTAGCTCTTCTTGCTGCATTGTTCCCTTTACCATTTTGTAATGCCCTTCTTTGTCTCTTTTGATCTTTGTTGGTTTAAAGATTGTTTTATCAGAGACTAGCATTGCAACTGCTGTTGTTTTTTTTGTTTTGTTTTGTTTTGTTTTTTGGTTTTTATTTTTATTTTTTTGCTTTCCATTTGCTTGGTAAATATTTCTCCATCCCTTTATTTTGAGCTGATGTGTGTCTTTGCACGTGAGATGAGTCTCCTGAATGCAGCACAGTGATGGGTCTTGACTTTTTACCCACTTGCCAGTCTGTGTCATTTAATTGGGGCATTTAGCCCATGTACATTTAAAGTTAATATTGTTATGTGTGAATTTGATCCTGTTATTATGATGGTAGCTGGTTATTTTACCCGTTAGTTTGTGCAGGTTCTTCATAGTGTCGATGTTCTTTACAATCTGGCATGTTTTTGCAGCGACTGGTACAAGTTGTTCCTTTCCATGCTTAGTGCTTCTTTCAGGAGCTCTTGTAAGGCAGGTCTGGTGGAGGCAAAATCCCTCCGCATTTGCCTGTCTGTAAAGGATTTTATTTCTCCTCACTTGTGAAACCTAGTTTGGCTGGATATGAAATTCTGGTTTGAAAATTTTTTTCTTTAAGAATGTTGAATATTGGCCCCAATCTCTCCTGGCTTGTAGGGTTTCTGCAGAGAGATCCTCAGTATGATGGGCTTCGATTTCTCGGTAACCTGAACTTTCTCTCTGGCTGCCCATAACATTTTCTTCTTCTTTTCAACCTTGGTGCATCTGATGATTATGTGTCTTGGGGTTGCTTTTCTCAAGGAGTATCTTTGTGGTGTTCTCTGCATTTCCTGAATTTGAATGTTGGCCTGTCTTGTTAGGTTGGGGAAATTCTCCTGGATAACATCCTGAAGAGTGTTTTCCAACTTGGTTCCATTCCCCTGTCACTTTCAGGTACATCAGTGAAACGTAGATTTGGTCTTTTCACATAGTCCCATATTTCTCGGAGGCTTTGTTCATTCCTTTTTACTTTTTTCTCTTATCTTGTCTTCTTTCTTTATTTCATTAAGTTGATCTTCAATCTCTTATATCATTTCTTCTGCTTGGTCAATTTGGCTATTGATACTTGCATTCTTCACAAAGTTCTCATGCTGCGTTTTTCAGCTCCATCAGGTCATGTATGTTCTTCTCTACATTGGTTATTTTAGTTAGCACTTTGCCTAACCTTTTTTCAAGGTTTTTAGCTTCCTTGTATTGGGTTAGAACATGCTCCTTTAGCTTGGAGTTTTTTGTTATTACACATCTTCTGAAACCTACTTCTGTCAGTTCATCAAACTCATTCTCCATCCAGTTTTGCTCCCTTACTGGCGAGGAGCTGTGATCCTTTGGAGGAGAAGAGGCATTTTGGTTTTTGGAATTTTCAGCATTTTTGTGCTTGTCTTTCCCCATCTTTGTGGATTTATCTATCTTTGGTCTTTGATGTTGGTGACCTTCGGATGGGGTCTTTGAGTTGACATGCTAATCCTTTCTGCTTGTTTCTTTTCCTTGTAACAGTCAGACCCCTCTGCTTCCAGTCTGCTGGAGTTTGCTGGACGTTCGCTCCCAACCCTGTTTGCCTGGGTATCACCAACAGAGGCTGCAGAGCAGCAAAGATTGCTGCCTGTTCCTTCCTCTGGAAGCTTCGACCCAGTGAGGAACCTGCCAGGTGGCAGCCAGAGCTCTCCTGTATGAGTTGTCTGTCAGTGCCAACTGGGAGGTATCTCCCAGTCAATATATATGGGGGTAAGGACTCACTTGAGGAGGTAGACTGACCCTTAGCAGAGCTCGAATGCTGTCCTGTGTAGCAGATTATGGTATGTTTTGTCTTTGTTCTCATTGGTTTCAAAGAACATCTTCATCTCTGTTCTCTTCAGAGCCATCAGGCAGGGACCTTTAAGTTTACTATAAGCCCCTGACTGAGGCTGCTGCCTTTGTTACAGAGATGCCCTTTCCAGAGAGGGGCAATCTGGTAGTATGGCCACAGAAGCCTTGCTGAGCTGCAGTGGGCTCCACACAGTTTGAATTTCCCAGCAGCTTCATTTACACTGTGGCCATAAAACTGCCTACCCTGGCCTCAGCAATGGCAGACGCCCCTCCCCCCCCACCAAGCTCAACCTTCCCAGGTGGATATCAGTTTTCTGCTGTGCTGGTAACGATAATTTCATGCCAGTAAATCTTAGATTCCTGAGCTCTGTGGGGGTGGAACTCGCCAAGCCAGACCACTTGGCTCCCTGGCTTCAACCCCCTTTTCCAGGGGAGTGAATGGTTTCGTCTCGCTGGTGTTCCAGGCACCACTGAGGTAGGGAAAAAAAAAGAAGAAGCTCCTGCAGCTAGTTAGGTGTCTGCCCAATTGGCCGCACAGTTTTGTGCTGGAAACCCAGGGCCCCAGTGGGGTAGTCACCCTACAGGGAATCTCCTGGTTTACAGGTTGTGAAGACCATGGGACAAGCTCAGTATCTGTCCCAGAGTTCCTCAGGCTCAGACCGTCAGGGCTTCCCTTCTGTAGGGGCGGGGGAGGGGAAACTCCTTGACCCCTTGTGCTTCTCAGTTGAGGAAATGCACCATTCTGCTTCAGCTTAACCTCTGTGGGCTGCACCCACTGTCCAACGAGTCCCAATAAGATGAACTGGTTACCTCAGTTGGAAATGCAGAAATCACCTGACTTCCGTGTTGATGTCACTGGGAGCTGCAGACTGGTGCTGTTCCTATTTGGCCATGTTCCCTGTAGTTCTTTTAATTGTGATGTTAGGGTGTCGATTTTAGATCTTTCCTGCTTTCTCTTGTGGGCATTTAGTGCTATAAATTTCTATTTAAACACTGCTTAAAATGTGTCCCAGAGATTCCGGTGTATTTTGTCTTTGTTCTCATTGGTTTCAAAGAACATCTTCATCTCTGTCTTAATTTTGTTATTTACTCAGTAGTCATTCAGGAGCATGTTGTTCACTTTCTATGTAGTTGTGCAGTTTTGAGTGAGTTTGTTAATCCTGAGTTCTAATTTGATTGCACTGTGGTCTGAGAGACTGTTATGATTTCCGTTTTTGCATTTGCCGAGGAGTGTTTTACTTCCAATTATGTGACCAATTTTAGAATAAGTGCAATGTGGTGTTGAGAAGAATGCATATTCTGTCGATTGAGGTGGAGAGTTCTGTAGATGTCTATTACATCCACTTGATCCAGAGCTGAGTTCAAGTCCTGAATATCCTTGTTAATTTTCTGTCTCGTTGATCTAATATTGACAGTGGAGTGTTAATGTTTCCCACTATTATTGTGTGGGAGTCTAAGTCTCTTTGTTGGTCTGTAAGAACTTGCTTTATGAATCTGAGTGCTCCTGTATTGGGTACATATATATTTAGGATAGTTAGCTCTTCTTGTTGAATTGATCCTTTTACCATTATGTAATGCCTTTCTTTGTCGCTTTTGATCTTTGTTGGTTTGCAGTCTGTTTTATCAGAGACTAGGATTGCAATCCCTGCTTTTTATGCTTGGTAAATATTCCTCCATTTCTTTATTTTGAGTGTCTACGTGTCTTTGCACTTGAAATGCTTCTCCTGAATACAGCATAGTGATGGATATTGACTCTTTATCCAGTCTGCCATTCTATGTCTTTTAATTGGGGCATTTAGCCAGTTTACAATTAAGGTTACTATTGTTATGTGTGAATTTGATCCTGTCTTTATGATAGTAGCTGGTTATTTTGCCCATTAGTTGATGTAGTTTCTTCATAGTATTGATGGTCTTTACAATTTGCTATATTTTTGCAGTGGCTGATAACAGTTGTTCCTTTCCATGCTTAGTGCTTCCTTCAGGGACTCTTGTAATGCAGGCCTGGTGGTGACAAAATCTCTCAGCATTTACTTCTCTGTAAAGGATTTTATTTCTCCTTCGCTTATGAAGCTTATTTTGGCTGGATATAAAATTCTGAGTTGAAAATTCTTTTCTTTAAGAATGTTGAATATTGGCCCCCACCCTCTTCTGGCTTGTAGGGTTTCTGCCAGGAGATCTGCTGTTAGTCTGATGGTCTCCCCTTTGTGGGTAACCTGCCGTTTCTCTCTGGCTGTCCTTAACATTTTTTTTCTTCGTTTCAACCTTGGTGAATCTGACGTTGATGTGTCTTGGGGATGCTCTTCTCGAGGAGTATCTTTGTGGTGTTCTGTGTATTTCCTGGATTTGAATGTTGACCTGTCTTGCTAGGTTAGGGAAGCTCTCCTTGATAATATCTTGAAGAGTGTTTTCCAACTTGATTCATTCTCCCTGTCACTTGCAGGTACACGAGTGAAATGTAGATTTGGTCTTTTCACATAGTCCCATATTTCTTGGAGGCTTTGTTCATATCTTTTTGTTATTTTTTCTCTAATCTTGTCTTCATGTTTTATTTTATTAAGTCGATCTTCAATCTCTGATATTCTCTCTTCTGCTTGATTGATTTGGCTATTGATACCTGTGTATGTTTCACAAATTCTCATGCTGTGTTTTTCAGCTCCATCAGGTCATTTATGTTCTTCTCTAAACTGATTTTTCTAGTTAGCAATTCATCTAACTTTTTCTTAAGGTTCTTAGCTTCCTTGCATTGGTTTACAACATGCTCCTTTAGCTCAGTGAAGTTTGTTATTACCCATTTTCTGAAGCCTACTTCTGTCAATTCGTCAAACTCATTATCTGTCCAGTTTTGTTCCCTTGTTTGTGAGGAGTTGCGATTTTTTGGAAAAGAGGAGTTCTGTTTTTTGGAATTTTCCACCTTTTTGTGCTGGTTTCTCTCCATCTTCATGGATTTATCTACCTTTAGTCTTTGATGTTGGTGACCTTCAGATGGGGTCTCTGGATGGACGTCCTTTTTGTTGATGTTGATACTATTCCTTTCTGTTGGTTACTTTTTTTTTTTCTAACAGTCGGACCGCTCTGCTGCAGGTCTGCTGGAATTTTCTGGAGGTCCACTCCAGACCCTGTTTTCCTGGGTATCTCCTGTAGAGGCTGCAGAATAGTAAAGATTGCTTCCTTTCCTTCCTCTGGAAGCTTTGTCTCAGAGGGACACCTGCCAGATGCCAGCCAGAGCTTTCCTGTATGAGGTGTCTGTCGACCCCTACTGGGAGGTGTCTTCCAGTCAGGATACACGAGGTTCAGGGACCCATTTGGTGAGGCAGTCTGACCCTTATCAGAGCTCAAACACTGTGCTGGGAGATCTGCTGCTCTTTTTAGAACCATCAGGCAGGGAGTTTTAAGTCTGCGGAAGCTGCGCCTACTGCTGCCCCTTCACCCAGGTGCTCTCTCCCAGGGAGTTGATGGTTTTATCTATAAGTCCCTGACTGGGGCTGCTGCCTTTTTTCCAGAGAGGCCCTGCCCAGAGAGAAAGAATCTAGAGAGTCTGCAGGGGCCTTGCTGAGCTGGGGTTGGCACCACCCAGTTCAAACTTCTCAGTGCCTTTGTTTACACTGTGAGGGTAAAACCACCTACTCAAGCCTCAGCAATGGTGGATGCCCCTTCCCCCACAAAGTTAAGTTTCCCAGGTTGACCTCAGACTGCTTGGCTTGTAGTGAGAATTTCAAGTCAGTGGATCTTAGCTTGCTGGGCTCCATGGGCATGGGACCCACCAAGCCACACTGCTTGGCTCTCTGGCTTCAGCCTTTTTTCCAGGGGTGTGAACGGTTCTGTCTTGCTGGTGTTGCATGGGGTATGAAAAAAAAGCTCCCACAGCTAGCTTGGTGTGTGCCCAAACGGACACCCAGTTTTGTGCTTTAAACACAGAATCCTTGTGGTGTAGGCACCGGAGGGAGTCTCCTGTTCTGCGGGTTGTGAAGACAGTGAGAAAAGCACAGTATCTGGTCCAGAGTGCACTGTTCCTCATGGCACAGCCCCTTACGGCTTCCCTTGGCTAGGGGGGAGAAATTGCCTGATCCCTTGTGCTTCCCTGGTGAGGTGATGCCCTACCCTGCTTTGGCTCGCCCTCCATGGGCTGCACCCAATGTCCAACCAATTCCAAAGAGATGAACCAGGTACCTCAGTCGGAAATGCAGAAATCACCCACCTTCTTTGTCAATCTCGCTTGGAGCTGCTGACTGGAGCTCTTTCTGTTTGGCCATCTTGTCAGTCCACCCTTGTTAATCTTTGTACTTAAGATAAGGGTAGTTTACACACCACAGTTACAGTATTATAATATTCTACGTTTTCCTATGTATTTACTATTACTTGTAAGTTTTGTAACTTCAAGTTATTTCTTATTTCTCATTACTATCATTTTTTTTTTTTTTTGACTGAAGTACTCCCTTTGGCATTTTTATGTATGATAGTTCTGCTGTGGGTAAAATTCTTCAATTTTTTTTTTTGCCTAGAAAATTCTTTATTTCTTTTTTATGTTTGAAGGGTAATTTCACCATATATACTATTGTAAGATGAAAGTTCTTGTCTTTTAGGCTTTAAATATGTCATGTCACTCTCCCCTGGACTTTTAAGATTTCCACTGAAAAGTCTGCTGCCATACATACTGGAGCTCCACTGTGTATTATTTGTTTATATCTTCTTGCTGCTTTTAAAATTCTTTATACTTGACCTTTGGGAGTTTGATTATCAAATATTTTGAGGTAGTCTTGTTTGTTTTACATCTGGTTGCTGTTCTGTCACCTCTTGTACTTGGATACTGATATCTTTCTCTAAGTTTGAGAAGTTCTTTCTTATTATCTCTTTGAATACACTTTGCACCCTTATCTCTTTCTCTACCTCTTCTTTTAAGCCAATTACTCTAAAATTTGCCTTTTTGAAACTGTTCTCTGGATTTTGGATGCATGCTTTATTGTTTTTTATTTTGTCTCCTGAGTGTGTATTTCTAAATAGCCTGTCTTAAAGCTCACCAATTTCTTCTTCTGCTTGAATAATTTTTCTTTTTTTTTTTTTTTTTTTTTTTTTTTTTTTTTTTTTTTTTTTTTTTTGAGACGGAGTCTCGCTCTGTCGCCCAGGCTGGAGTGCAGTGGCCGATCTCAGCTCACTGCAAGCTCCGCCTCCCGGGTTTACGCCATTCTCCTGCCTCAGCCTCCCGAGTAGCTGGGACTACAGGCGCCCACCACCGCGCCCGGCTAGTTTTTTGTATTTTTTAGTAGAGACGGGGTTTCACCATGTTAGCCAGGATGGTCTCGATCTCCTGACCTCGTGATCCGCCCGTCTCGGCCTCCCAAAGTGCTAGGATTACAGGCTTGAGCCACCGCGCCCGGCCAATTTTTCTATCAATAGATTCTGTTGTGCTTTTAGGTATGCCAGTTGCATTCTTCAGCTCAAGAATTTCTGCTTGCTTTAAAAAATTTATTTCAATCTTTTTATTAATCTTATAAAATTCTGAATCCCGCTGTATGTTATCTTGAATATCTTTGAGTTTCTTCAACACAGCTAATTTAAATGATCTCTCTGAAAGTTCACATATTTCTGTTTCTCCAGTATTGGTTCCCAGTGCTTTATTCAGTTCATGTGGTGAAGTCATGATTTCACGGACCATCTCGGTACTTGTAGATGTTTGAGCCTGTGCATTTGACAATTTTTTTATTTATTTTAGTCTTTGCTGTCCGGGCTCATTTGTACTCTTTCTTCTTTGAAATGTTTTTCAGATATTTAAAATTACTTGGGTATTGTGTTGTAAACTGTATCTACTTAAGGAGAACCCAAAGTCTAGTAGTGCTCTAGTTCTTGTCAACTCACAGAGGTACTGCTTTGTTGGTCTTGGACAAGATATAGAAGATTTCTCTGAATTAATAGGCAGAGACTCTTGTTCGCTTCTTTTACCTTCTCCCAAACAGACATAATCTCTCTCTCTCTCTCTGTCTGTCTCTCCTGAGCCACCTATAGCTTGGGATAGAGAGAAACAAGCACTTATGTTGTCACCATCCCTAGAATATACTGGGTCACACTTGAAGCCAGCGTAGCACTTGGTTTCATCCAAGGCCTTCTGTAATCACTCCCTCATTAGCATCTATTTCTGCTAAAAGCTCTGGAGCTCTACAATCAGGTGGCAAAGCCAACCAGGCCTTTGTTCTTCCTTTCAAAGTGGTGAGTTCCCCAGGCAACAGCCAGGTACAGAGATGCTGTCTTAGATTGAGAGACTAGAGTCAAAAACCTTAGAAGCTCACTTGGGGCTCTATTGTACTGAAGCTGAGCTGGTGCTCAAATCACAAGATGCAGCCCTTCCCACTCTTTCTTTTTGTTTATAAAGACAGAGGTTCCTCACCCTGCGGCCACTGCCATCTCAGGCCCACTGAGAGTACTGTGAAACTACTGTCAGTATTCTCTATTGTCTCAAGGGCATTTTAGTCAGCTTGTGGTAACTGCTGTTTGGTCTGGGACTCATCCTTCAGTGAAATGGGCTCCCTTCTGGCCCAGGGCATGTCCAGAGATGCCATCGTAGAATCAAAGTCTGGAATTGGGAACTACAAGAGCCTACTTTCTCATTTACCACTCTGTGGCTGAGTTGATATCTGAGGTGCAACACAAAGTACCCTTTACTTTTTTCTCCACTTTTCTCAAGCAGAAGGAGGCTAGCCTTGTAGCCAGCACAGCTGGAAATGCGATGAGTCTTACCTGAGGCCAGCAAGTCTTAGCATCTCACCCAAGGCTCTTAATATAGTGCCTGGATATCACTGCAGGTTATTCAGGACCCAAAGGCTATTCAGTTAGCAGCTAATGAATCTTCCACAACTGGGTCCTTTCCTTCAAGCCAATGAGTCCCTTACTGCCCTAGAGTGTTTCTAGGAATGTCATCCAGGAGCTGGGGCCTGTAACGGGGCCTCACGACTCTGACTAGTGCCCTATTCTCCTTTGGCTGAGCTGTTTTTTAAGAAACAGGATAAATATTCCCCACTCTTCTATCTCCTCTCCTGAAGTGGAAGGAAGGAGTCTCTTTTGGAGCCATGAGCTGTGCAGCCTGGGGCTTGGGGAGGAGAACTGCCAGCATTCTCTTAGCTGCCCCACTGGGTGTCTCAGTAGGGCATGTGCTCCCCAAGTCCAGCCTCTATGCCCAGTTCAGCCCTAGAACTGACCAAGCAGTTGCAGTTTTTGTGGTATAGACTACCTTTCAAATTTATTTGGAGCTTCAGAGCACCTTAGTCCATGCTGTTGAGGCTTGCTGGAACTCAAGTTCTGACCACTGGCATTGGCAAATTCCCTCTAGCTAGGGTTGGTTTAAATTTCCACTCTGTGAGTGGGCATCAGCTTAATTTTTTTTCTGTTATAACGAGAGCAGCACTTAGTTTAATTCTCACAATTGCTGGCTCTCCCTCTCTCTAGAGCATATAAATGTTCTCTGCATCATGACACCACTGCCAGGGGTTGAGAGAGGAGTGGCTTTCACAATTCAAAACTGTTTTTCCAACCTCTTCAGTGCCGCTTTTGGTTATGTGAACGTGAAGCCACGTGCTGTGAGTGCTCACCTAATTTTTAGTTTTTATGAAGGTACATTTTTGTGAAGATAGTTGTTAAATTGGTCTCCTCGTGTGGGGGACAATAAGTGGAGGCTTCTATTCTGTCATTTTGCTCTCTGTGTTTTTATTTCTCTAATCTGTTCTTTATTCTTCTTTTCTTTTTTCCCTGTCTGTTTTTTGCATTAATCAATAATTTTTGTTATTCCATTTTATCTCCTCAGTTGGATTATTAGCTACAATCCTTCATTTTGCTTGGGGCTTTTTGCTTTCATATTTTAGTTTACAACTTTGGCTTATAACATTGTTCCTCCAAGTAACCATATAAAAATATATGTGTGTTGTAAGAACACTGCAACAATATACTTCAATTTTTCTTCTTCTGACCTTTGCCTTAGTTTTATCATCCGTTTTACTTTTATGTTTGTTATAAGCCCCAAATTCATTATTTCTTATAAACAGTAAATTATTTTTAAAAAGATTTAGATGATGAGAAAATGTCTTATATGTTGTTACCAACTCTGTGGCTCTCCATTTCTTTGTAGAGATTCAGATTTCTATCTTTTACTATTTTTTTCTGTCTGATAAACTTACTTCAACATTTCTTGTCATACAGTCTGCCGGTGATGAATTATTTACACTTCATAAATCTAACATATGTCTGCAATTTTCTTTATTTTTGAGAGATTTTTTACCAGGTATAGAGTTCTAGGTTTAAATTTTTTTCTTTCATACCATAGAGATGCTGGTTTACTCTCATCTGTCTTGGATTCTCACCAGTACATTTGACATTTTCATCATCTTTTTTATTTGGTACCTAATGCATCTTTTTTTTTTTTTTTTCCTCTGAGTGCCTTTAAAATATTCTGGCCAGGCATTGTGGCTCACGCCTGTAATTCCAGCACTTTGGGAGGCCCAGACAGTGAAATCTCTTGAGCTCAGGGATTCATGACTAGTCTGGGCAACATGAAAAAACCCTGTCTCTAAAAAACAAATACAAAAATTAGCCAGGTGTGGTGGTGTATGCCTGTAGTCCCAGCTACTCAAGAGGCTGAGGTGGGAGAATCACTTGACCCTGGGAGGCCAAGGCTGCAATGAGCCAAGATTGTGCCACTGCACTCCAGCTTGGGTAACAGAGTGAGACCCTGTCGAAAAAAAAAAAAAAAAAAGATATTCTATTTCTCATAGGTTTTAAGCAATTTGATTATGATGTGCTTAATGTAGTTTTGTTTCTATTTATTGAATCTATGGAATTATAGTATTTATCAATTTTAAAAAAATTTTAGCCACTATTTTTTAAATTTTTTCTGTCTTATTCTCTCCTCTTCTTTGAGCAGTCAAATTATACTTGTATTATGTCATCTAAAGTTATCCAACAGGTCAGTGATGCTATACTTATATTTTCAGGTTTTTTCTGTGTTTCATTATTAGATTATTTCTATTGATATATCTATTTTCAGTAATGTTTACATCTGAAGTGTCAAATATGCTAATAGACCCATACGGTGTAATTTTCTTCCAAGAAATAGTATTTTTTTCAGTTCTTGACAATGTTTAGAGCCTTTTTAAATTGTAAAAAATTTAATTGGTAAAACTATATATATTCAACATGTACAGCGTAATGATTACATTTAATTTTGCATGGTATAATATTTACCAAGATGAAATCACCATGCCAGTTACCACCCATAATTCACATTGTGTGTATATGTTTGTGTGTTTATGTGTGTAGTGAGTACACTTAAACTTTCTCATATCAAATTTAAAACATATAATACATTATTAACTATAGTCACTGTGCTCTACATTAGATAGCCAGGACTTATTCATCTTATAATGAAAGTTTGTATCCTTTGACCAACATCTTCCCATTTTCTTTACACCTGCCCTCAGCCCCTAGCAAACATCTTTTTGCTTTCTGCTTTTTTATAAGTTTAAATACTTTAGATTTCAAATATAAGTGAGATCATGCAATGTTTTTCTCTCTGTGCCTGACTTAATTCATTTAATATATCCTCCAGGTTTATTGATGTTGCCTCAAACAGCAGGGTATCCATTGTTTAAAACTTTTATTTTAAGTTCAGGGTAAACATTCACGTTTGTTACATAGGTAAACTTGTGTCATGGGGCTTTGTCGTACAGATTATTTCATCGTCCAGCTATTAAGCCTAGTACCCATCAGTTATTTTTCCTTATCCTCTCCCTCCTCCTATCCTGCACCCTCTGATAAGCTTCAGTCTATGTTGCTCCCCTGTGTCCATGTGTTCTTATCATTTAGCTCTCACTTTTGAGTGAAAACATGTGGTATTTGGTTTTCTGTTCTTGCATTAATTTGCTTAGGAAAATGGCTTTCCATCCCATTACTGGGTATATACCCAAAGGATTATAAATTATGCTGCTATAAGGACACATGCACACGTATGTTTATTGCAGCACTATTCACAATAGCAAAGACTTGGAATCAACCCAAATGTCCATCAGTGACAGATTGGATTAAGAAAATGTGGCACATATACACCATGGAATACTATGCAGCCATAAAAAAGGATGAGTTTGTGTCCTTTGTAGGGACATGGATGCAGCTGGAAACCATCATTCTTAGTAAACTATCACAAGAACAGAAAACCAAACACCGCATGTTCTCACTCGTAGGTGGGAACTGAACAATGAGATCACTTGGACTCGGGAAGGGGAACATCACACACCGGGGCCTATCATGGGGAGGGGGGAGGGGGGAGGGATTGCATTGGGAGTTATACCTGATGTAAATGACGAGTTGATGGGTGCAGCACACCAACATGGCACAAGTATACATATGTAGCAAACCTGCACGTTGTGCACATGTACCCTACAACTTGAAGTTTAATAATAATAAATAAATTAAAAAAAAAAAAAAAAAAAAAAGAAAATGGCTTTCAAACTCATTCATGTCTCTGCAAAGGACATGATCAAGTTTTATTTTTTTATGGTAGCATAGTATTTCATAGTGTGTATGTATCACATTTTCTTTATCCAGCCTATCTTTGATGATTATTTAGATTGATTCCATGTCTTTGCTATTGTGAATGGTGTGGCGATAAACATTCATGTGCATGTGCCTTTATTTTAGTTTTTAAATTTTTTATTATTTTATTTTATTTTTCCATAAGTTAATGGGGTACAGGTGGCATTTGGTTACATAACTAAGTTCTTTAGTGGTGATTTGTGAGATTTAGGTGCACCCATCACCCGAGCACTGTACTCTGCACTGTATTTGTAGTCTTTTATCTCTCCCCATCTCCCACTCTTCCCCCCAAGTCCCCAAAGTCCATTGTAGCATTCTTATGACTTTGCATCCTCATAGCTTAGCTCCCACATATCAGTGAGAACATAAGATGTTTGGTTTTCCATTCCTGAGTTACCTCACTTAGATCAATAGTCTTCAATCTCATCCAGGTCCTTCAAATTCTGTTAATTCATTCCTACTTATGGCTGAGTAGTATTCTATTATACCAAAGTTTCTTTGTTCACTCATTGATTGATGGGCATTCAGATTGGTTCCACGATTTTGCAGTTGTGAATTGTGCTGCTATAAACATGCATGTGCAAGTGTCTTTTTTCCATAATGTCAATAATGACTTATTTTCCTTGCAGTAGATACCCAGTAGTGGGATTGCTGGATCAAACAGTCATTCTACTTTTAATTCTTTAAGGAATCTCCACACTGTTTTCCCTGGTGCTGTACTAGTTTACATTCCCACCAGCAGTGTAGAAGTGTTCCCTGATCACTGCATCCATACCAACATCTACTATTTTTTGATTTTTTGATTAGGGCCATTCTTGCAGGAGTAAGGTCGTATTGCATTGTGGTTTTGATTTGCATTTCCCTGATCATTAGTGATGAGCATTTTTTCATGTTTGGTGGACATTTGTTTATCTTGTTTTGAGAATTGTCTATTCGTGTACTTAGCCCACTTTTTAATGGGATAGTTCTGTTTTTTCCCTGATTGGTTTGAGTTTGTTGTAGATTCTGGATATTAGTCCTTTGTCAGATTGATAGATTGTGAAGATTTTCTCCCACTTTGTCGGTTGTCTGTTTACTTTGCTAACTGTTTCTTTTGCCATGCAAAAGCTCTTTAGTTTAGTTAGGTCCCAGCTATTTATCTTTGTTTTTATTGCATTTGCTTTGGGGATTTTGGTCACAAAATCCTTGGCTAAGCCAATGTCTAGAAGTGTTTTTCCAATGTTATTTTCTAGAATTTTTATAGTTTCAGTTCTTACATTTAAGTCTTTAA
Organism: Chlorocebus sabaeus; assembly: GCF_047675955.1. Lineage (NCBI taxonomy): Eukaryota > Metazoa > Chordata > Mammalia > Primates > Cercopithecidae > Chlorocebus > Chlorocebus sabaeus. Next base: position 76,636,721 of record NC_132933.1, on the reverse strand, counting down.
TGCATCCTGAGTTGATTTTTGTATAAGGTGAGAGATGAGGATCCAGTTTCATTCTCCTGCGTGTGGCTAGCCAATTATCCCAGCACCATTGGTTGAAAAGGGTGTCCTTTCCCCACTTTATGTTTTTGTTTGCTTTGTCTAAGATCAGTTAGTTGTAAGTATTTGGGTTTATTTCTGGGTTCTCTATTCTGTTCTATTGCTCTAAGTGCCTATTTTTATACCAGTGCCACACTGTTTTGGTGACTATGGCCTTATAGTATAGCCTGAAACCTGGTAGTGTGATGCCTCCAGATTTGTTCTTTTTGCTTAATATTGCTTTGGCTTTCCAGGCTCTTTTTTTTTATTCCATATGAATTGTATTTTCTAACTCTGTGAAGAATGATGGTGGTACTTTGATGGGGATTGCATTGAATCTGTAGATTGCTTAGGAAGTATGGTCATTTTCACAGTATTTATTTTAATGGTCCATGAGCACAGAATGTGTTTCCATTTGTTTGTGTTGTCTATTATTTTTTTCAGCAGTGTTTTGTAGTTTTCCTTGTAGAGGTCTTTTGACTCCTTGGTTAGGTGTATTCCTAAGTATTTTATTTTATTTGTTTGCAGCTATTGTAAAAGGGGTTGAGTTCTTGATTTGATTATCCACTTGGTTGCCGTTGGTGTATACAAGAGCTACTGATTTGTGTACATTAACCTTGTATCCAGATAGACTGCTGAATTATTTTATTAGTTATAGGAGCTTTCTTGAGGATTCCTTAGGGTTTTCAAGGTAAATGATAATATAGTCAGCAAACAGGGACGATTTCACTTTCTCTTCACTGATTTGGATGCTTTTTATATCTTTCTCTTGTCTGATTGCTCTGGCTAAGACTTCCAGTACTATGTTGAAGAGGAGCAGTGAGAGTGGGCATTCTTGTCTTATTCCTGTTCTGAGAGAGTGCTTTCAGCTTTTGCTGTCAGTATTATGTTGGCTGTGGGTTCATCGTAGATGACTTCTATTACATTAAGGTATGTTCCATGTTTGCTGATTTTGCTGAGAGTTTTAGTCATAAAGCGATGCTGGATTTTTTTGAATGCCTTTTCTGCATCTATTGAGATGATCATGTGATTTTTGTTTTTAATTCTGTTTATGTGGTGTATCACACTTATTGACTTGTGTATGTTAAACCATTCCTGCATTCCTGGTATGAAACCCACTTGATCATGCTAGATTATCTTTTTGATAAGTTGTTCAATTCGGTTAGCTAGTATTTTATTAAGGATTTTAGCATCTATATTCATCAAGAGTATCAGTCTGTAGTTTTCTTTTTTGGTTGTGTCCTTTCCTGGTTTTGGTATTAGGGTGATGCTGGCTTCACAGAATGAATTAGGGAAAATTCCTTCTTTCTCTATACTGTGGAATAGTTTCAAAAGGATTGGTACCATTTCTTTTTTGAATGTTTGGTAAAATTCTGCTGTGAATCCATCTGCTCTTGAACTTTTTTGTTGTTGGTAATTTTTAAATTACCATCTCAATCTCGCTACTTGTTATTGGTCTGTTCAGGTGATCTAATTCTTCCTGATTTAAGCTAGGAGGGTTGTATTTTTTCAGGAATTTATCCACCTCTTCTAGATTTTCTAGTTTATGTGTGTAAAGGTGTTCATAGTAGCCTTAAATGATCTTCCGTATTTCAGTGGTATCAGTTGCATTATCTCTTGTTTTGTTTCTTAATGAGGTTAGTTGGATTTTTTCTCTGTTTTTCTTGGTTAGTCCTGCTAATGGTCTATCAATATTATTTATCTTTTCAAAGAACCAGATTTTTGTTTCATTTATCTTTTTTTTGTTTGTTTGTTTGTTTCAATTTTATTTAGTTCTGCTCTGATCTTGGTTATTTCTTTTCTTCTGCTGTGTTTGCATTTGCTTTGTTCTTGTTTCTCTAGTTCCAAGAGGTGTGGCGTTAGGTTGAATGTTTGTACTCTTTCAGTCTTTTTGATGTAGGCATTTAGGGGTATGAACTTTCCTCTTAGCACTGTCTTAGCTGTATCCAAAAGGTTTTGATAGGTTTTGTTGTTCTTGTGATTCAGTTGGAAGAATTTTTAAATTTCCATCTTGATTTTGTTTTTGACCGAATGCTCATTCTGGGACAGTTATTTAATTCTCATGTATTTGCACGTTTTTGAATTTTCCTGTTGGAATTGATTTCCAGTTTTATTTCACAGTGATCTGAGAGAGTGCTTGATATAATGTCAATTTTCCTAAATTTATTGAGGCTCATGTTGTAACCTATTATATGGTATATCTTGGAGAAAGTTTCATGTGCTGTTGAATAGAATGTGTATTCTGCAGTTGTTGAATGAAATGTTTTGTATATACCTGTTAAGTCCATTTATTCCAAGGTATAGTTTAAATCCATTGTTTCTTTGTTGACTTTCTGTCTTAATGACCTGTCTAGTGCTGTCAGTGGAGCATTGAAATCCCCCACTATTGTTGTGTTGCTGCATATCTCATTTTTTAGGTCTATTAGTAATTGTTTTATTAATTTAGGAGCTCCAGTGTTAGGTGCATATATGTTTAGGATTGTGATATTTTCCTGTTAGACAAGGCCTTTTAGCATTATATAATGTCCCCCTTTGTCTCTTTTAACTTCCATTGCCTTAAAGTTTGTTTTGTCTGATATAAAAATAGCCACCTCTGCTCACCTTTGGTGTCCATTTCCATGAAATGCCTTTTTCCACCCTTTTACTTTAAGTTTATGAGAGTTCTTATGTGTTATGTGAGTCTCCTGAAGACAGCAGATCGTTGGTGAGCTCTTACCCATTCTGCAGTTTTGTATCTTTTAAAGTGGATCATTTAGGCCAGTACATTCAATATTTGCATTGAAATGTGAGGTGCTGTTGGGTTCATCATGCTCTTTCTTTCCTGTGTACACTGTTTTGTTTGTTTGTTTTGTGTTTTAACTTGTATTTTTGTTTTATAAGTCCTGTGTGATTTATGCTTTAAAGAGGTTCTGTTTTTGATGTGTTTCCAGAATTTGTTTCAAAATTTAGAGCTCCTTTTAGCAGTTCTTGTAGTGGTGGCTTGGTAATGGTTAATGCTCTCAGCATTTTTTTTGGTCTGAAAACGACTGTATCTTTCCTTCATATATGATGCTTAGTTTCACTAGATACAAAATTCTTGGCTAAAAATTGTTTTGTTTGAGGAAGCTGAAGATAGGGCCCCAATCCCTGCTAGCTCGTAGAGTTTCTGCTGAGAAATCTACTGTTAACCTGATAGGTTTTCCTTTATAGGTTATCTGGTGTTTCTGTCTCAGAAGTCTTAAGATTCTTTCCTTTGTCTTAACTTTCGATAACCTGATGACAGTGTGCCTAGGTGAAGATCTTTTGGGGATGAATTTCACGGGTGTTCTTTGTGCTTTTCGTATTTACATGTCTAGGTCTCTAGCAACACCAAGGGAGTTTTCCTCTATTATTTTTCCAAATATGTTTTCCAAGCTTTCAGAATTCTCTTCTTCCTCAGGAGCACTGATTATCCTTAGGATTGGTTATTTAACATAATCCCAGAGTTCTTGAAGGCTTGGTTCGTGTTTTCTTATTTATTTATTTTTTTCTGTCTTTGTTGGATTGGATTAATTTGAAGACCTCCTCTTTGAGTTCTAAATTTCTTTCTTCTACATGTTCAATTCTATTGCTGACACTTTCCAGAGCATTTGCATTTCTAAAAGTGTGTCCAAGGTTTCCTGAATTTTTTTGTTGTTTTTGCTTTGACTATCTATTTCCTTTAATATTTCTCCATTCACTTCTTGTATTTCTTTTGGGTTTCCTTGCTTTGGGCTTTGCCTTTCTCTGGTGCCTCCCTGATTAATTTAATAACTAACGTCCTCAATTCTTTTTCAGGTAAATCAGGGATTTCTTCTTGGTTTGGATCTATTGCTGGTGAGCTAGTGTGACTTTTGGCGGGTGTTGATGAGCCTTGTTTTATCATATTACCAGGGTTGGTTTTCTCATTCCTTCTCATTTGGGTGGGATCTGTCAGAGGGAAGGTCTAAGGTTGAAGGCTGTTGTTCAGATTTTTTTGTCCCAAAGGATGTTCCCTTGATGTAGTACTCTCCCCTCATTTCCTGTGGATGTGGCTTCCTGTGAGCTAAACTGCAATGATTGTTGTCTTTCTTCTGGGTCTAGCCACCCAGTGAGTTAACCCAGCTCTGGACTGGTACTGTGGGTTGTCTGCACAGAGTCCTGTGATGTGAACCATCTATGGGCCTCACAGCTGTGGATACCAGTTCCTGTTCTGGTGGAGGTGGTGGAGGGTGCAATGGACTCCATAAGGGTCATTAGCTTTGGTGGTTTAGTGCTCTATTTTTGAGGTGGTTGGCCTCCTGCCAGGAGGTGGGACTTTACAGAAAACATCAGCTATAATAGTGTGGAGAGGGACCAGTGGTGGGTGGGGTCCTAGAGCTCCCAAGATTATATGCCCTTTGTCTTCAGCTACCAGGGTGGGTAGAAAAGGACCATCCGCTGGGGATGCGGCTAGTCACGTCAGAGCTCAGACTCTCCTTGTGTGGGTCTTGCTGTGGCTGCTGTGGGGGATTTTCAGGTCACTGTAGTTGTGTACCTAGGAGGATTATGACTGTCTCTGCTGAGTCATGGAGGTTGTCAGGGAAGTGGGGGAAAGCCAGTAGTCACAGGACTCGCCCAACTCCCACTCAAACTGAAGGGCTGGTCTCACTCCCACCATGCCCCCCAAACAGCCCTGAGTCTTTTTCTAGGTGGAGGGTTAGATGGGCTTGAAAACTTTCCTGAGGCTTTCCACCTCCCAGCTGGGGAAGAAAAGGGCTTTAGTTCTTCCCCAACTTGTGAAGTCTGTAAGCCAGATTCACGCCCTCCCTTGAGTTCTGGCCAGGAGGCTTCTCACTCAGTTCAAATTGTTACAAAGTTTAGGTAGAGAATTCCTTCTCCCTGTGGAATTTTACCCCCTGTTCATCTGGACCCCCTCCTGATGGATCCCTAAGGTGCCAGGCAGGAATGGGCTGCTTGGGGAACCTGTGAGCTCCCATTGCCTTTTCACTCTTCCTATATCCCTGTATTTCGCTTGGTTCAGCTCTCTAACTTGATTTGGTTCCAGGCAAACTCGGAAACTTCTCCTGCAAACAGACCTTCAGCTTCTTCAGTGGATGTGTGCATTTGGGAGAGGAAGGTGTCCCTTTCCCACTTCCACAACTGGGGCACTCACAGTATTTGGGGTGTCTCCTGGGTCCTGTAGGAGCAGTCTGCTTCCTTCAGAGGGTCTATGGGTCCTCTCAGGATTGCTGATTTTTTCTTTCAGTCGATCTGGAGCTGAAATTCACAATGCAAGTCTCCGCATGCTGCTCTGTCCACAGCTGCAACCTAGTTTTGCCTCCTGTCCACCATGACCCACTCATGCATGAGTCTTTATAATAGAACAATTTAAATCCCTTTGGGTATATACCCAGTAATGGAATTGCTGGGTCAAATGATATTTCTGTCTTTAGATCTTTGAGAAATCGCCACACAGTCTTTCACAATGTTTTAACTAACTGACATTCCCATCAACAGTATATAAGCATTCCTTTTTCTCCAAAACCTCGCCAGCCTCCTTTATTTTTTGACATTTTGAGAATAGCCATTCTGACTGATGGGAGATGGTAACTCATTGTTGTTTAGATTTGAATTTCTCTAATGATTAGCAATATTAAGCTTTGTATTATATGATTGTTGGCTTCATGCATGTCTTCTTTTGAAGATTGTCTGTTTATATTAGTTTTTTTTAATGAGGTTATTTGTTTTTCTCTTGTAAATTTGTTTAAGTTTCTTGTATACACTGCATATTAGACTTTTGTTGAATCCATTGTCTGCAAAAATTTGCATCTAACTCTATGGCTTTGAGTGAAATTTTTAGTCTTGATTTCTAATTTTATTGCACTGTCATTGAGAGATTGTTTGTTATGATTTCAGTTTTTTGGCATTTGCTGAGGAGTGTTTTACTTCCAATTATGTAATCAATTTTGGAGTATGTGCCATGTGTCAATCAGAAAAATGCATATTCTTTTGTTTTTGAGTGGAGAATGCTGTAGCTATCTATCAGGACTTTTTGATCGAGTGCTGAGTTCAAGTCCTAAATATCTTTGTTAATTTTCTGTCCTGGTGATCTGTCTAATATTGTCAGTGCGGTGTTAAAGTCTCCCACTATTACTGTGTGAGAATTTAAGTCTTCTTGAGGGTCTTTAAGAACTTGCTTTATGAATCTAGCTGCTCCTGTGTGATTGATGTTTAATCATACAGCTCCAGAATACACATTTTTATCTTCAGCACATGAATCATTCTCAAAAACAGACCTTATGTCAGGTCACAAAACAAGTCTTAAAACATTCAAAAACACTGAAATAATATCAAGCATCTTCTCTGACCACAATAAAGGAAAACCAGAAATTAATAAGAACAGGAATTTTGGTACCTATACAAATACCTGGAAATTAAACAGTATACTTCTGAATGATCAGTGGGTCACTAAAGAAATTAAGAAGGAAATTGAAAATTGTTTTGAGGCCGGGCGCGGTGGCTCAAGCCTGTAATCCCAGCACTTTGGGAGGCCGAGACGGGCGGATCACAAGGTCAGGAGATCGACACCATCCTGGCTATCACGGTGAAACCCCGTCTCTACTAAAAATACAAAAAATTAGCCGGGCGCGGTGGTGGGCGCCTGTAGTCCCAGCTACTCGGGAGGCTGAGGCAGGAGAATGGCGTGAACCCGGGAGGCGGAGCTTGCAGTGAGCTGAGATCCGGCCACTGTACTCCAGCCTGGGCGGCAGAGCGAGACTCCTTCTCAAAAAAAAAAAAAAAAAGAAAATTGTTTTGAAACAAATGATAATGAAAACACAACATATGAAAACCTATGGCATACAGTAAAAGCAGTACTAAGGGAAATTAATAGCTGTAAGTGCCTACATCAAAAAAGAAGAAAAACCTCAAATAAGCAATATAATGATAAAACATAAGGAACTAAAAGTAAGAGCAAACCATATCAAAATTAGTAGAAGGAAAGAAATAATATAGACCAAAGAAGAAATAAATATAATTGAAATGGAGAAAAGAATAGAAAATATGAGTAAAACAAAAAGTTGTTTTTTAAAAGTTAAAAAAATTGACAAACCTTTGGTGAGACTAAGAACTAAAGCAGAGAATATGAAATAAATACAATCAAAAATGAAAAAAGAGACATTACAACAGATACTTCACAAATTCAATGGACAATTAGTGCCTACTATGAGCAATTATACGCCAAGAAGTTGGAAAATCTAAAAGAAATGAACAGTTTCCTAGACACATAAAACCTATAAAGATTGAACCAGAAATAAATCTATAACTTGAACAGATTCATAAGAAGTAGTGAAATCAAAGCTGTGATGAAAAGTTTCCCAGTGAAGAAAATCTGGGAACAGATGGCTTTACTGCTGAATTTTACCAAACATTTAAGTAAAAACTAAAAACTAATACCAATCCTACTTGAACTATTTGAAAAAATAGAGGAGGAAATATTTTCAAATTTATTCTATGAGACCAGTTTTACTCTGATACCAAAACCAGAAAAAGACACATCAGAAAAAAGAAAACTATAGGTTAATGTTACTGATGAATGTTGATGCAAAGATCCTCAACAAAATACTAGCAAACTGAGTTCAACAGCATATTAGGAAGAACATTCATTATGACCAAGTGGGATTTATCCCTGGGATGCAAGGATCATTCAACATATGCAAACCAATTAATGTGATATATCATATCAACAGAATGAAGTATAAAAACCATATGATTATTTCAATTGATGCCAAAAAGACATTTGATAAAACTCAACATCCCTTCATAATAATAAAAAAAAAAAATCCCTCAAAAACTGGGAGTGGAAGAAACATACCTCAACACAACAAAAGTCATACATTACAAGCTGACGGTTAGTATCACACTAAATAAGGAAAAACTGAAGCCTTTTTCCAAGATCTGGAACAAGCCAAGAATGCCCATCTTCATCACTGTTATTTAACATAGTACTGGAAGTACTAGCTAGAACAATCAGACAAGAGAAAAAATAAAGGGCATCCAAATTAGAATAAAAGAAGTCAAATTATTTTTGTTTGCAGATAATATGATCTTATATATGAAAAACCCTGAAGATTTCACTAATAAACTATTGGAATAAATAAACAAATTCAGTAAAGTTGCAGCATACAACATCAACATACAAAAATCTGTAGCATTTCTATATGCCAACAGTGAACAATCTAAAAACAATTTAAAAAGTAATTCCATTTACAATAGCCATACATAAAACTAAATACCTAGAAATTAAGCAAAGTAGTGAAAGATTGCTATAATGAAAAGTATAAAACACTGATAAGAGAAATTGAAGAGGACAGAAAAAATAAAAAAATTCTGTGTGCATGGATAGAAAGAATTAATATTGTTAAAATGTCCACACTACCCAAAGCAATCTACAGATTCAATGCATTTTCTATCCAAATATTGCAATTGCTTCTAAGTGCAAAAACAGCAATTACTTTTGCACCAACCTAATATCACTTATACTCTTCACATAAATAGAAAAGCTACTCTAAAATTTTTATGAAATCATAAACATCCAGAATTGTCAATGCTATCATAAGCAAAAAGAATAAATAGCATGATCCTGGCATAAAAACAGACACATACACCAATGCAACAGAATACAGAACCCAGAAACAATTCCATGCATTTTTAGTGACTTTATTTTCAAGAAAGGTTCCAATAGCACACACTGGGGAAAAGACAGTCTCTTCAATAAATGGTGCTGGAAAAACTGAATATCTATATGCAGAATGATAAAACTAGACACATATGTCTCACCATATACAAAAATCAAATCAAAATTTATTTAAATTTAAGACCTCAAAATGTGAAAAATTAGTACAAGAAAACTTTAGGAAAAGTTTCTGGGGCATAGGTGTGGGCAAAAATTTCTCAAGCAATGCCCCACAAGCACAGTGAACCAAAACAGAAATTGATAAATAAGATTTTGCCAAGCCAAATAACTTCTGTACAATAAAGGATACAGTCAACAAAATGCAGAGACAACTGAAAAATTGGAGGAAAATATTTTGAAACTACTCACGTGATAAGGAATTAACAACCACAATATATAAGAAGCTCAAACAACTCTATAGAAAAAATTTAATAATCCAATTTAGAAAATGGACAAAAGATTTGAATAGACATTTATCAAAAGAAGACATACAAATGTCAAACGGGCATATGAAAAGTTGCTCAACCTCACTGATCATTGGAGAACTGCAAATTAAAACTGCAATGAGTTATCACCTCACTCCAGTCAAAATGCCTTATATTCAAAAGGAAGCAATAACAATGGCTGATAAGAATGTGGAGAAAAGGCCGCCTTTGCACACTGCTGGTGGGAGTGTAAATTAATACAACCACTATGGAAGACAGTTTGAAGGTTCCCCCAAAAACTAAAATTAAACTACCATATGATACAGCAAACCCACTGCCAGGTATATACCCAAAAGAAAGGAAATTGAAGAGATATCTGGAGAGGTGGGGCCATGATTGCTGACTTGAAGCAGTGGAGATCAGATACTCCCATCAATAAGAACTAAAACGGTTTGTGAATCCTGCACCAACAACGGAGGTATCCAGGTTCTGTCATCAGGACTGACTAGATGGCTGAGATGACCCACAGAGAGGAAGAAAGAGCAGTGTGGTGTGGTGGCACATCTATGAGCCACACGGGGTGAAGTAGCCCCCAACCCCCAGTCAAGGGAGGCAGTGAGTGAGTGTGCTACCCAGCCTGGGAAACAGTGCTTTTGCACAATTTCTGTGCAAAAGAACTATGCAACCCATGGAATGAAAGATCCTACTCATGAGCCTACGCCACTGGGACCTAGGGTCCCAACCACGGAGCTGTGCAGATTCTCAATAGTCACTCAGCTAGAATCTGCTTAAGCCTGCTCAGTTCCTTGGCAGAGGGGCGGCCATCACCACAGCTGTTGCTGCCTGCTGTCTAAGCCATCTGAGTTCCTTGGGGGAGGGGTGGCAACCAACACTGGGACTGCTAGCTGCCTAACACACTAAGCTTCCAGAACTGGGAAAGGGTGGCAGCCATCTCTATAGCTCCAGGTAACACTTTTACCCTGCTAGAGCCTGGGATGCTGGACGGCCAGGTCCCAAGAGGTATTCCTCACAGCCCAACACACCAGCTGTGGAAGACTGCAGTCACAGTGCCTCTTCAGGTCTGACCCTGACAAATGCCTCCTTACTGGGTGGGGCCTCTTAACACTGCTTTAGCTGTGTCCCAGATATTCTGGTACATTGTCTCTTTGTTCTCATTGGTTTCAAATAACTTCTTGATCTCTGCCTTAATTTTATTATTTTCCCAGGAGTCATTTAGGAGCAGGTTGTTCAATTTCCATGTAATTGTGTGGTTTTGAGTGAGTTTCTTAATCCTGAGTTCTAATTAGATTTCACTGTTACGATTTCAGTCCTTTTGCATTTGCTGAGGAGGAGTTTACTTCCAATTCTGTGGTCGATTATAGAATAAATGCCATGCACCACTGAGAAGAATGTATATTATATTGATTTGGAGTGCAGAGTACTGTAGATATCTATTAGGTCCACTTGACCCAGAGCTGAGATCAAGTCCTGAATATTCTTGTTGATTTTCTGTCTCATTGATCCATCTAATATTGACAGCGGAGTGTTAAAGTCTTCCACTATTATTGTGTGGGAGTCCAAGTCTCATTGTAGGTCTCTAAGAACTTGTTTTATGAATCTGAGTGCTCATGTATTGGGTGCATATACATTTAGGATAGTTAGCTGTTCTTGTTGAATTGATCCCTTTACCTTCCTTTTCTTATTTGATCTTTGTTGGTTTAAAGTGTCTTTTGTCAGAAACCAGGATTGTAACTCCTACTTTTTTCCACTTTCCATTTGCTTGGTAAATTTTCCTCCAGTCCTTTATTTTTCAGTCTATGTGTGTCTTTGCACATGAGATGGGTCTCCTCAGTAAAGCACACTGATGGGTCTTGCCTCTTTATCCAGTTCCCCAGTCTGTGTCTTTTATTTGGGATATTTAGCCCATTTACATTTAAGGTTAATATTTTTATGTGTGAATTTGATCTTGTCATCATGATGCTAGCTGGTTATTTTGCACACTAGTTGATGCAGTTTCTTCATAGTGTCATTGGTCTTTACAATTTAATGTGTTCTTGTAGTGGTTGGTACCAGTTTTTCCTTTCCATATTTAGTGATTCTTTCAGGAGCTCTTGCAAGACACGCCTAGTGGTGACAAAATCCCTGAGTAGTATTCCATTGTATATGTATACCTTGGTTTCCTTATCCAAAGTTAAGACAAAAGAAAGAATAAAAAGCACCAAGTAACCTATAAAGAAAAGTCTATCAGATTAACAGCAGATTTCTCAGCAGAAACCCTACAAGCTATAAGAGATTGGCGGCTGGTGACTGGCAAGATGGCCGAATAGGAACAATTCTGGTCTGCAGCTCCCAGTGAGATCAATGCAAAAAGGCGGGTGATTTCTGCATTTCCAACTGATATATCTGGCTCATCTCATTGGGACTGGTTAGACAGTGGGTACAACCCACAGAGGGTGAGCAGAAACAGGGTGGGGCATTGATTCACCTGGGAAGCACAAGGGGTCAGGGAACTCCCTCCCCTACCCAAGGGAAGCTGTGAGGCGCTGTGCTGTGAGGGACAGTGCACTCTGGCCCCAGATACTATGCTTTTCCCACTGTCTTCACAACCCATAGACCAGGAGATTCCCTCGGGTGCCTACGTCACCAGGGCCCTGAGTTTTTAGCACAAAACTGGTTGGCAGGCAGACACCAAACTACCTGCAGGAGTGTTTTTTCATACCCCAGTGGCACCTGGAATGCCAGTGAGACAGACCTTTTTAGCCTTCTTAAAGAAATAAATGCAAGTCAAAATTTTATATCCTGCCAAACTAAGTTTCATAAATGAGGGTAAAAAAGTATTTCCAAGATAAGAAAATGCTAAAGGAATTTATCACCACTAGATCAGTCCTACAAGAAATATTAAAAGGAGTTCTAAGCATGAAAGCAAAAAGGTGATACTCATAATCGTAAAACCACTTGTAAGTGCAAAATTTACATCCTATAAAGCAGTGACAAAATGGAGACTACAGGGGGCTGAGCAAGATGGCCGAATAGGAACAGCTCCAGTCTCCAACTCCCAGCGCGAGCGACACAGAAGACCCGTGATTTCTGCATTTTCAACTGAGGTACTGGGTTCATCTCACTGGGGAGGGCCAGACGATCGGTGCTGGTCAGCTGCTGCAGCCCGACCAGCGAGAGCTGAAGCAGGGCGAGGCATTGCCTCACCTGGAAAGCGCAAGGGGGAAGGGAATCCCTTTTCCTAGCCAGGGGAACTGAGACACACAACACCTGGAAAATCGGGTAACTCCCACCCCAATACTGCGCTTTAAGCAAACAGGCACACCAGGAGATCATATCCCACACCTGGCCGGGAGGGTCCCACGCCCACGGAGCCTCCCTCATTGCTAGCACAGCAGTCCGTGATCTACCGGCAAGGCAGCAGCGAGGCTGGGGGAGGGGCGCCCGCCATTGCTGAGGCTTAAGTAGGTAAACAAAGCTGCTGGGAAGCTCGAGCTGGGTGGAGCTCACAGCAGCTCAAGGAAACCTGCCTGTCTCTGTAGACTCCACCTCTGGGGACAGGGCACAGTAAACAATAACAACAGAAAGCTCTGCAGACGCAAACGACTCTGTCTGACAGCTTTGAAGAGAGCAGTGGATCTCCCAACATGGAGGTTGAGATCTGAGAAGGGACAGACTTCCTGCTCAAGTGGGTCCCTGACCCCTGAGTAGCCTAACTGGGAGACATCCCCCACTAGGGGCAGTCTGACACCCCACACCTCACAGGGTGGAGTACACCCCTGAGAGGAAGCTTCCAAAGCAAGAATCAGACAGGTACACTCGCTGGTCAGCAATATTCTATCTTCTGCAACCTCTGCTGCTGATACCCAGGCAAACAGGGTCTGGAGTGGACCTCAAGCAATCTCCAACAGACCTACAGCTGAGGGTCCTGACTGTTAGAAGGAAAACTATCAAACAGGAAGGACACCTACACCAAAACCCCATCAGTACATCACCATCATCAAAGACCAGAGGCAGATAAAACCACAAAGATGGGGAAAAAGCAGGGCAGAAAAGCGGGTAATTCAAAAAATAAGAGTGCATCTCCCCCAGCAAAGGAGCGCAGCTCATCGCCAGCAATGGATCAAAGCTGGACGGAGAATGACTTCGACGAGATGAGAGAAGAAGGCTTCAGTCCATCAAATTTCTCAGAGCTAAAGGAGGAATTACGTACCCAGCACAAAGAAACTAAAAATCTTGAAAAAAACAGTGGAAGAATTGATGGCTAGAGTAATTAATGCAGAGAAGCTCATAAACGAAATGAAAGAGACGAAAACCATGACACGAGAAATACGTGACAAATGCACAAGCTTCAGTAACCGACTCGATCAACTGGAAGAAAGAATGTCAGCGATTGAGGATCAAATGAATGAAATGAAGCGAGAAGAGAAACCAAAAGAAAAAAGAAGAAAAAGAAATGAACAAAGCCTGCAAGAAGTATGGGATTATGTAAAAAGACCAAATCTACGTCTGATTGGGGTGCCTGAAAGTGAGGGGGAAAATGGAACCAAGTTGGAAAACACTCTTCAGGATATCATCCAGGAGAACTTCCCCAACCTAGTAGGGCAGGCCAACATTCAGATCCAGGAAATACAGAGAATGCCACAAAGATACTCCTCGAGAAGAGCAACTCCAAGACACATAATTGCCAGATTCACCAAAGTTGAAATGAAGGAAAAAATCTTAAGGGCAGCCAGAGAGAAAGGTCGGGTTACCCACAAAGGGAAGCCCATCAGACTAACAGCAGGTCTCTCGGCAGAAACTCTTCAAGCCAGAAGAGAGTGGGGGCCAATATTCAACATTCTTAAAGAAAAGAATTTTAAACCCAGAATTTTATATCCAGCCAAACTAAGTTTCATAAGTGAAGGAGAAATAAAATCCTTTACAGATAAGCAAATGCTTAGAGATTTTGTCACCACTAGGCCTGCCTTACAAGAGACCCTGAAGGAAGCACTAAACATGGAAAGGAACAACCGGTACCAGCCATTGCAAAAACATGCCAAAATGTAAAGACCATCAAGGCTAGGAAGAAACTGCATCAACTAACGAGCAAAATAACCAGTTAATATCATAATGGCAGGATCAAGTTCACACATAACAATCTTAACCTTAAATGTAAATGGCCTAAATGCTCCAATTAAAAGACACAGACTGGCAAACTGGATAAAGAGTCAAGACCCATCAGTCTGCTGTATTCAGGAGACCCATCTCACACGCAGAGACATACATAGGCTCAAAATAAAGGGATGGAGGAAGATTTACCAAGCAAATGGAGAAAAAAAAAAGCGGGGGTTGCAATACTAGTTTCTGATAAAACAGAGTTTAAACCATCAAAGATCAAAAGAGACAAAGAAGGCCATTACATAATGGTAAAGGGATCAATTCAACAGGAAGAGCTAACTATCCTAAATATATATGCACCCAATACAGGAGCACCCAGATTCATAAAGCAAGTCCTTAGAGACTTACAAAGAGACTTAGACTCCCATACAATAATAATGGGAGACTTCAACACTCCACTGTCAACATTAGACAGATCAACGAGACAGAAAGTTAACAAGGATATCCAGGAACTGAACTCATCTCTGCAGCAAGCAGACCTAATAGACATCTATAGAACTCTCCACCCCAAATCAACAGAATATACATTCTTCTCAGCACCACATCGTACTTACTCCAAAATTGACCACGTAATTGGAAGTAAAGCACTTCTCAGCAAATGTACAAGAACAGAAATTATAACAAACTGTCTCTCAGACCACAGTGCAATCAAACTAGAACTCAGGACTAAGAAACTCAATCAAAACCGCTCAACTACATGGAAACTGAACAACCTGCTCCTGAATGACTACTGGGTACATAATGAAATGAAGGCAGAAATAAAGATGTTCTTTGAAACCAATGAGAACAAAGATACAACATACCAGAATCTCTGGGACACATTTAAAGCAGTGTGTAGAGGGAAATTTATAGCACTAAATGCCCACAAGAGAAAGCAGGAAAGATCTAAAATTGACACTCTAACATCGCAATTAAAAGAACTAGAGAAGCAAGAGCAAACACATTCGAAAGCTAGCAGAAGGCAAGAAATAACTAAGATCAGAGAAGAACTGAAGGAGATAGAGACACAAAAAACCCTCCAAAAAATCAATGAATCCAGGAGTTGGTTTTTTGAAAAGATCAACAAAATTGACAGACCACTAGCAAGACTAATGAAGAGGAAAAGAGAGAAGAATCAAATCGACGCAATTAAAAATGATGAAGGGGATATCACCACCGACCCCACAGAAATACAAACTACCATCAGAGAATACTATAAACACCTCTACGCAAATAAACTGGAAAATCTAGAAGAAATGGATAATTTCCTGGACACTTACACTCTTCCAAGACTAAACCAGGAAGAAGTTGAATCCCTGAATAGACCAATAGCAGGCTCTGAAATTGAGGCAATAATTAATAGCCTACCAACCAAAAAAAGTCCAGGACTAGATGGATTCACAGCTGAATTCTACCAGAGGTACAAGGAGGAGCTGGTACCATTCCTTCTGAAACCATTCCAATCAATGGAAAAAGAGGGAATCCTCCCAAACTCATTTTATGAGGTCAACATCATCCTGATACCAAAGCCTGGCAGAGACACAACAAAAAAAGAGAATTTTAGACAAATATCCCTGATGAACATCGATGCAAAAGTCCTCAGTAAAATACTGGCAAACCGGATTCAGCAACACATCAAAAAGCTTATCCACCATGATCAAGTGGGCTTCATCCCTGGGATGCAAGGCTGGTTCAACATTCGCAAATCAATAAACATAATCCAGCATATAAACAGAACCAAAGACAAGAACCACATCATTATCTCAATAGATGCAGAAAAGGCTTTTGACAAAATTCAACAGCCCTTCATGCTAAAAACGCTCAATAAATTCGGTATTGATGGAACGTACCTCAAAATCATAAGAGCTATTTATGACAAACCCACAGCCAATATCATACTGAATGGGCAAAAACTGGAAAAATTCCCTTTGAAAACTGGCACAAGACAGGATGCCCTCTCTCACCACTCCTATTCAACATAGTGTTGGAAGTTCTGGCTAGGGCAATCAGACAAGAGAAAGAAATCAAGGGGATTCAGTTAGCAAAAGAAGAAGTCAAATTGTCCCTGTTTGCAGATGACATGATTGTATACTTAGAAAATCCCATTGTCTCTGCCCAAAATCTCCTTAAGCTGATAAGCAACTTCAGCAAATTCTCAGGATACAAAATTAATGTGCAAAAATCACAAGCATTCTTATACACCAGTGACAGTCAAACAGAGAGCCAAATCAGGAATGAACTTCCATTCACAATTGCTTCAAAGAGAATAAAATACCTAGGAATCCAACTTACAAGGGATGTAAAGGACCTCTTCAAGGAGAACTACAAACCACTGCTCAGTGAAATAAAAGAGGACACAAACAAATGGAAGAACATACCATGCTCATGGATAGGAAGAATCAATATCGAGAAAATGGCCATACTGCCCAAGGTAATTTATAGATTCAATGCCATCCCCATCAAACTACCAATGAGATTCTTCACAGAATTGGAAAAAACTGCTTTAAAGTTCATATGGAACCAAAAAAGAGCCCGCATCTCCAAGACAATCCTAAGTCAAAAGAACAAAGCTGGAGGCATCACGCTACCTGACTTCAAACTCTACTACAAGGCTACAGTAACCAAAACAGCATGGTACTGGTACCAAAACAGAGATATAGACCAGTGGAACAGAACAGAATCCTCAGAAATAATACCACACATCTACAGCCATCTGATCTTTGACAAACCTGAGAGAAACAAGAAATGGGGAAAGGATTCCCTATTTAATAAATGGTGCTGGGAAAATTGGCTAGCCATAAGTAGAAAGCTGAAACTGGATCCTTTCCTTATTCCTTATACGAAAATTAATTCAAGATGGATTAGAGACTTAAATGTTAGACCTAATACCATAAAAATCCTAGAGGAAAACCTAGGTAGTACCATTCAGGACATAGGCATGGGCAAAGACTTCATGTCTAAAACACCGAAAGCAACGGCAGCAAAAGCCAAAATTGACAAATTGGATCTCATTAAACTAAAGAGCTTCTGCACAGCAAAAGAAACTACCATCAGAGTGAACAGGCAACCTACAGAATGGGAGAACATTTTTGCAATCTACTCATCTGACAAAGGGCTAATATCCAGAACCTACAAAGAACTCAAACAAATTTACAAGAAAAAAACAAACAACCCCATCAAAAAGTGGGCAAAGGATATGAACAGACATTTCTCAAAAGAAGACATTCATACAGCCAACAGACACATGAAAAAATGCTCATCATCACTGGCCATCAGAGAAATGCAAATCAAAACCACAATGAGATACCATCTCACACCAGTTAGAATGGCGATCATTCAAAAGTCAGGAAACAACAGGTGCTGGAGAGGATGTGGAGAAATAGGAACACTTTTACACTGTTGGTGGGATTGTAAACTAGTTCAACCATTATGGAAAACAGTATGGCGATTCCTCAAGGATCTAGAACTAGATGTACCATATGACCCAGCCATCCCATTACTGGGTATATACCCAAAGGATTATAAATTATGCTGCTATAAAGACACATGCACACGTATGTTTATTGCAGCACTATTCACAATAGCAAAGACTTGGAATCAACCCAAATGTCCATCAGTGACAGATTGGATTAAGAAAATGTGGCACATATACACCATGGAATACTATGCAGCCATAAAAAAGGATGAGTTTGTGTCCTTTGTAGGGACATGGATGCAGCTGGAAACCATCATTCTTAGCAAACTATCACAAGAACAGAAAACCAAACACCGCATGTTCTCACTCATAGGTGGGAACTGAACAATGAGATCACTTGGACTCGGGAAGGGGAACATCACACACCGGGGCCTATCATGGGGAGGGGGGAGGGGGGAGGGATTGCATTGGGAGTTATACCTGATGTAAATGACGAGTTGATGGGTGCAGCACAGCAACATGGCACAAGTATACATATGTAACAAACCTGCACGTTGTGCACATGTACCCTACAACTTAAAGTATAATAATAATAAATAAATTTAAAAAAAAAAAGAAAAAAAATGGAGACTACAAATCAGCTAACAACACTGTGACAGAAAGAAAACCTCACATACCAATATTAATTCTAAACACAACTGGCTTACATGTTCCACTTAAAAGTTATATACTGGAAAACTGGATTCAATGAAAAAGACTTAACCACTTTCTGCCTACAAGAGACACAGAAAATGGCTAAAGGCACCTACAGATTTAAAGTAAAGATTTGAGAAAAGATATATCACATACATGGGGAAAAAAAGTAAGTAGGAGCAACTATTCGTATATCACATAAAACAAACTCTAAATCAACAACAGTAAAAAAAGGACAAAGGAGAGCCTTGTATAATGATAAAGTGGTCAATAGAACAAGAATAAGTATTCTAAATATGTATGCATTAAATACAATAGCACCCACATTCAGAAAACAACTACCACTAAGCTTAAAAAAGAAATGAACAGCAATAAAATAATAGTGGGGGACTTTAGCACCACACTGACAACACTAAACAGAGCATCAAGGCAGAAAATTAGCAAAAAATTATAGTTAAACTAGACTGTTGACCAAATAGAACTAATAGACATTTACAGAACATTCTACCCAGCAACTGCAGAATATACTTTTTCTTATCTGCACCTAGAACATCCTCCAAAATTTGTCCTATCCTGGGCCATGAAACATGTCAATAAATTCAATAAAAAGCAAAATTCTATCAAGTATCTTCTTGGACCACAATAAAATAAAATTAGAAACAATGCCAAGTAGAACTCTCAAAACTATACAAGTACACTGAAGCTAAACAACTTGCTCCTAAATAACTTTTGAGTAAACAGCAAAATTAAGGCAGAAATAAAACAAATTTTTTAAATGAATAAAAATAGAGATACAACATAGCAAAACCTCTGGGATACAGCAAAAGCAGTGTTAAGAGGAAAGTTTATAGCATTAAATGCCTACATCAAAGGCATAGAAAGATCTCAAACGAACAACTTAACATTGCACCTCAAGCAATTTGAGAAACAAGAACAAACTAAGTCCAAAGTTAGCTTAAGAAAATAAGTTACAAAGATTATAGCAGAAATAAACAAGATTGAGACCACAAAACTATGCAAATTATTAACAAAAAAGTTTGTTCTTTGACATAATAATTACATTTATAGACCACTAGCTAGATTAACCAAGAAGAAAGAGAAGATTCAAATAAACACGATAAGAAATAATAGAGGTCACAATAGATTCCACAGAAATACAAACGATTATCAGAGACTACTATGAACATTGCTATGTGCACAAACTAAAAAATCTAGAGGAAGTAAATAAATTTCTGGAAACATAAAACCTACCAATATTGACTAGGAAGAGACAGAAAAAAATAAATTCATTGAGATAGTGAGTAGAAGGATTGTTACCAGAGGCTGGGAAGGGTAGGAGGGTCTTGGGGGGGATGTAGGGATGGTTAATGGGTACAAAAAAAAAATAGAAAGAATGAATGAAACCTAGTATGTGATATTACAACAGGGGGGCTATAGACAATTATAATTGATATTGTTTGTATGTGTGTGCCTATCCAAATCTTATATTGAAATATAATCCCCAGTAGTGGAGGTGGGACCTGGTGAGAGGTGATTTAATCATGGGGGTGGATTTCTCATGAATGGTTTAGCAGTATTTCCCTTGGTACTTTTCTCATAATAGTGAGTGAATTCTTGTGAGAGCTGGTCATTTTAAAATGTGTAGCACCTCTCCTCTCACTCTCTTGCTCCTGCTTTCACCATGTGATGTTACGCCTCTCCCTTTGCCTTCTGCCATGATTAGAAGCTTGCTGAGGCCTCCTCAGAAGCAGATGATGCTGTGATTTCTGTACAACCTGCAGAATCATGAGCCAATCAAACCTTCTTGCTTTCCTTTTTTTTTTTTTCAAGAAGCACACTACAATAGTTAATTTTATTTGTTCAAGAACTCATTGCAAGCATTAAACCAAGCATAGTCTTTGGTTCTGTGAGCCCAAATTCACATGTTGAAGAAGATCAAAGCAAACTGTGATCCATGTAAATGGATGAAAACTAAAGGCTCAGAGTTAATCATATTGTAGTTTTTAAATTTCTACAGCCTAGAGCTCAGTAGTCACAGGTCTTTTAGGTCCTTCTGGATGTCCCACAGGGTATCTGTACTTTTCTTGAACTGAGCAACCTCATTATCCTTTAGCTTCTGGTTGATAATGCTGGTTAATCCCCGGGCATTGAGGATACACAGAAGGCTCAGGAAGACTTCGTTCTCGATGCCATGCATCCCCTTTACCATTGTTGACATGGGATGAATCCTGGGTAGATTATTCGTCACGGATTCAATAAGACCAGTCACACTTAATCCAATAGCCCAGTTGGTATATCCTTTTAGCTTGATGACTTCATGGGCACTTTCAACCACCATCT
Organism: Chlorocebus sabaeus; assembly: GCF_047675955.1. Lineage (NCBI taxonomy): Eukaryota > Metazoa > Chordata > Mammalia > Primates > Cercopithecidae > Chlorocebus > Chlorocebus sabaeus. Next base: position 76,615,945 of record NC_132933.1, on the reverse strand, counting down.
TATGCACTTCCTTCCAATTTTCACTGTCATCGTCAGTTCCTATTTCTGGATTCAATTCCTGGAGAGAAAAACCTGCCACATTCACGCCAATCCACACAGCCACATTTGAGTCGCTATGTTCCCCCAAAATCCATACATGGCAGCTGCTGGGATGAATGCCAAGGTTTTCAGCCATAAGGCAGTGAAATCTAGCAGAATCCGGATTACATCCACTTCCAATCACACTTTGGGTAGTCCACTTATTTTCCAGGTAACATATACAAGAATGTCTACTAGGTTGGAAACCACAATTATGAGGCAATCAGGAGTGAACTTGACCATCTGAGGAATAATGAATTTGAAGACATTAACATTTTTCTGCAACAAATTGAGACGCCTCTCCCCCTCTTGCTGACGGACTCCTGTAGTTACCACTACAATCTTAGAACTGGCAGTCACAGAACAATCTTTATCTGCCACAATTTTAAGTGTCTGGAGAAATAAACTCCCATGCTGTGGATTGGTCATTTCTCCCTTAAGCTTACCTTCCAAAACATCCACAAGAGCAAGTTCATCAGCCAGAGACTTTCCCAGAACGCAGATAGCACATGCCATACCGACTAGTCCAAAACTCACTGCAGTGATCTTATTGTTTTGGACTGTTGCCTCTTCTTCCGCAACTGGTGCAATGAGTTTTTCCTTAAGAGTTGCCATTTTGCACAGGAGAGAAAAGGCTCTGGAGACCGCTGTAACAGTCATGTGGAGGAGACAATGTCAGCTGCGTCAAAACTTTCTTTCTTTATAAATTACCCAGTCTTAGGTATTTCTTTATAACCATGTGAGAACAGTCTAACACAATAATTCAGTTGCACAGTTTAGAATAACTAAAAAGAGTTATAATTGGATTGTTTGTAACACAAAATATATATACTTCAGGGAATGGATACTCCATTTTCTATGATGTGATTATTATGCATTGTGCGCCTGTACCAAAACATCTAATTTACTTCACAAGTATATACACCTACTATGTACTCACAAAAATTAAAATCAAAACTAAAACAGCATTGTACTAGTACAAAAATAGACACACAGGTCACTGGAACAGATTAGAAAATCCTGAAATAAAGCCATGCATCTATGATCAACTGACCTTCAACAAAACCAGCATAAATAAGCAATGAAGAAAGAACTCCTTTTTCACTAATTGGTGTTGAATGAATTGGCCAGCCATATGCAGAAGAATAAATCTGGACCTTCACCTATCATGATATACAAAAATTAACTAAAAATGGATTAAAGACCTAAATGTGAAGTCTGAAACTATAAAAATTCCAGAAGAAAATAAAAGAGAAACTCTTCTGGTCATGGATTTAGGAAAATAATTTATAAATAAGACCTCAAAAGTGAATACAAAAAAAAAAAAAAAAAAAAAAAACCCAAATAGACAAAAGGGACCAAATTAAACTAAGAAGCTTCTGCAGAGCAATAGAAATATTCAACAGAGTAAACAGACAACCTACAAAATGGGAGAAAATATTTTTAAATTAACCTTCTGACAAAAATAATCTTAAAGAAACTCAAACAACTCAACAAGAAAAAACAACTTCATTAAAAAGTGGACAAAGAACAAGAATGAGCATTTTTTTAAAAGAAGACATACAAGCAGCTAAGAAACATGAAATAATGCACATCAGTAATAATCAGATAAATGCAAATTAAAACCACAATGAGAAACTAGTTTATACTAGTCAGAATTATTATTATTAAAAAATCAAAAACAGTAGATGTTGGCATGGATGTGGAGAAACACAGATGTTTATGCACTGTTGCTGGGAATGTAAGTTAGCACAAGGCTTGTGTAAAACAGTATGAAAATATTTCAAAGAACTGAAAATAGAACTACCATTCTACCCAGCAATTTAACTACTAATCTACCCAAAGGAAAATAAACTATTGTATAAAAAAGAAATCTGCACTCATATGTTTATTCATAGTAGCAAAGTCATGAGATTAACCTCATTGTCCTCACTGGTTGATTGAATAAATATAATGTGGTACACATACACAATGGAATACTATGCAGCCATAAAAAGAATAAAATCTTGTTCTTTGCCAGAATATGGATGGGGCTGGAGGCCATTGTCCTAAGTGAAATAACTCAGAAACAGAAAATCAAACACTGCAGGTTCTCACTTATTAGTTGGAGTTAAACAATGGGTACGCATAGGCACAAAGATGAATGTTATGAACACTAGGGGCTCCAAACAAGGAGAGGGGGAGAGGAGTGTGAGTGTTGTAAAAATATCTCTTGGGTACAATGTTCACTATTTGAATGATGGGTACACCAGAAGCTCAAACCTTACCATTATGCACTATATTCATGTAAGAAACCTACACATGTACCCCTTGAAAATAAAGTTAAAATGCATATTCTATTTTGGTTGTGCATAAAATGAGTGAAAAATATGAGAAAATAGGATAAATATTTTATTTCTAGTGTGCTCCCCTCCACCAAAAATGATGAATGATAACAAGTGTTGTCAAGGATGTGGAAAACAGGGTACACTTGTACCTAATTGGTAAAAATGTAAACTAGTAAAACCATTTTAAAAATTGTATGGCGCTTCCTCAGAAAGATAAAAATAGAATTACCATATGATCCAGGAATCCCACCCCCTTGTATTTACTCCAAAGGTATGAAATCTGTATGTTAAAAAGAAGTCTACATTTTCATGTTCATTGCAGCACTGTTCGTAATAGCCAAGTTATAGAATCAACCTTAGTGTCTATCAACATGAATGTTGGCATGGATGTGGAGAAACAGGGATGCTTATGCACTGCTGGTGGGAATGAAGAAAGATATGAAGATAAATGAAGAAAGATAATGTGGTGTATATAGGCATGTTTTATTTAATTCCACTTCACAGTTATTGTCTTTATTATTATTATTATTATTATTATTATTATTTTTGCAAATTGAAGGTTTGTAGCAATCCTGCATCAACCAAGTTTATCAGTGCCATTTTTCCAACCGCATGTATTCACACAATGTTTGTGTCATATTTTGGTAATTCTCACAATATTTTAAGTCTTTTCATTTTATTATATTTGTCATGATGATCTGTGATTAGTGATCTTACTATTGAAATTGTTTTGAGAGGCTAATTATGCCCATATAAGACAGTGACCTTAATAAATATACAAGTGTATTTTGACTGATCTACTTACTGGCTTTTCCCCTATGTCTCTCCCTCTCCTCAGGGCTCCTCATTTCCTGAGACACAACAATATTAAAATTAGATTAATCAATAAGCCTACAATGACCTCTAAGAGTGCAAGTCAAAGGAAGAGTTACACATCTCTTAATTTAAATCAAAAGGTAGAAGAGACTTAAGTATTGTTAGTAATAAATGTCAAAACCCAAGATAGGTAAAAAGCTAGGCCTCTAGCACCAAGCAGCCATTCTGGGAATGCAAAGGAATAGTTCCTGAAGCAAATTTAAAATGCTACTCCAGTGAACACATGAATGAAAAGAAAGTAAAACAGCTTTATTGCTGATGTGGACAAAGTTTTAGTGGTCTGGATAGAAAATCAAATCAGTTCCTACACTCTTTCAAGCTAAAACCTAATTCTAACAATGCCCTGACTCACTTAAATTCTATGAAGGCTGAGATAGGGGAAGAAACTGAAGAAGAAAACTGTGAATCTAGCAGAGACTGGTTCATAAGGTTGAAGGAAAGAAGCCATCTCCACAACATAGAAGGATATGTGAACCAGCAAATATTGATGTAAAAGTTGCAGCAAATATTTAGAAGATTTAGCTAAGATAATTGACAAAGGTGGCTACAGTAAATGATATATATATATATTATATTATTATACCTTAAGTTCTAGGATACACGTGCACAACGTGCAGGTTTGTTCCATATGTATACATGTGCCATGTTGGTGTGCTGCACCCATTAACTCATCATTTACATTAGGTATATCTCCTAATGCTATCCCTCCCCCCTCCCCCTCCCCACAATAGACCTCGATGTGTGATGTTCCCCTTCCTGTGTCCAAGTGATCTCATTGTTCAGTTCCCACCTATGAGTGAGAACATGCAGTATTTGGTTTTCTGTTCTTGTGATAGTTTGCTGAGAATGATGGTTTCCAGCTGCATCTATGTCCCTACAAAGGACACAAACTCATCCTTTTTTATGGCTGCATAGTATTCCATGGTGTATATGTGCCACATTTTCTTAATCCAGTCTGTCACTGATGGACATTTGGGTTGATTCCAAGTCTTTGCTATTGTGAATAGTGCCGCAATAAACATACATGTTCATGTATCTTTATAGCAGCATGACTTTTAATCCTTTGGGTATATCCCCAGTAATGGGATGGCTGGGTCAAATGGTATTTCTATATCTAGATCCTTGAGGAATCACTACACTGTTTTCCATAATGGTTGAACTAGCTTACAATCCCACCAACAGTGTAAAAGTGTTCCTATTTCTCCACATCCTCTCCAGCACCTGTTGTTTCCTGACTTTTTAATGATTGCCATTCTAAATGGTGTGAGATGGTATCTCATTGTGGTTTTGATTTGCATTTCTCTGATGGCCAGTGATGATGAGCATTTTTTCATGTGTCTGTTGGCTGTATGAGTGTCTTCTTTTGAGAAATGTCTGTTCATATCCTTTACCCACTTTTTGATGGGGTTGTTTGTTTTTTTCTTGTAAATTTGATTGAGTTCTGTATAGGGTGTGGATATTAGCCCTTTGTCAGATGAGTAGATTGCAAAAATGTTCTCCCATTCTGTAGGTTGCCTGTTCACTCTGATGGTAGTTTCTTTTGCTGTGCAGAAGTTCTTTAGTTTAATTAGATCCCATTTGTCAATTTTGGCTTTTGTTGCCATTGCTTTTGGTGTTTTAGACATGAAGTCCTTGCCCATGCCTATGACCTGAATGGTATTACCTAGGTTTTCTTCTAGGGTTTTTATGGTTTTAGGTCTAACATTTAAGTCTCTAATCCATCTTGAATTAAATTCCGTAAAAGGAGTAAGGAAAGGATCCAGTTTCAGCTTTCTACTTACGGCTAGCCAATTTTCCCAGCACCATTTATTAAATAGGGAATCCTTTCCCCATTTCTTGTTTTTGTCAGGTTTGTCAAAGATCAGATGGCTGTAGATGTGTGATATTATTTCTGAGGATTCTGTTCTGTTCCATTGGTCTATATCTCTCTTTTGGTACCAGTACCATGCTGTTTTGGTTACTGTAGCCTTATAGTATAGTTTGAAGTCAGTTAGCATGATGCTTCCAGCTTTGTTCTTTTGGCTTAGGATTGTCTTGGCAATGTGGGCTCTTTTTTGGTTCCATATGAACTTTAAAGCATTTTTTTTCAATTCTGTGAAGAAACTCATTGGTAGCTTGATGGGGATGGCATTGAATCTGTAAATTACCTTGGGCAGTATGGCCATTTTCACGATATTGATTCTTCCTATCCATGAGCATGGTATGTTCTTCCATTTGTTTGTGTCCTCTTATATTTCACTGAGCAGTGGTTTGTAGTTCTCCTTGAAGAGGTCCTTTACATCCCTTGTAAGTTGGATTCCTAGGTATTTTATTCTCTTTAAAGCTATTGTGAATGGCAGTTCATTCATGATTTGGCTCTCTGTCTGTTACTGGTGTATAAGAATTCTTGTGATTTTTGCACATTGATATTGTCTCCTGAGACTTTGCTGAAGTTTCTTATCAGTTTAAGGTGATTTTGGGCTGAGACAATGGACAACCCACTATTATTAACTACTACCATTGAGTAAATAGAGCAATGGGCCATGACCTTTTGAGTTCCATTTAAGGAATGCCCAGAGACAGTGTGTACCCAGTATTATAAACAAGATGCTTGTGATTTATGTGATCAAATTAAAAATGCTGTATTTCAAAGACAATAACCACAAACACAAAAGGATTGCCAAAATAAAATTATAATTTATAATGATCCACGGGATGATGACAAATGTAAACAATATAAGTCCTTACAATTATTGGTGTCTTTTCTTATTATGATGTTCTTGCTCCCCTCTAGTACAAACCCCATTTATTAAGACTCTGTGTAGAACTTATTAATAAATAGCCTTTCCTTTCCACATTTGGAAATGAAATGTGAGCTATGAAAATTTTGTACTAACTAAGTGGCCAGGGGCATCTTACTACGGACTTCCTCTCTGGTGGCCCATTAATTAAAACAAGTAAAGCAATGTTTACTACGTAATATTACCTGAGTCAAGGCACATCTGATAAATCAGAGACTACAATCAGCTTAAGAATTCTTCCATAGTAACCTTCTTACAATATCAACTGCAAGTTTTACATAACACTCGACGGAAGCTGGCTCTACAACAATCGCAAGACTGGCTGTCCACGGTAAATAATCATAACTCTTGAGGGTTACAGCAAAGACAATTCCTACTGAAAACATATTTGATCCCATGGAGAACTCTAACTGCTCTCTGCATGTTAGTTTCTCTACCCAAATTGACAACTACTTGCTTGTATTTATTAGAAATTTTGCAGGGTCTACCAAAACTGCCATTAATAAAGTCTTGGGAAATATTTGAGGAAAATTTATGACCAATGTTACTTTTCTGGAGTATCCCACATAATATACTGTGGGACTAACAAAGACCACCCAAATATGAAAAGCAAAGGCTATTCAGAGCTTGCTATAGTAAGGGAGTCAACTATTGTCATTTGCATTTTGGCAGAGACTCAATGGCGAGCAGAACAGTGAGAAAGCTTTGTAGGGGGGAAAAGAAAGGCTACAGCTATACACTGAATAGAGATCATTGGCATGGGGCAGATGTAGGCAGGCTAACTAGAAGTGGATCATCCTATGTAATTAGTTAGAGGTGTATACTTGGCTTTCTCTGGTCGGATCTAAGTTGGATGCAGAGACAAGAATTAAGAAGGTAGTCAGTTATTAATCAAGTCCTGGCCATTTTGGGCTGATTGTTTTAGAAATTATTGTTTATTTTCTTGGATTATTAGTAAAGATAAAAATTTGACATTCTACAAGTCTGACTTACAGCAGGATAATGCTCTGGGCTGCTTTTTGTAGTTAAGTGGGTTGGTTTCCTAGGCAAGTTGTTGAAGGTTGCAGGTCACTGTTCTACTTTTTATATATGGTCCAACCATTGTCCATTTGTACATTCAATACATCCCACCATACAGGAGATAGACACAATAAAGAGAAGCCTGGTATCAAAGCTAACCTGTGAAGAAACTTATTGGTGACATCACATTACCACCTCTAAAGAGGTTACCCTTAAGTCTATTCAAGCTACACAAATAGACTCCTTAGAATAGTTTCCCTGGAATAAAAATGATGGAACATGTGGCCTCCCACTAAAATTAGAATAACATCATCATAAACAGGGAAGTACATAGGCCAAATTTATAATATGATTGATGGTTATTTTTGAAATAATTTGACCTACCTGTGAGGATCACATATGTGAATACTCCACAGTTCAGAATCAAATTTGGTGCATGTATAAATTAATAACTTTTTAAAAACTGCCAAAGGATACTGTGAAGCTTACTCTAGATCCATGCAAACATTCTGATGCTATGTACTACTGGCAATCAACCAGAAACTCAAGCAAGGCACACCAATCCAAATAAGAAGGACCATTCATTTGCCTAAACCTGCAGCTATCTTAAGTCACAGCAACACATATAATGACAAATTGAACCGCATGCTGGACTTGCTTCTGCCAATCTGATTCTAGCATTATGGACAGCCAGGCACATGTAGCAAAGGGGTTATAATGTCACTCTATTGACTGAACAATTGAACAATTTAAAATCTGCTTCTTTTTCTAATCTATTCCCCTGGCTTTCCTCCATTAAGTGGGAAGATTGGTTATGAAAGGGCTGTGAAATCCTTGTTTGTGCCCTTATAGGATTCTGTCTCCTTTATTTCCAGCAAGAAACTCAGGCACTGCAAAATAACATACAATTTTAATTATAAGATAACATTGGGCCAGGGGATGGACTGTTAGTTATATGCATGAGTCAAAGATGGCCTCTATATATTGACCCTGCCAGTACCAAACTCAATTTTTTACACATCCAATTGTTTTAAATATAGACCGATAAGTAGATTGTTAGCTATTTAGAGGCTGCCTTCTTTGCATATCCCTGTGAAACTATAATCATCTGCTAGCTATAGGTAGAATAAACTCCAGGAGATAAAAACCCTAACCTACTGCTGCCCTTCAGAGATCTCTGACCCAGCAACTCCTTGTCTTGCTGCTGAGAGACATCACATATATACATAAGCCATCTCTTTGATTCCCCTCCCTCTCTCCAGTTAGCTTGTCCTCTCATTTTCTAGGTTGTGACCTCCCACCAGCCTCTGGAAGATCTCAGACTTTGATGAACCCCATGCCCTTGCAAACCTGTCAAAGGGTTGACCAATGCTTATACACTGTTGGTGGTAATGTAAATTAGTAATAATAAACACTATGTATAGTTCAACCACTATAGAAAACAGTTTGGAGATTTCTCAAAGAACATAAAACACAACTACAATTCAATTCAGTAATCACATTATCGGTCATATATCCAGAAGAAAAGAAATCATTCTGCCAAAAAGACACATACACTCATATGTTGTTTACAGCCTTATTAACAATAGCAATGACATGGAGTCAACTTAGGTGTCTATCATTGATATTGGCTAAAGAAAATGTGGTACATATATACCATGGAATACAACACAGCCATACAAACTAATGAAATAATGTCCTTTGCAGCAACATGGATGCAGCTGGAGGCCATTGTCTTAAGCAAATTTACCCAGAAACAGAAAACCAAATACCACATGTTCTTATATATAAGTTGCAGCTAAACATTGGGTACTCATGGACATAAAGATGGCAAAAACAGACACTAGTAGAATATTAGAAGGAGGAAGAAGAGAGGTGGGCATGGGTTGAAAAACTAACTGTTGGGGCAGAGCAAGATGGCCGAATAGGAGCAGCTCCAGTCTCCAACTCCCAGCGCAAGCAACACAGAAGACAGGTGATTTCTGCATTTTCAACTGAGGTACTGGGTTCATCTCACTAGGGACTGTTGGACAATCGGTGCTGGTCAGCTGCTGCAGCCCGAACAGCAAGAGCTGAAGCAGGGAGTGGCATTGCCTCACCTGGGAAGCGCAAGGGGGAAGGGAATCCCTTTTCCTAGTCAGGGGAACTGAGGCACACAACACCTGGAAAATCGGGTAACTCCCACCCCAATACTGTGCTCTACCAAGGATCTTAGCAAACAGGCCCACCAGGAGATTATATCCTACACCTGGACGGGAGGGTCCCACGCCCAGAGAGCCTTCCTCATTGCTAGCACAGCAGTCTGCGATCTCGTGGCAAGGCAGCAGCCAGGCTGGGGGAGGGACGCCCACCTCTGTAGACTCCACCTCTGGAGACAGGGCACAGCTAAACAACAACAACAACAACAACAAAAAGCAGCTGAAACCTCTGCAGACGCAAACGACTCTGTCTGACAGCTTTGAAGAGAGCAGTGGATCTCCCAACACGGAGGTTGAGATCTGAGAACAGACAGACTGCCTGCTCAAGTGGGTCCCTGACCTCTGAGTAGCCTAACTGGGAGACATTCCACACTAGGGGCAGACCAACACCCCACACCTCACACGGTGGAGTACACCCCTGAGAGGAAGCTTCCAAAGCAAGAATCAGACAGGTACACTCTCTGTTCAGCAGCAATATTCTATCTTCTGCAGCCTCTGCTGCTGATACCCAGGCAAACGGTCTGGAGTGGATCTCAAGCAATCTTCAACAGACCTACAGCTGAGAGTCCTGACTGTTAGAAGGAAAACTAACAAACAGGAAGGACACCCACACCAAAACCCCATCAGTACGTCACCATCATCAAAGACCAGAGGCAGATAAAACCACAAAGATGGGGAAAAAGCAGGGCAGAAAAGCTGGAAATTCAAAAAATAAGAGCGCATCTCCCCCTGCAAAGGAGCCTACCAACAAAAAAAGTCCAGGACCAGATGGATTCACAGCTGAATTCTACCAGAGGCACAAGGAGGAGCTGGTACCATTCCTTCTGAAACGATTCCAATCAATAGAAAAAGAGGGAATCCTCCCTAACTCATTTTATGAGGCCAACATCATCCTGATACCAAAGTCTGGCAGAGACAGAACAAAAAAAGAGAATTTTAGACCAATATCCCTGATGAACATCAATGCAAAAATCCTCAATAAAATACTGGCAAACCGGATCCAGCAGCACATCAAAAAGCTTATCCACCATGATCAAGTGGGCTTCATCCCTGGGATGCAAGGCTGGTTCAACATTCGCGAATCAATAAACGTAATCCAACATATAAACAGAACCAAAGACAAAAGCCACATGATTATCTCAATAGATGCAAAAAAGCCTTTGAAAAAATTCAACAGCCCTTCATGCTAAAAACACTCAATAAATTCGGTATCGATGGAATGTATCTCAAAATAATAAGAGCTATTTATGACAAACCCACAGCCAATATCATACTGAATGGGCAAAAACTGGAAAAATCCCCTTTGAAAACTGACACAAGACAGGGATGTCCTCTCTCACCCCTCCTAGTCAACTTACTGTTGGAAGTTCTGGCTAGGGCAATCAGGCAAGAGAAAGAAATCAAGTGTATTCAGTTAGGAAAAGAAGAAGTCATATTGTCCCTGTTTGCAGATGACATGATTGTATATTTAGAAAACCCCATTGTCTCAGCCCAAAATCTCCTTAAGCTGATAAGAAACTTCAGCAAAATCTCAGGATACAAAATTAATGTGCAAAAATCACAAGCATCCTTATACACCAATAACAGACAAACAGAGCCAAAACATGAATGAACTTCCATTCACAATTGCTTCAAAGAGAATGAAATACCTAGGAATCCAACTTACAAGGGATGTAAAGGACCTCTTCAAGGAGAACTACAAACCACTGCTCAGTGAAATACAAGAGGACACAAACAAATGGAAGAACATACCATGCTCATGGATAGGAAGAATCAATATCGTGAAAATGGCCATACTGCCCAAGGTAATTTATAGATTCAATGCCATCCCCATCAAGCTACCAATGAGTTTTTTCACAGAATTGGAAAAAACTGCTTTAAAGTTCATATGGAACCGAAAAAGAGCCCACATTGCCAAGACAATCCTAAGTCAAAAGAACAAAGCTGGAGTCATCACACTACGTGACTTCAAACTATACCACAAGGCTACAGTAACCAAAACAGCATGGTACTGGTACCAAAAGAGAAATATAGACCAATGGAACAGGATAGAATCCTCAGAAATAATACCACACATCTACAGCCATCTGATCTTTGACAAACCTGACAAAAACAAGAAATGGGGAAAGGATTCCCTATTTAATAAATGGTGCTGGGAAAATTGGCTAGCCATAAGTAGAAAGCTGAAACTGGATCCTTTCCTTACTCCTTATACGAAAATTAATTCAAGATGGATTAGAGACTTAAATGTTAGACCTAATACCATAAAAACCCTAGAAGAAAACCTAGGTAATACCATTCAGGACATAGGCATGGGCAAGGACTTCACGTCTAAAACACCAAAAGCAATGGCAACAAAAGCCAAAATTGACAAATGGGATCTAATTAAACTAAAGAACTTCTGCACAGCAAAAGAAACTACCATCAGAGTGAACAGGCAACCTACAGAATGGGAGAACATTTTTGCAATCTACTAATCTGACAAAGGACTCATATCCAGAACCGACAAAGAACTCAAACAAATTTACAAGAAAAAAACAAATAACCCCATCAAAAAGTGGGAATATGATATGAACAGACATTTCTCAAAAGAAGATATTCATACAGCCAACAGACACATGAAAAAATGCTCATCGTCACTGGCCATCAGAGAAATGCAAATCAAAACCACAATGAGATACCATCTCACACCATTTAGAATGGCAATCATTAAAAAGTCAGGAAACAACAGGTGTTGGAGAGGATGTGGAGAAATAGGAACACTTTTACACTGTTGGTGGGATTGTAAACTAGTTCAACCATTATGGAAAACAGTATGGCAATTCCTCAAGGATCTAGAACCAGAAGTACCATATGACCCAGCCATCCCATTACTGGGTATATACCCAAAGGATTATAAATCATGCTGCTATAAAGACACATGCACACGTATGTTTATTGTGGCACTAATCACAATAGCAAAGACTTGGAATCAACCCAAATGTCCATCAGTGACAGACTGGATTAAGAAAATGTGGCACATATACACCATGGAATACTATGCAGCCATAAAAAAGGATGAGTTTGTGTCCTTTGTAGGGACATGGATGCAGCTGGAAACCATCATTCTCAGCAGACTATCGCAAGAACAGAAAACCAAACACCGCATGTTCTCACTCATAGGTGGGAACTGAACAATGAGATCACTTGGACTCGGGAAGGGGAACATCACACACCGGGGCCTATCATGGGGAGGGGGGAGGGGGGAGGGATTGCATTGGGAGTTATACCTGATGTAAAAGACGAGTTGATGGGTGCTGACGAGTTGATGGGTGCAGCACGCCAACATGGCACAAGTATACATACGTAACAAAGCTGCACGTTATCCACATGTACACTAGAACTTAAAGTATAAAAAAAAATAAAATGCTATTGAAAGCTCTTGCTTGGATGCAACCTGCCAAGCAGAGGTCTTTACTGTAGGGTAATTAAGTGAGGATGCAACCATTTCATTGCCAGAAACACATGTCAGTATCTGTGCATAATTTCTTAGGCTCATCAATTTCCCCAGGGCGGGTTCTCTAAGCTCTTCTCTGAAGTATTGGTGTTTGGCTGCCAGCAGTATGAGAGTTGAGCTAAAAAAGAGGCTGGGAGACTTTTATTTTTCACTTTATGGATTTTAAGGTAGCTTACCCTTATCTTCAGCTTTGCCGGATGTCCTAGAACAACTCTGGCTTAGATCCTACAGAGAATCAACCTCCCCCTTTTTGCCAGTGCAGGAAGGGGCAGTGTCCTGGCCATAAAGGATGGGGAACAGTGTTTGTAGATATAATTGCATCTTTAAGATTTTCAGCCCCACCTTGTGCCTCTGGTCTACTGGTTTTCTATTGTAGGCTATAACAAATTACCACAACCTTTGTGTTTCAAAACCACATTTATTATCTTACAGTTCTTTAGGTCAGAGGTCTGGTATGGGCGAGTTCTTTCCTGGAGACTGTATCATGTTTATATAGAATTGGATCTTATTTTTTAATCTGAGATTAAATTTCACTTAATAAACTGTTTATTCATTTAAAAAAATAGAAAAACTAACTGTTGAGTATTATGCTCACTACCTGGGTGATGAGATCATTTGTTTTCCAAACCTCAGCATCATGCAATATACCCATGTAACAAACGTGCGTATGTATCCCCAGAATCTAAAATCAAAGTTGAAATTCTAAAACAGACAAACAACAAAAACTCATTTTGTGTTACTGAAAACTTGTGGTAATATATTTTTTCTTGATCAGTCCCCAAATCTCTTGCACTCACTTGTTTCCTATATTTTAGTTCTACATATAAATTACACAAAAACATATTATTATTATTGTTTCACATTGTCAATATGTCTGTTTACCCACATATTTATCATTTCTATTACTGTTTGCTTCTTGCATCTCTTCAGTTTCAGATGAGAATCTTTCAGTATTTCCTCAGTCTGGGCTTACTGGTGATCAATTTACTCAGCACTGATTTCTGAACATGTATTTATTTTGCCTTCATTTTTGATGTACTATTTCAGTAAGTTCAGAATTCCAAATTATCAGTTTGAAAATCATTAAATTCCTTAAGTGACAAAGTTGTATACAATGTATGACTCACCTCTTTGCACTTCCCTTTTTTCTGAAATCATCACTCTTGAAGTCCTCATTGCCTTTATAGGTTTCTGATGCTGTATTGGTAGCCTTTGTTGCCATTAAAGGGTTTCTTTACCTAAATTTCTAGGTTTTTTTTTTCCCACAGGGCTGCTACAATCAACCACACATTATTAGAAATGGAATTCTTTGATATTATTATAATGACTTACTGGTATTCCATTTTTATTACCATAATTTCTTTAAATACTCTTTAGTTATTTAACATTCATTTAGTTTTCAGCTCTGTTATACTAGAACAAATTATATAATAAAAGTCATTTTAGCTAAATATTTGCACATATTTCTTAGTATTTCTTTAGAATATATTTCTAGAGGTAAAAATTTTTATTTTATAGGTTTGAACAACTTCAGGGTCTTTAAAAATCACTGTGCCCTAGGTTAGGAATATCTGTTGCTGAAGTTTAGAAATATCTTAGGTTTTTATGTGCCTCCCATTCTGAATAGGCCCCAGGCACAATAACTGCATTGGACTTCACAGAACCAGAACTGGTTATGCATATAAGGGATTGCTTCTCCAATTGGAGATGGAGATGGTGACACATTGTGACTGTAGCCATTATTTTCCCTTTCCTAAAGAGGTATAAAAAAAAGTATTGGAACCAACCCAAATATCCATCAGTGACAGACTGGATAAAGAAAATGTGGCACATATGCACCATGGAATACTATGCAACCATAAAAAAGGATGAGTTCACGTCCTTTGCAGGGACATGGATGAAGCTGGAAACCATCATTCTCAGAAAACTAACACAAGAACAGGAAACCAAACACCACATGTTCTCACTCATAAGTGGGAATTGAACAATTACAACACATGGACACAGGGAGGGGAACATCACACACCAGAGCCTGTCGGGGGGCGGGGAGATAGGGGAGGGAGAGCATTAGGAGAATACCTAATGGAGATGATGGGTTGATGGGTGCAGCAAACAACCATGGCACGTGTATACCTATGTAACAAATCTGCACATTCTGCACATGTACCCCAAAACTTAAAGTATTAAAAAAAGTATACTCCCAGATTTTTGAGGAGATATTAAGAAAGACAACATATAATAAATGTTTGCAGCAAGATACAATCATATCAATAGAGGATCAATAGTGGTAAGCTAAATTGTATTGGTTGCGTGAGTGTCAGAAAGTTAGTGTTTTCCCTCTATCTCTCTTCCTCCCTCTCCCCTGCTTCTAAAAACAGCCTGCCTGTGCTCTTCAGTGTTTTCTTTCTTACTCACTGCTGCCATGCTACTCTCAGTTGGAATGATTTTCTCATCCTTGTCCTTTTGGTAAATACGTACCCACTCATCTTTTTAAACATCTCCTCTTTTATGAAGCCTTGTCTGCACCTACAGGTAGAACTGACCCTGCCTCCCCTGCATTCTTTACAAACTTCTAGAAAATTTGGTTTCACTTTTTCTTTGACTCCCATTTTTACACTGGGTGCTCCTTGATGACAAAGAAATGAACTCTGTAACTTCTGGATAGATGACCAGTGTTTGTGGAATGAATGAATAAAAGGGATCAGGGTTGGATCTGCTCAAAAGTGCTAGAGTAATAGGGCAAAACAGAGCAGGTAACATCCCTTAACACTCGGTATCTCAACTGACTTTCACAAAAGCTCTATTAAATGAGCAGATGATTGTGGAGTGAAAGAATTAAACAAATTTTCAAGAGTGTTAGTGGCTTTCCCACTAAAGCCTGGGGGACTGGGAAAGTTTGGGCTGGGAATGTTGGGTTTTTCAAGCTTGTTCGAAGCTCCCTGATGGGTACTCAATATCAGGCATTCAGACCCTCTAGGTAAGAGTTCTTTCTAGCTCACAGCATTAGGGGAGGAGTTAGACATATAAATGGAGAAAGTGATAGAAAAGACATGGTCAGGGATGGGGGTTCTACCCTTCCAGAGACAACGCACATTTTGTTTGAAACAGCTTCTGGAAAACTGCAAATCTCAATGATAATTACCAATTTTGAGAATCTATTAAGTGCCTGGCACTCTGTGTAGAAGCCCTCCAATCGTACCCTAAATCTGAGAAGTATTTATTATTATTTCCATTTTTGTTCCCTATGCATCTACTCTAAGCTCCTTGTTTCACCCTACCAAAATTTCCCTTCTGCTAGTGCTCTCCTTTGGTGCAGAACCACCGCATCCACTTTCTCAGGCCCAGGGGAGGGGCGGGGCGGGGCGATTTCGCCTTGCCGCAGAGCCAGTCTGCGCCTGCGCGGACTGCGGCAGAGGGCGGGGTGTGAGAAGCAGAGTACACTGAGACTAGCATTCACTGCTGGCCAGTGCCTGCGTTTTCCACCACCTCTGATTTCAGCTTCAGCAAGTTGCTTGGAACTTTGGTTCTGGCAGCAGCAGCAACATCATTACCGCTAGCGGCAGTTTTGTGCCGAGGCACCTACACACCTCCAGTCGTCTGTGCCAGATCGCGGGCCTGTCTGTGTCTGCTCCTACACGCCGGTCGGCAGGACCATGTCTCTGGTAAGCCAGAATTCGCGCCGCCGCCGCCGCCGCGTTGCAAAGGCCACTGCGCACAACAGCAGCTGGGACGAAATGCAGGCCCCTAATGCCCCCGGTTTCCCCGCTGATATGCCAGGCTCAGACGTCCCCCGGGGTCCCAGCGATTCCCAGATCCTTCAGGGCCTCTGTGCCTCTGAGGACCCAAGCACCTCCGTTCTGCCCACCTCCGCTGAGGGCCCAAGCACCTTTGTGCCGCCCACCATCTCTGAGGCCTCAAGCGCCTCCGGGCAGCCCACCGTCTCTGAGGGACCTGGCACCTCCCTGCTGGCCACCCCCAGTGAGGGCCTAAGCACCTCCGGGCCTCCCACCATCTCTAAGGGGCTGTGCACCTCTGTGACGCTTGCCGTCTCTGAGGGCCGGAACACCTCCAGGCCGCCCACTTCCTCTGAGGAACCGAGCACCTCCGTGCCGGCCACCCCTGGTGAGGGAACGAGCACCTCCGTGCCGCCCACAGCCTCTGAGGGACCAAGTACCTCCGTGGTGCCCACCCCTGATGAGGGACCGAGCACCTCCGTGCAGTCCACCGCTGGTGAGGGACCGAGCACCTCCGTGCCGCTCACCGCCACTGAGGGCCTGAGCACCTCCGTGCCGGACACTCCTGATGAGGGACTGAGCACCTCCGTGCCGCCCACCGCCACTGAGGGTCTGAGCACCCCCGTGCCGCCCACCCCTGATGAGGGACCGAGCACCTCCATGCCGGCCACTCCTGGTGAGGGACGGAGCACCTCCATGCTGCCCGCCGCCTCTGACGGACAAAGCATCTCCTTGGTGCCCACCCCCGGTAAGGGATCAAGCACCTCCGGGCCACCCACCGCCACCGAGGGCCTGAGCACCTCCGTGCAGCCCACTGCTGGTGAGGGACCGAGTACCTCCGTGCCGCCCACCCCTTGTGGGGGACTGAGCACCTCCGTGCCGCCCACCCCTGGCGAGGGACTGAGCACCTCTGTGCCTCCCACCGCCACTGAGGGCTTGAGCACCTCCGTGCCGCCCACTCCCGGTGAGGGACCAAGCACTTCCGTACTGCCAACCCCCGGTGAGGGACGGAGCACCTCTGTGCCGCCCACTGCCTCTGATGGATCGGACACCTCCGTGCCGCCCACTCCTGGTGAGGGCCCAAGCACCTTAGTGCAGCCCACTGCCTCTGACAGACCGGGAAGCTCCGTGCTGCCCAACCCTGGTGAGGGCCCGAGCACCTTGTTTAGCTCTAGTGCTTCTGTGGACCGGAACCCCTCCAAGTGTTCCATTGTTTTGCCAAGCCCTAGGGTAACCAAGGCCTCCGTGGACTCGGACTCTGAGGGTCCTAAGGGTGCAGAAGGCCCTCTAGAATTCGAGGTCCTGAGAGACTGTGAGAGCCCCAACTCCATTACTATTATGGGCCTCAGTACTTCCCGGGTTGCAATTACCTTGAAGCCCCAGGACCCTATGGAACAGAATGTAGCTGAGCTGTTGCAGTTCCTGCTGGTGAAGGATCAGAGCAAGTACCCTATCCGGGAGTCTGAAATGCGGGAATATATTGTTAAAGAATATCGCAACCAGTTTCCTGAGATACTCAGGCGAGCAGCAGCCCACCTGGAGTGCATTTTTCGATTTGAATTGAGAGAACTTGACCCTGAGGCACATACCTACATTCTGTTAAACAAACTGGGACCTGTGCCCTTTGAAGGGTTAGAAGAGAGCCCAAATGGGCCAAAGATGGGCCTCCTGATGATGATTCTAGGCCAAATATTCCTGAATGGCAACCAAGCCAAAGAGGCTGAGATTTGGGAAATGCTCTGGAGGATGGGGGTGCAGCGGGAAAGGAGGCTTTCCATTTTTGGGAACCCAAAGAGACTTCTGTCTGTGGAGTTTGTATGGCAGCGTTACTTAGACTACAGACCAGTAACTGACTGTAAACCAGTGGAGTATGAGTTTTTCTGGGGCCCAAGATCCCACCTAGAAACCACCAAGATGAAAATTCTGAAGTTCATGGCTAAAATATATAACAAAGATCCTATGGATTGGCCAGAGCAATACAATGAAGCTCTGGAAGAAGATGCTGCCAGAGCCTTTGCTGAGGGTTGGCAGGCTCTCCCTCACTTTAGGAGGCCCTTTTTTGAGGAAGCTGCTGCAGAGGTAGCATCCCCTGATTCAGAGGTTTCCAGCTATTCCTCAAAATATGCCCCACATTCATGGCCTGAGTCAAGATTGGAGAGCAAGGCAAGGAAGTTGGTGCAGTTATTTCTGCTTATGGATTCAACTAAGCTGCCTATACCAAAGAAAGGAATTCTGTACTACATTGGCCGAGAGTGCAGCAAAGTGTTCCCTGACCTCCTGAATCGTGCTGCCCGCACCCTGAACCATGTCTATGGGACAGAACTAGTGGTACTTGATCCCAGGAATCACTCCTATACCCTGTACAACCGAAGAGAGATGGAAGAAACTGAGGAGATCGTAGACAGTCCAAACAGGCCTGGCAACAACTTTTTGATGCAGGTCCTAAGCTTCATCTTTATCATGGGCAACCATGCCAGGGAGTCTGCAGTCTGGGCCTTTCTGCGGGGCTTAGGGGTTCAATCTGGGAGAAAGCACGTGATTACCTGCCGATACTTGAGTCAGCGCTATATAGACAGTTTACGGGTTCCTGACAGTGATCCAGTGCAATATGAGTTTGTATGGGGTCCTAGAGCCCGTCTGGAAACCTCCAAGATGAAAGCCTTGCGATATGTGGCCAGAATCCACAGAAAGGAACCACAGGACTGGCCACAGCAGTACAGGGAGGCAATGGAAGATGAGGCCAATAGAGCTGATGTTGGGCACAGGCAATTCTTTGTTCACAACTTCAGGTAGAGGAATGCATGGCAGTCAGAGGGGCCTTGCAAGAAGGGGCCTTGGAGCCTCAGGTCTCATGTATTGGGTGATGGGGGCGGGTACATACTGTATTTGGTATTTGTGTTCCAGTTATATTTACGTCTTTTCATATTTAGTTCTTGTGTGGTGTCTGGAAGTGTTTCAACTGTTTTAATATATTGTCCGATTGGGTAAATGTGATTGACCACTTGCTGTCTCTGTTGTATTTTGGTATGAGTTTTGATAGCTCTATAAAATGTTTTGAAAATCTTTCCATCTTGTTGCATTATCTAGAAGAGAATATATAGCATATAGCTATAGATATAGGCTTTTCCTTAAAAGCTTAAAAAAATTCGCCAGTAAAATAATCTAGCTTAAAGTGATAAACAAACAAATATATTGACAACTGAAAAAGCACTCTAAATTGTGGCTGGCTTCCCTTTCTGTGTGCTATTATATAAAGAATACTGATGTTTACCTGTATTTGCTTTGCTGTACTAAAGTGTAATGAACAATAAAAGATTAATAAATGAAACATAATGCTAATACACTGACTTATTCAACTGCTTTCATACAATGAGCACAGTGGTGGGTCATAGTTATAGAAGTATAAAAGTTTACAAGATATAGTACCTGCCCAAGAGTTCAGAGACTGGGTAGGGTACAGGGGGAGGTAATTTAAACCACCAATTTATTATGGTGTACTATGTGCTACTGTAGAATAATACAGAGTGCTATGGTAATTAAAAAGAGGCACACCTGACCAATTCCTGGAGTGTTCAGGGTGGTCCTTAAGGAAGATGGTAGGTATGTGGGGTGGGGACAAGATGGGGTCCCTTTTTTTTGTTTTTGAGATGGAGTCTCGCTCTGTTGCCCAGGCTAGAGTGCAGTGGCATGATCTCAGCTCACTGCAACCTCTGCCTCCTGGGTTCATGTAATTCTCCTGCCTCAGCCTCCAGAATAGCTGGGACCACGTGCCATCACACCCAGCTAATTTTTGTATTTTTAGTAAAGATGAGGTTTCACTATTTTGGCCAGGCTGGTCTCAAACTCCTGACCTTGTGATCTGCCCACGTGGGCCTCCCAAAGTATTGGGATTACAGGCGTGAGCCACCGTGCCCGGCCAATATGGGGTCCTTAATACAATCATGAATTAAACTGATTCAAGGCTGGATTTCAGTCTTCATGTATGCTGTTAGGAAAAAAGTCAAAGATGTAAGGCCAGAGGGCCGGAGGTATTGTGTCATCAATGGTTTCAATAAGATGCACGAGCCAGCTTTCTCTAAGTTATGCTGTGGTTTTTTAAAAAGTACCCAAATCTCAGAGGCTTACAACAACAAAATTTTGGGCTTATTTTACATTCCCTTCATGGGCTGTCTGAGATTCTATTTATATTGTCTTCATTCAGGTAACCAGGCTAAAGGAGTAAAACATATATGGGACACCTGTTCTTGTGGCAGAGGTAAAAGAGCCATAGTGGAACCATGTGGTAGTTTTCAAAGCCTATGCTCAGATATGGCATATTATAGTCGTAATTCATTGGCAAAAGCAAGTCACATGGGCAAGTTTGATGTCAGTGAGATGGGAAGTGTACTCTTTCTACAGGGAAGAACATGTAGGAACGGGCCCAGTAGAGAGGAAGGACATATATTTTTGAATTAAAAAATTAGTCTACCATATAAGAATTTGGCTTTAGTTATTAGCGATATGGAAAACTTTTTAAGGCTTTTGATCTGAGGAATTGCAGGAAACCACTTAGTTTTAACAGGATTCTTTTGGCTCTCGTATTGAAAAACTAAAGGGGGTGGGGAGGGCAGAAACTCTAATTTTAGCATAGTAGTTTCTTCTTAATGTACCTGTGAAAAGAGGTACCATTTTCTGAACAAAATCAAATTTAAATACATTGAAGTCAACCTGTTATCTTTTAAACAACACCTTGGAAATCAAACACCATGGTATCAAGGTTAAAAGGCATTAGAACATAGTAGTAAGAGCATGTAGTCTAGAGTCAAAGTGCCTGGGTACAAACCCTGACTCTCTCTAATACTAGAGATGAGAACTCAGGCAAGTTACTTAACCCCTTTGTGCCTCCATTTTTTCATCTGTAAAATGGGCATAATAATTTCACCTATGCCATAATGTTGGGGATTAAATGTGTTAACATGTAAAACACAAGAACACTTGACATGTAGTTAGCAATATATTAGTGACATTGTTGTATGTTGATTTTTTCCAGGAATGGGACTGTGAAGTGATTTCCTTGCAGAAATTTTATTGGGGAGTTGTTTTTGGTTCAAAAGCTGTGGGGAGCAAGAGAAGCAGAATTGTGTAGAGGGAGAAGTAGAGCAGTGATTCAGTCACAGGAAATAAATTAACTGATTCCACAGGGAGCTCTGGAGTTGGTGTGGTCCTGCAAAGTTGTCCCAAATTAGGAAAAAGAGGCCAAAGTTTTATCCCACCATACTGACCAGTCATTGGATGCAAACTGCCTCCTGATAAGGAGCTATGACTTTTTGAGAGTCAGTTCTTTTCAGCTGAGAGTAATCCCTGAGAAAGATACTCAACTGTAAACACAACAGCTGTCATCACCCTCAAGCGCTGGAGGAGTGAGTACTGTGATCCTGAAGAGTAGGGGCATCTGGGTGATACATCACAATCTCCACTACAGTTGTTGCTGTTTTTATTGGTTTCCTTCCCCTCCCCTCCTACTCTTTAATAATAATTCTTCCTCTTCTTCTTCTTCTTTGTCATCCTCATCTCTTTCCCCTTTCCTCTTCCCACCTTCGCCTCTTTGTTATTATCACTATTACTATGGTTATAATCTAAAAGAATTACATATCTTCTTATCATATTATTACTACTATTGTTTTTTAAAAATCTGTAAAGATTACATATATTCTTATTGTTCTTCCTGGGATATAACAACCACATCACTGAATCGTTTTACTCTTGGCACAAGCTTCCTGAGACAGAGGTTCTGATAATAGAGCTTCATTTACCTCTTAAGTTCTGTATCAGTTTTCTATTATTTTCAGGTTTCTTTTATTATTATTATTATTACTACTACTATTATTATTATTATACTTTAAGTTCTAGGGTACATATGCACAACGTGCAGGTTTGTTACATATGTATATATGTGCCATGTTGGTGTGCTGCACCCATTAACTCGTCATTTACATTAGGTATATCTCTCTCCCCTCCTCCCTCCCCACAATAGGCCCTGGTGTGTGATGTTCCTCTTCCTGTGTCCAAGTGATCTCATTGTTTAGTTCCCACCTATGATGCGGTATTCGGTTTTCTGTTCTTGTGATAGTTTGCTGAGAATCATGGTTTCCAGCTGCATCCATGTCCCTACAAAGAAATCAAACTAATCCTTTTTTATGGCTGCATAGTATTCCGTGGTGTATATGTGCCACATTTTCTTAATCCAGTCTGTCACTGATGGACATTTGGGTTGATTCCAAGTCTTTGCTATTGTGAATACTGCCACAATAAACATACGTGTGCATGTGTCTTTATAGCAGCATGATTTATAATCCTTTGGGTATATACCCAGTAATGGGATGGCTGGGTCATATGGTACTTATAGTTCTAGATCCTTGAGGAATCGCCATACTGTTTTCCATAATGGTTGAACTAGTTTACAATCCCACCAACAGTGTAAAAGTGTTCCTATTTCTCCATATCCTCTCCAGCACCTGTTGTTTCCTGATTTTTTAATGATTGCCATTCTAACTGGTGTGAGATGGTATCTCATTGTGGTTTTGATTTGCATTTCTCTGATGGCCAGTGATGATGAGCATTTTCTCATGTGTCTGTTGGCGGTATGAATGTCTTCTTTTGAGACGTGTCTGTTCATATCCTTTACCAACTTTTTGATGGAGTTGTTTGTTTTTTTCTTGTAAATGTGTTTGTGTTCTTTGTAGGTTCTGGATATGAGCCCTTTGTCAGATGAGAAGATTGCAAAAATGTTCTCCCATTCTGTAGGTTGCCTGTTCACTCTGATGTTAATTTCTTTTGCTGTGCAGAGGCTCTTTAGTTTAATTAGATCCCATTTGTCAATTTTGGCTTTTGTTGCCAATGCTTTTGGTGTTTTAGACATGAAGTCCTTGCCCATGCCTATGTCCTGAATGGTATTACCTAGGTTTTCTTCTAGGGTTTTTATGGTTTTAGGTCTAATATTTAAGTCTCTAATCCATCTTGAATTAATTTTCGTATAAGGAGTAAGGAAAGGATCCAATTTCAGTTATCTACTTATGGCTAGCCAATTTTCCCAGCACCGTTTATTAAATAGGGAATCCTTTCCCCATTTTTTGTTTTTCTGAGGTTTGCCAAAGATCAGATGGCTGTAGATGTGTGGTATTATTTCTGAGGGTTCTGTTCTGTTCCATTGTTCTATATCTCTGTTTTGGTACCAGTACCATGCTGTTTTGGTTACTGTAGCCGTGTAGTATAGTTTGAAGTCAGGTAGTGTGATGCCTCCAGCTTTGTTCTTTTGACTTAGGATTGTCTTGGTAATGCAGGGATTTCTTTGGTCCAATATGAACTTTAAAGCAGTTTTTTCCAATTCTGTGGAGAATGTCATTGGTAGCTTGATGGGGGTGGCATTGAATCTATAAACTACCTTGGGCTGTATGGCCATTTTCACGGTATTGATTCTTCCTATCCATGAGCATGGTATGTTGTTCCATTTATTTGTGTCCTCTTGTATTTCACTGAGCAGTGGTTTGTAGTTCTCCTTGAAGAGGTCCTTTACATCCCTTGTAAGTTGGATTCCTAGGTATTTTGTTCTCTTTGAAGCAATTGTGAATGGAAGTTCATTCATGATTTGGCTCTCTATTTGTCTGTTATTGGTGTATAAGAATGCTTGTGATTTTTGCACATCGATATTGTCTCCTGAGACTTTGCTTATCAGCTTAAGGAGATTTTGGGCTGAGACGATGGTGTTTTCTAAATATACAATCATGTCATCTGCAAATAGGGACAGTTTGACTTCTTCTTTTCCTAACTGAATACTCTTGATTTCTTTCTCTTGCCTGGTTGCCCTAGCCAGAACTTCCAACACTATGTTGAATAGGAGTGGTGAGAGAGGGCATCCCTGTCTTGTGCCAGTTTTCAAAGGGAATGCTTCCAGTTTTTGCCCATTCAGTATGATATTGGCTGTGGGTTTGTCATAAATAGCTCTTATTATTTTGAGGTACGTTCCATCAATACCGAATTTATTGAGAGTTTTTAGCATGAAGGGCTGTTGAATTTTGTCAAAGGCCTTTTCTGCATCTATTGAGATAATCATGTAGTTTTTTTCTTTGGTTCTGTTTATATGCTGGATTACGTTTATTGATTTGCATATGTTGAACCAGCCTTCCATCCCAGGGATGAAGCCCACTTGATCATGGTGGATAAGCTTTTTGATGTGCTGCTGGATTCGGTTTGCTATTATTTTATTGAGGATTTTTGCATTGATGTTCATCAGGGATATTGGTCTAAAATTCTCTTTTTTTGTTGTATCTCTGCCAGGATTTGGTATCAGGATGATGTTGGCCTCATAAAATGAGTTTGGGAGGATTCCCTCTTTTTCCATTGATTGGAATGGTTTCAGAAGGAATGGTACAAGCTCCTCCTTGTACCTCTGGTAGAATTCAGCTGTGAATCCCTCTGGTCCTGGCTTTTTCTTGGTTGATAGGCTTTTAATTATTACCTCAATTTCAGATCCTGCTATTGGTCTATTCAGGGATTCAATTTCTTCCTGGTTTAGTCTTGGGAGAGTGTAAGTGTCCAGGAAATTATCCATTTCTTCTAGGTTTTCTAGTTTATTTGCATAGATGTGTTTATAGTATTCTCTGATGGTAGTTTGTATTTCTGTGGGGTCAGTGGTGATATACCCTTTATCATTTTTTATTGTGTCTATTTGATTCTTCTCTCTTTTCTCCTTTATTAGTCTTGCTAGTGGTCTATCAGTTTTGTTGATTTTTTCAAATAACCCGCTCCGGGTTTCATTGATTTTTTGGAGGGTTTTTTGTATCTCTATCTCCTTCAGTTCTGGTGTGATCTTAGTTATTTCTTGCCTTCTGCTAGCTTTTGAATGTGTTTGGTCTTGCTTCTGCAGTTCTTTTACTTGTGATGTTAGAGTGTCAATTTTAGATCTTTCCTGCTTTCTCTTGTGGGCATTTAGTGCTATAAATTTCCCTCTACACACTGCTTTAAATGTGTCCCAGAGATTCTGGTATGTTGTATCTGTGTTCTCATTGGTTTCAAAGAACATCTTTATTTCTGCCTTCATTTCGTTATGTACCCAGTAGTCATTCAGGAGCAGGTTGTTCAGCTTCCATGTATTGGAGCGGTTTTGATTGAGTTTCTTAGTCCTGAGTTCTAGTTTGATGGCACTTTGGTCTGAGAGACAGTTTGTTATAATTTCTGTTCTTTTCCATTTCCTGAGACGTGCTTTACTTCCAACTATGTGGTCAGTTTTGGAAAAAGTGCGATGTCGTGCTGAGAAGCATGTATATTCTGTTGATTTGGCATGGAGAGTTCTGTAGATGTCTATTAGGTTCACTTGGTACAGAGTTGAGTTCAATTTCTGGATATCCTTGTTAACTGCTCTCTCGTTGATGTGTCAAACGTTGACAGTGGGGTGTTAATGTCTCCCATTATTATTTTATGGGAATCTAATCTCTTTGTAAATCTCTGAGGACTTGCTTTATGAATCTGGGTGCTCCTGTATTGGGTGCACATATATTTAGGATAGTTAGCTCTTCCTGATGAATTGATCCCTTTACCATTATGTAATGGCCTTCTTTGTCTCTTTTGATCCTTGATGGTTTAAAATCTGTTTTATCAGAGACTAGTATTGCAACCCCTGCTTTTTTTTATTTTCCATTTGCTTGGTAGATCTTCCTCCATCCCTTTATTTTGAGTCTATGTATGTCTCTGCATGTGAGATGGGTCTCCTGAATACAGCAAACTGATGGGTCTTGACTCTTTATCCAGTTTGCCAGTCTGTGTCTTTTAATTGGACCATTTAGTTCATTTTCATTTAAGATTTATATTGTTATGTGTGAACTTGATCCTGCCATTATGGTATTAGCTGATAATTTTGCTCGCTAGTTGATGCATTTTCTTCCTAGCATCGATGGACTTTACATTTTGGCATGTTTTTGCAATGGCTGTTACCTGTTGTTCCTTTCCATGTTTAGTACTTCCTTCAGGATCTATTATAGGGCAGGCCTGGTGGTGACAAAATCTCTCAGCATTTGCTTGTCTATAAAGGATTTTATTTCTCCTTCACTTATGAAGCTTAGTTTGGCTGGATATGAAATTCTGGGTTGAAAATTCTTTTCTTTAAGAATGTGGAATATTAGCCCCCACTCTGTTTTGGCTTGTAGAATTTCTGCCTAGAGATCTGCCGTTAGTCTGATGGGCTTCCCTCTGTGTGTATCCCGACCTGTCTCTCTAGCTGCCCTTAACATTTTTTCCTTCATTTCAACTTCGGTTAATCTGACAATTACGTGTCTTGGAGTTGCTCTTCTTGAGGAGTATCTTTGTGGCATTCTCTGTATTTCCTGAATTTGAATGTTGGCCTACCTTGCTAGGTTGGGGAAGTTCTCCTGGATGATGTCCTGCAGAGTGTTTTCCATCTTGGTTCCATTCTCCCCGTCACTTTCAGGCACACCAATCAGATGTAGATTTTGTCTTTTCACATAATCCTATATTTCTTGGAGGCTTTGTTCATTTCTTTTTAGTCTTTTTGCTCTAAACTTCTCTTCTCGCTTCATTTCATTCATTTGATCTTCAATCACTGATACTCTTTCTTCCAGTTGATCGAGTTGGTTACTGAAGCTTGTGTGTTTGTTGCATAGTTCTCGTGTTATGGTTTTTTATCTCATCAGTTCTTTTAAGGTCTTCTCTGCATTGATTATTCTAGTTATCCATTCATCCATTCTCTTTTCAAGGTTTTTAGTTTCTTTGTGCTAGTTATGTAGTTCCTCCTTTAGCTCTGAGAAGTTTGATTGACTGAAGCCTTCTTCTCTCAACTCGTCTAAGTCATTCTCTGTCTAGCTTTGTTCCGTTGCTGGAGATGAGCTGCGTTCCTTTGGAGGGGGAGATGCGCTCTGATTTTTTGAATTTCCAGCTTTTCTGCATTGTGTGGTTTTTTGCCCATCTTTGTGGTTTTATCTGCCTTTAGTCTTTGATGATGGTGACCTACCGATGGGGGTTTTGGTGTGGGTGTCCTTTCTGTTTGTTAGTTTTCCTTCTAACAGTCAGGACCCTCAGCTGCCGGTCTGTTGGAGTTTGCTTGAGGTCCACTCCAGACCCTGTGTGCCTGGGTATCAGCTTTGGAGGCTCAGTTGAAAATGCAGAAATCCCCTGTCTTTTGTGTCACTCACACCGGGAGTTAGAGGCTGGAGCTGTTCCTATTCGGCCCTCTTGGGCACCCCCCTCTTTTTTCACGTTTCTTCGTAGACTTGTATGTTATCCAATTGTTCCCAGAAGATGTTACCTAAGCAAGTTTCTTTGTTGATTGTTTGTCATTTAAATGTTGAGAACTGTTTTTCTCTGAGATAAACTTGACCAACATGCACAAACATTCAGAATATCCCACTAAAGCCAACCAAGGATGAAAATACGTTTATCTTGCATTTCTCTCAAAAGTTACCATTTTGGTCTCAGAGAATGTTTGATTAAATGTCTTTGTTCAAATGCACCTGTTAGGTTAGGATGCAAGCTTTTGTTTCAAGGTTCCATGCGTTCAGTGGAGGGTCGTGCTCTCAAGATCACATGAATGTGTACTACTTTGTTAAATAGTGTCTTGCCATTCTGCATTAGAGTAATCATCATTGACCTGTGTCAAACCCTTGCAAAGAGCAACAGTCAATGTGTCTAACTGCAGTATTCATCTGTGGTGGAATGCAAAAGCTGCTAAACTTCACAGTGTAAGTCTCTTTAGGTAGAGAAATCATGGGTGGGACTCTGTTGATTGTCTTCATATTGTTTTTCAATCTTCCCAATGAATTGTTCTATGAGATTTCTCTTTGTGCCTAAGAAGCTATGTAGCCACTTAATCCAATCTAAGTACCTTCTAAATTTCTCTAGGTGATCCATATATCTCAGATGATGACTCATCAAAATTTATTGAAAACGATTATTTCCCTAAACTTGAATTTGAGATACAGCCTTAAAAATTGGTAGATGGAACAGAAAGGATGATTATGGAAATTCAGAACTCTGCTCTTCTGTTGATAGAGTGGATAGCAGAAAAACAGTCATTTTGAGATGAATGTGGGGTTTGTTTTGTTGTGTTTTTTGATGAGCAAGATAACTTTGCTCTGTCTTCCTGGATTAGAATATTTCAAGTAGTAACAGTGATAGAAGTCAGGTAGGTAAATGGAAGTCATCATATTTTGATGAAAATATGTGAAGCAATAAAATACCCAGTTGTCAGATAATCATATAAAATGTAAAAACTACTTTAAAAGGCTAACAAGAAGAAAAACACAGTAGCTAAAGTATGAAAGGAAGGAAATTAGAAAATTAGAAAATACCAAGCATTTTTTTTCAGTGCATTTGCTAAAATTGAAAAACAGTTATTGTTTCTACTGCTTTCTTTCTTAGAAATGTTATTATTAACATTCAATATTTAACTGAAATTATCTTCTAAGTGTGCTCAGATTTAAAAGATTACTTTTGCTAGCAGAAATCAGAAGAATATCCTTTCCAGCAGAAGCCAAACTCCTTGAAAGAATGTTTATTCTTGATATCTCCTATTTCTCTTCTACTATTTATTTCTGAACACAACACAATTAGATTTTTCTTACAACAATCAACTGCTGCTGCTTCTCTCAATGTGTACAGTGACCTATATAAAAATTGATAAAGCCACTCATCTTTTCTCAGACATTGTCTTCATCAGTGGATTTTGACATAGTTAATTTATTTTTTCCTCTTTTAAACATTTTGCACATGTGAAATACTCTTCTGGTTTTCCTCCTGCCTTTCTTCCTACTGCTTCCTCACCTCCTTTACAGGTTTCTCTCCTCTCAGAATTCTAAGAATGCTCCAGGATGAGTCCTTGAACTTACTCACCTTTTTTTTTCTGTTTATATGCTCTCCTTAATCTCACCCATTCATTTCCGATATTTAAAAAATATTTTATATGCTGGAGAGCCCAGAATTTGTAACTCAAGCATCAGGGTATGTACCTCTATTCTGAATTCCTCTCACATTCAATTCTCTTCTCAGGTTTTCCACTTGGATGTCCAGTATGCACTAAATTCTAACATGCCCAAATCTGAGCTCCTGGTATTTATTTACAAACTTGTTCCTTCTACAGATTTTCTCACCTTAATCAATGGCTAGTTCATTCTTACAACTGGTCAGCATAAAAGCTTGGGCATGTACTTGACTGTTTTTTCTTTCATTTTCAGGATATTAGAAGAAATTTAATATGTCAACAAATTCTGATGGCTCTGCTCACAAAATAAGTTCAGAAACTAATATTATGTCAACTCCAGCATTACTACTATGATTGTATCTCACCTATATTATTGCAGAGAGGTTAGGATTTTCCTCCTGCTTCTGACCTAGTATATTTATTCTTAGCACAGTAGCCAGAGGAATTCTGTAAGAATCTATTTAACTTGTAGGCATGACTTATTTTGCTTATAGTATACACCTGAGCGATATGATCTAGCCTGCAATTTCTTTTCAGATTTTATCTCTTATGCTCTCCCCTACTGTTATACAATTTGTTTTTTGAGCAAGTCTGACAAGCTACTACCTCAGGGCCTTTAAACTTTCTGGTCTCATTGCTTGGAATGCCTCAAGTAAATGCATGACTTATTCATGTCTTTTATGCTTTTGCTAAAAATACACTAGTAAGTACACTCTATCCAAAATTAACTTTATAACATTCCTCCTTGCTTTACTTTTTCTAGCACATATCATTATCAATAATCTATTTTAAAGAATCAATTCTTGCCTTTGCTGATATTTTGCAAGCTACTTCATTAACTTCTGCTATGTATTATTTCCATCTTTTCACTTTATATGGTTTCACCTTGATTTTTTCTACCTTCTGTAGATTAAAGCTTGGATGACAGATTTTCAACCTATCTTTGTTTACAGTGTGTGCATTTAGAGATAGAAATTTCTTTCTCCCACTGCTTCTTGCACCATCCCATAAAATATTTTGTCTCTTTACTTATCCATCTTAACATTTATTCTCATGAATATAAACTACAAATATAAACTTATGTATGAATAAAACATAAAATTATCTATATATTACTTCTATATGATATATACACATGTACAAGTATTTCAATGGGAAAATATACTCCTTATACTGAATTGCAAAGGCATCTGTTCTTTTTCATTGATACATAATATTTGTACATACTTATGGGATACATATGATATTTTGTTACATGCATAGGATTTATAATGATCAAGTCAGGATATTTAGGATATCCATTACAACAATCATTTATTATTTCTATGTGTTAAGAACATTTCAAGTCCTCACATCTAACTACATTTGAATATACAATATATTGTTGTCAACTATAGTCACCCTACTTTACTATTGAACATTAGAACTTCATCCTTCTATTCAACTGTAT
Organism: Chlorocebus sabaeus; assembly: GCF_047675955.1. Lineage (NCBI taxonomy): Eukaryota > Metazoa > Chordata > Mammalia > Primates > Cercopithecidae > Chlorocebus > Chlorocebus sabaeus. The sequence goes on along the minus strand of NC_132933.1, from coordinate 76,585,022 downwards.
GTTTGTATCCATTAACCGACATCTGTTCACTTCCTCACACCCCCCCCCCCACATCTTTCCCAACCTCTGTTAAATATCATTCTACTCTATCTCCATGAGATCACATTTTTAAACTCCCACATATGAGTACATGAGATATCTGTATTTCTGTGTCTGGCTTATTTCACTTAACATAATGACCTTTATTTTCATTCAATTGCTATAAATAATATTTTTAACTTTTTATGGCCAAAAAGCATTCCATTGTGCAAATATGCATTTTCTTCATACATTCATCCATTGAAGGGCACTTAGTTTTATTCCATACCATGGCTGTTGTGAATGCTGCTGAAATAAACACGGAGGTGCAATAAACATGAGTCCGTTTGATATGCTTATTTCCTTTCCTTTGGATAAACACCCAGTTGTGAAATGGGTGGATCCTATGGCAGTTCTATTTTTAGTTGTGTGAGTTTTTTTTTTTTTTTGAGAAATCTCCATACTGTTTTTTATAATGGCTATACTAATTTACATTCCCACAGTGTATAAGAGTTCCATTTTCTCTGCATCTTCCCCAGCATCTGTTATTTTTTGTGTTTTTGATAATAGCAATTCCAACTGGGGGAAAGTGATATCTCATTGTGGTTTTCATATGCACTCCTTCATGATTAGTGATGTTGAGCATTTTTTACATACTGTTTGGCTATTTGCATGTATTTTTAAATAATGTCTATTTAGATCCTTTGCCCACTTTCCATTAGGATAGATTGTTTTTGATTTTGAGTTGTTCGAATTCTTTGTATATTCTGGACATTAGTCCCTCATCAGATGAATATTTTGGAAATATTTTCTCCTATTCAACAGGTTATTTCTTCACTTTGCTGATTGTTTCCTTTGCTGTGCAGAAGATTTTTAGTTTAATATTTTTCCAGTTGTCTATTTTTTATTTGGTTATCTGTGCTTTGGGGGTCTTGGCCATAAACTCTTTGCATAGAACAATATCCTAGTGGGTTTCTCCTATATTTTCTTACAGTAGTTTTATAGTTTTGAATCTTACATTTAAGTCTTCAATTCATATTGAGTTAATTTTTTATAAGATAAGAGATCAGGGTCCTTCTGCATATGAATATCCTATTTTTCCAGAAGTGCTTATTGAAGAGGGTATACTTCCCTCTTCCCAAGGGGAAAGTATTGGGTACTCCTCTTACAGTATGTTCTTGGTGCCTTTGTCAAAAATCAGTGGGCTATAGACATATGGAATTATTTCTGGGTTATGTATTCTCTTTCATTGGTCTATGTATCTGCTTTAATCCTAATACCATGTTGATTTGGTTACTATAGACTTATAATATATTTTGAAGTCAGGTAGTGTGATGCCTTCAGTTTTGTTTTGTTCAGGGTTGCTTTGGTTATTCAGGCTCTTTCTTGGTTCCGTACAAATTTTAGGATTTTTTTTTCTATATTTGTAAGAAATGTCAATGTCATTGGTATTTTGATAGGGATTGCATTAAATCTGTACATTCCTTTAGGTAGTATGGTAATCTTAATATCAATTCTTCTGATTTATGAGCATGGGGTGTTCTATATTTTGGATGTTTGTCTCCTCCAAATCTCATGTTGAAATTTATTCCTCAGTGTTGGAGATGGGCCTAATGGAAAGTGTTTTGATCATGAAGGTGGATCTCTTATGAATAGATTAATGGTCTCCCAGGAGAGGGAGTGTGAGTTTTCACCCTATTAGTTCCTGGGAGAGCTGGTTGTTAAAAAAAAAACATGGTACCTTCCCCCTCTCTCATGCTTCCTTTCATGCCATGTGATATCTACACAAGCCAGCTCTCCTTCTCTTTCCCCTTTCTCCATGAATGGAAGCATCTCAAGGCCCTCAGCTGATACAGATACTAGTGGCATGCTTCTTGTATAGCCTATAGAACCATGAGCCAAATAAATCTTTTCTCTTTTTAAGTTACACAGACTCAGGAGTTTCTTTATGGAAACACAAACAAATTAAACAAGATGTCTTTCTATTTGCTTGTGTCTTTGTCAGTTTCTTTCTTCAGTGTTTTGTAGTTTTTCCTGCAAAGATCTTTCACCTTCTTAGTTAAATTTATTCCTAGGAATTTTATATTTTTATAGATTTTGTAAATTGGATGCTTTCCAATTTATTTTTCAGCTAGGTCACTACTGGTGTGTAGAATAGCTACTGATTTTATATGTTGATTTTGTATTCTCCAACTTTATTGAACTTATCAGATCAGATCTAAGAGATTTTTTTTTTTTGATGGAGCCTTTAGGTTTTTGCTAAATATGAGATCATGTCATCTGCAAAGAGAGATTATTTGACTTCTTCTTTTTCAATTTGGATGCCTTTTATGTCTCTCCATAGCCTGATTGCTCTCACTAAGACTTCTAGTACTATGTTGAATAAGACTAGTGACAGTGGGGTGGGCATCTTTGTCTAGTTTCAGTTCTTAGAGGAAAGGTATTCAGCTTTTCTCTGTTCAGTATTATGTTAGCTGTGGGTTTGTCATATATGGCCTTTATTATGTTAAGGTATGTTCTTTCTATGTCTCATTTGTTTAGCACTTATCATGAAGGGATATTAAATTTCATCAAAGAACTTATCTGCATCTATTGAGATAATCATAATTTTTAATCCTTCATTCTGTTGATTTAATGCATCATGTTTATTGAGTTCTACATGTAGAACCATCCTTGCATCCCTGGGATAAATCCCACTGGTTTGTGGTGTATTATGTTTTGGATGTGCTGTTGGATTCAGTTTGCTAGTATTTTGTTGAGAAGTTTTGCATCTATATTAATCAGGGATAGTGGCCTGTATTTTCTTTTTTTGTTGTGCTCTTGTTTGGTTTTGGTATTAGGATAACGCTGGCTTTAAAGAACAAATTAGAAAGAATTTCCTCCCTTTTCTAATTTTTGGAATGGTTTGAGGAGAATTGGTTTTAGTTCTTCTTTAGAGGTTTGGTAGAATTTGGCAGCAAAGTCAAAAGGTCCTAGACTTTTTCTTTATTGGGAGACTTTTTATTACTGATTCAGTTTCATTACTGACTATTGTCTGCTTAGTGTTTTTACTTCTTCCTGACTCAATCTTGAAAGATTGTATGGTTCCAGAAATTTATTCATTTCCTCAAGGCTTTCTAGTTTCTTAGTGTACAGTTGTTCATAGTAATATCTGACAATCTTTTGTATTTCTGTGGTATCAGTTGTAATGACTTATTTTTTATTCGGATGTTATTGCATCTTTTTCTTGGTTAGTCTATCTGGTGGTTTATTGATTGTATCTTTTAAAAATATGTACCTTTTTTTGTTCTTTCTTTTTTTTAGTCCATTTCATTTAGCTCTGCTCTGATTTTTCTTATGCATTTATTTCTACTAATGTGGCATTTAGTTTGTTCTTTTTTTTTTTTTTTTTTTTTTTTTTGAGACGGAGTCTCACTCTGTTGCCCAGGCTAGAGTGCAGTGGCCGGATCTCAGCTCACTGCAAGCTCTGCCTCCCAGGTTCATGCCATTCTCCTGCCTCAGCCTCCCGAGTACCCGGGATTACAGGCGCCTGCCACCTCGCCCGGCTAATTTTTTTTGTATTTTTAGTAGAGACGGGGTTTCACCGTGTTAGCCAGGATGGTCTCGATCTCCTGACCTCGTGATCCGCCCATCTTGGCCTCCCAAAGTGCTGGGATTACAGGCTTGAGCCAACGCACCCAGCCTTTGTTTGTTCTTAATTTATAGTTCTTGAGGTGAATTGTTAGATTGTTTATTTAAAAATCTTTCTTCTTTTTGATGTAGGCATTTATTGCTATAAAATTCCCCTCTTAGTACTGATTTTACTGTATCTCATAGGTTTTTGTATGTTGTGTTTTCACTTTCGTTTGTTTCAAAACTTTTTATCATTTCCTTCTTAATTTCTTCATTGATCCAATGGTTATTCAGGACCATGCTTAATTTCCATGTATTTATACAATTTCTGAAGTTTTTCTTGCTATTGACTTCTAGTTTTATTTCATTGTGATCTGAGAAAATACTTGATATGATTGCTATTTTTAAAAATTTGTTGACTTGTTTTGTAGTGTAACATATGGTCTACCCTGGAGAATGTTCCATGTGCTTATGAGAGGAATGTGTTTTCTGCAACTGTTGGACAAAATGTTCTGTAAATGTCTGTTAGGCATATTTGGTCTATTGTACAATATAAACCCAATGTTTCTTTGTTGCCCTTATGTCTAGATGATCTCTCTAATGCTAAGAATGGGGTGTTGATGTCCTCAGCTATAACTGTATTGTAGTCTGTCTCTTCCTTTAGATCTAATAATATTTGCTTTATATATCTGAGTGCTCTGGGGTTGGGTGCATATATATTTGTGATTGTTATATCTTCCTGTTGAATTGATGTTTTTATCATTATATAGAGACTTTCTTTGTCTTTTTTTTTACTGTTACTGACTTAGAGTCTATTTCATCTAACATAATTATAGCTACTTCTGCTTGTTTTTGTTTTCCATTTGTATGAAAATTTTATTTATTTTATTGTATGTGTATTCTTAAAGGTGAAGTAAGTTGCTTGTAGGCATAATATATTTGAGTGATATTTTCTTATCCATTCAGCCAGTCTATATCTTTTAAGTGGAAAATATAATCTGTTTACATTCAAGGTTACTATTCATATGTGATGATTTCTTCCTTTCCTTTTGTTGATTGTTTTCTGATTGTTTTGTATATCCTTTTTTTTCTTTCTTTCTCTCTTTTTGTTTCTTTATGGTTTGGAGGTTTTCTACAGTGGTAACATTTTAGTTCTTTCTGTTCCTCATTGGTATGTCTGCTCTACTAGTTAGTTTTATCCTTTCTTCTGTTTTCATGAGGGTAGATAGCATCCTTTTGATTCTAGGTGTGGGACTTCTTTAGTAGTTCTTATAGGGCTGCTATTGTGCTGATGAATTCCCTCAATTTTTGTTTGTCTGGGAAAGTATGTGTTTTTTATTTATAAAGAATAACTTTGCTAGTTATACTATTGTTAGTAGAGAGCTGTCTTCCTTTAAGCACTTTGAATATATCATCTCATTCTCTTCTGGCCTGTAAGATTTCTGCTGTAAAATTCACTATTATTCTGATGGAGGTTCCCTAACATATGACTAGATGGTTTTCTCTTGCTGTTTAAAGAATTCTTTCATTTTCTTTGACTGTGGACAGTTTCACTCAAATGTGCTGGGAGAGAAAATCTTTTTGAATGGTATCTACTTGGGGATCTCTGAACTTCCTGTACCTGGATGTCTAAATTTCTTGCTAGACTTGAGAAGTTTCAGCTATTATGTTATTTAATAGGTTTTCATTCTTTAAACTTCTCTACACCTTCTGGGAGACTCCAAATTCAGATATTTGGTCACTTTCTGGTGTCCCATATAGCTTGCAGGCTTTTTGTATTTCTTTTATTCTTTTTTTTGGTCAGACAAGATTATTTTGAAAGACCCATCTTCAAATTCTGAAATTCTGCTTGATTTTGGCTATCTTTGAAGTTCTCAGTTGTATTTTTTATTTCATTCATTGAATTCTTCAGTTCTGAGATTTATGTTTAGTGCATTGTTTATGGCCCAGTAGAACCAAACAGTTATTTTCTAATGATAGCTATCTCTCTAGTGAATTTCTTGTTTATATCCTGAATTGCTTTTCTGATTTTTTTGGTGTTGTTTATATGTTTTCTCTTGTATCTCAATGAGTTTATTTAGTATCATAATTTTGAATTCTCTTCAGACAATTAATAAATTTATTTTGTGCTAAAATCTGTTGTTGGACAATTATTGTATTCTGTTGGATGTATCATATTTCTACACTTTTCATGTCCTGGTGTCCTTTTGTTGATATCTGTGTATTAGGTATAGGGTAAATAGTAGGTATATATATTTATGGGATCCATGAGATGTTTTGATACAGGCATGCAATGCATAATAATCAGACCATAGAAAAAATATCCATCACCTCAAGCATGTATTCTTTGTGTTACAAATGATCCAATTATACTCTTTCAACTATTTAAAAAGGTATAATTAAATTATTATTTACTATAGTTACCCTATCATGCTATCAAATACTGAATATTATTCACTCTTTTCAACTAATATTTTTGTACTCATTAACCATCCCTAACCCCCTTCAGCCCCCTGCTACCTTTCTCAGTGTCTAGTAACCATCCTTCTATTGTCTGTCTCCATGAGTTCAGTTGTTTTGATTTTTAGATCCCACAAATAAGTGAGAACATGTGATGTCTTTCTTTCTGTACCTGGCTAATTCCACTTAACATAATGACCTCCAGTTCCCTCCATGTTGTTGCAAATGACAGGATCCCATTCTTTTTATGTGACTGGATAATACTCCATTGTGTATAAATATCATATTTTTTTATTCATTCATCTTTCAATGGATACTTAGGTTACTTCCAAATCTTAGATATTTTGAACAGTGCTGCAACAAAGATGGGAGGAGTCCAGATTTTTTTGGGTATACTGATTTTCTTTCTTGTGAGTATATACCCAGTAGTGGGGTAGTTGTATCATATTGTAGCCTTATTTTTAATTTTTTGAGGAACCTTCAAACTTCTTTTCAAAGTGGTTGTACTAATTTACAGAAGTTGCGTACCCTGATGGTCCTCTGATCTACCAGCTGAGTTATTGAAGGGAATATACTAATTTACATTGCCACCAACAGTGTACAAGAGTTCTCATTTCTGCACATCCTCGCCAGCATTTGTTATTGTGTGACTTTTAAATGTAAGCCATTTTAACTGGGGTGAGATGATACATTGTAGTTGTGATTTGCATTTCTCTGATGATCCATGAGTTTGAGCACTTTTACATATATTTATTTGCCATTTGTATGTTTTCTTTTGAGAAATGTCCATTCAAATCTTTGACCATTTCTTAATCAGATTATTAGGGTTTTTTCCTATAGAGTTGTTTGATTTCCTTATATATTTAGGTTATTAATCTCTTGTCAGTTGGGTAGTTTGCAAATATTTCTTCCCAAGAAATTTCTACTGTGCAGAAGCTTTTTAACTTGATGTGATCCCATTTGTCCATTTTTGCTTTGGTTGCCTGTGCTTGGGGATATTATTCAAGAAATGTTTGCCCAGACCAATATCATGGAGATTTACTCCAATGTGTTTTTGTAGTAGTTTTATAGTTTGAGGTCTTAGATTTAAGTTGTTGATACATTTTGGTTTGATTTTTGTATATGATGAGAAATAAGGGTCTAGTTTCCTTCTTCTGCATTTGGATATCCAGTTTTCCTAGCACCATTTATTGAAGATACTGTCTTTTCTCCAGTATATGTTCTTGAAGTCTTTGTCAAAAATGAGTTCACTGTAGATGTATGAATTTGTTTGTTGGTTCTCTATTCTGCTCCACTGGTCTATGTTTCTGTTTTTATGCTGCTACCATGTTGTTTGGTTTATTATAGCTGGTAGTATAATTTTAAGTCAGGTAATGTGATTCTTGACATTTTGTTCATTTTGCTTAGAATAGCTTTGGCTATTATTTTAAAATTGTGTTTTCCATTTCTGTGAAGAATGTCATTGGTATTTTGATAGGGATTGCATTGTATCTGTAGATTGCTTTGGGTAGTATGGATATTTTCACAATATTAATTCTTCCAATCAATGAACATCAATATTCATCTATTTTTGGTGTCCTTTTTGACTTCTTTCATCAATGTTTCATAGTTTTCATTATAGCAATTTTTGAATTGTTTGCTTAGTTCCTAGGCATTTTATTTTATTTGTGGCTATTGTAAATGGGATTACTTTTTAATTTTTTTAAATATTTTTTACTTTTGGCATACAGAAATGCTACTGATTTTTGTATGTTAATTTTGTATGCTCTGACTTTACTGAATTTGTTTATAAGTTCTAATTTTTTTTTGGTAGAGTCTTTGGAGTATTCTAAATATAAGATTATATCATCTGTAAACAAAACATATTGACTTATTTCTTTCCAATTTGGATGCATTTTATTTCTTTCACTTGTCTGATTGCTCTAGCTGGGACTTCCAGTTCTATGTTTAATAACAGTGGTCAATTGGGCATCCTTGTCATGTTACAGGTCTAGGAGGAGAGGTTTTAAGTTTTTCCCCAATTCAGTATATTAACAGTGATCCTGTCATATATGACTTTTATTATGTTGAGGTATTTCTTCTATACCCAGTTTTTTGAGGATTTTATTATGAAGGGATGTTAAAATTTATCAAATTCCTTTTAGCGCCAATTGAAACAATTGCATAATTTTGTCCTTTATTCTGCTGATACGATGTGTCACCTTGATTGTTTTTCCTATATGGAACAATTCTTGCATCTCAGGGTAAATCCTCTATGGTCATGATGAATAATCTTTCTAATGTATTGTTGAATTTGGTTTGCTAGTATGTTGTTGAGGATTTTTGAATCAATATTTATCAGATATATTGGTCTATGTTTTTTCTTAATGTGTCTTTGTCTGGTTTTGGTACCAAAATAATACTGGACTTATGGATTGAGTTTGAAAGTGGTCCCTCCTCCTCTATTTTTCAGAATAGTTTGAGTAGAATTGGTACTAGTTCTTCTTTAAATGCTTGACAGAATTCAGCAGTGGCACCTTTGTGTCCCAGGCTTTTTTTTTTTTTTTTTTTTCCCTGCCAGACTTTATACTGTGGTTTCAATCTCATTACCTGTTATTGCTCTTTTAAGATTTTCCATTTCTTCCTGGTTTAATCCTGGTATGTTGTATATGTCTAGGAATTTATTCATTACCTCCAGATTTTCCAATTTATTGGCATATAGTTGCTCATAGTAGCCCCTAATGATCCCTCAAATTTCTGCAGTATCAGTTGCAATGTCTCTTTTTTCATCTCTATTTCATGTACTTGGATCTTCTCTCTTCTTTTTATGAGTTTCGCTAAAGACTTGCCCTTTGTGTTTCACCTTTAAAACCATATTTTTTTCCATTGGAGTTTTGTATTGTTTCATTTTCATTTCAATTTCAGTTATTTCTGCTTTGATCTTTATTATTTATTTTCTGATAATTTTGAGTTTGGTTGGCTCTAGCTTTTCTCGTTTTTAAAGATGAATTGTTAGTTTATTTGAAGTTTTTTTTTTAAATGTAGGCACTTATAACTATAAATTTCCCTCTTAGGACTGCTTTGGCTGTATCCCACAGTCTTTGATATGTTGTGTTTCCATTATTATTTGTTTCAATTTTTTTTCAATTTTTTTCTTGGTTTCTTTATTGATCCACTAGTCACTTAGAAGCATATTGTTTAATTTCCATGTATTTGCATAGTTTTCAAAGTTCCTCTTGTTAGTGATTTCTAGTTTTATTACATTGTAATTAGAAAAGATGGTTGATATTCTTTCAGTATTTTTGAATGTTTAAAGACTTGTGATTTAACATATTGTCTATCCTTGATAATGTTCCATATGCTGAGGAAAATAATGTTTATTCTGCAGCTGTTAGATGAAAATTTATTTAAATATTTAGTAGATTCATTTGTTCTATAGTGAAGATTAAGTCTGATGTTTCTTTGTTGATTTACCATCTGTCTAATGCTGAAAGTGGGATGTTGAAGTCTCCAGCTATTATTGTATCGGGGCCTATCTCTATTTTTTTCTTTAATAATATTAGCTTTATATGTCAGTGTGCTCTACTGTTGGGTGCATATGTATTTAAATTCATTATATCTTCTTGCTGAATTGAGCCCTTTATCTTTATATAGTCACCTTTCTTTGTGTCTTTTTATAGTTTTTGCCTTGATTATCCATTTTTTCTGATACAAGTATAGCTACTCCTGCTTTTTAAAAAAAATTTCCATTAGCATGGAGTATCTTTTTCCATCCTTTACTTTTCACTCTATGTGTGTCTTTATAGGTGAAGCATGTTTCTTATAGGCATCAGATTATTGAGTCTTTTTTTATGCATTGAACCACTCTGTGTTTTCTGATTGGAAAGCTTAGTCCATTTACTTTAAATATTATTATTGATATTTGATATTATGTATTTGTTAATATACCTGTTGGCCAAATGCATGTCTGTTTTTAAGAAATTTCTGTTCAGACTTATTATAGTTAGAATATATTCCCCACACAATTTAGCTGTTGCCAATGTGATAGTATTAAGTAGAAGCCTTAGGTTTTTATTAGACCAAGAGGACTTTTCTTTTGTGAATGGATATAGGTGCCCTTATAGATATGAGGGATTTTTTTCTTGCTTGCTCTTCCATCTTTCTCCATATGAGGACACAGTTTTTTTTCCTCTGAAGAATGAAAGCCTCACCAAACCCCAAATCGTGGTGTCTTAGCCTTAGACTCCCAGCTTCCAGAAATGTGAGAAATACATTTCAATTCTTTATGAATTACCAGTCTGTGATATGCTCTTACAGTAGAACAAGATGGACTAAGTCAAGGTCTTTGCCCATTTTAGAATTAGGTTATTTCTTTCTTTTTTTTTTTTTCTACTGAGTTATTTGAGTTTTCCAGGTATTTTGATATTAACACCTCATCAGATGTATGGATTGCAAACATTTTCTCTCATTGTGTAGGTTGTGTCATTACTCTGTTTATTGGTTTCTATACTCTGCAGAAACCTTTTAGCTTGATGAAATACAACTTATTTGTTTTCTTCTTTTTTGCCTGTGCTTTTAGTGTCATATCTAAAAAATTTTGCACAGACTAATGTCATGAGCTTTTTCCCTAGGTATTTTCATTGGTTTTACAGTTTCTGATCTTATGTTTAAGTCTTTAATTCATTTCAGGTGGGGCCTTTAAGAGGTGAATGGGTTATGAGGCCTTTGCTCTGAATTGATGGGTTAATAGGTTATAACAAGAGTGAGTAACTTATCACAAGATTGGATCTGTCATAAAAGCCAGTTTGGTTCTCAGTGTGTCCTCTCACCATGTGATGTCCTGCACCACCTCAGAACTGTGCAGAGTTCCCATCAGCAAGGAAACTCTCACCAGACATGGCTCCTCCACCTTGGACTTTCCAGCCTCCAGAAATGTAAGAAATAAATTTATTTTCTTTATAGATTAAATTTCAAGCATTCAGTTATAGAAAGAGAAAATGTACTAAGTCATAAGAATATTTTAGTGAATGGATGTAATATATGTTGTGATGCATTTGTAGACATATGCTTCATAGACGTCTTAAAGTTACTTATAATTTGTGGTATTAACAGAGTTAATTTAGGGAATATAAGTGATTATCCAACTGTAACATATGTAATGGGGTATTTAAAAATACTTTTTTGAAGGAGAAAGTTGCAATTTTATTGTATTTTTATTGAAAAGTAATGATTATATTTATGTGGTATGATGTGGTTTTAATATATGTTTACATTATGAAGTGATGAAATCAATCTTATTAACACATCCATCACCTCACATACTCATCCACTTCTTTGTGGTGAGAACATCTGAAATAAAATCTTTAAGCAACTTTTAAATATACAATGCTTTATTATCAATTATAGTCATCAATTTGTACACTACATTACTAAAGCTTATTCTTCCTGTCTACCTGAAATTTTATACTCTTTGATCAACTTCTCCCCTTTTCTCCATTTTCACCCTCTCAAGCCTCTGATAAGCACTATTCTGCTCTCTACTTCTATGAGTTCTGCTGTTTTAGATTCCACATATACATGAAATTATGCAGTATTTTTATTTCTGTGCCTGGTTTATTTCACTCGGCATAATATCCTCCAGGTTTACCTATATTGTAGCAAATGATGGAATTTCCTTCTTTTTAAAGGCTTAATAGTATTCCATTATATGTATGTGCATATATATATATATACTCGCACATATTTATATACACATACACATGTCTATAGATTACATTTTTAAAATCATTCCTCTGTTGATGGAAACTTAAGTTGCCTCCATTTCTTAGCTATTGGCAATAATGCTACAATAAACGTTAGAGTGCAGATATCTCCTTAACATACTGATTTCAAATCTTAGGACACATGACCAGAAGTGGGATTACTAGATAATATGATAGTTCTAGTTCTAGTTTTCCAAAGAACATCTATACTGCTTTCCAAAGGGGGTATATTAATTTATATTCCCACCAATAGTGCACAAGGGCTATTTTTCTCTACATTCTTGCCAAAATTTATCTTTTTAAAATAATAGTTATTCTAACAGATGTGAAATCATATCTTATTGTAGTTTTAATTTGCATTTTCTTACTATTAAGTGATGTTGAGCATTTATTTACATATTTAATGACCATTTGTATGTCTACTTTTGAGAAATGTTTATTCAGGTCCTTTGCCCATTTTTAAATTGGGTTACTGGTTTTTTTTGCTATTGACTTTGGTTCCTTATGTGTTTTGAATACTAGTTCCATATCAAATGTATGGTTTGTACATATATTCTTCCAGTCTGTGGGTTGCCTCTTCACCACATTGATTGGTTTCTCTTCTCTGCAGAAGTTTTTCAGTTTGATGCAATTCCACTTTGTTTTTTGTTTTTCTTTTGCCTGTGTTTTTGGGTTCATGTCCGGGAAATCGTTGCCCAGACCAATGTGAAAGAGTTTTTCACTTATGTTTTCGGCTATTAATTATACAATTTCAGGTTCCATATTAATCCCTTAATCTAATTTAAATTGATTTTTCTATGTGGAGTGAGATGAACATCTAATTTCATTCTCTTTATGTGGATATCTAGTTTTCCCAGCAACATTTATTCAAGAGACTGTCCATTCTTCATTGTGTGTTTAGGCATCTGTGTCAAAAATCAATTGAATATAAAAACATGGGTTTATTTCTTGGCTCTCTATCCTATTTTATTTATTGATGTGTCTGTCTTTATATTAGTACTATGCTATTTTGATTACAATCACCTTATGGTATATTTTGAAATCAGAGTATGTGATACTTTCTGCCTTTTTTTCATTTACAAAAGATTTCTTTGGCTAGTCTGGGTCTTCTGTGGTTCCATAATTTCTAGGAGTTTTAAAAAATTTCTGTGATAAATTACATTAAAATTTTGATAAAATTGCATTAAATGTTTAGGCAGCTTTGGATAGCATGGAAAATAACAATATTTTTAAATTCTTAAATGTGGGCTGCATTTTCATTTATTTTGCCTTTATTTGATTAATGTTATATAGTTTTCAGTGTACAGATCCTTCAGGAAATCATAAAAATTATTTCTGAATATTTTTGTAGCTATTAAAAATGGAATTGTCTTGATTTCTTTTCAGATAGTTTATTATTATTGTTTACAACCCAATAGTTTTTTGTGTATTGATTTTGTAACTGAGAAATTTACAGAATTTGTTGATTAATTCTAACAGTTACTTGGTTGAGTCCTTAGGGTTGACTGTATATAAGATCATGTCATCTGCAAAAATAGACACTTCTTTTTCTTATTTGGATTTCTTGAATTTGTTCTCCTTGCCTAATTCCTCTGGCTATGACTTCCAATGTTGTGTTGACTAGAAGTGGCAAGAGGGGGCATCCTCATCTTGTTTTTTAATTTTTTTTAAAATTTTTATGAGTATATAGTAGGTGTGTATAATTATCAGGTGCACAAGATATTTTGATACAAGAATACAATGTGTAATAATCATATCAGGGTAAATGGGGTACCCCTCACCTCAAGAATTTATTACTCCTTTATATTACAAACATTCCAATCATACTTTTTTAGTTGTTTAAAAATGTACAATTATCATTGACTGTAGTCATTCTCTTGTACTATCAAATACTAGATGTTATTAATTCTATCTAACTGTATTTTTGAACCCATTAACCACCCCCACTCCCCCCACACACACTACAATTCTCAGCCTCTTGTAACCATTATTCTATTCTCTATCTCCATTAGTTCAGTTGTTTCATATTTTATCTCCCACAAATGAGTGAGAACATGTGAAGTTTGTCTTTCTGTGTCTGGCATATATTGATCTTAGAGGAAAGCTTTTAACTTTTTACCATTGAGTATGATGTTACCTGTGGGCTTGTTATAGAACTTTTGCTTTTTTTTTTTTTTTTTTTTTCAAATTTAATTCTATTTTGTTTTACTTTCTGGGATATATGTGCAGGCATGCAGGTTTATTACATAGGTAAATGTGTGCCACAGTGGTTTGCTGCACCAATCAACCCATCACCTAGGTATTAATCCCAGCAAGCATTAGCTATGTATCCTGATGCTCTCCTTCCCCCCAACCCCTTGGCAGACCCCAGTGAGTGTTGTTCCCCTCCCTGATGTTGAACATTTTTTCATATCCTGTCCATATATGTTCTCTTTTGAGTAATGTGTTGAGACTCTATGGCCATTTTTAAATTGGTTTATTTGTTGTTGTTGTTGCTTACTATTGAGTTGTTTAAGTTGTGTATATATATATATCTTGGAAATTAACCCCTTATCAGTTGTATGATTTGTAAACATTTTCTCTCAGCCCAAAAGTTCTCTCTTTGCTCTACAAATTCTTTACTCTGCAGAAGCTTTTTAGTTTGATGTAATCTCATTTGTCTGTTTTTGCTTTTGTTGCCTGTGCTTTTGGGGTAAAATCCAATAAATCTTTGTCAAGATCAATTTCATGAAGGTTTTCTCCTGTCTTTTTTTCTAATAGTTTTATAGTTTTTGGTCTTATGTTTAAGTCTTTTGTCTATTTTGAATTGATTTTTGTATATGGAATAAGACAAGTGTTCAGTTTCATTCTACCTGTGGATATCTAGTATTTTCAGCACTATTTATTGAAGACTGTCCTCTCCCCATTGTAGGTACTTGGCATCTTTGTCAAAGATTAATTAATCAGAGATGAGTAGATTTATTTCTAGGCTCTTCTTTCAGTTCTGTTGATCTATATGTCTGTTTTTCTGCCATACCATGCTGTTTTGATTATTATCAAATCGGCTTTGTAGTTGATTTTGTGACCATGTAGTGTGATTCTTTCAGCTTTTTTCTTTCTGCTCAAGATTGCTTTGGTTATTTATGGTATTTTGTGGCTCCATATGAGTTTTAGGATTGTTTTATTCATTTCTGTGAAAAAGGTCGTTGGAATTTTGATAAAGATTACACTGAATCCAGACTGGCTTTAGTAGTATGAAACTTTAACAATATTATTTCTCTCAATCTATGAACATAGAATAACCTTTCTGTTTATTTGCATATTCTTTAATTTTCTTTATCAATGTTTTATAGTTATCAGTGTACAGATTCTTTAACTTTTTGGTTAAACATATTCCAAAGTATTTTTGTAACAATTTTAAATAGGATTGCTTTCTTGATATTTTTAATATAGTTTGTTTTTAACGTGTACACATGCAACTAACTTTTATACATTGATTTTGTATCCTGCAGCTTTAATGAATTTATTTGTTCTAACAGTTTTTTGGTGGACTCTTCATGGGTTTTCATATTTCAAATAATGTCATCTGAGAACAGAGACCATTTAACTTCTTACTTTCCAATTTGAATGGCTTTTATTTGTTTTTCTTGTCTAATTGCTCTGCCTAATAACTTCTAGTAATATGTTGAGTAGAAGTAATAAGACTAAATATCCTTGTGTTGTTTCTTACCATAGAGAAAAAGGTGTTACTTTTTCACTCTTAAGTTTGATGTTAGCTGTGGGCATGTGATACATGGCCTTTTTTCTGTTGAGGTACATTGCTTTTATACCTAATTGGCCAAGAGTTTTTATCATGAAAGAATGTTGAAAAATTTTAATGCTCTTTGTGCATCTATTTAAGTAATCATATAATTTTTATTCTTCATTCTGTTAAAGTGTTGCTTCACATATACTGATTAGTGTATATTGACTTATGCATCTTAGGGAAAATCCTACTTAGTCATTATGAATGGTCCTTTTTATTTGGTATTAAATTTGTTGTGTTAGTATTTTTTTGAAGATTTTTTTTTTATTTATGTTCATCAGAGATATTGGTCTGTAATTATTTTTCTCAGACTATTTGTGTCTGGCTCTGGGGTTAGGGCATTGCTTGCCTAGTACATGTTTTTAAAAGTATTCCCTCATTTTTAATTTATAGAAAAGAACTTTAGCAGGATTTCTATTAGCTCTTTCTTAAATATTTGATAAAATGTGGTCAAAAAGCCATCTGATTCTGGGGTTTTCCTTTTGGGGGGCTTTGAATACTAATTAGATCTTTTTATTATTGGTATAAGATTCTTTATTTCTTCATGATTCAGTTGTCATAGGTTATATTATTGTATGAATTTATTCATTTCTTCTAGATTATCCACTTTGGCAGTATGTGATTACTCATAATGGTTTTGTATGCTTTTTAAAATTTATTTATTTCTGTACTGTCATGTGCATTCGTGTGAAGACACCACCAAACAGGCTTTGTGTGAGCAATAAAGCTTTTTAATCACCTGGGTGCAGGTGAGCTGAGTCCAAAAAGAGAGTCAGCAAAGGGAGATAAGGGTGGGGCCGTTTTATAGGATTTGGATAGGTAAAAGAAAATTGCAGTCAAAGGGGGGTTGTTCTCTGGCCGGCAAGAGTGGGGGTCACAAGGTGCTCAGTGGGGGAGCTTTTTTGAGCCAGGATGAGCCAGGAAAAGGAATTTCACAAGATAATGTCATCACTTAAGGCAAGGACCGGCCATTTTCACTTCTTTTGTGGTGGAATGTCATCAGTTAAGGCAAAGATTGGCCATTTTCACTTCTTTTGTGGTGAAATGTCATCAGTTAAGGCAGGGACAGGGCATTTTCACTTCTTTTGTGATTCTTCAGTTACTTTTAGGCCATCTGGGTGTATATACGTGCAAGTCACAGGGGATGCCATGGCTTGGCTTGGGCTCAGAGGCCTGGCATTCCTGCCTTCTTATGTTAATAAGAAAAATAACATAAAATAGTATTGAAGTGTTGGGGCAGTGAAATTATTTTTGCGGGGAGGTGGTGTGGAGAGATAATGGGCGATGTTTCTCAGGGCTGCTTTGAGCAGGATTAGGGGTCGCATGGAAACCTAGAGTTGGAGAGATTAAGCTGAAGGAAGATTTTGTGGTAAGGGGTGATATTGTGGGGTTGTTAGAAGAAATATTTGTCATATAGAATGATTGGTGATGGCTTGGTTATGGTTTTGGATGAATTGAGAAACTAAACAGAAGGTGCAAGGTCTGAATAAAAGAAGGATAAAAATAGGTATCAAAGGACTAAGAATTGGGAGGACCCAGGACATCCAATTAGAGAGTGCCCAAGGGGGTTCAGCGTAATTACTTGCTTGTTTGGCAAGTTTTGGGGCTCTATACTTGAGTTTTTTTTATGTTGTCATACACCAGGCCAGATTGATTTAGGTAAAAATGACACTCTTCATTTAAGAATATACAGAGTCCTCCTTTTTCAGCAGTGAGTAAGTCAAGGCCTCAGCGGTTTTGGAGGACAACTGCAGCTAAAGAGTCAACTTGGGCCTGGAGGACTGATAAAGTTTGTGATATGTCTGTGATGCTAGCAGAGAAGTCATTAGAGAGGCTATGGAAGGTCGTGACAGAGGTTGAAATGCCTGCTATTCCAGTACCAAGAGCAATAGTGGAGACAGAAAGTCCTAAACCGACCAGCAAGGGAATTAGTGGAATAAATCTTTTTTGTCATGTCAGTGTCATGAGGGGAACAGGTAGCTCTTCGGTCCCATTTGCAAATTGAATTTTGGAAGTAAGGAAAACTAGTGTGCATGTGCCTGTCCAATTAGCAGGTAGACACATGTAGGTAGAGGATCCACAGAGGAAGAAGAGACCTTGTGCGAAACAAAACCAGAGATGCAAAGTAAAAAGGTGAGAGGGAGTGCTGAAAGGGGTGTCTGGTACCCAGACTCCTAGGGATACAGCTAGGGTGGCAGCCATCAGAGGTTGTAATGGGGAATGATGGGTAACTGCATAGAGGGAGAGGTTCAATTTTCGTGGTGCATGAGAAAACGTTGAGTGTCTATGAGCAAGCTTTCACTGTTATTTTCAGGACTGGATATAAGTAAACCAGAAGAGGGCCTGGGAGGAGAGTCTGACTCTCCTTGGCAAGGGGAAGGTAGCCAAGGATGGAGTGAAATATAGGGTAAGTGTCTTCCTAAGCAATAATTACTGCTAACGTTTTTAAGTTTGCCAGTATTGATAGACAGCTTGTCTGTAATATGGAGCTGGAAGGCTCCAATTGTTTCAGTGATGTGTGTAGTTGGGCTTTGGAGACGAAGAGTAAAGGAATATCGAGAAGGTGAAAGGTTACCTAGGGGAATTCCAGTGGGTCTTTGCCGAGAAATACATAAAGGAGCAGCCACAGGAATAGTAGTTTGTGTTGTGAGAGGGCCAAATATTGGGAGAGTAGAGTTGATATAAGAAGAAAGGTTTTTTAAGTAAGTGCAGAGGAGGGTGGCAGCTTGCTGATGTGAAATGTCTGGGGAGGTCTTGCTGGACCTGTCTAGAAAGCAAATGAGTTTTTCAGGAGGGTAAAGGTGAGGGCTGTTAAAGGAAGTTCGGAGGTGTAAGGAGACAGATGTTGCCCAGTCTGCCTGAAAGGCAGGAACAGCTGTGTAGGCGCTGGAAGAAAGGGAAATACAAAGCCGGCAGTTGTTTGCTAAGGAGAGATTAGAAACCGCAAGGAGAGAATGGGTAAGGTTGATAGTGTGGTGGAGATAGCTGGGGAGAGGTAGAGGGTGGCATAAGAATGGCAATGAGAATAAGAGTGAGTATAAAAGTAAAGAATAGAACTTCATCAGGGTGGAAGAATTGGAGGGTGCCCTGCCAGCAAAATCATCTATCTAAGAGGGAGTTAAGAGTGGCGATTTGGGGATAGCAACAAGAGATATCAGCTGTGATGCCTTGAAGAAACAGTGTAAGCTGGCAGTGTAAACAAGAGTAGGGCATTTATAAGTAGTTGAGAACGGAGAATAGGAGTATGACTAGACAGAAGATAGTAGGGATGACTAGTTTTCGGGGCTCAGTCCAAATAGTGGTGGTAAAGCCCTATTGCAAAAAGTAGGGTAAGGACAAACAGACCTAATAGAATGAAGGGGTGTATTAGGCTCATAAGGGTTATTACTGTTCTTCAGAAATACGAGTGAGTTTACGGGAAGTAGGGGAGAGTACTTGCGACTTCCAGGAGGAAGAAGAGGGATTAGTCTGGCTGTCCGATGGACACAGCTTTATTCTGGAATGGTGAACCCAGTGGGGAGGATCCTGCAGGCGGATGGCAGTCGGGGTACTATAGATGACTAAGTAGCGTCCAGTCCATCGAGGTTGTAGAGTTTGAGGGGTCAGATTCTTAACAAGAACTGATCGTCCAGCTAGGGTGTCTTCATATGACTGAGAATCTGGAGTAGGCAAGAGAATATTAACAGCCTGGCAATTTCCTGTCTAGCTTGCTGGAGGACTGGAAGATAGTCACCTAGAGCGCTGGTGTCTGGGATGAGGTTGGGGCTGAGCAAGAAAGTGCTTCCATATAAAAGTTCAAATGGACTGTGCCTTGTAGCATCTCAAGGACAGGCTCTAATTCTGAGAAGGGCAAGAGGTAAAAGTACTGTCCAATCCTTTTTAAGTTGGAGGCTGAGGTTGGTGGGGTGTGTCTTTAAAAGACCATTAGTCCATTCTACCTTTCCTGAAGATTGAGGATGGTAAAGGATATGAAGGTTCCACTGAATACCAAGAGCCTGAGAAACTGCTTGGGTGATTTGACTATTAAAGGCTGGTCCATTTTCAGACTGTATAGAGGTGGGAAGGCCAAACTGAGAAATTATGTGTGACAGAAGGGAAGAAATGATGGCGGTAGCCTTCTCAGACCGTGTGGGAAAGGCCTCTACCCAACCAGTGAAAGTGTCTATCCAGACTAAGAGATACTTTAGTTTTCTGACTCGGGGCATGTGAGTAAAGTCAATTTGCCAGCCCTCAGCAGGGGCAAATCCCCAAGCTTGATGTGTAGGAAAGGGAGGGGGCCTGAACAATCCCTGAGGGGTAGTAGAATAGCAGATGGAACACTGAGAAGTGATTTCCTTGAGGATAGATTTCAATGATGGAAAGGAAATGAGAGGTTCTAAAAGACAGGCTAGCTGCTATGAAATGATGACAGAATAGAATGGACCTGTGAGGCTGGAAGGAGATATTTTCCTTGGTCTAAGAACCATTTCCCTTGTGTGGGAAGAGATTGATATGTGGAAGTTTCAGCAGGGGAGTAGGTGGGAGTGAGCAATGTGAAGGAGAAAAACTGGCCATGAGGGACAGAAGTTGGAAAGCTAGCTGCTTGTCTAGTTACCTTATCAGCATAAGCGTTGCCTAGAGCAATGGAATCTGATGCCTTTTGATGCCCCTTGCAGTGAATGACGCCATCTTCCTTTGGAAGTAAAGCAGCCTTGAACAGAGTTTTTATTAAAGAGGCATTAATGATAGAGGACCCTTGTGTAGTGAGGAAACCTCTTTCAGCCCATATAACTGCACGGTGGTGCAGAATATGGAAGGTAAATTTAGAGTTAGTATAAATATTTATGTGTAGTCCTTTTGCAAGAGTGAGGGCCCGAGTTAAGGTAACTGGCTCGGCTTGCTGAGAGGTAGTAGAGGGGGGCAAAGTGGTAGCCTCAATGACAGATGTGGAAGATACTATTGCATAGCCTGCCTTTCCTGGTGAGAGGCAATTAGGCCTGGTGGAACTGCCATCAATAAACCAAGTGTGATCAGAGTGAGGAACAGGAAAGAAGAAAATGTGGGGAAATGGGGTGAATGTCAGGTGGATCAGAGAAATGCAGTCATGAGGGTCAGGTATGTTATCCGAAATAATGTGGGGGGCCCTATTGAAGTCCGGGCCAGGAACAATGGTAATTGTGGGAGACTCAACAAAGAGTGAGTATAGCTGAAGGAGCCAGGGAGCAGAAAGTATATGCATCAGGTGTGAGGAAGAAAATAGATTTTGGAAGTTATGTGAGCTGCAGAGAGTCAGTTGAGCATGGTTTGTGATTTTGAGGGCCTCTAAAAGTATTAGGGTGGCAGCAGCCACTGCACAGAGACGTGATGGTCAGCCTAAAACAGTAAGGTCAAGTTGTTTGGACAAAAAGGCTGCAGGATATGATCCCGGTCCTTGTGTAAGAATTCCGACTTCACAGTCCTGCACTTTGTCTGTATGTAATGAAATGTGTTGGGATGAGTCAGGGAGAATGAGGGTGGGGGCAGTCTCTAAATCTGTCTTCAAGGAATGGAAAGAGGAGTGGGGAAAGAATTTAGGATCTATGGAGTCAGCTAGGTTTCCTTTTGTGAGTTTACATAACGGTTTTGTTAGGATGGCAAAACCAGGTATCCAAAGGTGAAAGTATCCAACTATGCCCAGGAAGGAAAGGAGTTGTTGTTTTGTAGAAGGGGTTGAAGTTTGAGAGATCAGTCAGACATTATTGGCAGGGAGAGCACGTGTGTTTTTATGAAGAATTATGCCAAGGTAGGTAATGGATGGAGAAGAAATTTGAGGTTTGGAGGGGGATACCCGATATCCTTTGGAGAATAAATGCTGAAGGAGCAGAAGGTTTTCTTGTTGAGAAGATTCAAAGGAGGGGCTACAAAGAAGAAATTCATCAATATATTGAATAAGGTGAGAAGCAGAGGGGTGGAAAGGAAGTAAATCATGAGAAAGAGCTTGGCTGAAGTAATGAGGGCTGTCCCTGAAACCTTGTGGCAGCACAGCTCAGGTAAGTTGCTGGGACTGATGGGTGTCAGAGTTAGTCTAGGTGAACAAAAAGAGAGGCTGGCACAAGGGGTGCAGGGGAATAGTGAAAAAAGCATCTTTAAGATCAAGAATGGAATAGTGAGTTGTGGAGGAAGGTATTGAGGATGAAAGAGTGTACGGGTTGGGCACCACAGGGTGGATAGGCAAAACGATCTGGTTGATAAGGCGCAGATCCTGATCTATTCTCTCACTTGTCCAGTTTTTGAACAGGTAAAATGGGGTATTTGTAAGGAGAGTTTATAGGTTTTACAAGCCCATGCTGTAGCAGGCAAGTGATAATAGGCTTTAATCCTTTTAAAGCTTGCTGTGGTATGGGATATTGGGGTTGAGTGAGGTAAGGGTGATTAGGTTTTAATGGGATGGTAATGGGTATGTGATCGGTTGCCAAGGAGGGAGTAGAGATGTCCCATACTTGTGGGTTAAGGTGGAGGGATACGAGAGGAAGATGCAAAGGAGGCTTTGGGTTGGGGAGAAGGGTGGCAATGAGATGTGGCTGTAGTCCAGGAATAGTCAGGGAAGCAGATAATTTGGTTAAAATATCTCCCCCTAATAAGGGAACTGGGCAGGTAGGGATAACTAAAAAAGAGTGCATAAAAGAATGTTGTCCAAGTTGGCATCAGAGTGTGGGACTTTTGAGGGGTTTTGAAGCTTGGCCGTCAACACCCACAACAGTTATCTGGCAAGGGAAACAGGCCCTTGAAAAGAAGTTAATGTCATCAGTTAAGACAAGTACCAGCCATTTTCACTTCTTTTGTGGTGGAATGTCATCAGTTAAGGCAAGGACTGGCCATTTTCACTTCTTTTGTGGTGGAATGTCATCAGTTAAGGCAGGGACAGGGCATTTTCACTTCTTTTGTGATTCTTCAGTTACTTCAGGTTATCTGGGCGTATATACGTGCAAGTCACAGGGGATGCGATGGGTTGGCTTGGGCTCAGAGGCCTGACATGTACTATCGTTGTAATGTATCCTTTGTATTTCTGACGTATCAGTTATAATGCATCTTTTCACTTTTCTAATTTTGTGTATTTAAATCTCTCTTCTTTTATAGTGTAGCTAAAGTTTCCTTGATTCTATTTATCATTTTACAAAACTCTTGTTTACCTTTTCTGTTGCTTTTCTAGTCTATTTTATTTATGCTCTGATCCTTGTTTCTGCCTTCTTACACTAACTTTGAACTTAGTTTACACATCTTCACTCAGCTCCTTGAGATCTTATGTTAGGTTGGTTGTTTGAGATCATTCTTCTTTTTTGATGTATTCATTTATTACAATAAACTTCTCTCTTAGAACTACTTTTGCTACATCTCAGTGGTTTGTAAATGTTGTGGTTCTATTTTATTTTCTGTGAAGATATTTTTTATTTCTCTGTTAAGTTCTCCTTTGATTCATGGGTTGTTTGGTAGCATGCTGTTTAATTTCCATATATTTGCAAATTTTCCTGTATTTTTTTTTCTTGTTGAATCTTAGTTTCATACCGTTATAGTCAAAGAAGGTACTTAACATAATTTATATCTTCTGAAATTTGTTATTACTTCTTTTGTGGCCCAAAATATGACCTATCTTAAAAATGTTCCACGTATGCTTGACAGAAATACTTACTTTGCTATTTTTGCGTAGAATGTTTTGTATGTGTGTTCACCCCACTTTATCTAAACTATAGTTCAAGGGAAGGAACAAGATGGCTGGCTAGATAAAGCAAGGAAGCACCTCTTACACCAAAAGAAAGCAAAATATTTAGTAAAGCATCACACTTTGAACAGACATTTTGAGAGAAAATACTGCAAGTCAATAGATAGGTGACACAGACACTGAGGCTGAAGAGGGAGGAAGTTAAGAAACTCATATCCAGTCACCAAGCACCAAGATCAGCTCACGGTCCTGAACAGGTCCTAAGAAAGGGATGAGTG
Organism: Chlorocebus sabaeus; assembly: GCF_047675955.1. NCBI lineage: Eukaryota > Metazoa > Chordata > Mammalia > Primates > Cercopithecidae > Chlorocebus > Chlorocebus sabaeus. The sequence continues at coordinate 76,561,454 of NC_132933.1, read as the reverse complement.
AAGAAACACTGGGGCACCACACTCCCACATTGAATCTCTGAGATCCTAAATACAAGAGATCCCATGACCCACATAAACATTTGAATTGACAGAGCAAACTACGTGGAGAGTAGGTGAAGGCAGAGATCAAACATGTGCAGACCCCAGAAGATTTTATGGCATGCAGAGGAGCTGCAGCAAAATGCGACCGTAGGTGCCCATTTGCCAAGATTCTCCATTTTTTCTCTAAGTGGCTGTAGCCCCAGCTGACTGTTAGGCCAGGAAAAAGCAGGCCTTCCTTTCCTGTTAGACCAGAGCACATTTTATCTGCATGGCCCCTTGTCTACTGGCCCCTTCTAAGGTAGTCTGCCTGGCTGCTTCTGCAAGAGGATGTACACAGCACCGAATTCTCTGCATCACCTTCGTGTGTTGTTGGTGGCTTGGGAGCAGTTTGGCTCCACCAACACAGCTAGTGTTTGACCCCAAGGACCCAGAAGAAAACGCCACAGGCCCAGTCCCAACCCTCTAGTGTTTGAGCACACGGCCCAGGGTTATTGAGCTGAGATCTGTGGCCTGAGCTTGAGCCAGAGAAGAGCCCCCAGTTTCAGAACACTGGAAAGCATAAGGAATGTGTTTGTGTGCTGAAATAGGAGCTAGGCATTCCTTCCTCTGCAAGACTGGCCTGGGTTGACCTGTTGACCAGCTGCAGCTTTTGTCTGAGGGAGCCATGTGAAACAGAACACCTGGAAAAGCTCAGCGATCTGGGTGCAGAAGGCCTGCGACAAATCTAGCTGGTCAAGCCTGCACATGAGGAGACTCCAAAGGGAGACTTGGACAGAAAACTGCAAGCTTGGAGGAACTCACAGCCATCTGCTGGGGAAAAAAAAAAAAAAAAAAAAATACCCAGGCTGCAGATGCTACACCAGATGGAAACCTACAGAACCACCACCCTACCTTTGAGTTCTCTGTCCTTTATACACTGCATCACCAGACCACTCAGACATACCCCACAACCCACTGTGACCCTGTCAGGTTGAGAGAACCAGTGGATCACTGGGGAGTTGCAGGTCTCCCAGTGGCTTAACCTTCAGCTCAAGTCACCGCAAGTGAAGGGGGAGTGCAACCCACACGGGTTCCCTTGGGCTGTTCCCAGTGTATACATCAAGTCACTGAGGTAGGACAAAAGCTTGCTAAGGTCCTATTATTTTATGGTTATTATAAGTGTACTGGAACTCTAAAAAGAACTTGTTTGTATAATGTTATTCTATACAAGGTATGTAGCCCAAGAAATGACCAACCTGATGTGTGTTATGACCCATCTGAGCCGCCCATGACCACAGTTCTTAAAATAAGATTAAGGACTGAGGACTGGTGGGAGCTCATAAACGATATGAGTAAAGTGTTAGCCAAAACAAACAAACAAACAAACAAAAGGGTGCCCAAACAAGTCACCTTAAAATTTGATGCCTGTGCTGTCATTAATAGTAATAAGTTAGGAATAAGGTGTGGTTCTCTTAATTAGAAAAGAGGCTATATGGCAGAAAATAAGTACCTCTGACATAAATTAGGACTGTGTGGAAATCAATGTAAATACTGGTCTTGTGTCATTTAGACCACTTGGATAAAAGAAAAAAAAAATGATGAAAAGTATCCAGTCCAGCTTCAGAAAGGAAAAAATGACCCTTCCTGTACTAAGGAACAATCTAACCCCTTAGAGCTAGTAAAAACCAATCCCCTTGATCCTTGCTGGAAAAAAGAGGAGCGTGTGACCTTAGGAATTGGTGGTCAGACTGGATCCTTGAGTAAATATCTTGGTTCAAGGAGAATTTTACAAATGCTCTCCTGAGCCAGTGTTTCAAATTTTCTATGAAGAACTCAGTGTGCCAGTACCAGAAATTCCAGGAAAAACAAGAAATGTGTTTTTGCAATTAGTCAAGCATGTAGCACAGTCTCTCAATAACACTTCATGTTATGTATGTGGAGTAACTGTAATAAGAGATCAATGGCCATAGGAAACCCGAGAATTAGTACCTACAGGCCCATATCCTGATGAATTCCCAGCTTAAAAGAATCACCCTGATAATTTCTGGGTCCCAAAAGCCTCAATTATTGGACAATATTGCATAGCTAGAGAAAGAAAAGAATTCACTGACCCCGTAGGATGACTTAGTTGTCTGAGAGAGAAACTGTACAGTGGTACCACAAAAACAGTCATAATTCCCAAAGTTGCAAACCATGGGTAGGACCCACCCTACCGGGACTGGTCAGTCCCCACTGGATTATACTGGACATGTGGGCATAGAGCTTATGGCAAATTACCTGACCAGTGAGCAGGTAGTTGTGTTATTGGCACTATTAAACCATCTTTCTTCCTACTGTCCATAAAAACAGGTGAACTCCTGGGCTTCCCTGTCTATGCTTCCTGCACCGCTTACTGGATTATAGCCTACACTACACCACAAAGCAAAAACAAATTCCTTCAGCACCCAGTCAATGCCTGTAAAACCCAATTCAGAAAGCCAGCTACAACTAAGAAACCCATATGCCTTGGCCTTCTGAGAGAACCCAGAAATAAAGCAAATTGACTATACCCAACATACACCACAGTCAAACCCTCAAGAAAAAAAGAATATGAAAACCAAAAGTTTCATTTAAACAGCAACAATTTTAAAAAGAAAAAGGAACACTAACCCCCTCAGATGAGAAGGAATCAGTGCAAGATATCAAGCAATTTAAGAGGTCATAGTGTTGTTGTAGCAGGACAAGCAGCAGACAAAACTCCTCAGACACCAAGTTAAAGAAGGAAGGGGTTTATTCAGCCAGGGGCATCGGCAAGACTTCTGTCTCAAGAGCCGAGCTCCCTGAGTGGGCAATCCCTGTCCCTTTTAAGGACTCACAACTCTAAGAGGGTGCTTGTGAGAGGGTCATGATTGATTGAGCAAGCAGGGGGTACGTGACTGGGGGCTGCATGCACCGGTAATTAGATCGGAACAAAACAAGATAGGGATTTTCACAGTGCATTTCTATACAATGTCTGTAACCTATAGATAACAGAACCAATTAGGTCAGGGTTCGATCTTTAACTACCAGGCCCAGGGTGTGGCACTGGGCTGTCTGCCTGTGGATTTCATTTCTGCCTTTTAGTTTTTACTTCTTCTTTCTTTGGAGGCAGAAATTGGGCATAAGACAATATGAGGGGTGGTCTCCTCCCTTATTCCCCCCTTTTGAGACTCTCACTCATTTTATTAGTGGAAGTTCTCACTTTCATTTTCACTACCCATGTCTTCTTGCAAGACAAATCAATAGTGATTCATATAGCACACTTGTGCATTATGGTGAACTAAGGTAGCGATGAAGCTTTTTATCATTTGAAGAAGTACAGGTAGCAAACAAGGGAGCAGTAATTAAGTTCCTATTACTATTATAACTCTTATAATAAGAGTTTTAAATCCTCCTAGTGCTGGGAGTCATTTTCTAAATATGGCCCTGGAATGAAATCTATGCCACACTTGCATAGGCACATGTGCCAGTTTTGTCATATCTCTAACCATGTCTTCAACTACTTGCCCTTGATTATCTATGTGTAGGCAGCAATTAGTAAGGTTAAATTTCCTACAGATCTCTCCTTCAGCTGCTAGCAAGTAGTTGAGAACTAATCTATTTTGATAGATAGCATTTCTCATCTGAGTTTCTTGCTGGGCCAGAATAGTCAAGGCTCTGCTGGTTTTATTAGTGATTATTTTTAAGACAGTTTGTAACCGTATAATTTGATTGATCATGTAAATGGGGGTCTTGTGCTAAGTAGCAGGCCTATAATATTGTATGATTCCCTCAGGGGGCCATTTATCATTTTTTCAATTTCTTATAGCTATGGTTCTCTTTCCACTTTTTGATGAGAATGTGATATTCAGGCTAGTGCTGGTTTACCGGAAATTCTAGGGGTGGTACATGTGCTAAAAGACTTTCAGTTGTCTTTTTTTTTTTTTTTTTTTGCGAGAAAGGAAAGTCGAAGATAAACCAAGTATATATATTTTTAATAAATTGACCTTTCGTTTTAAATGTGGGGACCTTGGCAGTGGACTTTATAGTCCTTTTTTTTTTTTTTTTTTTTTTTAAAGAATGATGTTGAACATTTATTTTAGAGACAGTGTTCAAAATGGAGGAACTATATATTCAAATCAACATAACTATGTATCTGAATTTACGGATGAGCAAAGTTTTTTTTCTTTTTTTTTTTTTAATTTATTTATTATTATTATACTTTAAGTTGTAGGGTACATGTGCATAACGTGCAGGTTTGTTACATATGTATACTTGTGCCATGTTGGTGTGCTGCACCCATCAACTCGTCATTTACGTCAGGTATAACTCCCAATGCAATCCCTCCCCCCTCCCCCCTCCCCATGACAGGCCCTGGTGTGTGATGTTCCCCTTCCCGAGTCCAAGTGATCTACCTGACTTCAAACTATACTACAAGGCTACAGTAACCAAAACAGCCTGGTACTGGTACCAAAACAGAGATATAGACCAATGGAACAGAACAGAGTCCTCAGAAATAATACCACACATCTACAGCCATCTGATCTTTGACAAACCTGAGAGAAACAAGAAATGGGGAAAGGATTCCCTATTTAATAAATGGTGCTGGGAAAATTGGCTAGCCATAAGCAGAAAGCTGAAACTGGATCCTTTCCTTACTCCTTATACGAAAATTAATTCAAGATGGATTAGAGACTTAAATGTTAGACCTAATACCATAAAAATCCTAGAGGAAAACCTAGGTAGTACCATTCAGGACATAGGCATGGGCAAAGACTTCATGTCTAAAACACCAAAAGCAACGGCAGCAAAAGCCAAAATTGACAAATGGGATCTCATTAAACTAAAGAGCTTCTGCACAGCAAAAGAAACTACCATCAGAGTGAACAGGCAACCTACAGAATGGGAGAAAATGTTTGCAATCTACTCATCTGACAAAGGGCTAATATCCAGAACCTACAAAGAACTCAAACAAATTTACAAGAATAAAACAAACAACCCCATCCAAAAGTGGGCAAAGGATATGAACAGACAGTTCTCAAAAGAAGACATTCATACAGTCAACAGACACATGAAAAAATGCTCATCATCACTGGCCATCAGAGAAATGCAAATCAAAACCACAATGAGATACCATCTCACACCAGTTAGAATGGCAATCATTAAAAAGTCAGGAAACAACAGGTGCTGGAGAGGATGTGGAGAAATAGGAACACTTTTACACTGTTGGTGGGATTGTAAACTAGTTCAACCATTATGGAAAACAGTATGGCGATTCCTCAAGGATCTAGAACTAGATGTACCATATGACCCAGCCATCCCATTACTGGGTATATACCCAAAGGATTATAAATTATGCTGCTATAAAGACACATGCACACATATGTTTATTGCAGCACTATTCACAATAGCAAAGACTTGGAATCAACCCAAATGTCCATCAGTGACAGATTGGATTAAGAAAATGTGGCACATATACACCATGGAATACTATGCAGCCATAAAAAAGGATGAGTTTGTGTCCTTTGTAGGGACATGGATGCAGCTGGAAACCATCATTCTTAGCAAACTATCACAAGAACAGAAAACCAAACACCGCATGTTCTCACTCATAGGTGGGAACTGAACAATGAGACTTTATAGTCCTTAGTGCCTTTTTACTTAGAAATTTCGTTTATCACCTATTTTTATTAGTTTTTAAACCAAAGAAAGCCAAATACCATTTTACATTTAACAATGCTTCTCATATGATTTTTATACCAGATAAGCTAAATTTTATCTTTATATTAGTGTGTTATTGATGTTAAACCTAATTTTAATAAAATCTTGTAGACATATTTATTTAATTTTTAATGTTTGACCATAAGGTAAGATTTTATAGACTCTTTTTAACCTTTTATAATTTTTGCTAAAGAGCAGGTTGGTGCTTTAAGAAAAACCTGTTATGCTTCTACTTTAATTTCCAGTTCACAGAAAAACTGGATGATGCTTCTTTAACTTTAGCTAATATGTTTACACACAGAATGTTCTTTGCAATTAACATTTTAAACCTTGCTTAAAACTTCAAAACAATAATTTTTAACTTTTTTTTTTTTTTTTTTTTTTTTTTTTTTTGAGATGGAGTCTGACTCTGTGGCCCAGGCTGGAGTGCAGTGGCCGGATCTCAGCTCACTGCAAGCTCCGCCTCCCTGGTTTACGCCATGCTCCTGCCTCAGTCTCCGGAGTAGCTGGGACCACAGGCGCCCGCCACCTCGCCTGGCTAGTTTTTTGTACTTTTTAGTAGAGACGGGGTTTCACCGTGTTAGCCAGGATGGTCTCGATCTCCTGACCTCATGATCCGCCCGTCTCGGCCTCCCAAAGTGCTGTGATTACAGGCTTGAGCCACCGCGCCCGGCTGATTTTTAACTTTTTAATGTAGGTAAAAATGTACATTATTATGCCTCCTTATAATCCTTTTACCAAAGGAATATTTTGCTATTCTTATATACTTTGCACATAAACTGTTTTTTTTTTTTTTAATAGTTTTACATTCAGGAGGCCTAGTTACTTTTAAATTATACAACATTTTTTGCATAAATTCTTTTTTTAACACACATTTTTTATAAACTTTTTTTCCCTTTCACGACTTTTACAGGCAATTTTTTTGACATGCCTTAACTTTCTGACTTATTACAGACATTTCTTTCTTTAAACAACCAGTTAATTTATTTCAGGACAAGAATTTACCATATAACACTTTTTTATATAAATTCCACCTCCCCCTTCCCCCCATTTTTTTTTTCGAAGATGATAACCATTGTTTTCGAAAGCGAACCTTTTTTTTTATGTCTGTGAACTAGTTTGTCTAAGGCTACAAGAATAGAATTACTATAATACATGTTACACTGTTAACTTTTAGCAAACTTTACTTTTGTTGAAAACCTTGTAAGTTTGGGATTTTAATTATCCTTTGCTATTAATAAGACCTTGTTTTGTCCAAATTAGAATTGGTATGATGGCTTTTAAAGGAACAGGGTACACTTTTTTTTAAAACTACTTGTATATCTCTCTCTTTCTTTCTTTCTCTCTTTGACTTTATCTCTCTCTTTGACTATCCTTTTGCCTCTGTCTCTTGCTTTCTCTCTCTGCCTCTGTCTCTCTCTCTCTCTCTCCTTGACTCCTTCTTTGTCTGTCTCTTCCTCTCCATCTCTTCCTCTCTCTCTCTTTGCCTCTTTTCCTCTCTGTCTCTTTCCTTTCTCTCTCTCTGCTGGTCTTTCCTTGCCTCTGCCAGCTGCTTATTCTGCTGTTCTCTCAACAACTGTGTGTTGGGGGCAGGGGATCTAAAACAAGTTGGTCTGGATTCCCTGGCTTACAGGTTACCTTGTGCTATGCCTTTGAAAGAAGGGATCTGTCAAGGCTTCTTCTAATGGCCAACCTACCTCTAATGCTGGCCAGTCTATCTTACACAAAGTTTTAAGTCTTCCTGATGTCATAGTACTCCATAGTCTCCGTTAAATCCTTTTTTTGAAAATTTTCAACATAATTCCTAGTGGGGTGGGCTTACTTTGTGCCTCACCCATGTTTCCTCTAGACAAAACACCACGCTCACACCACACGTGTACCACAAAACAAAGAACAGGTAAAAAGGACACACACACACTTTTGTAGTTTACACCAAACCAAAATCAAAACCAAAATCAGAGTATCCAGAAATCCAAGCCAGATCAAAACCAAAGCATCAAGCAATCCAAGTCAAGTCAAAAGCAAAAACCAAAGTGCCAGTACAGGCACACTGTGGGCAATCAGGCCATACTTCTACTCAAATGGAGTGGGCAAGTTCCCAAGACCGGTCCTGTCATGCAATTCAAACCAAATCAAAACCAAAACCAAAACCAAAGTGCCGATAAAGGCATGCCATGGGTGATCAAGCCACGCTTCCACTCAAATGGAGTAGGCAAGTTCAAAGACTAGTCTTACCAAGCTTTATATGTCCAGACTCCAAGTGCCTGTTCCTTCCCAGTGTTCAGCCACTGCATTGATCCTCCATGGGGTCCTACCACACACTACTCTGGCAAGGCATCCCACCAGGGCAAATGTCTACCCGGGAGCACTTTCAGGATCCGCGTCGCTTGGGCTGCTCAGAGTCCCCTGCAGGGATGTTCCACAGGGCAGGCTTAAGCCACCTAAGGAGCTGCCTTGACCATCCACCGTTCACCTTGCTTCCTGGTCAGGAAACCAAGAAATGTAGCAGGAGGAGTGGCAGAAAAAACTCCTCAGACAAAGAAGGAAGGGGTTTATTCGGCCGGGGGCATTGGCAAGACTTCTGTCTCAAGAGCCGAGCTCCCTGAGTGGGCAATCCCTGTCCCTTTTAAGGACTCACAACTCTAAGAGGGTGCTTGTGAGAGGGTCATGATTGATTGAGCAAGCAGGGGGTACGTGACTGGGGGCTGCATGCACCGGTAATTAGATCGGAACAAAACAAGATAGGGATTTTCACAGTGCATTTCTATACAATGTCTGTAACCTATAGATAACAGAACCAATTAGGTCAGGGGTCGATCTTTAACTACCAGGCCCAGGGTGTGGCACTGGGCTGTCTGCTTGTGGATTTCATTTCTGCCTTTTAGTTTTTACTTCTTCTTTCTTTGGAGGCAGAATTTGGGCATAAGACAGTATGAGGAGTGGTCTCCTCCCTTAATGTTTTTTACTAGAGGATTGCTTTAGCTCCCCCAGCAATGGATTCTAACCATGTTGCAATGTCTGAAGTGACAGGCATAGAATTCAGACTCTAGATGTCAAAGAAGCTAAATGAGATTTAAGAGAAAGTTGAAACCTAATCCAAAGAAGTAAGTAAAATGATCCCAGAGTTGAAAAGTGACATAGACATTTAAAAAAATAACTAAACTCAACTTGTGAAACTTAATTTACTACAGAAATTTCAAAGTATAGTTGGAAGACTTAAAATTAGACTAGAGCAAGGAGAGGAAGTAATGTCAGAGCTTGAATTCTCTTTCTTTGAATCAACCCAGTCAGACCAAAGTGAAGAAAAAAGAATAGAAAAACGAGTAGAACCTTCAAAAAATGTGGGATTGTGTAAACAAACCAAACCTATTGAGGCAGCAGAATAGTGCCTGGAGGCAGGGAACATGGGGCCAATCCATGCTGACTTCTTATAACTAAAGCAAATGAAAGCACTTTAGCAATGACAGGAATGTGAATGGCTTGATAACTTCACTTCATCTTCTCCATTCATGCCATTTACACTTTGTAACTGCACATTCATCCTCACCATTTACATAGACCACATGCTCCAGGTAACATTCTCTCCTTTTACACTTTGTAACTTCATATTTATCCTCTCCATTTACATAGATCACACACACTAAGTAACATCCTCTCCATTTACAATAGGGTGCATTCTGAGTAAATGACTCTGTGACTTCACTTCATTCTCTTCATTTACATAGACTATTTCCCAAGTAACCAATGAGAAACCTCTAGGGTATTGAAACCCCAGAAAATTCTGTAAGCGGAGCTCTTGAGCCTCTATGCTTGGGCCTGCTCCCACACTGTGGAGTGTATTTTTGTTCTCAATAAATCCCTGCTTTTGCTTTCCTCACTTCGTTTTTGCATTTCATCCAATTCTTTGTTCGAGATGCCAAGAACCTGGACACCTTCTATCAGCAACATATTGACACACTAACATATCTAAGAGAAAAAGCGAGAGAGTAAACAACTTGGAAACCATGTTTGTGGATATGGCCCATGAAAATTTCTCCAATTTTTCTACAGAAGTTGACATTCAAATTCAAGAAATTCAGAAAACCTCTGAGACATAGTATACAAGATGACTGCTCCAAGACATGTAGTCATCAGATATTCCAAGGTCAACATAAAAAATAAAATCTTAAAGAAATTTAGAGAAAAGAGTCAAATCATTTACAAGAGGAACCCCATCAAGCTAACAATGGAATTACCAGCAGAAAGTTTACAAGACAGAAGAGATTGAAGGCCTGTTTTCAACATTTTTGAAGAAAACGTATTCCAACAAAGAATTTCGTATTCCTACAAACTAAGCTTCATAAGAGAAGAAGAAGTGAAAACGTTTGCATACATGCAATAACTAAGGGAATTTGTTTCCACTAAACCAGCCTTCTAAAATATTCTTAAGGGAGTTCTAAAGATGGAAAAAGAAGAACAATACTTGCTATAACAAAAACACAGTTAAATACATACCCCAGAGATTCTATAAAGCAACTACACTATCAAGACTACAAAGCAACTAGCTAACATCACAACAGGATCAAAATCTCATATATCAATATTGATTTTGAATGTAAATGGCCTAAATGCCCTGCTTAAAAAAAACACAGAGTAGCAAATTGAATAAAACTATGACTCAATTATTGCTGTCTTCAAGAGGCCCATCTGACATGTAACTACACCCATGGGTGCAAAGTAAAGGGATGGAGAAAAAGCTTTAAAAATAAAAAGCAGGGATCACTATTTTTATATCAAATAAAACAGATTTTAAACAAAAACAGTTAAAAGGACAAATAAGGGCATTATGTAGTGATAAATGGCTCAATTCAACAAGACTTAACTATTATAAGTATACATACACCCAACATTAGAGCACCCAGTTTAATAAAACATGTATGTCCAGAACTAGAAAAAGACTTAGACAGCCACAGAATAATAGTGGGGTACATCAACACCACACTGAGAATATTAGGTTGATTATCAAGGCAGAAAACTAACAAAGACAGTCTGTACTTAAATTAAACACTTGACAAATGAGAACTAATATATATATTTCACCCATCATCCACTGAATATACATTCTTCTCATCTGCTCATGGAACTTACTCCAAGATTGATCCCATGCTCAAGCATAAAGCAAGTCTCAATAAATTTTTTAAGAAGTCATACCTAGCATAATCTCAGACCACAATGGAATAAAAATGTAAATCAATGCCAACAAGATCTCTCAAAAACCACAAAGTTAATTGGAAACTGAAATACTTGTTCCCGAATGACTTTGGGGGTAAACAAGAAAATTAAGGCAGAAGTCAACAAATTCTTTGAAATAAATTAAAAGAGATACAACAAAAAATCTCGTGGATGCAACAAAAGCAGTGTTAAGATGAAAGTTTGTAGCACCAAATGCCTACATAAAGAAGTTAGAAAAGTCACAAGTTGACAGTTTAATGTTGCACCTAGAGGAGCTAGAAAAAAAAGAGCAAACTAACCCCAAAGCTAGTAGAATAAAATAAACAACTAAAATCAGAGCAGAATGGAATGAAACTGAGACATAAAAATTTATAAAAATGATCAATGAAACCAAACAGAGAAGATCCAAATAAGCTCAATCAGATGACAAAGATGACATTATAACTGATCCCACAGAAATTAGGTCTTCAGAAACTATGATGAACATCTCTATGCACAGAAACTAGAAAATTTAGATAAAATGAATAAATGTCTGGAAGCACACAGCCTCCTAATATTAGATCAGGAAGAAATTGAAGCCCTGAGCAGACTGACAACACGTTCGAAAATTGAATCTGGCATAAAATACCAACCAAAAAAGCTGTGGACCACATGGATTCATAGTTAAATTCTACCAGATGTACAAAGGAGAGTTGATACCAATTCTACTTAAACTACTTTTAAAAATTTAGCCAGAGGGACATTTCCTTAACTCATTCTACAAAACCAGTATCATCCTAATATGAAAGTCTGACAAACACACATGAAAAAGAAAACTACAAGCCAACATTCTTGATTAATATATATGCAAAAATCGTCAACAAATAATTGCACTGTGAAACCAGTGGCACATAAAAATGTTAATTCACTGCAATTAAATAGTCTTTATTCCCAGGATGCAATGCTGGTTCAAGATATGCAAGTCATTAAATGTGATTTATCACAGAAACAAAATTAAAAACAAAAACCATGTGATCATCTCAAAAATCCTTTGATAAAACCTAACATCTCTTCATGATAAAAACCTTCAACAAACTAGGCATTGAAGGAACATACCTCAAAACAATAAGAGTCATTTATGACAAACCAACAGCCAACAACCTTCTGAAAGGACAAAAGCTAGAATCATTCCCTTTCAGAACTGTATCAAGACTGGAACAAGCCCACTATCACCACTCCTATTTAACATAGTACTGGCAGCCCCAGCCAGAGCAATCAGGCAAAAACAAAAAATAAAAGGCACCCGAATAGGAAAAAACAAAAACAAAAAACGTCAAGCTCTCTCTCTTCTTTGGCGAGATAATTCTATCCCTAGAACACCCCAAAGACTGCCAAAGGGCTACTAGAACTGGTAAACAATTATAGTAGGGTTTCACAAAACAAAATTAATATTCAAAAATTAGTAGCATTTCTATGCACCAATATTATCCAGTTTGACTGTCAAATCCACAAAACAATTTTATTAATAATAGCTACAAAAAGTGAAATAACTATAAATATAGCTAACCAAGAAGGTAAAAGATTTCTACAAAAAGAATTACAAAACACTGCTGAAAGAAATCAGAAACAACACAAGTAAATGAAAAAAATATGCTAATGGATTAAAAGAGTCAATATTCTTAAAAGGCCATACTGCCTAAACCAATCTACATATCTAATGCTATTCTTACCAAAATACCAATGTTGTTCTTCAAAGATTTAGAAAAATTTATTCTAAAATTTATATGAAACCAAAAAAGAGCCTGGATAACCAAAACAATTCTAAGCAAAAAGAACAAACCTTGAGATATTACACTACCCAACTTAAAACTATACTATAAGGCTATGGTAATCAAAACAACATGGTACTTGCACAGAAACAGACACATAGACCAATGGAAGAGAATAGAAAACATAGAAATAAAGTGGTACACTTCCAACCATCTAACCAACAAGGCTGACAAAAACAAACAATGGGTGAAGGACTTCCTATTCAATAAACAGTGCTGAGATGACAGCCATGCTATCGACAGAAGAACGAAACTGGACCCTTACCTTTCAGTATACACAAAATTAACTGAAAATGTATTAAATATTTCAAGGTAAGACCCCAAACTGCAAATATCTTAGAAGACAACTTGGAAAATACCATTCTTGACACTGGGCTTAGCAAATAGTACTTAGTTAAGTCCGCAAAAGCAATTGCAATGAAACAAAAATTGAAAAGTGGGACCTAATTAAACTAAAAAACATTTGACCATCAAAAGAAACTCTCAACAGAGTATACAGGCTATCTACAGAGTACCAGAAACTATTCACAATTTATGTATCCAACAAAGGTCTATTATCCAGAACCTAGAAAGACCTTGAACAATTAAACAATGAGAACCAATTAATCCCAATAAAAATAGTCTAAAGACATGGACACTACTCAAAACAAGTCCTACAAGCATCCAACAATCATATGAAAAAATGTTCTACATCACTAATCATTAGGAAAATGCAAATTAAAACCACAATGAGACACCATCTCATGTCATCTGTCAGAATCGCTATTATTATTGTTACTTATTATTTTAGTATTTGAGACAAAGTCTCACTCTGTCACCCAGGCTAGAGTGCATTGGCTCTATCTTGGCTCACTGCAACATCTGCCTCCCAGGTTGAATCAATTAATGTGCCTCAGCCTCCTGAGTGGCTGGGATTACAGGTGCATGCCACCACACACAACTGATTTTTTGTATTTTTAGTAGAGACAGAGTTTCGCTATGTTGGCCAAGCTTATCTCAAGCTCTTGCCCTCAAGTGGCCCACCATCCTCAGCCTCCCAAAGTGCTGGGATTACAGGCGTGACCCACCATGCCTGGCCAAGAATCGTTATTATTAAACAGCCGAAAAATAACAGATGCTGATGAGGCTGTAAAGAAAAGGAATGCTTTTATGCTATTAGTGGGAATGTAAATTAGTTCAGTCACTGTAGAAAGAAGTTTGGGGATTTATCAAAGAACTTAAAACAAAACTACCATTTTACTCAGCAATCTCATTATTGGGTATATATCCAGAAAAAAAATTACGTTACTAAAAAAAAAGCCATGCAGTCATGTTTATCACAGCATTATTCACAATAGAAAAGATAAGGGATCAATGTAGGTGTTCATCAATGGTGGATTGGATTTTTTGAAATGTGATATATATACACCATGGAATACTACACAGCCATAAAGAGGAATTACATCATATCTTTTGCCACAACATGGATGCAGGAGACCATTATTCTAAGCAAATTAACCTCAGAACAAAAAAGCAAATACTACATGTTCTCACTTGTGAGTGAGAGCTAAATTTTGGGTACCCATGGATAAAAAGGTGACAACAACAAACACTAGGGACTACTAGAAGAAGGAGGGAGGGAAGGGTAAGCATTTAAAAACTAGCTGCTAGGTACTATGTTCACTCTCTGTGTGACAGGATTATTTGTATCCAAACGTTAGCATCACACTGCGTACACACGTAACACACCTGCATATGCATCCCCAGAATCTAACATGAAAGCTGAAATTATAAAGCAGGTAAAATAAGTTCAACAGAATTTGAATGCTAATTTTATACCCTGCAACTTTACTGAATGCATTTATTAATTCTGAAGGTGTTTTGGTGGAGTCTTTAGGGTTTCATACATCTCAGGTTATGTCGTCTGTGAACAGAGATAACTTCAATTTTTCATTTTCAATTTAGATTCTTTGTATTTTTTTCTCACTAATTTCTTTGGCTTAGATTTCCAGCACTATGTCCAATAGAAGTGGCAAAAGTGAACATACTGGGCCTTGTTCCTGATTTTAGCAGAAAAGCTTTCAGATTTTTTTTTTTTTAATTATACTTTAAGTTCTAGGGTACATGTGCACAATGTGAGGTTTGTTACATACGTATACATGTGCCATGTTGGTTTGCTGCACCCATCAACTCGTCATTTCTTTAAGTATGATGTAAGCTATGGGATTTTTATATATGCTATTTATTATGTTGAGTTATTTTTATACCTACTTATTTCAGAGTTTTAAAAATCATGAACTGAAGTCAACTTTTGGCAAGTATATATTGTTTTAATTTTATTTTCGTAGGTTGATAGTAGGTCTATATATTTTTGGGTGTATGACATATTTTTATACAGGCATGCAATGCATAATAATTACATTATGGAAGATGGGGAGGCCATCCAATCAAGCACTTATTTTTTGTGTAACAAGCAATCCAATTATACTCCTTTAGTTATTTTAAAATGTACAATTAAATTATTTCTGACTATACTTGATCTATTGTTCTATCAAACAGCAGGCCTTATTTATTCATTCTAACTATTTTGTGTATCCATTAATCAACCAACATACCAACTAGCTCCCCAATACCGTTCATGGTATCTGGTAGCCACCCTTCTACTCCCTGATCTCCATGGGTTCAACTGTGCTGATTTTTAGATCCCACAAATAATTGAGAACAGGCAATGTTTGTCTTTCTGTACCTGGCTTATTTTAGCTCACATAGTAACTTACGGTTTCAACCATGTTGTTGCATATGACAGAATCTCACTTTTTATGACTGAATAGGGTGTATATGTGTCCCCCGCCTTTTTTTCTGTTTTTTTTTTTTTTTTTAAATTTATTTATTATTATTAAACTTCAAGTTGTAGGGTACATGTGCACAACGTGCAGGTTTGCTACATATGTATACTTGTGCCATGTTGGTGTGCTGCACCCATCAACTCGTCATTTACATCAGGTATAACTCCCAATGCAATCCCTCCCCCCTCCCCCCTCCCCATGATAGGCCCCGGTGTGTGATGTTCCCCTTCCCGAGTCCAAGTGATCTCATTGTTCAGTTCCCACCTACGAGTGAGAACATGCGGTGTTTGGTTTTCTGTTCTTGTGATAGTTTGCTAAGAATGATGGTTTCCAGCTGCATCCATGTCCCTACAAAGGACACAAACTCATCCATTTTTATGGCTGCATAGTATTCCATGGTGTATATGTGCCACATTTTCTTAATCCAATCTGTCACTGATGGACATTTGGGTTGATTCCAAGTCTTTGCTATTATGAATAGTGCCGCAATAAACATACGTGTGCATGTGTCCTTATAGCAGCATAATTTATAATCCTTTGGGTATATACCCAGTAATGGGATGGCTGGGTCATATGGTACATCTAGTTCTAGATCCTTGAGGAATCGCCATACTGTTTTCCATAATGGTTGAACTAGTTTACAATCCCACCAACAGTGTAAAAGTGTTCCTATTTCTCCACATCCTCTCCAGCACCTGTTGTTTCCTGACTTTTGAATGATCGCCATTCTAACTGGTGTGAGATGGTATCTCATTGTGGTTTTGATTTGCATTTCTCTGATGGCCAGTGATGATGAGCATTTTTTCATGTGTCTGTTGGCTGTATGAATGTCTTCTTTTGAGAAATGTCTGTTCATATCCTTTGCCCACTTTTGGATGGGGTTGTTTGTTTTTTTCTTGTAAATTTGTTTGAGTTCTTTGTAGGTTCTGGATATTAGCCCTTTGTCAGATGAGTAGATTGCAAAAATTTTCTCCCATTCTGTAGGTTGCCTGCTCACTCTGATGGTAGTTTCTTTTGCTGTGCAGAAGCTCTTTAGTTTGATGAGATCCCATTTGTCAATTTTGGCTTTTGCTGCCGTTGCTTTTGGTGTTTTAGACATGAAGTCTTTGCCCATGCCTATGTCCTGAATGGTACTACCTAGGTTTTCCTCTAGGATTTTTATGGTATTAGGTCTAACATTTAAGTCTCTAATCCATCTTGAATTAATTTTCGTATAAGGAGTAAGGAAAGGATCCAGTTTCAGCTTTCTACTTATGGCTAGCCAATTTTCCCAGCACCATTTATTAAATAGGGAATCCTTTCCCCATTTCTTGTTTCTCTCAGGTTTGTCAAAGATCAGATGGCTGTAGATGTGTGGTATTATTTCTGAGGACTCTGTTCTGTTCCATTGGTCTATATCTCTGTTTTGGTACCAGTACCATGCTGTTTTGGTTACTGTAGCCTTGTAGTAGAGTTTGAAGTCAGGTAGCGTGATGCCTCCAGCTTTGTTCTTTTGACTTAGGATTGTCTTGGAGATGCGGGCTCTTTTTTGGTTCCATATGAACTTTAAAGCAGTTTTTTCCAATTCTGTGAAGAAGCTCATTGGTAGCTTGATGGGGATGGCATTGAATCTATAAATTACCTTGGGCAGTATGGCCATTTTCACGATATTGATTCTTCCTATCCATGAGCATGGTATGTTCTTCCATTTGTTTGTGTCCTCTTTGATTTCACTGAGCAGTGGTTTGTAGTTCTCCTTGAAGAGGTCCTTTACATCCCTTGTAAGTTGGATTCCTAGATATTTTATTCTCTTTGAAGCGATTGTGAATGGAAGTTCATTCCTGATTTGGCTCTCTGTTTGACTGTCACTGGTGTATAAGAATGCTTGTGATTTTTGCACATTAATTTTGTATCCTGAGACTTTGCTGAAGTTGCTTATCAGCTTAAGGAGATTTTGGGCTGAGACAATGGGGTTTTCTAAATATACAATCATGTCGTCTGCAAACAGGGACAATTTGACTTCTTCTTTTCCTAACTGAATCCCCTTGATTTCTTTCTCTTGCCTGATTGCCCTAGCCAGAACTTCCAACACTATGTTGAATAGGAGTGGTGAGAGAGGGCATCCCTGTCTTGTGCCAGTTTTCAAAGGGAATTTTTCCAGTTTTTGCCCATTCAGTATGATATTGGCTGTGGGTTTGTCATAAATAGCTCTTATGATTTTGAGGTACGTTCCATCAATACCGAATTTATTGAGCGTTTTTAGCAGGAAGGGCTGTTGAATTTTGTCAAAAGCCTTTTCTGCATCTATTGAGATAATGATGTGGTTCTTGTCTTTGGTTCTGTTTATATGCTGGATTATGTTTATTGATTTGCGAATGTTGAACCAGCCTTGCATCCCAGGGATGAAGCCCACTTGATCATGGTGGATAAGCTTTTTGATATGCTGCTGAATCCGGTTTGCCAGTATTTTATTGAGGATTTTTGCATCGATGTTCATCAGGGATATTGGTCTAAAATTCTCTTTTTTTGTTGTGTCTCTGCCAGGCTTTGGTATCAGGATGATATTGGCCTCATAAAATGAGTTAGGGAGGATTCCCTCTTTTTCTATTGATTGGAATAGTTTCAGAAGGAATGGTACCAGCTCCTCCTTGTACCTCTGGTAGAATTCAGCTGTGAATCCATCTGGTCCTGGACTTTTTTTGGTTGGTAGGCTATTAATTATTGCCTCAATTTCAGAGCCTACTATTGGTCTATTCAGGGATTCAACTTCTTCCTGGTTTAGTCTTGGAAGAGTGTAAGTGTCCAGGAAATTATCCATTTCTTCTAGATTTTCCAGTTTATTTGCGTAGAGGTGTTTATAGTATTCTCTGATGGTAGTTTGTATTTCTGTGGGGTCGGTGGTGATATCCCCTTTATCATTTTTAATTGCGTCGATTTGATTCTTCTCTCTTTTCTTCTTTATTAGTCTTGCTAGTGGTCTGTCAATTTTGTTGATCTTTTCAAAAAACCAACTCCTGGATTCATTGATTTTTTGGAGGGTTTTTTGTGTCTCTATCTCCTTCAGTTCTGCTCTGATCTTAGTTATTTCTTGCCTTCTGCTAGCTTTCGAATGTGTTTGCTCTTGCTTCTCTAGTTCTTTTAATTGCGATGTTAGAGTGTCAATTTTAGATCTTTCCTGCTTTCCCTTGTGGGCATTTAGTGCTCTAAATTTCCCTCTACACACTGCTTTAAATGTGTCCCAGAGATTCTGGTATGTTGTATCTTTGTTCTCATTGGTTTCAAAGAACATCTTTATTTCTGCCTTCATTTCGTTATGTACCCAGTAGTCATTCAGGAGCAGGTTGTTCAGTTTCCATGTAGTTGAGCGGTTTTGATTGAGTTTCTTAGTCCTGAGTTCTAATTTGATTGCACTGTGGTCTGAGAGACAGTTTGTTATAATTTCTGTTCTTGTACATTTGCTGAGGAGTGCTTTACTTCCGATTACGTGGTCAATTTTGGAGTAAGTACGATGTGGTGCTGAGAAGAATGTATATTCTGTTGATTTGGGGTGGAGAGTTCTATAGATGTCTATTAGGTCTGCTTGCTGCAGAGATGAGTTCAATTCCTGGATATCCTTGTTAACTTTCTGTCTCGTTGATCTGTCTAATGTTGACAGTGGAGTGTTGAAGTCTCCCATTATTATTGTATGGGAGTCTAAGTCTCTTTGTAAGTCTCTAAGGACTTGCTTTATGAATCTGGGTGCTCCTGTATTGGGTGCATATATATTTAGGATAGTTAGCTCTTCCTGTTGAATTGATCCCTTTACCATTATGTAATGGCCTTCTTTGTCTCTTTTGATCTTTGATGGTTTAAAGTCTGTTTTATCAGAGACTAGTATTGCAACCCCCGCTTTTTTGTGTTCTCCATTTGCTTGGTAAATCTTCCTCCATCCCTTTATTTTGAGCCTATGTATGTCTCTGCGTGTGAGATGGGTCTCCTGAATACAGCAGACTGATGGGTCTTGACTCTTTATCCAGTTTGCCAGTCTGTGTCTTTTAATTGGAGCATTTAGTCCATTTACATTTAAGGTTAAGATTGTTATGTGTGAACTTGATCCTGCCATTATGATATTAACTGGTTATTTTGCTCGTTAGTTGATGCAGTTTCTTCCTAGCCTCGATGGTCTTTACAATTTGGCATGTTTTTGCAATGGCTGGTACCGGTTGTTCCTTTCCATGTTTAGTGCTTCCTTCAGGGTCTCTTGTAAGGCAGGCCTAGTGGTGACAAAATCTCTAAGCATTTGCTTATCTGTAAAGGATTTTATTTCTCCTTCACTTATGAAACTTAGTTTGGCTGGATATAAAATTCTGGGTTTAAAATTCTTTTCTTTAAGAATGTTGAATATTGGCCCCCACTCTCTTCTGGCTTGAAGAGTTTCTGCCGAGAGATCTGCTGTTAGTCTGATGGGCTTCCCTTTGTGGGTAACCCGACCTTTCTCTCTGGCTGCCCTTAAGATTTTTTCCTTCATTTCAACTTTGGTGAATCTGGCAATTATGTGTCTTGGAGTTGCTCTTCTCGAGGAGTATCTTTGTGGCGTTCTCTGTATTTCCTGGATTTGAATGTTGGCCTGCCCTACTAGGTTGGGGAAGTTCTCCTGGATGATATCCTGAAGAGTGTTTTCCAACTTGGTTCCATTTTCCCCCTCACTTTCAGGCACCCCAATCAGACGTAGATTTGGTCTTTTTACATAATCCCATACTTCTTGCAGGCTTTGTTCATTTCTTTTTCTTCTTTTTTCTTTTGGTTTCTCTTCTCGCTTCATTTCATTCATTTGATCCTCCATCGCTGACATTCTTTCTTCCAGTTGATCGAGACGGTTACTGAAGCTTGTGCATTTGTCACGTATTTCTCGTGCCATGGTTTTCGTCTCTTTCATTTCGTTTGTGAGCTTCTCTGCATTAATTACTCTAGCCATCAATTCTTCCACTTTTTTTTCAAGATTTTTAGTTTCTTTGCGCTGGGTACGTAATTCCTCCTTTAGCTCTGAGAAATTTGATGGACTGAAGCCTTCTTCTCTCATCTCGTCGAAGTCATTCTCCGTCCAGCTTTGATCCGTTGCTGGCGATGAGCTGCGCTCCTTTGCCGGGGGAGATGCGCTCTTATTTTTTGAATTTCCGGCTTTTCTGCCCTGCTTTTTCCCCATCTTTGTGGTTTTATCTGCCTCTGGTCTTTGATGATGGTGATGTACTGATGGGGTTTTGGTGTAGGTGTCCTTCCTGTTTGATAGCTTTCCTTCTAACAGTCAGGATCCTCAGCTGTAGGTTGTAGCTGTAGGAGATTGCT
Organism: Chlorocebus sabaeus; assembly: GCF_047675955.1. Lineage (NCBI taxonomy): Eukaryota > Metazoa > Chordata > Mammalia > Primates > Cercopithecidae > Chlorocebus > Chlorocebus sabaeus. Next base: position 76,540,570 of record NC_132933.1, on the reverse strand, counting down.
TGAGGTCCACTCCAGACCCTGTTTGCCTGGGTATCAGCAGCAGAGGCTGCAGAAGATAGAATATTTCTGAACAGCGAGTGTACCTGTCTGATTCTTGCTTTGGAATCTTCCTCTCAGGGGTGTACTCCACCCTGTGAGGTGTGGGGTGTCAGACTGCCCCTAGTGGGGGATGTCTCCCAGTTAGGCTACTCAGGGGTCAGGGACCCACTTGAGCAGGGAGTCTGTCCCTTCTCAGATCTCAACCTCCGTGTTGGGAGATCCACTGCTCTCTTCAAAGCTGTCAGACAGAGTCCTTTGCGTCTGCAGAGCTGCTGCGTTTGTTATTATTTACTGTGCCCTGTCCCCAGAGGTGGAGTCTACAGAGACAGGCAGGTTTCCTTGAGCTGCTGTGAGCTCCACCCAGTTCGAGCTTCCCAGCAGCTTTGTTTAGCTACTTAAGCCTCAGCAATGGCGGGCGCCCCTCCCCCAGCCTCGCTGCTGCCTTGCCGGTAGATCACAGACTGCTGTGCTAGCAATGAGGGAGGCTCCGTGGGTGTGGGACACTCCCGGCCAGGTGTGGGATATGATCTCCTGGTGTGCCTGTCTGCTTAAAGCGCAGTATTGGGGTGGGAGTTACCCGATTTTCCAGGTGTTGTGTGTCTCAGTTCCCCTGGCTAGGAAAAGGGATTCCCTTCCCCCTTGCGCTTTCCAGGTGAGGCAATGCCTCGCCCTGCTTCAGCTCTCGCTGGTCGGGCTGCAGCAGCTGACCAGCACCGATCGTCTGGCACTCCACAGTGAGATGAACCCAGTACCTCAGTTGAAAATGCAGAAATCGCCGGTCTTCTGTGTTGCTCGCGCTGGGAGTTGGAGACTGGAGCTGTTCCTATTCGGCCATCTTGCTCCGCCCCCCTTTTTCTGTTTTTTAAAGAATGATGTAATAGTTTTATTTAAGTGTTCATTTTTTACATGAATACACACTTTAGTGGTGATTTCTGAGATTTTCGTGCACCTGTCACTCAAGCTGTACCCAATGTGTAGTCTTTTATTCCTCACGCCCTCCCACCCTTTCCCCTGAGTCCCCAAAGTCTATTGTATCATTCTTATGCATTTGCATCCAGATAGCTTAGCTCTCACTTATGAGTGAGAATATACACCGTTTGGTTTTCCACCACTGAATTATTTCACTTAGAATGCTGGTCTCCAATTCCATCCAGGTTGCTGTGAATGCCATTTTTTGTTCCTTTTTAATGGCTCAGTGGTATTCCATTGTGTGTGTGTGTGTGTGTGTGTGTGTGTGATATTTTCTTTATCCACTCATTGATTGATGGGCATTTGGGCTGGTTCCATGTTGTGCTACTATAACATGTGTGTGCAAGTATCTTTTTTGTATAATGACTTTTATTATGGGTAGATACACAAGAGTGGGATTGCTGGATCAAATGGTAGTTCTAGTTTTATTTATTTAAGGAATCTCCACAGTTTTCCATGATGGTTGTACTAGCTTACATTCCCACAAATGTTGTAAAAGTATTCCTTTTTCACCATATCTATGCCAAAATCTATTTTTTTTGATTTTTTGGTTATTGCCATTTTGCAGGAGTGAGATGGTATCGCGTTGTGGGTTTGATTTGCATTTCCCTGATAATTAGTAATGTTGAGCACTTTTTCATATGTTTTTGGGCCATTTATTTATCTTATTTTGAGAATTTTCTATTCATATCCTTTGCTCAGTTTTTGATGGTATTATTATTATTATTATTATTATTTTCTTGCTGTTTTGTTTGGGTTCCTTGTAGACTCTGGATATTAGTCCTTTGTCAGAATGGTAGATTGTGAAGATTTTCTCCCACTCTGTGGGTTGTCTGTTTACTCTGCTGATGATCATGATGATGATGATTATTACTTTTTGTTGTTCTTGTTGTACAGAAGCTATTTTGTTAAATTAAGTCCCATCAATTTATCTGTGTTTTTATTGTATTACTTTCGGGTTCTTGGTCAAAAAGTGTTTGCCAAATCCAACATCTAGAAGGGATTTTCTGATGTTATATTCTAGAATCTTTATGGTCTCGGGTCTTAGATTTGAGTCTTTGATCCATCTCAAGTTGACTTTTGTATAAGGTGAGGGATGAGGATCCAGTTTCATTCTTCTATATGTGGCTTGTCAATTATCTCAGCATCATTTGTTTAATAGGGTGTCATTTCCCCAATTATGTTTTTGTTTGCTTTGTTGAAGGTCGGTTGGCTGTAAGTATTTTGGTTTATTTCTGAATCATCAATTCTGTTTCATTGGTATATATGCCTATTTTTATACCAGCCCCATGCTATTTTGGTGACTAGGGCCTTCTAGTATAGTTTAAAGTCAGATAATGCGACGCCTCCAGATTTGTTCCTTTTTGCTTAGTCTTGCTTTGGCAGTGAAGGGTCTTTTTTGGTTTCCTATGAGTTTTAGGATTTTTTTTTTTTTCTAGTTCTGTGAAGAATGATGGTGGTATTTTGAAGAGAATTGCATAGAATTTGTAGATTGCTTTTGGTAGTGTGGTCATTTTCAAAATGTGGATTCTACCCATCCATGAGTATAGGATGTGTTTCCAATTTTTTGTATCATCTATGATTTCTTTCAGCAGTGTTTTTTAGTTTTCTTTATAGAGGTCTTTTGCCTCCTTGGTTAGGTATATGTGTAAGTATTTTATTCTTTTGCAGCTATTGTAAAAGGGGTTGAGTTCTTGATATGATACTCAGCTTGGTCACTGTTGGTTTATAGAAGAGCTACTGATTTGTGTACATTAACTTTTTATCCTGAGACATTCCTGAATTCATTTACCAGTTCTAGGAGCTTTGTGGATAAGTCTTTAGGGTTTTCTAGGTAAACGATTGTTATCAGCAAACAGCAACAGTTTGACTTCCTCTTTACCAATTTGAATGCCTTTATTTCTTTCTCTTGTCTGATTGCTCTGGCTAGGAATTCCAGTACTATGTTGAATGTAAGTGGTGAAAGTGGGCATCCTTGTCATGTTCCATTTCTCAGGAAGAATGCTTCCAAATTTTCCCTATTCAGTATAATGTTGACTGTGGGTTTGTCTTAGATGGCTTGTATTACCTTAAGGTATGTGCCTTCTATGCCAATTTTGCTGAGGGTTTTAATCTTAAAGGGATTCTGGGTTTTGTCAACTGTTTTTTCTGCATCTATTGAGGTGATCATGTGATTATTGTTGTTAATTCTGTTTATGTAGTGTATTACATTTATTGACTTGCATTTGTTAAACCATTGCTGCATAACTTGTATGAAACCCACTTGATCATGGTGAATTATCCTTTTGATATGCTGTTGTATTCAGCACATTAGTATTTTGTTGAGGATTTTTGCATCTATGATAGTCAGGAATATTGGTCTGTAGTTGCCTTTTTTTGTTATATCCTTTCCTGGTTTGGGTAGTAGGGTGATGTTGGCTTCATAGAATGATTTAGAGAGGATTTTCTCTTTCTCTATTTTTTAAAATAATGTCAATAGGATTGCCATCAATTCTTCCTTGAATGTCTGATAGAATTCAGTTGTGAATTCATCTGATCCTGGGCTTTTTTTGTTTGTTTGTTGGTAACATTAATTACCATTTTAATCTTGCTGCTTGTTCTTGATCTGTTCAGAGTTTCTATATCTTCCTGGTTTAATCTGGGAGAGTTATTTATTTTCAGGAATGTATTATTATTCTTTACATATTCTAGTGTGTGTGTGTAAAGGTGTTTATAGTAGCCTTGAATGATAATTTGTATTTCTGTGATATCACTTGTAATATCTTCTGTTTTATTTCTAATTCAGCATATTTAGATATTTTTCTTATTTTCTTGGTTAATCTTACTAGTGGTTTATCAATTTTATTTAGCTTTTCAAAGAAACAGCTTTTTGTTTCATTTATCTTTTGTATTTTTGTTTTATTTTGTTTTCATTTCAATTACTTCTGGTTTAATCTTGGTTATTTCCTTTCTTCTGCTGGGTTTGGATTTGGTTTCTCCTTGTTTCTTTAGTTCCTTGAGGTGTGACCTTAGATTGTCTATTTGTGTTCTTTCAGACTTTTTGATGTAGGCATTTAATGCTATGAACTTTCCTTTTAGCATCAGCTTTTGCTGTATCCAAGAGGGTTAGATAGGTTATGTTACCATCATCATTCAGTTTAAATAATTTTTAAATTTCTATCAAGATTTCATTGTTGGTCCAATTATTATTCTGTAGCTGGTTATTTAATTTCCATGTATTTGCATAGTTTCAAGGGCTCTTTTTAGAGTAAATTTCCAATTTTATTCTACTGTGCTCTAAAAGAGTACTTGGTATAATTTTAACTTTCTTAGATTTGTTGAGACTAGTTTTGTGGCCTATCATATGGTCTATCTTGGAGAATGTTCTATGTACTGAGGAATAGAATGTTTATTCTGTATTTGCTGGGTAGAATGTTCTGTAAATATCTATTCAGTCCATTTGTTCTAGGGCGTACATTAAATTCATTGTTTCTTCATTGACTTTCTGTCTTGATGACCTGTCTAGTGTTGTCAGTGGAGTATTGACATCCTCCACTATTGTGTTGCTATCTCATTTTTTTAGGTCTATTTGCAACGGTTTTACAAATTTGGAAGCTCCAGTACTAGGTGCATCAGTATTTAGGATCATGATACTTTCCTTTTAAACAAGACCTTTTATCATTATATAATGTCTCTCTTTGTCTTTTTTTTAACTGCTGTAGCTTTAAAGTTTGTTTTGTCTGATGGAAGAAGAGCTACTCCTGTTTGCTTTTGGTGTTTATTTGCATATAGCATCTTTTTCTGTACCTTTACCTTAAGTTTATGTGAGTCTTTATGTGTCAGGTGAGTGTCTTGAAAACCGCAGATATTTGGTTGGTGAATTCTTTTCTACTCTGCTATTCTGTATCTTTTAAGTAGAACATTTAGGCCATTTACATTCAGTGTTAGTATTAAGATATGAAGTACTATTCTATTCATTGTGCTATTTGTTGCCTGAATACCTTGTTTTTTTTTTGTTTTTTGTTTTTTGTTTTTTTTTAATTGTGTTATTGTTATCTAGGTCCTGTGAGATTTATGCTTTAAGGAGATTCTATTTTGGTGTATTTTCAGGATGCTTTTCCAGACTTCGAGTTCATTTTAACAGTTCTTGTCATGCTGGCTTTGTAGAGGCCAATTATCTCATCATTTCTTTTTTCACAAAATATAACTTTTTTTATTTATGAAGTTTAATTTCATTGGATATAAAACTTACGGCTGACAATTTTTTTAAAGAAGGCTAAATCTAGGAATCTAATCCCTTCTAGCTTGTAGAGTTTCTGCTGAGAAATCTGCTGTCAATCTGATAGGTTTCCTTTGTAAGTTACCTGATACTTTTGCTTCACATCTCTTAAGACTCTTTCCCTTGTCTTGACATTAGATAATCTGATAACAATGTGCCAAGGTGATGATCTTTTTGCACGGAATTTCCCGAGTGTTCTTTGAACTTCTTGTATTTGGATGCCTAGATCTCTAGCAAGGCTGGGGAAGTTTTCCTTGATTATTCCCTCAAATGTATCTTTCAAACTCTTAGATTTCTTTTCTTTCTCAGGAACGTGAAATATTCTTATGTTTGGCTGTTTAACATAATCCCAAACTTCTTGGAGGCTTTGTTCAATTTTGTAATTCTTTTCTCCCAACCCTTTGTCAGATTGGGTTAATTTGAATGTGTTGTCTTTGAGCTCTGAAGTTCTTTCTTTTAGTTGTTTGATTCTATTGTTGAGACTGTCCAGTGTATTTTACATTTCTCTACATGTTTCATTCATTTCAGAAGTTGTGATTATTTTTTATTTATGCTATTAATTTTACTTGAGATTTTTCCATTTGCATCCTGTATTTTTCTTTCTTTGCTTGTTTCTTTAATTTGGACTTCACTGTTATCTGGTGCCTCCTTGATTAGCTTAATAATCCACCTTCTCAATTTGTTTTCTGGCAATTCTGGTATTTCTTTTTGGTTTGGATCTTATCTTAGTGAGCTAGTGTAATATTTTAGGGGTGTTAAAGACCTTGTTTTGTCATAGTACCAGAATTGCATTTCTGGTTTCTTTTTATTTGAATAGACTATGTCAGAAGGACAATCTGTCACTTAAGTGTTGCTGTTCAGATTCCTTTTTCTCATGGGCTGTTTACTTGATGTGGCATTCTTCCCTTTTCCCTGGGGATGGGGCTTCCTGAGAGCTGAACTTCAGTGATGGTTATTTCTCTTCTGGATCTAGGCACTCATCGGAGCTACCAGGCTCCAGGGTGATACTAGAGAGTGTCTGTAAAGAGTCCTGTGATGTCATTCATCTTCAGGTCTCTCAGCCATGGATACCAGCAACTATATCAGTAAAGGTAGTAGGAGAGGGAAGTGGACTTTGTGATGGTCCTTGGTTGTATTTTTGTTAATTGCAAGGGTTTTGTGTTGCTGGCCTCCAGCTAGGAGGTGGTGCTTTCAAGAGCACATTAGCTGCGGTACTATAGGGAAGATACAAGTTTGCCCTAGGATCAGGCAGTGGGTAGCTATCCCAGGAGATTATGTCCCTTTCTCTTTGGCTCTCAGCTTGAGTAAAGACCATCAGGTGGGAGCAAAGTTAGGTGTGTCTGAGCTCAGATTCTTTGGCGGGGCTTTCTGTGGCTGCTGATGGGGGTGTGGTTGTGGTTCTCAGACCAACTGAGTTACGTTGCCAGGAATATGATGACTGCCTCTGCTGGGTCGCACAGGTCACCAAGGAAGTGGGAGAAACCCAGCTACCACACAGCCCACAGCCCCAAAAGCCAATCTCACACCGTTCCTCCCCCAACAGCACCAAATTTATTTCCAGGCAGCCAGTGAGCAGGGCTGAGTGAGACCTTGCTTCAGGTTACAAGCCTCCCAGCTCAGAAAGCAAGCAGACTCACAGTTCCTCGGTGGTCCCACGTAGCCTGCAGTGGCAATCCACCTCCTTCAGAAAGTCTGTGGATTCTATTGACTTTTCTGGTATGTTCCTGCAGTAGTTCCTGAAGCAAAAGTTTACGATGTGAGTTTCCACATGCTACTCTTTTCATCCAAGTGGGAGCTGCAAGTTAGTCCTACTGCTGAACCACCGTTTTTTTCCTCCACATGTACTTTATCCATTTACCTGTTGAACATTTAGGTTGCTTTCAAAACTTAATTATTGTAAACAGAGGTGAAACAAAAATAAGAGTGCAGATACCTCTTAGATAACATTGATTTTCTTTCAGTTATATACCCAGCAGTTGGGTTGCTGGATTATATAATGTCTCTATTTTTAGCTTTTTGAGGAACCTCTAAACTCTTCTTTATAGTGGTTGTACTAACATTCCAACCAACAGTATATGAAGCTTCCATTTTCTCCACAACAGCATTTGTTATTTCCTGTCTTTCGGATATAAGCCATTTTATCTGGGATGAGATGATATCTCATTGTAGTTTTGATTTGCATTTCTCTAATGATCAATTATGTTGAGCAACTTTTCATATGACTGTTTGCCATTTGTATATCTTCTTTAGCAAATGTCTATTCAAATAGTTTGCCCATTTTTAATTGCATAATTATAATTTTTCCTATACAGTTGTTTAAACTTTCACATATTCTGATTATTAAACCCTTGTCAGATGTGTAGTTTGAAGATATTTTCTCTCATACTGTGAGTTGTTTCTACACTTTATTTGTTTTCTTTGCTGTGCAGATTTTTAACTTGATGTGTTCTATTTTTGTTTTTTAAATTTTTGCTTGTAGTGCCTGTGTTTGTGGGATATTACTCAAAATATCTTTTCCAAGACTGATGTTCTGGAGAGTTTCCACAATGTTTTATTATACTAGTTTTATAGATTGAGGTTTTACATTCAAGTATTTAATAATTTGTATTTGATTTATATATATATGTGTGTATATATATATATATATAAAATGAGATATAAAGTCTAGTTTTATTCTTCTACATATGAATATTGACTTTTCCCAGCATCATTCATTGAAGGGACTGTCTTTTCCCTGGTGTATTTTTTGACACTCTTGCTGAAAATGAGTTCACTGTAGGTGTATGAATTTGTTTCTATGTTCTCTGTTCTGTTCTATTGGCCTAGATGTCTGTTTTTATGTTGGTACCTTGCTGTTTTGGTTACTATAGCTGTGTATCATAATTTGAAGTCAGGTAATATGATTCCTTCAGTTTTGTTCTTTCTGCTTAGGATAGCTTTGGTTATTTTGGATACTTTGTGGTTCCATATAAATTTTAGGATTGCTTTTTTCTATTTTTCTGAAAAAAGTCATTGGTATTTTGATAGAGATTGCACTGAATCTGTAAATTGCTTTGGGTAGTATGGACATTTTAACGTTATTGATTCTGCTAATCAGTGAACATAAAATATCTTTGCATTTTGGAGTGTGCTCTTCTATTTCTTTCATCAGTGTTTTATAGTTTTTATTATAACAATCTTTGATTTTTTTTAGTTAAATTAATTCCTAAGTATTTAAATTTAATTGTGGCTATTGTAAATAGGACTATTTAAAATTTTTTTTTCAGTTTGTTTTCTGTTAGCATCCAGAATGCTACTGATTGTTGTATGTTGATTTTGTGTCTCACAACTCTATGTAACTTTTTTTTTTTAGTTCTAATAGTTTTTTGGCTTACTCTTTCAAATTTTCCAAATATAAGATTATATCATCAGCAAACAAGGATAATTTGACATCTTGCTTTCCAAATTAGCCAAATTAGATGACAATTATTTTTTTCTTTGTCTGATTGCTCTAGCTAGAATTCCAAGGGCTAGTTGAATAACAGTTGTGAAAGTGGGCATTTTTGTCTTGTTCCAGATCTTAGGGGAAAGAATTTCAGTTTTTTAAAATTCAGTATGATACAAGCTGTTAAACCGTCATATATGGCTTTTATTACATTGAGGTATATTCCTTCTATATCAATTTTTTTAGAGTTTTTATCATGAAGGGATGTTATATTTTATAAAATTCTTTTTTAGCATTACTTGAAATTATTGTATGTTTTTTCTCATTTTTTCTGTTGATATAAGGTGTATCATTGATTGATTTGCATATGCTGAAACACATTTGCATCTCAGGGATAAACTCTATTTGGTCATGATGAATGATCTTTCTAATGTATTGTTGAATTCTGTTTGCTATTATTTTGTTGAGAATTTTTCTGTCAATATTTATCAGAGATATTGGCCTGGAGATTTCTTTTTTATTTGATATGTCTTTGTCTAGTATATACATATTTTGATATGTCTTTGTCTTTGGTATCAGGATAATACTGGCTTTATAGAATGGCCTTGAGTGTATTTCCTCCTCCTATACTTTTTGGAATAGTTTGAGAAGAGTTAGTATTCGTTTATCTTTAAATGTTTGGTAGAATTCTTCAGTGAAGCCATTGGGTTCTGGACCTTTCTTTATTTGGAGAGTTTTTATTATGTCTTCAATCTCATTACCTCTTATTGCTCTGTTTAGATTTTAGATTTTTTTTCATGGTTTAATCTTGATAAGTTTCATCTGTCTAAGAAATTATCCATTACCCCCAGAGTTTCTCATTTATTGGTATGTAGTTGCTTATAGCAGCCAGTGATAACTCTTTGAATTTCTGCAGTATCAGTTCTAGTGTATCTTTTGTCAACTCTGATTTTATTTATTTGGATATTTTTTTAAGTTAGTCTGGCTAATGTTTTGTCAATTTTGTTTAGCTTTTAAAACAGCAAACTTTTTGTTTTGTTGATATTGTGTATTGTTTTCTTTATTTCCATTTTTTTAATGCTCTGATCTTTACTATATTTTCTCTTCTACTAATTATGGATTTGGTTTGCTGTTACTCTTCTAGTTCTTTAGATGCATAAATAAGTGGTTTATTTGAGGTTTTTTATTTGATGTAAATATACATTTTCCTCTTAGTACTGCTTTTGCTGTATTCCATAGTTGTGTTTTCATTATCAATTGTTTCAGAAAATTTCTCAATTTTTAAAAAATTATTTATCATTCCACTGGTCATTATGGAGTATATTATTTAATATCTATGTATTTGCATAGTTTCCAAAATTACCCTTATTAATTTCTAGCATTATATTGTTGTGGTCAGAGGAGATTCTTGATATTACTTTAATTTGAATGTTTTAAGACTTGCTTTGGATCTGGGCTGGCAAGATGGCCAAATAAGAAGAGCTCTGATCAGCAGCTCCCAGTGAGTTCAGTGCAGAAGGTGGGTGCTTTCTGCATTTCCAACTGAGGTATCTGGCTCATCTCAATGGGACTGGTTAGTGGGTGCAGCCCATGGAGGGTGAGCCGAAGCAGGGTGGGAACTCACCTCACCCGGGAAGTACAAGGGGTCAGGGGAGTCCCTCCCCTGGCCAAGGGAAGGAATGGGGAACTATGTCGTGAGAAATGGTGAATTCCATCCCAGATACTATGCTTTTCCCGAGGTCTTCTCAACCCACTGACAGGGAGGTTCCCTCAGGTACCTACACCATCAGAGCCCTGGGTTTCAAGCATAAAACTGGGCAGTCATTTGGGCTGACACTAAGCTAGCTGGAGGAGATTTCTTTTTTCTTACCCCAGTGGCTCCTTGAATGCCAGCAAGACAGAACCGTTCACTCCCCTGGAAAGGGAGCTGAAGCCAGGGCGTCAAGTAGTCTAACTCAGCAGACTCCCCTCCCCACCAAGCCCAGCAAGAAAAGATCCAATGGCTTGAAATTCTTTTCTTTTCTTTTTTTTTTTTTATTATACTTTAAGTTCTAGGGTACATGTGCACAACGTGCAGGTTTGTTACATATGTATACATGTGCCATGTTGGTGTGCTGCACCCATTAACCCGTCATTTACAATAGGTATATCTCCTATATCTCCTAATGCTATCCCTCCCCCTCCCCACTCCCCACAATAGGACCTGGTGTGTGATGCTCCCCTTCCTGTGTCCAAGTGATCTCATTGTTCAATTCCCACCTATGAATGAGACCTTGCGGTACTTGGTTTTCTGTTTTTGCAAAAGTTTGCTGAGAATGATAGTTTCCAGCTGTATCCATGTCCCTACAAAGGACACAAACTCATCCTATCTTATGGCTGCATAGTATTTCATGGTGTGTATGTGCCACGTTTTCTTAATCCAGACTATCACTGATGGACGTTTGGGTTGATTCCAGGTCTTTGCTATTGTGAATAGTGCCGCAATAAACATATGTGTGCTTGTGTCTTTATAGCAGCATGACTTATAATGCTTTGGGTATATCCCCAGTAATGGGATGGCTGGGTCCAATGGTATTTCTAGTTCCAGATCCTTGAGGAATTGCCACACTGTTTTCCACAAGGGTTGAACTAGTTTACAATCCCACCAACAGTGTAAAAGTGTTTCTATTTCTCCACATCCTCTCCAGCACCTGTTGTTTCCTGACTTTTTAATGATTGCCATTCTAACTGGTGTGAGATGGTATCTCATTGTGGTTTTGATTTGCATTTCTCTGATGGCCAGTGATGATGAGCATTTTTTCATGTGTTTGTTGGCTGTATGAATATCTTCTTTTGAGAAATGTCTGTTCATATCCTTTGCCCACTTTTTGACAGGGTTGTTTGTTTTTTTCTCATAAATTTGTTTGAGTTCTTTGTAGGTTCTGGATATTAGCCCTTTGTCAGATGAGTAGATTGCAAAAATTTTCTCCCGTTCTGTAGGTTGCCTGTTCACTCTGATGGTAGTTTCTTTTGCTGTGCAGAAGTTCTTTAGTTTAAATAGATCCCATTTGTCAATTTTGGCTTTTGTTGCCATTGCTTTCCGTGTTTTAGATGTGAAGTCCTTGCCCATGCCTATGTCCTGCCTGAATGGTATTACCTAAGTTTTCTTCTAGGGTTTTTATGGTCTCAGGTCTAAGATTTAAGTCTCTAATCCATCTTGAATTAATTTTCGTATAAGGAGTAAGGAAAGGATCCAGTTTCAGCTTTCTACTTATGGCTAGCCAATTTTCCCAGCACCATTTATTAAATAGGGAATCCTTTCCCCATTTCTTGTTTTTGTCAGGTTTGTCAAAGATCAGATGGCTGTAGATGTATGGCATTATTTCTGAGGGTTCTGTTCTGTTCCATTGGTCTATATCTCTGTTTTGGTACCAGTAACATGCTGTTTTGGTTACTGTAGCCTTGTAGTGTAGTTTGAAATCAGGTAGTGTGATCCCTCCAGCTTTGTTCTTTTGGCTTAGGATTGTCATGGCAATGCCGGCTCTTTTTTGGTTCCATATGAACTTTAAAGCAGTTTTTTCCAATTCTGTGAAGAAAGTCATTGGTAACCTAATGAGGATGGCATTGAATCTATAAATTACCTTGGGCAGTATGGCCATTTTCACAATATTGATTCTTCCTATCCATAAGCATCGTATGTTCTTCCATTTGTTTGTGTCCTCTTATTTCGTTGAGCAGTGTTTGTAGTTCTCCTTGCAGAGGTCCTTCACATCCCTTGTAAGATGGATTTCTAGGTATTTTATTTTTTTGAAGCAATTGTGAATGGGAATTCATTCATGATTTGGCTCTCTGTTTGTCTGTTACTGTTTTATAAGAATGCTTGTGATTTTTGAACAATGATTTTGTAACCTGAGACTTTGCTGAAGTTGCTTATCATCTTAAGGGGATCTGGGACTGAGACCATGGCGATTTCTAAATATACAATCATGTCATCTGCAAACAGGGACAATTTGACTTCTTCTTTTCCTAACTGAATATCTTTTTTTTCTTTCTCTTGCCTGATTGCCCTAGCCAGAACTTCCAACACTACGTTGAATAGGAGTGGTGAGAGAGGGCATCCCTGTCTTGTGCCAGTTTTCAAAGGGAATGCTTCCAGTTTTTGCCCATTCAGTATGATATTGGCTGTGGGTTTGTCATAAACAGCTCTTATTATTTTGAGATATATTCCATCAATACCGAGTTTGTTGAGAATTTTTAGCATGAAGGGCTGTTGAATTTTGTCAAAGGCCTTTTCTGCATCGATTGAGATAATCATGTGGTTTCTGTCTTTGGTTTTGTTTATATGCTGGATTAAGTTTATTGATTTTGCGTATGTTGAACAAGTCTTGCATCCCAGGGATGAAGCCCACTTGATCGTGGTTTATAAGCTTTTTGATGTGCTGCTGGATTCAGTTTGCCAGTATTTTATTGAGGATTTTTGCATCGATGTTCATCAGGGATATTGGTCTAAAATTCTCTTTTTTTGTTGTATCTCTGTCAGGCTTTGGTATCAGGATGATGTTGGCCTCATAAAATGAGTTAGGGAGGATTCCCTCTTTTTCTATTGATTGGAATAGTTTCAGAAGGAATGGTACCAAGTCCTCCTTGTACCTCTTCTAGAATTCGGCTGTGAATCCATCTGGTCCTGGACTTTTTTGGTTGGTAGGCTGTTAATTATTACCTCAATTTCAGAGCCTTCTATTGGTCTATTCAGGGATTCTACTTCTTCCTGGTTTAGTCTTGTGGGAGTGTAAGTGTCCAGGAAATTATCCATTTCTTCTAGATTTTCTAGTTTATTTGTGTAGAGGTGTTTATAGTATTCTCTGATGGTAGTTTGTATTTCTGTGGGATTGGTAGTGATATCCCCTTTATCATTTTTTATTGCATCTCTTTGATTCTTTTCTCTTTTCTTATTTGTCTTGCTAGTGGTCTATGAATTTTGTTGATCTTTTCAAAAAACCAGCTCCTGGATTTTTTGATTTTTGGAGGGTTTTTTGTGTCTCTATCTCCTTCAGTTCTGCTCTGATCTTAGTTATTTCTTGCCTTCTGCTAGCTTTTGAATGTTTTCGCTCTTGCTTCTCTAGTTCTTTTAATTGTGATGTTCAGGTGTCAATTTTAGATCTTTCCTGCTTTCTCTTGTGGACATTTAGTGCTATAAATTTCCCTCTACACACTGCTTTAAATGTGTCCCAGAGATTCTGGTATGTTGTATCTTTTTTTTCATTGGTTTCAAAGAACATCTTTATTTCTGCCTTCATTTTGTTATGTACCCAGTAGTCATTCAGGAGCAGGTTGTTCAGTTTCCCTCTAGTTGAGCAGTTTTGATTGAGTTTCTTAGTCCTGAGTTCTAGTTTGATGGCACTGTGGTCTGAGAGACAGTTTGTTATAATTTCTGTTCTTTTCCATTTGTGGAGGAGTGCTTTACTTCCAACTATGTGGTCAATCTTGGAATAAGTGCGATGTGGTGCTGAGCAGAATGTATAATCTGTTGATTTGGGGTGGAGAGTTCTGTAGATGTCTCTTAGGTGTGCTTGGTGCAGAGTCAAGTTCAATTCCTGGATATCCTTGCTAACTTTCTGTCTCGTTGATCTGTCTAATGTTGACAGTGGGGTGTTGAAGTCTCCCATTATTATTGTATGGGAGTCTAAGTCTCTTTCTAAGTCTCTAATGTCTTGCTTTATGAATCTGGGTGCTCCTGTATTGGGCGCATGTATATTTAGGATAGTTAGCTCTTCCTGATGAATTGATCCCTTTACCATTATGTAATGGCCTTCTTTGTTTCTTTTGATCTTTGATGATTTAAAGTCTGTTTTATCAGAGACTGGGATTGCAACCCCTGCTTTTTTTTGTTTTCCATTTTCCTGGTAATCTTCCTCCATCCTTTTATTTGGAGCCTGTGTGTGTCTCTGCATGAGATGGGTCTCCTGAATACAGCAAAAGGATGGGTCTTGACTCTTTATCCAGTTTGCCAGTCTATGTCTTTTAATTGGACCATTTACTCCATTTACATTTAAGATTAGTATTGTTATATGTGAACTTGATCCTGTAATTATGATATTAGCTGCTTATTTTGCTCGCTAGTTGGTGCAGTTTCTTCCTAGCTTCGATTGACTTTACATTTTGACAGGTTTTTGCAATGGCTGTTACCTGTTGTTCCTTTCCATGTTTAGTGCTTCCTTCAGGATCTCTTTTAGGGCAGGCCTGGTGGTGACAAAATCTCTAAGCATTTACTTTTCTGTAAAGTATGTTATTTCTCCTTCACCTATGAAACTCAGTTTGACTGGATATGAAATTCTTTCAGGATATCATCCAGGAGAACTTCCCCAACCTAGTAGGGCAGGCCAACATTCAAATCCAGGAAATACAGAGAACGCCACAAAGATACTCCTCGAGAAGAGCAACTCCAAGACACATAATTGCCAGATTCACCAAAGTTGAAATGAAGGAAAAAATCTTAAGGGCAGCCAGAGAGAAAGGTCGGGTTACTCACAAAGGGAAGCCCATCAGACTAACAGCAGATCTCTCGGCAGAAACTCTTCAAGCCAGAAGAGAGTGGGGGCCAATATTCAACATTCTTAAAGAAAAGAATTTTAAACCCAGAATTTTATATCCAGCCAAACTAAGTTTCATAAGTGAAGGAGAAATAAAATCCTTTACAGATAAGCAAATGCTTAGAGATTTTGTCACCACTAGGCCTGCCTTACAAGAGACCCTGAAGGAAGCACTAAACATGGAAAGGAACAACCGGTACCAGCCATTGCAAAAACATGCCAAAATGTAAAGACCATCAAGGCTAGGAAGAAACTGCATCAACTAACGAGCAAAATAACCAGTTAATATCATAATGGCAGGATCAAGTTCACACATAACAATCTTAACCTTAAATTTAAATGGACTAAATGCTCCAATTAAAAGACACAGACTGGCAAACTGGATAAAGAGTCAAGATCCATCAGTCTGCTGTATTCAGGAGACCCATCTCACACGCAGAGACATACATAGGCTCAAAATAAAGGGATGGAGGAAGATTTACCAAGCAAATGGAGAACACAAAAAAGCGGGGGTTGCAATACTAGTCTCTGATAAAACAGACTTTAAACCATCAAAGATCAAAAGAGACAAAGAAGGCCATTACATAATGGTAAAGGGATCAATTCAACAGGAAGAGCTAACTATCCTAAATATATATGCACCCAATACAGGAGCACCCAGATTCATAAAGCAAGTCCTTAGAGACTTACAAAGAGACTTAGACTCCCATACAATAATAATGGGAGACTTCAACACTCCACTGTCAACATTAGACAGATTAACGAGACAGAAAGTTAACAAGGATACCCAGGAATTGAACTCATCTCTGCAGCAAGCAGACCTAATAGACATCTATAGAACTCTCCACCCCAAATCAACAGAATATACATTCTTCTCAGCACCACATCGTACTTACTCCAAAATTGACCACGTAATTGGAAGTAAAGCACTCCTCAGCAAATGTACAAGAACAGAAATTATAACAAACTGTCTCTCAGACCACAGTGCAATCAAATTAGAACTCAGGACTAAGAAACTCAATCAAAACCGCTCAACTACATGGAAACTGAACAACCTGCTCCTGAATGACTACTGGGTACATAACGAAATGAATGCAGAAATAAAGATGTTCTTTGAAACCAATGAGAACAAAGATACAACATACCAGAATCTCTGGGACACATTTAAAGCAGTGTGTAGAGGGAAATTTAGAGCACTAAATGCCCACAAGAGAAAGCAGGAAAGATCTAAAATTGACACTCTAGCATCGCAATTAAAAGAACTAGAGAAGCAAGAGCAAACACATTCGAAAGCTAGCAGAAGGCAAGAAATAACTAAGATCAGAGCAGAACTGAAGGAGATAGAGACACAAAAAATCCTCCAAAAAATCAATGAATCCAGGAGTTGGTTTTTTGAAAAGATCAACAAAATTGACAGACCACTAGCAAGACTAATAAAGAAGAAAAGAGAGAAGAATCAAATCGACGCAATTAAAAATGATAAAGGGGATATCACCACCGACCCCACAGAAATACAAACTACCATCAGAGAATACTATAAACACCTCTACGCAAATAAACTGGAAAATCTAGAAGAAATGGATAATTTCCTGGACACTTACACTCTTCCAAGACTAAACCAGGAAGAAGTTGAATCCCTGAATAGACCAATAGTAGGCTCTGAAATTGAGGCAATAATTAATAGCCTACCAACCACAAAAAGTCCAGGACCAGATGGATTCACAGCTGAATTCTACCAGAGGTACAAGGAGGAGCTGGTACCATTCCTTCTGAAACTATTCCAATCAATAGAAAAAGAGGGAATCCTCCCTAACTCATTTTATGAGGCCAACATCATCCTGATACCAAAGCCTGGCAGAGACACAACAAAAAAAGAGAATTTTAGACCAATATCCCTGATGAACATCGATGCAAAAATCCTGAATAAAATACTGGCAAACCGGATTCAGCAGCACATCATAAAGCTTATCCACCATGATCAAGTGGGCTTCATCCCTGGGATGCAAGGCTGGTTCAACATTCGCAAATCAATAAACATAATCCAGCATATAAACAGAACCAAAGACAAGAACCACATCATTATCTCAATAGATGCAGAAAAGGCTTTTGACAAAATTCAACAGCCCTTCATGCTAAAAACGCTCAATAAATTTGGTATTGATGGAATGTACCTCAAAATCATAAGAGCTATTTATGACAAACCCACAGCCAATATCATACTGAATGGGCAAAAACTGGAAAAATTCCCTTTGAAAACTGGCACAAGACAGGGATGCCCTCTCTCACCACTCCTATTCAACATAGTGTTGTAAGTTCTGGCTAGGGCAATCAGGCAAGAGAAAGAAATCAAGGGGATTCAGTTAGGAAAAGAAGAAGTCAAATTGTCCCTGTTTGCAGACGACATGATTGTATATTTAGAAAACCCCATTGTCTCAGCCCAAAATCTCCTTAAGCTGATCAGCAACTTCAGCAAAGTCTCAGGATACAAAATTAATGTGCAAAAATCACAAGCATTCTTATACACCTGTGACAGTCAAACAGAGAGCCAAATCAGGAATGAACTTCCATTCACAATTGCTTCAAAGAGAATAAAATACCTAGGAATCCAACTTACAAGGGATGTAAAGGACCTCTTCAAGGAGAACTACAAACCACTGCTCAGTGAAATCAAAGAGGACACAAACAAATGGAAGAACATACCATGCTCATGGATAGGAAGAATCAATATCGTGAAAATGGCCATACTGCCCAAGGTAATTTATAGATTCATTGCCATCCCCATCAAGCTACCAATGAGCTTCTTCACAGAATTGGAAAAAACTGCTTTAAAGTTCATATGGAACCAAAAAAGAGCCCGCATCTCCAAGACAATCCTAAGTCAAAAGAACAAAGCTGGAGGCATCATGCTACCTGACTTCAAACTATACTACAAGGCTACAGTAACCAAAACAGCATGGTACTGGTACCAAAACAGAGATATAGACCAATGGAACAGAACAGAGTCCTCAGAAATAATACCACACATCTACAGCCATCTGATCTTTGACAAACCTGAGAGAAACAAGAAATGGGGAAAGGATTCCCTATTTAATAAATGGTGCTGGGAAAACTGGCTAGCCATAAGTAGAAAGCTGAAACTGGATCCTTTCCTTACTCCTTATACGAAAATTAATTCAAGATGGATTAGAGACTTAAATGTTAGACCTAATACCATAAAAATCCTAGAGGAAAACCTAGGTAGTACCATTCAGGACATAGGCATGGGCAAAGACTTCATGTCTAAAACACCAAAAGCAACGGCAACAAAAGCCAAAATTGACAAATGGGATCTCATCAAACTAAAGAGCTTCTGCACAGCAAAAGAAACTACCATCAGAGTGAGCAGGCAACCTACAGAATGGGAGAAAATTTTTGCAATCTACTCATCTGACAAAGGGCTAATATCCAGAACCTACAAAGAACTCAAACAAATTTACAAGAAAAAAACAAACAACCCCATCCAAAAGTGGGCAAAGGATATGAACAGACATTTCTCAAAAGAAGACATTCATACAGCCAACAGACACATGAAAAAATGCTCATCATCACTGGCCATCAGAGAAATGCAAATCAAAACCACAATGAGATACCCTCTCACACCAGTTAGAATGGCGATCATTAAAAAGTCAGGAAACAACAGGTGCTGGAGAGGATGTGGAGAAATAGGAACACTTTTACACTGTTGGTGGGATTGTAAACTAGTTCAACCATTATGGAAAACAGTATGGCGATTCCTCAAGGATCTAGAACTAGATGTACCATATGACCCAGCCATCCCATTACTGGGTATATACCCAAAGGATTATAAATTATGCTGCTATAAGGACACATGCACACGTATGTTTATTGCAGCACTATTCACAATAGCAAAGACTTGGAATCAACCCAAATGTCCATCAGTGACAGATTGGATTAAGAAAATGTGGCACATATACACCATGGAATACTATGCAGCCATAAAAAAAAAAAGGATGAGTTTGTGTCCTTTGTAGGGACATGGATGCAGCTGGAGACCATCATTCTTAGCAAACTATCACAAGAACAGAAAACCAAACACCGCATGTTCTCACTCGTAGGTGGGAACTGAACAATGAGATCACTTGGACTCGGGAAGGGGAACATCACACACCGGGGCCTATCATGGGGAGGGGTGAGGGGGGAGGGATTGCATTGGGAGTTATACCTGATGTAAATGACGAGTTGATGGGTGCAGCACACCAACATGGCACAAGTATACATATGTAGCAAACCTGCACGTTGTGCACATGTACCCTACAACTTGAAGTTTAATAATAATAAATAAATTTAAAAAAAAAAAAAAAAAAAAAAAAAGAAAATTCTTGCTGCATGCAAAACACACTGAAGTCATCCTGGGACACTTGAGCTTGGTGGGAGGTGAGGATGCCTGCCATTGCTGAAGTTTGAGTAGGCGATTTTTCTCTCAATGTGTAAAGAAAGCTGCCAGGAAATTCTAACTTGGTAAAGCCCACTGCAGCTTGCAAACCTGCTGTAGCTAGACTGCCTTTCTAGGTTCCTCCTATCTCAGCATAGCATCTCTAAAAGAAAGGCAGCAGTCACAGTCAGGGGCTTATAGATAAAACTCCCATCTCCCTGAGAAAGAACACCTGGGGGAGCGAATGGCTGTGGGCGCAGCTTCGGAAGACTAAACGTTCTTGCCTGCTGGCTTTGGAGGGAGCAGCAGGTCTCCCTCCCAGCACAGGACTCAAGCTCTGCTAAGGGACGGGGTGCCTCCTCAAGTGGGTTCCTGACCCCCATGTCTCCTGAGTGAGAGACACCTCGCAGCAGGGTCAACAGACACCTCATACAGGAGAGCTCTGGCTGGCATCTGGTGGGTGCCCCTCTGTGATAAAGCTTCCTGAGGAAGGAACAGGCAGCATTTTTTGCTGTTCAGCAGCCTCCGCTGGTAATACCCAGGCAAACAGGGTCTGAAGTGGACCTCCAACAAACCCCAGCAAACCTGTAGCAGAGGGGTCTGACTGTTAGAAATAAAATTAACAAACAGAAAGGAATAGCAACAACATCAACAAAAAGAACGTCCCCACATAAACCACTTCTGAAGGTCACCAACATTAAAGATCAAAAGTAGTTAAATCCACGAAGATGAGGAAAAATCAGTGCAAAAAGACTAAAAATTCAAACAACCAGAATACCTCTTCTGCTCCAAAAGATCACAAATACTCACAGCAAAGGAACAAAATTAGAGAATGAGTTTGATGAGTTGACAGAAGTAGGCTTCAGAAGGTGGGTGAAAACAAACTCCTCCAAGTGAAAGGAACATGTCCTAACCCAATGCAAGGAAGCTAAGAAACTTGAAAAAAGGTTAGAGGAATTATTAACTAGAATAACCAGTTTAGAGCGGAACATAAATGACTGGATGGAGCTGAAAAACACAGCACGAGAACTTCATGAAGCATACGCAAGTATCCATAGCCAAATCAATAAAGCGAAAAAAAGAATATGTGAAACTGAAGATCAACTTAATAAAATAAAGCATGAAGACAAGATTAGAAAAAAAATAACAAAAAGGAAAAAACATAACCTTCAAGAAATATGTGAAAGTCCAAGCCTACATTTAATTGGTATATCTGAAAGTGATTGGGAGATTAGAACCAAGTCGGAAAACAGCCTTCAGGGTATTATCCAGGATAACTTCCCCAACCTAGTAAGACAGGTCAACATTCAAATTCAGGAAAAAGGGAGAACACCACAAAAATACTCCTAGAGAAGAGCAATCACATGACACATAATCATCAGATTCACCATTGTTGAAATGAAGGAAAAAATGTTAAGGCCAGCCAGAGATAAAGGTCAGGTTACCCACAAAGGGAAGCCAATCAGACTAACAGTGTATCTCTATTCAGAAACCCTACAAGCCAGAAGAGAGTGGGGACCAATATTCAACATTCTTAAAGAAAAGAATTTTCAATCCAGAATTTCATATCCAGCCAAACTAAGCTTAATAAGAGAAGGAGAATAACATCCTTTTCAGGCAAGCAAATGCTGAGAGGTTTTGTCACCACCAGGCCTGCCTTACAAGAGCTCCTGAAGGAAGCACTAAATATGGAAAGGAAAAACTGGTACAAGCAACTGCAAAAGCATACCAAATTGTAAAGACCATCGATGCTATGAAGAAACTGCATCAGCTAGCAGGCAAAATAACCAGGTAGCATCATAATGACAAGATCAAATTCACAATGAAAGTATTAACCTTAAATGTAAATGGGCTAAATGCCTCAATTAAAAGACACAGACTGGTAAATTGGATTAAAAATCAAGACCCATTGGTGTGCTGTATTCAGGAGACTGATCTACTGTACAAAGACACACATAGGTTCAAAATAAAGAGATGGAGAAATATTTACCAAGCAAATGGAAACGATAACAACAACAACAACAAAGGCAGGGGTTGCAATCCTAGTTTCTGATAAAACAGACTTTAAGCCTACAAAGATCAAGAAAGACAAAGAATTGCATGACCTAATGATAAAGGGATCAATGCAACAAGAAGAGCCAACTATCCTAAATATATATGCCCCCAATACAGGAGCACCCAGATTCATACAGCAAGTTTTTAGAGACCTACAAAGAGACATAGACCCCCATTAATAGTGGGGGTCATTACCACCCCACTGTCAACATTAGATCAATGAGGCACAAAATTAACAAGGCTATTCAGGACTTGAACCCAGCTCTGGACAAAGTGGACCTAATAGACAACTGCAGAACTCTCCACCCCAACTCAACACAAAATAGATAATTCTTAGCACCACATCTCACTCATTCTAAAACTGACACCATAATTGAAAGTAAAACACTCCTCAGCAAATGCAAAATAATGGAAATCACAACAAAAAGTCTTTCAGACCACAGTGCAATGAAATTAAAACTTAAGAGTAAGAAACTCAATCAAAACTGCACAGCTACATGGAAATTGAACAATCTGCTCCTGAATGACTACAGGGTAAATAACGAAATTAAGGCAGAAAAAAATAAGTCCTTTGGAACCAGTGAGAAAAAAGACACAACGTACCAGATTCTCTGGGACACAGCTTAAGCAGTGTTTAGAGAAAAACTTATAGCTCTAAATGCCCAAAGGAGAAAGTGAGAAAGATCTAAATTTGATGCCCTCGCATCACAATTAAAAGAAATAGGGAAGCAAGAGCAAACAAATTAAAAAGGAGCTGGTTTGTTGAAGAGATTAACAAAATAGATAGACTGATAGCCACACTAATGAAGAGGAACAGAGAGAAGAATCAAATAGACCCAATAAAAAATAATAAAGAGGATATCACCACTGATCCCACAGAAATACAAACTACCATCAGAGGAGACTCTAAACACCTCTACTCAATAAACTAGGTAACTTAGAATAAATTAATAAATTCCTGAATACATGCACCCTCCTAAGTAAAAACCAGAAAGAAGTTGAATCCTTGAATAGACAAATAACAAATTCTGAAATTGAGGCAGTAATTAATAGCCTGCCAACCATAAAAAGCCCAGGACCAGATAGATGCACAGCCAAATTCTACCAAAGATACAAAGCGGAGCTGGTAGCATTCCTTCTGAAACTATTCCAAACAAGATGAAAAGAGGAACTCCTAGCTAACTCATTTTGTGAGGCCAGCGTCATCCTGATACCAAAACCTGGCAGACACACACACACACACACACACACACACACACACACACACACAACGAAACAAAACAATACAAAACAAAACCCAGAAAATTTCAGGTCAATGTCCCTGAAGAACAGAGATGCAAAAATCCTCAATTAAATCTGGCAAACTGAATCCAGCAGCATATCAAAAAATTGTCCACCACAATCAAGTCAGCTTCATCCCTGGGATGCAAGTCTGGTTCAACATATGAAAATCAATTTTATATATATAGTATATATTATATATATAATGTATATATAATGTATAATAATTGTAATGTATATATAATGTAATGTATATATAATATATGTAATATATAAAATATATATTATATATATATCTGGGTGCTCCATTGTTGGGTGCATATATATTAAAAATTCTTATATACTCTTGGTGAATTCACCGTTTTATTACTATATAATAACCTTCTTTGCCCGTTTTTATAGCTTTCATCTTGAAATCTGTTTTGTCTGACATAAGTATACCTACTCCTGCTCTTTCTGGTTTCCGTTTTCATGGAATATCTTCTGCCATCAATGAGTTTTGTACCTACGGATGATTTATTATTACTCATTAATGTTCTTTTCTTTCTGACTAAAGTACACTCTTTAGCATTTTTTGTAGAATAGGTCTGGTGTTGAAAAATATTCTAATGTTTTTTATTTGTCTGGGAATGTCTTTCTTTCTCTTTCATATTAAAAGAAAATTTTGCTGGATATATATACCCTAGAATACTAGGCTAGTTTTTTTTTCAGCACTTTACATATGTAATACCACTCCCTCCCAGCCTATAATATCTCCACTGAACAGTCAGCAACTAGACTTATTGGAGCTCCATTGTATCTTATTTGTTTCTTTTCTCTTTCTGTTAGATATTTTAATCCTTAATATTTGCGAGTTTACTTTCCAAATGCCCTGAGGTAAGCATCATTGGGTTAAATCTGCTTGGTGTTCTATAGCCTTCTTGTACTTATATATTGATATCTTTCTTTAGGTTTGAGAAATTCTCTATTATCATCGTGTATTGTAAACTTTCTAGCCCTATTACTTACTCTACCTCCTCTTTAAAGCCAGTAACTCTTATATTTACTATTCTGAGGCTATTTTCTAAATCCCGTAGGCTAGCTTCGTCATTGTTTGGTTTTGTTTCCTTGTCTCTTTTTACTGTGTATTTTCAGTTAGCCTTTCTTCCAGCTTAATATTTTTTCTTCTGCTTGTTTGCTCAATTATGCAATTAAAAGACAGTGCAATTTATTATTTCAGTTTGCCAATTACATTTTTAAACTATGTGTTTTGAGCTTGATTATTTTTAATTTTTTTTTGTTAAATTTTTCTGATAGAATTCTGAATTCCTTCTGTGTGTTATCTTGAACTTCTCTGAGTTTCTTGAACATAGCTATTTTGGATTTTCTTTTTGAGAGATCACATATTTCTGTTTCTCCAGGATTGTTTCCTGGTGCCTTATTTAGTTCATTTGGTGAGACCATGTTTTCCTGGATTGTCTTTTAAAAATATTTTCTTTTTAAAAATTTCAATAGCTTTTGGGGAAACAGGTGGTGTTTGGTTACAAGAACAAGTACTTAAATGGTGATTTCTGAGATTTTGGTGCACCCATCACCTGAGCAGTGTAAAATCTACCCAGTGTGTAGTCTTTTAACTCTTGCCACCCCCAAACTTTACCCCAGGTACCCAAAGATTAATATATTATTTTTATGCCTTTGCATTCTCATTGCTTAGCTCCCACATATTAGGGAGAACAAACTATGTTTGGTTTTCCATTCATAGTCACTTCACTTAGAGTAATAGTCTCCAATTCCATCCAGGTTGCTGCAAATTCCATTATTTTATTTCTTCTTATGGCTGAGTAGTATTCATATATAGATATATTTTGGTTCCATATTTAGTAGTTTGTATATATATGTATATATACACCTATATATGTGTATATGTATGTATATATACACACACATATATATATAGGTTCCATATTTTTGCAGTTGTGCTGCTATAACATGTGTGTGCAAGTATCTTTTTGTATAATGACTTCTTTTCCTCTAGGTAGATACCTAGTAGTGGGATTGTTGAATCAAATGGCAAATCCACTTTTAGTTTGTTAATAAATCTCTTCACTGTTTTTCATAATAGTTTTACTAGTTTACATTCCCACCAACAATATAAAAGTGTTTCGCACCAACAATATAAAAGTGTTTCCTTTTCACTGCATCCATGCCAACATCTGTTATTTTTTGATTTTTTTTAAATTTATTTATTATTATTATACTTTAAGTTGTAGGGTACATGTGCATAACGTGCAGGTTTGTTACATATGTATACTTGTGCCATGTTGGTGTGCTGCACCCATCAACTCGTCATTTACATCAGGTATAACTCCCAATGCAATCCCTCCCCCCTCCCCCCTCCCCATGATAGGCCCTGGTGCGTGATGTTCCCCTTCCCGAGTCCAAGTGATCTCATTGTTCAGTTCCCACCTATGAGTGAGAACATGCGGTGTTTGGTTTTCTGTTCTTGTGATAGTTTGCTAAGAATGATGGTTTCCAGCTGCATCCATGTCCCTACAAAGGACACAAACTCATCCTTTTTTATGGCTGCATACTATTCCATGGTGTATATGTGCCACATTTTCTTAATCCAATTTGTCTCTGATGGACATTTGGGTTGATTCCAAGTCTTTGCTATTGTGAATAGTGCTGCGATAAACATACGTGTGCATGTGTCTTTATAGCAGCATAATTTATAATCCTTTGGGTATATACCCAGTAATGGGATGGCTGGGTCATATGATACATCTAGTTCTAGGTCCTTGAGGAATCGCCATACTGTTTTCCATAATGGTTGAACTAATTTACAATCCCACCAACAGTGTAAAAGTGTTCCTATTTCTCCACATCCTCTCCAGCACCTGTTGTTTCCTGACTTTTTAATGATCGCCATTCTAACTGGTGTGAGATGGTATCTCATTGTGGTTTTGATTTGCATTTCTCTTGATTATGGCCATTCTTGCAGGAGTGAGATGGTATTGCATTGTGGGATTGATTTGCATTTCTCTGATCATTAGTGATTTCGAGCATTTTTGCCATATGCTTTTTGGCCATTTGTATATCTTCTTTTGAGACTTACCTATTCATGTCCTTAGCCCACTTTTTGATGGGATTTTTTTTTTCTTGTTGATTTGTTTGAGATCTTTGTAGATTCTAAATATTAGTTCTCTGTTGGAAGTATACATTGCGAAAATTTTCTCCCACTCTGTGGGTTGTCTGTTTACTCTACTGATTATTTCTTTTGTTGTGCAGAAGATTTTTCATTTACTTAAGTCCCATCTATTTATTTATTTATTTGTTGCATTTGCTTTTGGGTTTTTGGTTGTGATGTCTTTGCCTAAGCTGATTTCTAGAAGGATTTTTCTGATGTTATTTTCTAGAATGTTTATGGTTTCGGGTCTTAAATTTATGTCTTTAATCCATCTTGAATTGATTTTTGTATAAGACGAGAGATGAGGATCCAGTCTTACTTTTCTACATGTGGCTTGCCAATTATCACAGTACCATTTGTTGTATAAGGTGCTCTTTCCTCACTTTATGTTTTTGTTTGCTTTGTCAAAGATCACTTGGATGTAAGTATTTAAGTTTATTTCTGGGTTCTTTATTTTCTTACATTGGTCTATGTGCCTATTTTTAAACCAGTACATGCTATTTTGGTGACTATGCCCTTATAGTATAGTTTGAAGTCTGGAAATGTTATGCCTTGAGATTTGTTCTTTTTGCTTAATCTCTCCTTGGCTATGCGGGCTCATTTTTGGTTTTGTATATATTTTAAGATTGTTTTTTCTAGTTCTGTGAAGAATGATTGTGATATTTTGATGGGAATTGCATTGAATTTGTAGATTGCTTTAGGCAGAATGATCGTTTTCACCATATTGATTTACCCATCTATGAGCACTGGATGTGTTTCCATTTGTTTTTGTCCGCTATAACTTCTTTTAGCAATGTTAGTTTTCCTTATGAAGGTCGTTCACCTCCTTGGCTAGGTATATCTGTAAGGATTTTACTTTTTTGCAGCTATTATAAAAGGGGTTGAGTTCTTGATATAATACTCAGCTTAGTGGCTGTTGGTGAATAGTAGAGCTATACACTGATTTGTGTACATTAACTTTTCTACCCTGACACTTTGCTGAATTCATTTACCAGTTTTGGGAGCTTTTTGGGCAAGTCTTTAGGGTTTTCTAGGTACACAATCATATCATCAGCAAACAGTGACAATTTGACTTCCTCTTTACCAATTTGGATGCCCTTTATTTTTTTCTCTTGTCCGATTGCTCTGGCTAAGAATTCCAGTATCATATTGAATATAAGTGGTAAAATTTAGCATCCTTGTCTTGCTCCAATTTTTAGGGGAAATGCTTTCAATTTTTCCCCATTCAGTATAATGTTGGCTGTGAGTTCTCCAAAGGTGACTTTTATTACCTTAATGTATGTCCTCTCTATGCCGATTTTGCTGAAGATTTTAATTATAATAAGATGCTGCATTTTGTCAAATGCTTCTTTGTGTGTCTATTGAGATTATCATGTGATTTTTGTTTTCAATTCTCTATATGTGGTGTATCACATTTATTGACTTACATATGTTAAACCATCCCTGCATCCCTGGTATAAAACCTACTTGATCATGGTGGATTATTTTTTTGATATGCTGTTGGATTCAGTTCACTAGTATTTCGTTGAAAATTTTTGCATTTGTGTTTACTAGAGATACTGGTCTGTGGTGGTCTTTTTTTTACTATGTCCTGTTCTGGTTTTGGTAATAGGGTGATACTGGCTTCATAGAATGATTTGGGAAGGATTTCCTATCTCCAAATCTTGTGGAACAGTGTCATTAAGATTGGTACCAATTTTGCTTTCAATGTCTGATAGATTTCAACTTTGAATCCTTCTGGTCCTAATCTTTATTTTTGTTGTTGACAATTTTCTAAAAACAATTCAATCTTGCTGCTTGTTCATAGGTTTATGTCTTCCTGGTTTAATCTGGGAGGGTTGTATATTTCCAGAAATTCATCCATCTTCTCTAGGTTTTCTATTTTATGTGTATAAATGTGTTTATAGTAGCCTTGAGTAATCTTTTGTGTTTCTGTGGTATCAGTTGTAATATCTCCCATTTTATTTCTAATTGAGCTTATTTGGTTCTGCTGTCTCCTTTTCTTTGTTAATTTCACTAATGGTGTATCAATTTTATTTATCTTTTCAAAGAACCAGCTTTTTGTTTCATTTATATTTTGTGGATTTTTTGGTTTCAATTTCATTTCCTTCTGCTGTGATCTTGGTTATCTTTTTTTTCCCCCCACTGGATTTGAGTTTGATTTGTTCTTGTTTTGCCAGCTCTGTAGGGTGTGACCTCATATTGTCTGCTTCTGCTCTTTCATACATTTTGATGTAGGTGTTTAAGGTTATGAACTTTCCACTTAACACTGCTTTTGCTGTGTCCCAGAAGTTTTGATAAGTTGTGTCACTATTATCATTTAGTTTAAAGAATTTTTAAATTTTCATCTTGATTTCATTGTTTACCCAATGATTATTCAGAAGCAGATTATTAAATTTTCATGTATTTGCATGGTTTTTAGGGTTCCTTTTGAAGCTGATTTTTAATTTTATTTGACTGTGGTCTGAGAGAGTACTTGTTATAGTTTTGATTTTCTAAATTTCTTAAGACTTGTTTTCTGGCCTATTATATAGTCTATTTTGGAGAATATTCCATGTGCTGAGGGATAAAATGTATATTCTGCAGTTTCTTGGTAGAATGTTCTGTAAATATGTTAAGTCCATTGTTCTAGAAAATAGTTTAAGTCCACTGTTTCTTTTTTTTAACTTTCTCTCTTAATGATATAGCTACTGCTGTCAGTGGAGTATTAAAGCTCTTCACTATTATTGTTACCCAAGTCTCATTTCTTAGGTCTAGTAGTAATTGTTTTGTAAATTTGTGAGCTCCTGTGTTAGATGCATATATATTTAGAATTGTGATATATTTTCCTGTTGGACAATTATTTTTTGTCATTATGTAATGTTCCTCTTTGTTTTTTAACTGCTGTAGCTTTAAAGTTTGTTTCATCGGATAAAAGAATAGCTACTCCTGCTCACTTTTGGTGTCCATTTACATAGAATATCTTGTTCTACTCATTTACTTTAAGTTTATATGAATCCTTTTGTGTTACACAAGTCTCTTGAAAACAGCAGAAACTTCGTTGGTGGATTATTATTCATTCTGCAATTTTGTATCATTAAGTGGAACATTTAGGCCATTTACATTCAATGTTAGTATTGAGAAGTGAGGTAATATTCTGTTCATTATGCTATTTTTCTGTACTATTGTTGTAAGTCCTGTGAGATTTGTGACTTAAGGAGATTCTATTTTGGTTTATTTTCGGGATTAGTTTAAAAATTTAGAGCTCTTATTAACAGTTTTGTAGTGCTGGCTGGGTAGTGGTGAATGCTGTCAGCATTTGTTTTTCTAAAAAAAAAACCTATATTTTTCTTTCATTTATGAAGCTTAGCTTTGCTGGATACAATATTCTTGGCTGATAATTGCTTTGTTTGAGGAGGCTAAAAATAGGACCCCAATTCCTTCTAGCTTGTAGGTTTTCTGCTGGGAAATGTGCTGTTAATCTGATTGGTTTTCTTTTGTAGTCTACCTGATACTTTTTCCTCACAACTCTTAAGATTTTTTTCTCCATTTTGACTTTAGATAACCTGGTGACTATGTACCTAGTTGATGATCTTCCTATAATGAATTCCCCATGTGTTCTCTGAACTTCTTGTATTAGGATATCTAGATTTCTAGCAAGGAGGGAAAAGTTTTTTTTTATTTTTATTATTTCCTCAAATATATTTTTAAAATTTTAGATTTTTCTTCTTCCTTGGGAACAAAAATTATTCTTAGGTTTTAACATAGTCCCAAAGTTCTTGGAGGCTTTGTTTATTTTTGTACTTTTTTTTTTTTTTGGTCTTTGTCAGATTGGGTTAATTTGAAAGCCTTGTCTTTGAGCTCCAAGGTTTTTCTTTTGCTTGTTCAATTCTATTGCTGAGAATTTCCAGTGCATTTGGCATTTTTTGTGTGTTCTTGATTTTCAGAAGTTGTGATGGTTTTTTATTTATGATCTATATTTCACTAAGAATTTCCTTTTTATATACTGTATCATGTCTGTTTATTTCTTTAAGTTGGACTTGACCTTTCTCTGACACCTCCATTTTTAGCTTAATAATTGACCATCTCTATTCGTTTCCTGGCCATTCAGTTATCTTATCATAGTTTGGATCTATTCCTGGTGAGCTCATATAATCTTTTGGAGGTGTTAAAAAACCTTGTTTTGTAATATTACCAGTACTGTTTTCCTGGTTCCTTCTCATTTGGGTAGACTATGTCAGAGAGAAGATCTAGGATTCAGGCCTTGCTCTTCAGACTCTTTTGTGCTCGCTTGATGTGGTGTTCTTACCCTTCTCCTAGAAATGGGGTTTCCTGAGAGCCATACTGCAGGAATTGGTTTTTCTCTTCTGGGTCTAGACACCCAGCAGAGCTACTGGGCTCCAGGCTGATAATGTGGAGTGTCTGCAAAGAGTCCTGTGATGTGATCTGTCTTAAGGTCTTGCAGCTGTGAATACCAGCATCTGCTCCAGTGGACTTAGCAGGGAAGTAAAGTGGACTCTGTGAGGGTTCTTGGTTGTGATTTTGTTTATTTTACTGGTTTTGTGTTGGTTGACCTCCAGCCAAGATGTGGCACTTTCAAGAGTGCATTAGTGGGGAGAGCTGGCAAGATGGAGAAATAGGAACAGCTTTGGTCTGCAGCTGCCAGTGAGACCAACGAAAGAGAGTGACTTCTGCATTTCCAACTGAGGTACATGGTTCATCTCATTGGGACTGGTTAGACAGTGGGTGCAGCCCACGGAGGGTGAGCAGAAACAAGGTGGGCTGTCACCTAACCTGGGAAGTGTAAGAGGATGGGGAGCTTCCTTTCCTATTCAAGGGAAGCTGTGAGGGACTGTGCCATGATGGACTGAGCTATCTGGCCCAGATACTATGCTTTTCTCACAGTTTTTGAAACTCCTAGACCAGGAGATTCCCTCTTGTGCCTACACCACCAGGACCCTGGGTTTAGAGCACAAAAATGGGCAGCTGTTTGGGCACACATTGAGGTAGCTGCATTTTCTTTCTCCCTGTGGCACCTGGAAAACCAGTGAGACAGATCTGTCCTCTCCCCTGGAAAGGGGACTGAAGCCAAGGAGCCAAGTGGTCTTGCACAAAGGGTCCCACTCCCACAGAGCCCAACAAGCTAAGAACCACTGGCTTGAATTTCTTGCTGCCAGCACAGCAGTCTGAAGTCAACCTGGCACAATCAAGCTCAGTGAGGGAGGGGCGTCCAACATTACTGAGGCTTGAGTAGCTGGTTTTCCCCTCACAGTGTTAACTCTGACTGCAGAACTCACATTCTGCATGTCAAATGTATGGCATGGCAAAGTGCATGGGGCCAGACCACCTCTCTAGATACCTCCTCACTGGGCAAGGCATCTCTGAAAGAAAAGCAACAGCCACAGTCAGGGGCTTATAGATAAAACTCCTGTCTCCCTGAGACAGAGCACCTGGGGGAAGGGACAGATATGAGTGAAGCGTCAATAGACTTAAATGTTCCTGCCTGCTGGCACTGAAGATAGCAGCAGATCTCTCAGCACAGCACTTGAGCTCTGCTAAAGGACAGGCTGCCTCCTCAAGGGAGCCCCTGTACCCCATGCCTCTTAACTGGGAGACACCAGCAGGGGTCAATAGACACCTCACAAAGGAGAGCCCCAGCTGGCGTCAGGCAGGTGCCCCTCTGGGACAAATCTTCCAGAGAAAGGAGCAGGCAGCAATCTTTGCTGTTCTGCAGCATCCACTGGTGATACCCAGGCAAACAGGTTCTGGAGTGGACCTGAAGCAAACTTCAGCAGATGAGGGGCCTGACTGTTAGAAAAGAAACTAACAAACAGAAAGCAATAACATCAACATCAACAAAAACAATGCCAACAGAAAAACCCCATCCAACAGGCCATCAAACTCAAAGATCAAAGATACGTAAATCCATGAAGATGAGGAAAAAACAGTGCAAAAATGCTGAAAATTCCAAATATTAGAATGCCCCTTCTCCTCCAAATGATTGCAACTCCTCTCCAGCAAGGGCACAATACTGAATGGAGAATGATTTTGATGAATTGACAGAAGTAGGCTTCAAAAGGTGGGTAATAACCAACTCTTCTGAGCTAAAGAAGCATGTCCTAACCCAATGCAAGGAAGTTAAGAATGTTGATAAAAGGTTACAGGAACTGCTATCTAGAAAAAAACATTTTAGAGAAGAACATAATTGACCCGGTGGAGCTGAAAAACACAGCACAAGAACTTCGTGAAGCATACATACACAATTAGCAATAGTGGAATCAATCAAGCAGAAGAAAGAATATCAGAGATTGAAAATCAACTTAATGAAATACAGCATGAAGACAAGATTAGAAAAAAAAAAAAAAAAAAAGATGAAAAGGAACAAAAACCTCCAAGAAATATGGGACTATGTGAATGACCAAATCTAGGATTCATTGGTATACCTTAAAGTGACAGGGAGAATGGAACCAAGTTGGAAAACACACTTTGCAATATTATGCAGGAGAATTTCCCCAACCTCGCAAGACAGACCAACATTCAGATGCAGGAAATACAGAGAAAACCACTAAGATACTCCTCAAGAAGATGAAGCCCAAGACACATAATCGTTAGATTCTCCAAGGTTGAAATGAAGGAAAAAATGTTAAGGGCAACCAGAGAGAAAGATCAGGTTGCCAACAAACAAGCCCGTCACACTAACAGTGGATCTCTCTGCAGAAATCCTACAGGCCAGGAAAGAGTGGGGGTCAATATTTAACATTATTCAAGAAAAGGATGTTCAGTCCAGAATTTCACATCCAGGCAAACTAACCTTCGTAAGCAAAGGAGAAATAAAATCCTTTGCAGAGAAGCAAATGCTGAGACATTTTGTCACCACCAGTCCTGCCTTACAAGAGCTCCTTAAGGAAGCACTAAATATGGGAAGGGAAAACCAGTAACAGCCACTGCAAAAACATACCAAAACATAAAGATCAACGAGGCTATGAAGAAACAGCATCAACTAATGTGCCAAATAAACAGCTAGCATCATGATGACAACATCAAATTTACACATAACAACATTAAACTTAAATGCAAATGGGCTAAGTGCCCCAATTAAAAGACACAGACTGGCAAGTTGGATAAAGAGTCAAGAACTATTGGTGTGCTGTATTTAAGAGACCCATCTCATGTGCAAAGACACTTATAGGCTCAAAATAAAGGGACGGAGGAATATTTACCAAGCAAATGGAAAACAAAAAGAAGCAAGGCTTGCAATCCTAAAGGAATCAATGCAATAAGAAAATATATATGCATTCAATACAGGAGCACCCAGAGCGCTAAATATATATGCACTCAATACAGGAGCACCCAGAATTAATAAAGCAAGGTCTCAGAGACCTACAATGAGACTTAGACTCTCATGTAAAAATTGCGGGAGAATATAAAACCCAACTGTCAATATTAGACAAAAAATTTAAAAGAATATTCAGGACTTGAACTCAGCTCTGGACCAAGCAGACCTAACAGACATCTACAGAACTCTCCACCTCAAATCAACAGAATATACATTGTTCTCAATACCACGTAGCACTTAATCTAAAGTTGACCACATACTTGAGAGTAAAACACTCCTCAGCAAATACAAAAGAATGGAAATCATAACAAACAGTCTCTCAGAATACAGTTCAATCAAATTAGAACTCACGATTAAGAAACTCATTCAAAACTGCACAACTACATGGAAACTGAAGAACCTGCTCCTGAACAAGTACTGGGTAAATAACAAAATTAAGGCAGAAATAAATAAGTTCTCTAAAACCAATGAGAAGAAAGACACAACATACCAGAATCTCTGGAACACAGCTAAAGCAGTGTTAAGAGGGAAATTTATAGCACTAAATGCTCACCTTAGAAAGTGGGAAAGATCTAAAATTGACACCCTAACATCACAATTAAAAGAACTAGGCAAGCAAAAGCAAAGAAATTCAAAAGCCAACAGAAGATAAGAAATAACTAACATCTGAGCAGAACTGAAGGAGATAGAGAAAAGAAAACTTTTCAAAAAATGAATGAATCCAGGAGCTGGTTTTTTTAAAAGGTTAACCAAATAGACAGACCCCTAACCAAACTAATAAAGAAGAAAAGAGAGAAGAATCAAATAGACACAATAAAAAAATGATAAATGAGTTATCACGACTGATCCCACAGAAATGTAAACTACCCTCAAACAATACTATAAACACCTCTATGCAAATAAACTAGAATATCTCGATGAAATGGTTAATTTCTTGACACATACACTCTCACAAGACTAAACCAGGAAAAGTCGAATCCCTGAATAGAATAACAACAAGTTGTGAAATTGAGGCAGAAATCAGTAGCTTAACAACCAAAAAAAGCCCAGGACCAGATGGATTCACAGCTGAATTCTACCAGAAGTACAAAGAGAGACTTGTACCATTCCTTCTGAATCTATTCCAAACAACAGAAAAAGAGGGACTTCTCCCTAACTCATTTTATGAGGCCACCATTATCCTGATACCAAAACGTGGCAGAGACACAACAAAAAGAGAAAACTTTAGGCCAATTGCCCTGTTGAACATCGATGCAAAAATCCTCAATAAAATACAGGCAAACTGAATCCAGCAGCATCTCAAAAAGATTATCCACCAGGATCAAGTCAGCTTCATCCCTGAAATGCAAGGCTGGTTCAACATATGGAAATCAATAAACATAATTCATCACATTAACAGAACCAATGACAAAAACCACAGGATTATCTCAATAGATGCAGAAATGGCCTTCAATAAAATTCAACACCCCTTCATGATAAAAACACTGAATAAACAAGGTATTGGTGGAACATATCTCATAATGATAAGAGCTATTTATGACAAACCCATAGCTAATGTCATATTGAATGGGTAAAAGCTGGAAGCATTTTCATTGAAAACTGTCACAAGACAAGGATGCCCCCTCATCACTCCTTTTCAACACAGTACTGAAAGTTCTGGCCAGGAAAATCATGAAAGAAAAATAAATAAAGCATATTCAAATAGGAAGAGAGGAGGTCAAATTGTCTGTTTGCAGATGACCTGACTGTATATTTAGAAAACCTCATTGTCTCTGCCCAAAAACTCCTTAACCTGATAAACAACTTCAGCAAAGTCTCAGGATGCAAAACAATGCAAAATTCACAAGTATTCCTATACATTAATAATAGACAAACAGTGAGCCAAATCATGAGTGAACTCCCATTCACAATTGCTACAAAGAAAATAAAAAACCTAGGAATACAACGTCCAAGGGACATGAAGGACCTCTTCAAAGATAACTACAAACCACTGCTCAAGGAAAAAATAGGACACAAACAAACTGAAAAGCATTCTGTGCTCATGGATTGGAAAAAGCAATATCGTGAAAATGGCCATACTGCCCAAAGTAATTTACAGATTCAATGCTATACCCATCAAGCTACCACTGACTTTCTTCATGGAACTAGAAAAACCTACTTCAAATTTTATATAGAACCAAAAAGAGCCTGTAT
Source organism: Chlorocebus sabaeus (assembly GCF_047675955.1). Lineage (NCBI taxonomy): Eukaryota > Metazoa > Chordata > Mammalia > Primates > Cercopithecidae > Chlorocebus > Chlorocebus sabaeus. The sequence goes on along the minus strand of NC_132933.1, from coordinate 76,504,869 downwards.
AGTCAAGACAATCCTAAGCAAAAAGAACAAAGCAGGAGGCATCACCCTACCTGACTTCAAACTATACTACAAGGCTACAGTAACCAAAACAGCATGGTACTGGTACCAAAACAGATATATGGGTCAATTGTACAGAACAGACACTGCAGAAATAACACCACGCATCCACAACCATCTGATCTTTGACAAACCTGACAAAAACAAGCAGTGGGAAATCATTTGTTATTTAACAAATGGTGCTGGGAAAACTGGCTAGCCATATACAGAAAACTGAAACTTGACCCCTTCCTTACACCTTATACAAAAATTAAGATGGATTAATGACTTAAATGTAAAACCTAGAACGATGAAAACCCTAGAAGAAAACCTAGGCAATACCATTCAGGACATAGGCATGGGAAAAGACTTCATGACTAAAACACAAAAAGCAATGGCAACAAAAGCCAACATTGACAAATGGGGTCTAATTAAACTAAAGAGCTTCTGCACAGTCAAAGAAACTATCATCAGAGTGAACAGGCAACCTACAGAATGGGAGAAAATTTTTGCAATGTATCCATCTGACAAACGTCTAATATCCAGAATCCACAAGAAACTTAAACAAATTTACAAGAAGCAAACAACCCCATCAAAAAGCGGACGAAGGATATGAACAGACACTTCTCAAAAGAAGATATTTATGCGGCCAAAAAATGAAAAAAATGAAAAAAAGCTCATCATCCACTGGTCGTTAGAGAAATGTAAATCAAAACCACAATGAGATACCATCTCACACCATTTAGAATGGTGATCATTTAAAAAATGAGGAAACAATAGATGCTGGTGAGAATGTGAAGAAATAGGAACCCTTTTACACAGTTAGTGGTTGTGTAAATTAGTTCAGCCATTTTGGAAGACAGTGTGGTGATTCCTCAAAGATCTAGAAACAGAAATAACATTTCACCCAGCAATCCCATTACTGGGTATTTACCAAAAGGAATATAAATTATTCTCATATGAAGACACATGCAAACATGTGTTTATTGCAGTGCTATTCACAGTAGTGGAGACTTGGAACCATCTCAAATGCTTACCAATGACAGAATGGATAAAGAATACTATGCAGCCATAAAAAGGAATGAGTTCATGTCCTTTGCAGTAATATGGATGAAGCTGGAAACCATCATTCTCAGCAAACTAACACAGGAACAGAAAATCAAACATCGCATATTCTCACTTATAAGTGGGAGTTGAACAAAGAGAACACATGGACACAGGGAGGGGAGCATCACACACTGGGGCCTGTCAGGGTGTGGGGGGCAAGGGGAGGGAGAGCATTAGGACAAGTACCTAATACATGTAGGGCTTAAAACCTAGATCATGGGTTGATGGGTGCAGCAAACCACCATGGCACATGTATACCTATGTAACAAACCTGCACCTTTTGCACATGTTTCCCAGAACTTAAAGTTTAAGAAAAAAGAAAAAAAGAGTGCATTAGCTGCTATAGTACTATAGGGCGATGCAAACTTTTCCTAGGGACACCTAGTTAAGTATTCGGGTTTCTCAGAAGGTAGACAGTCCCATAGAGCTCCCAAAAGATTGTGACCTTTATCTTTGGCTACCAGGGTGAATAGAGAAAGACCACCTGGTGGGGCCAGGGATAGGCGTGTCTACACTTAGCCATTCCTTGGGTGCGGCTTGCTGTGGTTGCTGTGGTGGATAATGGTGCGGTTCTCAGTCCAATGGAGTTTTTACTTTATGAGTTATTGGGGAACAGGTGTTATTAAGTTACATATGTAAGTTCTTTAGTGGTGATTTGTGAGACTTTGGTTCACCGATAATCCTAGCAGTATACACTGCACCATATTTGTAGTCTATTATCCCTCCCCCCTACTCTTCTTCCCAAGTCCCCAAAGCCCATTGTAATATTCGTATGCCTTTGCATCTTCATAGCTTAGCTCCCACATATCGGTGAAAACATACAATATTTCCTATTCCATTCCTGAGTTATTTCGCTCAGAATAATAGCTTCCAATCTCATCCAGGTCACTGTACATGCTGCTGATTCATTCTTTTTTATGGCTGAGTAGTATTCATGTGTGTGTGTGTGTGTGTGTGTGTGTGTATAAACACACACACACACACACGCACACTCATACCACAGTTACTTTACTTGTTGATTGATGGGCATTTGAGTGGGTTCCATGATTTTGCAATTATGAATGGTGTTGCTATAAACATGTATGTGCAAGTATCTTTTTCGAATAATGGCTTCTTTTCCTATGGGCAGATATGCCGTAGTGGGATTGCTGGTTCAAATGGTAGTTTTACTTTTAGTTCGTTAAGGAATCTCCACATCGTTTTCTATAGTGACTGTGCTAGTTTACACTCACACCAGCAGTGTAGAAGCATTCCCTGATCACGGCATGCACGCCAACATCTACTGGTTTTTGATTTTTTGATTATGGCCATTCTTGCAGGAGTAAAGTGGTATCACATTGTAGTTTTGATTTGCATTTTTCTGATCATTACTGGTGTTGAGCATTTTTTCATATATTTGTTGGCCATTTGTTTATCTTCCTTTGAGAATTGTCTATTCATGTTCTTAGCTCACTTTTTGATGGGATTGTTTATTTCCTTCTTACTGATTCATTTGAGTTTGTTGTTGACTGTTGACATTAGTCCTTTGTCAGATGTATAGATTGTGAAGATTTTTCTCCCACTCCGTGGGTTTTCTGTTTACTGACATTGAGGTAAGTCCCTTGTACGCCAATTTTACTGAGAGTTTTAATTATAAAGGAATGCTGAATTTTGTCAAATGATTTTTCTCCATCTATTTAGATGATCGTGTGATACATGTTTTTAATTCTGTTTATGTGGTGTATCACATTTTTTGACTTGTATATGTTAAACCTCCCTGCATCCCTGCTATGAAATCTACTTGATCATGGTGGATTATCTTTCTGATATGTTTTTGGATTTGGTTAGCTAGTATTTGGTTAAGGATTTTAGCATCTCTGTTTATTGGAGATGTTTGTTTGTAGGTGTCTTTTTTGGTTATGTCTTTTCCTGGTTTTGGTATTAGGGTAGTGCTGGTTTCATAGAATAATTTTAGTAGGGTTCCTTCTTTCTCTATATTATGGAATAGTGTCAGAAGGACTGGTAACTTTCAAAAAAAAATGTGGTTAAATTCTTCTTTGAATTCTTCTGATTCTGGCCTTAGTTTTGTGGGTAATTTCTGTTCATGTCCTTTGCAGGGACGTGGATGAAGCTGGAAATCATCATTCTCAGCAAACTAAGACAGGAACAGAAGGCCAAACACCACATGTTCTCACTCATAAGTGGGGTTTGAACAATGAGAACACAGGGACACAGGGAGGGGAATATCACACACCGGGGACTGTCAGGGTGTGGGGTTCTTCAGGAGGGATAGCATTAGGACAAGTACCTAATGTAGACGATGGGCTGATGGGTGCAGCCAACCACCATGTCACATGCATACCTATATAACAAGCCTCAGCATTCTTCACATGTATCCCAGAACTTAAAGTATAATAATAAAAAAAATAAATAAAGGACAATCAAGAGCTTGGGGATAACCCCATGCCTTAATTACTTGTACTTTCAGAAATTCAAAGTCCAAACAAACAAACAAGAAAAATTACCATTTTATTCTTGCTGTTTGTTATTGGTCTGTTCAGGGTATCTAATTCTTCCTGATTAAAGCTAGAAGGGTTGTATTTTTTTCCAAATTTGTCCATCTCATCTAGGTTTTCCAGTTTATGTGTGTAAAGATGTTCATAGTAGCCTTGAATGATCTTTTGTATTTCAGTGGAGTCAGTCGTACTATCTCCTGTTTCATTTCTTAGTGAGGTTGTTTGAATTTTCTTTCTTTTTTTCTTGGTTTATCTTGCTAATGGTTTATCAGTTTTATCTTTTTTAAAAACAGATTTTTGTTCATTTATCTTTTACATTGTTTTCTTTATTTTAATTTTATTTAGTTCTGCTGTCTGGTTGTTTCCTTTCATCTGCTGGGTTTGGGTTTGGTTTGTACTTGTTTCTCTAGTTACTTGAGGTGTGACCCTAGCTTGTCTGTTTGTGCTCCTTCAGTCTTTTTAATGTAGGCATTTAGGACTATGGACTTTCCTCTTAGCACCGCCTTTTGCTGTATACTAGAGGTTTTGATATGTTGTGTTATCATTGTCATTCAGTTCAAAGAATTTTTTAATTTCCTTCTTGATTTAATTTTTGACCTTGGATCATTCAGAAAAAGTTATTTAATTTCCATGTATTTGCATGGTTTTGAAAGTTCCTTTTGGAGTTGATTTCCACTTTTATTCCACTGTGGTCTGAGAGAGTGCTTGACGTAATTTCAATGATCTTAAATGTATTGAGTCTCATTTAATGGCCTATCATATGGTCTATCTTGGAGAAAGTTCCATACACTGTTGAATAGACTGTATTCTATTGTTGTTGGATAAAATGTAATGTATATATCTGTTATATCCATTTTCAAGGAATAGTTCAAATCCATTGTTTCTTTGTTGACTTTCTGTCTGGATGACCTGCCTAGTGCTGTCAGTGAAGTATTGAAGTCCCCCACTATTATTTTGTTGCTGTCTATCTCATTTCTTAGGTCTATTAGTAATTGCTTTATAAATTTGGGAGCTCCAGTGTTAGGTGCACATATATTTAGGATTGTGATATTTTTCTGCTGGACAAGGTCTTTTGCCATTATGTAATGTCCCTCTTTGTCTCTTTTAGCTGCTGTTTCCTTAGTTTGTTTTGCCTCACATAAGAATACTCCTGCTTGCTTTTGGTGTCCATTTGCATGAAATGCCTTTTCCACCTCTCTACTCTAAGTTTATGTGCATCCATATGTGTTAGATGAGTCTCCTAAAGGCAGCAAACACTTGGTTGTTGAGTTTTTATCTATTCTGTGGTTCTGTATCTTTTAAGTGAAACATTTATGCCATTTACATTCAATATCTGTATTGAGATGTGAGGTGCCATTGCATTCATGATGCTATTTGGTGCCTGTGTACTTTGGCTTTTTTGGTTTTTGTTTTTGCTTTTTAACTTGTATTTTTATCTTATAGGTCCTGTGTGATTTATGTTTTCAAGAAATTTTGTTTTGATGTGTTTCCAGGATTACTTTCAATATTTAGAGCTCCTTTTAGCAGTTCTTGTAGTTGTGGCTTCATAGTGATGAATTCTCTTAGCGTTTGTTTGTCTGTAAAAGATGGTGTCTTTTCTTCATAAATGATGCTTAACTTTGCTGGATACAAAATTATTGGCTGATAATTGTTATGTTTGAGGAATCTGAAGATAGGGCCCCTATCCCTTCTAGCTTGTAGGGTTTCTTCTGAGAAATCTGCTGTTAATCTGATATGTTTTCCTTTATGGGTTACCTGATGCTTTTGCCTCACAGCTCTTATGACTTTCTCCTTCATCTTAACTTTGGATAAACTGATGACAATGTGCCTAGTTGATGATCTTTTTGTGATGAATTTCCCAGGTGTTCCTTGTGCTTCTTGTATTTGCATGTCTATGTGTCTAGCAAGGCTGGGGAAGTTTTCCTCAATTATTCCCCCAAATATGTTTTTTAAGCTTTTAGAATTCTCTTCTTCCTCAGGAACACCAATTATTCTTAGGATTGGTCATTTAACATAATCCCAGACTTCCTGGAGGCTTTGTTCATAATTTTATTCTTTTTTCTTTGTCTCTGTTCTATTGGGTTACTTTGACCTTGTCTTCGAGCTCTAAAATTTTTCTTTTGCTTGTTTAATTCTATTGCTGAGACTTTCCAGAGCATTTCTGTGTGTCCAATGTTTCCCGAAGTTTTGGTTGTTTTTTCTTTAAGCTATCTATTTCCTTGAACATTTCTCCCTTCACTTCTTTTTTCTTTTTTTTCTTTTTACTTTGATTTTCTTTTATTGGGCTTCACTTTTCTCTGGTGCCTCCCTGATTAGTTTAATGACTAACCTCCTGAATTATTTTTCAGGCATCAGGGATTTCTTCTTGGTTTGAATCCATTGCTGGTGAACTAGTGTGATTTTGTGGGGGAGTTAAAGAGCCTTATTTTGTCTTCTTACCAGAGTTGGTTTTCTAGTTTCTTCTCATTTGGGTAAGCTCTGTCAGACGGAAGGTCTAAGGCTCAAGACTGTTGTTCACATTCTTTGGTCCCATAGGGTGTTACCTGTAGTATGCTCTCCCTTTCCCTATGGATTTGGCTTCCTATGACCTGAAATGGAGTGATTTTTTTCTCCTGGGTTTAGCCACTCAGCAAGTCTACCCAGCTCTGGGCTCTTACTGGGGATTGTCTGCACAGAGTTCCGTGATGTGAACCTTCTATGGGTTTCTCAGCCATGGATAGCAACATTTGTTCCAGTGGAGGTGGTGGTGGGGTGCAATGGACTCCATGAGAGTTCTCAGCTTTGGTGGTTTAATGCTCTATTTTTGTGCTGGTTGGCCTCTTGCCAGGAGTGGCACTTTTCAGAAAGCATCAGCTGTGGTAGCATTAAAAGGATCCAGCAGTGAGTGGGACTCTAGAACTCCCAAGATTATGTGCTCTTTGTCTTCTGCTACCAAGGTGGGTAGGGAAGGACTGTTGGTTGGATCCGAGGCTAAGCATGTATGAACTCAGGCTCTCCTTTGGTGGGTCTTGCTGCAGCTGCTGTGGAAGATGGGACTGAGATTCCCAGATCACTGGAGTTCTGTAGCTAGAAGGATTATGGCTGCCTCTGCTGAGTCATGCAGGTTGTCAGGGTAGTGGGGGAAAGCCAGCAGTCACAGACCTCACCCAGCTCCCACACAAACGAAAGAGCCAGTGTCACTCCTACTATGCGCCCCCAACAGTGCTGAGTCTGATCCCAGGCCGTGGGCAAGCTGGGCTTGAAAATTTGCCCCACTTACCCTGCTTCCCAGCTGCAAAGGAAAAGGGCATGGTTCTTCCCCGACCAGTGGAGTTTGCATGTCGGATTCACACACTCCCCTGAGTTCTGGCAAGGAGGCTTCTCTCCCCATTCAAATTGTTAGGAAGTTCAGCTGGAGATTTCCTTCTCCCTGTGGAGTTGCCCCCAACACCCCCTTCCCCTCCCCCGGCTGCTCTGGCTGCTCTCCCGGTGGATCCCTCTGGTACTAGGCAGGAATTTACTGCTTGGGGACCCAGCGAGATCCCAGGACCTTCTTGCTGCTCCCTTTACTCCTATATTTTTCTCAGCTGTCTAAATTGATTTAGCTCCATATAAGGTCAGAAACTTCTCCTGCAAACAGACCTTCAGTTTCTCCAGTGTGGGAGTGTCTTCAGGAGAGGAGGCTCTCCCTTTCCCAGTAATGCAGTTGGGGCACTCACAATATTTGGGGTGTCTCCCGGATCCTGTAAAAGCTGTCCACTTCCTTCATGGGGTCTGTGGGTCCTCTCGGGATTGCTGATTTGTCTTGCAGTCGATCTGAAGCTGAAGTTCTCAGTGTGAGCCTCTGATCACTGCTCTGCCCATCTGAGTCAGAGCTACAATCTAGTCCTGCCTCCCGTCCACCATGATGATCCCTCTTTCTCCCCAGTCCAATGGAGTTATATTCCTGGGGGGATTATGGGAGCCTCTGCTGAGTCAGACAGGTTGCCAGGAAAGTGGAGGAAAACCAGCAGTCACAGGCCTCATCCCTCCCTCATGGAGCTCATAGTCCTAAAGGCCAGTGTCACTTCCACTGTGCCCCTTCTAACAGCACCAAGTCTATTTTCTCCCAGCTGGTAACCAGGGCTGATGCCTTGCCCCAAACCATGAGCCTCCCCGTTGAGAAAGCAAGCAGACTCACAGTTTTTCAGCATCTCAGGGAGCATGAAGCGGTGATCCAATTTCTTCAAAGGGTCTGTGGTTTTTCTTCGCTTTCCTAGTATGTTCCTGTGGTAGCTCTTGGAAGAAAAGTTCAAATGTGCATCTCCACACACTCCCTTGTCTGTTTGAGTGGCAGCTGCAAGCTCGTTCTCCCTCCTATCCACCATTTTAACGTTCACCTTTTCCTGGCTTATCTTAATACTGGTAGATGTTCTTCTGTGTATGGGCATTGAAGAGTTCGTTTTTTATTGTAGTCTTTACAATCTGGGCTTGTTTGTACTCGTCCTCTTTGGGGAGGCTTTCCAAATATTCAAAATGATTTAGGTGTGCTGATCTAAACTGTACATGCCTTAGGGGAGATCACAAGCTCAGTAGTGCTGTGATTCTTGCAGACCTATAGAGGTCTTTAGGGTCTTGGACAAGATCCAGAAGAATTCTCTAAATTACCAGGCAAAAAATGTTGTCTTCTTTTCTTACTTTCTCTCAAAATCAGTTTCTCTCATTGCTCTGAGCCACATAGAACTTGAGATGGATTGACACAAGCACCCCAGTGGCCACTACCCCTTAAACTGCACTGGATCAGACCTGAAGCCAGTACTGTATTGGAACTCTCTCAAGGCCTGCTGTAACCACTCCCTGGATACTTTGTATGTTTGCTCAACACCATGGGGCTTTACAATCAGTAGGCAGACAAACCAGCAAGGTATGTGTCCTTCTTTTCAGGGTGATCAGTATCCCCAGGCCCCAGTTAGGCACAGAGGTATTGTCTGGGAGCCAGTGATGAGAGTCAAAAACCTTAGAAGTCTACCTTATGTCCTACTGCTGACATTTTCTTAAGTCCCATGGACTATTCAGTCAGCTTGTAGTAAATGCTGGCTGGGCTGGGACTCACTCTTCATGCGAGTGGGCTCCCCTCTCACCCAGGATAGGTCCAGAAATGCCATCAAATATTCAAGCTCAGGAATTGAAGACCTTAAGAACCTGTTTGATTCTCTACCACCTGTGGCCAAGCTGATGCCTATGGTGCAAGACAAAGTCCTCTTTACTTTTCCCTCTGCTTTTCTCAAGCAATAGTAGACTCACCCCATAGCTGCTAGAGCTGGGAATGCGCTAAGTCTTCCCTGAAGCTAGCAAGTCTAAGAGGCTAACTCAAGGTCCTTGATGTATTACCTGGGTGTCACTGTTGACTATTCAGGATCCAAGGGTTTTTCAGTCAGCAGGAGATAAATGCTGCCAGGACTGGCTCATTTTCTTCAAGGCAGCAGGTTCTCTTCTGGCTTGGAGTGTATCTAGAAATGTTCAACAGTTGAAAAGGGGTCTGATGACTCTGACTGGTACCCTGTCTTGCTGTGGTTGAGCTATATCCAAGATGCAAGACAAAGTACTTCCTACTTTTCTGTCTTCTCTCTTCATGTGAAAGGAAGGGGTCTTTTTGGGAGCCATGAGCTGTGCAGCCTGGGGTTAAGAGAGGAGTGATGTCAGCTCTCCCTTAGCCTTCCTGACTGTTGTCTCAGGTCACATGCCCTCCAAGTCCATTGTCTCTTGGCCCAGTTCAGTCCTAGGACTCACCTAGGTGTGACAGTCCTTGTGGCCTAGACTGCCTTTCAAGTATATTTGAGGACCAAGAGCACTTTAGCCCATGGTGGTGAGGCTTGTGGGAATACAAGTTCTGATGACTAGGATTGGTGATTCTTTTCTGGCTAGGGCTAGTTTAAATGCACTCTCTGTGGCAGACAGCAACTGAGTTTGGTACCGTTTTGATTTCTTCTATGACAAGAATAATACTGAGTTCAATGTCACAATTGCTAGTTTCCCCCCAACTCTCCAGCAAACAGAAGCATTCTCCACATCATTCTGCCTCTGCAAGGAAATAAAAAGAGGTGGTGTCAGTGATTCAAAACTGTTTTTCTACCTTTTTAGTACCCCTTTCAATGATATAAAGTAAAAATCAAGTACTGAGCATAATTACCTGATTTGTGGTTGTTACAAAGGTCTTTTTTTGTCTGTAGATAGTTGCTAAATTGGTGTCATTGCATGGGGAAAATAGATAGATTCTATCTTTGTTTTCATTAGTTTCAAAGAACTTATTGATTTCTGCCTTAATTATATTACCCAAAGTTTGTTCAGAAGCAGGTTGTTTAATTTTCATGCAATTGTATGTTTTTTTAGCAATTTTCTTAATCTTCAATTCTGTTATTATTGTGCTGTGGTCCAATAGAGAGGGTGGTATAATTTTTTTTTTTTTTGCGTTTGTTGAGAATTGTTTTAGGTCCATTCATGTGGTCGATTTTAGAGTATGTGCCATGTGCAGAGGAGAAGAATGTATGTTCTGTTGTTCTGGTGTAGAGAGTTCTGCAGATGTCTATCAGATCCATTTGGTCCAGTGCCAAGTTCAGATTATGAATGTCTTTGTTAATTTTGTGCCTTGGTGATAAGCCTAATACTGTCAGTGGGGTGTTGAAGTCTCCCATTATTATTGTGTGAAAGTTTGTGCCTCTTTGAAGATCTCTAGGAATTTGCTTTATGAATCTGAATGGTCCTGTGTTGGATGCATATACATTTAGGATAGTTAGGTGTTCTTTTTGAATTGAAACTTTTACTGTTATGTAATGCCCTTGTTTGTCTTTTAAAATTTGTGTTGGTTTAATGTCTGTTTTGTCTAAAATTAGAATTTCAACCTCTGCTTTTTTTCTGTTTTCCATTTGCTTAATAAATTTTTCTTCATTCCTTCATTTTTAGCCTATGGGTGTCATTGGATGTGAGATGTGTCTCTTACCGTACTACTGGTTCTTGCTTTTTTATTCATATTGTCACTCTGTGTCTTTTAATTGGGGGCATTTGTCCCATTTACATTAAAGACTAGTGTTGATATGTGTGAATTTGTTTCTGTCATCATGTTATTAGCTGTTTATTATGCTGACTTGTTTTTGTGGTTTCTTTATACTGTTACTGGTCTGTTCACTAAAGTGTATTTTTTTAGTGGACAGTAGCAATATTTTCTTTTTATATGTAGTGCTTTATACAGGAGCTCTTTTAAGACCAGTCTTGTGGCAATTAATTCCATTAACATTTGGTTGTCTGAAAAAATCTTACTTCTCTTTTGTTTATGAAGCTTAGCTTGGCTGGATATTAAGTTCTTGGTTAAATTTCTTTTAAGAATGTTAAATATGAGACCCCAATCTCTTCTGATTTGTAAGGTTTCTACTGAGAGGTTTGATGTTAATCTGATGGGTTTGCCTTTGTAGGTGATCTGTTTTTACTCTCTAGTTTCCTTTAACATTTTTTCTTATATTTCAACCTTGGAGAATCTGATAATTAGGTTTCTTTGAGCTGATCTTTATGTGAGATATTTTACAAGGATTTCCTGAATTTTCTGAATTTTTGTGTGGGCTAAACTAGAAAAGTTTACACAATAGATATCCTGAACTCTGTTTCCAAGTTTATTCCATTATCCCCATTTCTTTCAGATATACCAAGGAGTAGTAGATTTGGTCTTTCTCCATAATCCCATATTTCTCAAAAATTTTATTTGTTCCTTTTAATTCTTTTAGTTATTCTTTTCTGACTATCCTATTTCAGAAAGCCAGTCTTCAATCTCAGATTATATCCTCAGCTTGGTCTATTCTGCTATTAATAATTCTGCTTGTACTGTGTGTTCTCACTTATAAGTGGGAGCTGAATGATGAGAACATATGGACACAGGACGAGGGATACAACACACATTGGGGTTTGTCAGAGATTGAAGTGTAGGAGGAGGGAGAGCATCAGGAAGATGCTGGGCTTAATACCAAATGGATTCTGGGTTTAATACTTGGGTGATGGGATAATCTGTGCAACAAACTATTATGACACATTTATCTATGTAACAAACCTGCACATCCTGCAAATGTACCCCTGGACTTAAAATGAAAGACGAAAATAAAAGAAAAAATATTGCCAATTGGATTATAAAATTCTTTTGGAGTATTTTTTAGCTCGGTCTGATCAGTTACATTCTTTCTATATTGGCTATTTTTTCAGCTCTTTTACCATTTTATTGTGATTCTTAGCTTCTGTAGATTCTATTTCGATTTTCTCCTTAATCTTGATTATCTTTCCTATGTATATTCTTTTTTTTTCTTTTTCTAAATTATAATTTATGTTCTAGGGTACATGTGCACAATGTGCAGGTTTGTTACGTATGTATACATGTGACATGTTGGTGAGCTGAACCCACTAACTCATCATTTACATTAGGTATATCTCCGAATACTATCCCTTCCTCCTGCCCGCACACCACAACAGGTTCCAATGTGTGATGTTCCCCTTCCTGTGTCCAAGTGTTCTCATTGTTCAATTCCCACCTATGAGTGAGAACATGCAGTGTTTTGTTTTCTGTTCTTGCGATAGATTGGTGAGAATGATGGTGTCCAGCTGCATCCATGTCCTTACAAAGGACATGAACTCATCCTTTTTAATGGCTGCATAGTATTCCATGGTGTATATGTGCCAATTTTCTTTTCTTTTCATTTTATTATACTTTAAGTTCTAGGGTACATGTGTACAACGTGCAGGTTTGTTACATATGTATACATGTGCCATGTTGGTTTGCTGCACCGATCAACTCGTCAGCACCCATCAACTTGTCATTTACATCAGTTATAACCCCTAGTGCCATTCCTCCCCACTCCCTCCTCGCCATAATAGGCCCCAGTGTGTGATGTTCCCCTTCCCATGTCCAAGTGACCTCATTGTTCAATTCCCACCTATGAGTGAGAACATGCGGTATTTGGTTTTCTGTTCTTGCGACAGTTTGCTGAGAATGATGGTTTCCAGCTGCACCCATGTCCCTACAAAGGACACGAACTCATCCTTTTTTATGGTTGCATAGTATTCCATGGTGTATATGTGGCACATTTTCTTAATCCAGTCTGTCACTGATGGACATTTGGGTAGATTCCAAGTCTTTGCTATTGTGAATAGTGCCGCAATAAACATATGTGTGCATGTGTCTTTATAGCAGCATGATTTATAATCCTTTGGGTATATACCCAGTAATGGGATGGCTGGGTCAAATGGTATTCCTAGATCTAGATCGTTGAGGAATCGCCATACTGTTTTCCACAATGATTGAACTAGTTTACAGTCCCACCAACAGTGTAAAAATGTTCCTATTTCTCCACATGCTCTCCAGAACCTGTTGTTTCCTGACTTTTTAATGATTGCCATTCTAACTGGTGTGAGATGGTATCTCATTGTGGTTTTGATTTGCATTTCTCTGATGGCCAGTGATGATGAGCATTTTTTCATGTGTCTGTTGGCTGTATGCATGCCTTGTTTTGAGAAATGTCTGTTCATATCCTTGGCCCACTTCTTGATGGGGTTGTTTGTTTTTTTCTTGTAAATTTGTTTGAGTTTTTTGTAGGTTTTTGGATATTAACCTGTTGTCAGATGAGTAGATTGCAAAAATTTTCTCCCATTCTGTAGGTTTCCCATTCACTCTGATGGTAGTTTCTTTTGCTGTGCAGAAGCTCTTTAGTTTAATGAGATCCCATTTGTCAATTTTGGCTTTTGTTGCCGTTGCTTTTAGTGTTTTAGACATGAAGTCCTTGCCCATGCTTATGTCCTGAATGGTATTACCTAGGTTTTCTTCTAGGGTTTTTATGGTATTAGGTGTAACATTTAAGTCTCTAATCCATCTTGAATTAATTTTCATATAAGGAGTAAGGAAAGGATCCAGTTTCAGCTTTCTACTTATGGCTAGCCAATTTTCCCAGCACCATTTATTAAATAGGGAATCCTTTCCCCATTTCTTGTTTTTGTCAGGTTTGTCAAAGATCAGATGGCTGTAGATGTGTGGTATTATTTCTGAGGGTTCTGTTCTGTTCCATTGGTCTATATCTCTCTTTTGTTACCAGTACTATGCTGTTTTGGTTACTGTAGCCTTGTAGTATAGTTTGAAGTCAGGTAGCGTGATGTCTCCAGCTTTGTTCTTTTGACTTAGGATTGTCTTGGCAATGCGGGCTCTTTTTTGGTTCCATATGAACTTTAAAGCAGATTTTTCAATTCTGTGAAGAAAGTCATTGGTAGCTTGATGGGGATGGCATTGAATTTATAAATTACCCTGGGCAGTAGGGCCATTTTCACAATATTGATTCTTCCTATCCATGAGCATGGTATTTTCTTCCATTTGTTTGTGTCCTCTTTTGTTTCACTGAGCAGAGGTTTGTAGTTCTCCTTGAAGAGGTCCTTCACATCCCTTGTAAGTTGGATTCCTAGGTATTTTATTCTCTTTGAAGCAACTGTGAAAGGGAGTTCATTCATGATTTGGCTCTCTGTTAGTCTGTCACTGGTGTATAGGAATGCTTGTGATTTTTGCACATTGATTTTGTATCCTGAGACTTTGCTGAAGTTGCTTATCAACTTAAGGAGATTTTGGGCAGAGATGATGGGGTTTTCTAAATATACAATCATGTCATCTGCAAACAGGGACAATTTGACTTCTTCTTTTCCTAACTGAATACCAATTATTTCTTTGTCTTGCCTGATTGCCCTCACCAGAAATTCCAACACTATGTTGAATAGGAGTGGTGAGAGAGGGCATCCCTGTCTTGCACCAGTATTCCAAGGGAATGCTTCCAGTTTTTTCCCATTCAGTATGATATTGGCTGTGGGTTTGTCATAAATAGCTCTTATTATTTTGAGATATGTTCCATCAATACCGAATTTATTGAGAGTTTTTAGCATGAAGGGCTGTTGAATGTTGTCAAAGGCCTTTTCTGCATCTCTTGAGATAATCATGTAGTTTTTGTCTTTGGTTCTGTTTATATGCTGGATTACGTTTATTGATTTGCATATGTTGAACCAGCCTTGCATCCCAGGGATGAGGCCCACTTGATCATGGTGGATAAGCCTTTTGATGTGCCGCTGGATTCAGTTTGCCAGTATTTTATTGAGAATTTTTGCATCAATGTTCATCAGGGATGTTGGTCTAAAATTCTCTTTTTTTTTTGTGTCTCTGCCAGGTTTTGCTATGAGGATGATGTTGGCCTCATAAAATGAGTTAGGGAGGATTCCCTCCTTTTCTATTCATTGGAATGGTTTCAGAAGGAATGGTACCAGCTCCTTCTTGTACCTCCGGTAGAATTCGACTGTGAACCCGTCTGGTCCTGGACGTTTTTTGGTTGGTAGGCTATTAATTAATTATTGCCTCAATTTCAGAGCCTGCTATAGGTCTATTTGGGGATTCAACTTCTTCCTAGTTTAGTCTTGGGAGTGTGTAAGTGTCCAGGAAATTGTCCATTTCTTTTGGTTTTCTAGTTTATTTGTGTAGAGGTGTTTATAGTATTCTCTGATGGTAGTTTGTATTTCTGTGGGGTCGGTGGTGATATCCCCTTTATCATTTTTTATTGCACCTATTTGATTCTTCTCTCTTTTCTTCTTTATTAGTCTCGCTAGCAGTCTATCAATTTTGTTGATCTTTCCAAAAAAACAGCTTTTTGGCATCATTGATTTTTTGAAGGTTTTTTTGTGTCTCTATCTCCTTCACTTCTGCTCTGATTTTAGTTGTTTCTTGCCTTCTGCTAGCTTTTGAATGTGTTTGCTCTTGCTTCTCTAGTTCTTTTAATTGTGATGTTCGGGTGTCAATTTTAGATCTTTCCTGCTTTCTCTTGTGGACATTTAGTGCTATAAATTTCCCTCTACACACTGCTTTAAATGTGTCCCAGAGATTCTGGTATGTCATATCTTTGTTCTCATTGGTTTCAAAGAACATCTTTATTTCTACCTTCATTTTATTATGTACCCAGTAGTCATTCAGGAGCAGGTTGTTCAGCTTCCATGTAGTCGAACGGTTTTGATTGAGTTTCTTATTCCTGAGTTCTAGTTTGATTGCACTGTGGTCAGAGAGACAGTTTGCTATAATTTCTGTTCTTTTCCATTTGCTGAGGAGTGCTTTACTTCCAACTATGTAGTTAATTTTGGAATAAGTGTGTTGTGGTGCTGAGAATAATGTATATTGTGTTGAGTTGGGGTGGAGAGTTCTGTAGATGTCTATTAGATCCGCTTAGTGCAGAGTTGAGTTCAATTCCTGGATAACCTTGTTAACTTTCTGTCTCGTTGTTCTGTCTAATGTTGTCAGTGGGGTGTTAAAGTCTCCCATTATTATCGTATGGGAGTCTAAGTCTCTTTGTAAGTCTCTAAGAACTTGCTTTATGAATCTAGGTGCTCCTGTATTGGGTGTATATATATTTAGGATAGTTAGCTCTTCTTGTTGAATTGATCCCTTTACCATTGTGTAATGGCCTTCTTTGTCTCTTTTGATCTTTGTTGCTTTAGAAGTCTGTTTTATCAGAGACTAGGATTGCAACCCCTGCCTTTTTTGTTTGTTTGTTTTCTATCTGCTTGGTAGATCTTCCTCCATCCCTTTATTTTGAACCTATGTGTGACTCTGCATGTGAGATGGGTCTCCTGAATACAGCAAACTGATGGGTCTTGACTCTTTATCTAATTTGCCAGTCTGTGTCTTTTAATTGGACCATTTAGCACATTTACATTTAAGGTTAATATTGTTATGTGTGATCTTGATCCTGTCATTATGATGTTAGCTGGTTATTTTTGATCGTTAGTTGATGCAGTTTCTTCGTAGCTTCAATGGTATTTACATTTTGGCATGCTTTTGCGGTGGCTGGTACTGGTTGTTCCTTTCCATGTTTAGTGCTTCCTTCAGGAGCTCTTGTAGGGCAGGCTTTGTGGTGTCAAAATCTCTCAGCATTTGCTTGTCTGTAAAGGATTTTATTTCTCCTTCACTTATGAAACTTAGTTTGGCTGGATATGAAATTTGGATTGAAAATTCTTCTCTTTAAAAATATTGAAGATTGACCCCCACTCTCTTCTCACTTGTATATTTTCTGCCAAGAGATCCGCTGTTAGTCTTATGGGCTTCCCTTTGTGGTTAACCCGACCTCTCTCTCTCTGGCTGCCCTTAACATTTTTTCCTTAATTTCAAATTTGGTGAATCTGACAATTATGTATCTTGGAGTTGCTCTTCTTGAGGAGTATCTTTGTGACGTTCTCTGTATTTCCTGAATTTGAATGTTGGCCTGTCTTCCTAGGTTGGGGAAGTTCTCCTGGATAATATCCTGCAGGGTGTTTTCCAACTGGTTCCATTCTCCCCGTCACTTTCAGGCACACCAATCAGATGTAGAGTTGGTGTTTTCACATAGTCCAGAATTTCTTGGAGATTTTATTCATTTTTTTTTTACTCTTTTTTATCTAAGCTTCTCTTCTTGCTTCACTTCATTCATTTGATCTTGAAACTGATACCCTTTCTTCCAGTTGATCGAGCCAGTTACTGAAGCTTGTGGATTTGTCACGTGGTTCTACTGTCACGGTTTTCATCTCTATAAGATTGTTTAAGGACTTCTCTACATTGATTATTGTAGTTTAGTCATTTGTCAAATCCTTTTTCAAGGTTTTTAGTTTCTTTGCACTGGGTTCATACTTCCACCTTTAGCTCAGAGAAGTTTGATCATCTGAAGCTGCCTTCTCTCAACTTGTCAAAGTCATTCTCCATCCAGGTTTGTTCCATTGCTGGTGAGGAGCTGCGTTCCTTTTAAGGGGGAGAGGCACTCAGATTTTTAGAATTTTCAGCTTTTCTGCACTGCTTTTTCCCTACCTTTGTGGTTTTATCTACCTTTGATCTTTGATGATGGTGAAGTACAAATGGGGTTTTGGTGTGGATGTCCTTTCTATTTGTTAGTTTTCCTTCTAACAGTCAGGACCCTCAGCTTCAGGTCTGTTGGAGTTTACTTGAGGTCCACTCCAGACCATGTTTGCCTGGGTATCAGCAGCGGAGGCTGCAGAAGATAGAATATTGCTGAACAGGAAGTATTGCTGTCTGATTCTTGCTCTGGAAGCTCCGTCTCAGAGGTGTACCCAGCCATGTGAGGTGTGAGGTGTCTGCACCTAGTGTGGGATGCACCTAGTGGGGGATGTCTCCCAGTCTGCACCTAGTGGGGGATGTCTCCCAGTTAGGCTACCCAGGGCTCAGGGACCCCCTTGAGCAGACAGTCTGTCTGTTCTCAGATCTCAAACTCTGTGCTGGGAGAACCACTACTCTCTTCAAAGCTGTCAGACAGGGATATTTACATCTGCAGAGGTTTCTGTTGCCTTTTGTTTGGCTATGCCCTCTCCCCAGAAGTGGAGTCCACAGAGTTGGGCAGGCCTTCTTGAGCTGCGGTGGGCTCCACCCTGTTTGAGCTTCCCACCTGCTTTGTTTACCTACTTAAGCCTCAGCAATGGCAGGCGCCTTTCCCCAATCCTTGCTGCCACCTTGCAGTTAGATCTCAGACTGCTGTGCTAGCAATGAGAGAGACTCCACGGGCATGGGACCCTTGGAGACAGGTGCAGGCTATAATCTCCTGGTGTGCCATTTGCTAAGACCCTTGGTGAAGTGCAGTATTAGGGTGGGACTGACCCGATTTTCCAGGTGTTGTGTGTCACAGCTTCCCTTGGCTAGGAAAGGGAATTCCCTTCCCCCTTGCCCTTCCCGGTAAGGCGATGCCTTGCCCTGCTTTCACTCTCGCTCTTTGGGCTGCACCCACTATCCTGCACCCACTTTCTGACATGCCCCAGTGAGATGAACACAGTACCTCAGTTGGAAATGCAGAAATCACCCATCTTCTGGTCTCTCACGCTGGGAGCTTGAGGCTGAAGCTGTTCCTATTTGGCCATCTTGGTGCCATTCCTGCTATACATATTCTGAATTGTATTTCTGTCATTTAAGCTGTCTCAGCCCAGTTAAGAACTCTTTCTGGAAAATTAGTGTGGTCATTTGGAAGAAATAAGACACTTTGGCTTTTTGAATTGACATTTCTTATACTGGTTCTTCTCATCTTTTTGGGCTGATGTTCCTTCAGTATTTGAAGTTTCTGTCTTTTGCATAACACGAGAAAAGCTACAGACCAATATTCCTGATGAACATAAATGCAAAAATTCTCGAAAAAATACCAGCTAACCAAATCCAAGAGTACATCAAAAAGGGAATACATCATAAACAAGTGAGTTTCATCCGAGGGATGCAGGGATGCTTTAACATACAGGTCAGTATATATGATACATCATAAAAACAGAATTAAAAACAAAAATCATATGATCATCTAAATAGATATGAAAAAAGCATCTGATAAAATTCATCATCACCTTATGATTAAAACTCTCAACAAAATAAAGGTAGAAGACAGTTACCTAAAAGTAACAAAAGCCATATATTACAAACCCACAGTCAACATCATACTAAATATGGAAAGTTGGAAATTATTCTTCCTGAGAAATGGAACAAGAAAAGAATGTGAAGTTTCACCACTTTTGTTAAACATAGTACTAGAATTCCTCTTCAGAGCAATCAGACAACAGAAAGAAATGAAGGGAATCAAAATTAGAAAATAGAAAATCAAACTATCACTGTTCACAGATGAAATTATTGTATACCTAGAAAATCCTAAAGACTCCACCATTGGACAATTAGATTTGATTAGCAAATTCAGTAGAGTCTCAGGTTACAAAACCAGTGTGCACAAATCAGTAGCACTGCTATACACCAACAACGACCAAGCTGAAAATCAAATCAAGAACTCAATCCATTTACAACAGGTACAAAAAATACCTAGGAATGTAACTTAACCAAGGAGGTGACAGATCTCTGCAAGGAAAACTACAAAACACTGCTAAAAAATTTTATAGATGACAGAAGCAAATGGAAACACATTCCATGCTCATGGATGGAAAGAATCAATATTGTGAAAATAGCCATATTGCCCAAAGCAATCTACAGAATCAATGCAATTCTTATCAAAATACTGTCATCTTTCTTCACAGAACTAGAAAAAACGTCTTAAAATTCATATGTATCCAAAAAAGAACCCACCTAGCTAAACTAAGACTAAGCAAACAGAAAAATCTGGAAGTATCCCATTACCTTACTTGAAATTATACTACATGGCTATGGTTACCAAAACAGTATGATACTGGTATAAAAATGGGCACCTAAGCTAATTAAACAGAATAGAGAATCCAGAAATAAAGCCAAATACTTACAGTCAATTGATCTTTGACACAGCATACAAAAATATAAATTGAGAAAAGACCATGCCGTTCAATAAATGGTGCTGGGCATACTGGTAAGCCACATGTCGTAGAATAAAACTGGATTATCATCTGTGATGGTTAATATTGAGTGTCAACTTCATTGGATTGAAGGATGTGAAGTATTATTCTTGGGCATGTCCATGAGAGTGTTGCCAAAGTAGATTAACGTTTGAGTTAGTGGACTAAAAAAGGCAGACCCACCCTCAATCTGGGTGGGCACAATCTAATCATCTGCCAATGCAGCCAGCACAAAAGCAGGTGGAAGAATGTGGAAAGATGAGACTGGTTTAGTCTTCTGGCCTATATTTTTCTCCCATGCTGGATGCTTCCTCCCCTTGAACATCACACTCCAAGTTCTTTAGCTTTGGGACTTAGACTGGCTTCATAGCTCTTCAGCTTACAGACAGCCTATTGTGGGACCTTACCTTGTCATTTTATGAATTAGTACTTCTTACTAAACTCCCCTTTATGTATACATCTGTCCTATTAGTTATGTTCCTCTAGAAAACTCTGACTAATACAGATTTTGGTACTAGGAGTGGTTCTAGAGAAAGAAAATATTAAGGATGGAGTTCTTTTGTCAGTTTTGGGGTTTCTGGATTTGGCCACTTAATATGATTAGACCCCAAAATGCTAAGGACTCTACTTCTAATAGTATGGAGAACACTGATAATCCTTGGTATGAACTATTTAGAGAGTTGTGCAAAATAAATCCATTTGCTAATCTTGATAAACTGCTCTTGAGAGGCAAGGAGTTTAGTGACTCTATACATAATACCTTTGACCATATGTGGAGATCCAAGGAATATAATGAAGTTGGTTGGTTTCGCCTAAGTTTCCTGGACAAAGTGATGAAAGAAAATAATGAATTCAAAAATTCTAACTCCTGGCTTCAGAAGGAGATACTGAGCCTCAAATATTCTAAGATTGCCCTGAATGAGAGTCTTATCACCTATAGAGAAAGAGCTGAAATTGTGGAAAAACAGGCACAAGTTCTTTTCATGTGAGTGGCTGACCTGCAACAAAAGTGCATGTACAGCTTCACCAGGTGTCCATTGTAAAAATGAGGGCATTGATTGGAAAAAGAATGGGACCCTCCAACTTTGAATGGGAATGTGTGGGAGGACCCTGATAAATCTGGGGACACTGAGCTTATGAATTTGGATGAGCCTTTTTTGCCAGAAGAAACACCTTTTCCATCTTCTGTAGTGGAAACATCCTCTCCCTGACGCACATTGCCATCAGTTTTTATTCCTTTGTTTGAAGAGATAAATTCTGTGCTGTTTGAGGCAAGAGTTATGGCCTCCCCTGAGTCAGTTGCCAGGCAAGACAATGTTGATTCTTCTCAGTAGCCACTCCCAACCCCCATTTGCTTCTAGACCTATTACTAGACTCAAGTCCCTGCAGGCCCCTAGAGGGGGAGGTTTAAAGTGTGACACATGAGGAGGTGTGCCATACTCCAAGAGAACTGCTTGAGTTTTCTAATTTATGTAAGCAAAAATCTGGAGAATGGGCATGGAAATGAATGTTAAGGGTGTGGGATAATGGTGGAAGGAACGTAGAGTTGGATCAGTCTGAATTTACTGATTTGAGTCTACTAAGCAGGGATTCTGCATTTAATGTTGCAGCTCAGGGAGTTACAAAAGATTCTAATAGTTTGTATGCTTGGTTAGCAGAAATGTGGATTAAAATATGGCCCACTGTGAGCAACCTGGAAATGCCTGATCTTCCTTATTTCAATGTAGAGGAAGGGATTCAAAGGCATAGGGAGATTGGGATGCTGGAGTGGATTAGTCACTTTAGACCTACTCATCCCAGCTGTGAGGGTTCAGAAGATATACCCTTGACCACTATTTTGCAAAATAAATTTGTGAGGGCAGCACCTACATCCTTGAAGAGCTCTGTTATTGCTCTTCTGTGTATACCAGATATCACAGTAGGAACTACAGTCACTCAATTATGGAATTTAAATACAATGGGAATAATTGGATCCCAAGATGGCACGGGCAAAGTGGCAGCACTCACCCATCAAAGGCAAGGTGGGTGAAGTTACCATAATGGACAGCAGATACAAAACAGCAATCAGAATAGTGTGACTCATGTAGAGCTCTGACATTGACTAATTAACCACGAAGTCCCTAGAAGTGAAATTGATAGGAAGCCTACTGCATTCTTCATTTATATAACCAGAAAACTTCCAGATCGAGTGGACAAAAAACTAATTTGAATTATAAAAACAAAATCACGGTCCCGCTATCAATTTCCAGACTTGAGCCAGTTTGAACCCCTTGAATAAAGGGGAGGCCGGGTCCTTTTGAGGAATAATCCCACCACACTACCAACAATTTAATGCTGTTAATCTTTCTCGCATCCTTCCCCAAGGAGACCTTCAGTCTTTTACCAGGGTAATTGCACTAAAGAAAGGAAAATTATCAGAACTGTCGGGGACTTCTAAACACTGACTCTGAGCTGACATCGATGCCAGGGGACCCAAAATGTCACTGTGGTCCTCCAGTTACAGTAGGGAAGCCCAGTAATTAATGATGTTTCAGCTCAAATCCAACTTAAAGTGGGTCCGGTGGATTTCTAGACTCATCCTGTGGTCATTTCCCCAGTGCCAGAATGCATAACTGGCATAGACATATTTAGCAGCTGGTGGAACCCCCACTTTGGCTTCCTGACCGGTAGGATTAAGGATATCATGGTGGGAAAGGCCAAATGGAAGCAATTAGAGCTGCCTCTACCTAGGAAAAAATAGTAAGTAAAAAACAATATTTCATCCCTGGATGTATTTCAGAGATTAGTGCCACCATAAAAGACTTGAAAGGCTCAGAGGTGGTGATTCCCACCACATTCCTCTTCAACTCTTCTATTTGGTCTTTACAGAAGATAGATGGATCTTGGAGAATGAAAGTGGATTATCATAAGCTTTACCAAATGGTGATTCAAATTGCAGCTGCTGTACCAGAAATGGTTTCATTGCTTGAGCAAATTAACACATTTCCTGGAACCTGGTATGCAGCTATTGATTTGGCAAATGGCTTTTTCTCCATTCCTATCCATAAAGCCTACCAGAAGCAATTTGCCTTCAGCCGGCAAGGCTAGCAATATACCTTCCTTGTGCTATCTCAGGGGTATATCAACTCTCCAGCTTTGTGTCATAATCTTGTTCAGAGAGACCTTGATCACTTTTTCCTTTCACAAGACATCACACTGGTCCATTACATTGGTGACATTATGCTGATTGGATCCAGTGAGCAAGAAGTAGCAAACACATTGGACTTATCAGTGAAATATTTGCATGCCAGAAGATTGTAAATAAATGAAACTAAAATTCTGGGACCTTCTACCTCAGTATAATGTCTAGGGGTTCAGTGGTGTGGGGACTGTTGAGACATTCTTTCTAAGGTGAAGGATAAGTTGATGCATTTGGCCTCTCCTACAGCCAAGAAAGAGACACAATGCCTAGTCAGGCTATTTGGATTTTGGAAGCAACACATTCCTCATCTGAGTGTGTTACTTTGGTCCATTTATTGAGTGACACAAAAGGCTGCCAGTTTTGAGTGGGGTTCAGAATAGGAGAAGGCTCTGCAGTAGATCCAGGCTGCTGTGTAAGCTGCTCTGCCACTTGGGCGATATGAGTCATCAGACTCAATGGTGCTTGAGGTGTCAGTGGCAGATAGAAATGGTGTTTGGAGCCCTTGGAAGGCTCCATTGGTTAATCACAGTGGAGACCTTTAGGATTTTGATGCAAGACCCTGCCATCTTCTGCAGATAACTACTCTCTTTTTCAGAAACAGCTCTTGGCCTGTTACTGGGCTTTAGTAGAAACTGAACGTTTGACTATGGGTCATGAAGTCATCATGTGACCTGAACTGCCTATCATGAACTGGGTTCTTTCTGACCTATCTAGCCATAAAGTGGGCATGCACAGCCGCATTCAATTATCAAATGGAAGTCATCTATATGTGATCGGGCTCGAGCAGGTCCTAAAGGCACAAGAAACTTATGTGAGGAAGTGGCTTAAATGCCCATGCTTCCCACTCCTGCCACCCTGCCTTCTCTCCACCAGCCTGCACTGGAAGCCTTACAGGGAGTTCCCTATGATCTGTTGACAGAGGAAGAGAAGACAAGGGCCTGGTTTTCAAATGGCTATGCATGATATACAGGCACCACCCCAAATTGGGCAGCTGCAGCACTACAGCCCCTTTCTAGGACATCCCTGAAGGACAATGGTGAAATAAATCTTCCCAGTGGGCAGAACTTCGAGCAGTGCACCTTGTTGTGTACTTTGCTTGGAAGGAGAAATGTCCAGATGTGCGATTATGTACTGATTCATAGGCTCTAGTCAATGGTTTGGCCAGATGGTCAGGGACTTGGAAGAAGAATATTCAGAAAATTGGTGATACAGAAATTTGGGGAAGCGGTATGTCGAAGGATCTCTCTGAGTGGTCAAAAACTGTGAAGATATTTGTATCTCATATGAGTGCTCACCAAAGGATGACTTCAGCAGAGGAGGATTTTAATAATCAAGTGGATAGGATGACTTGTTCTGTGGACACCAGTTAGCCTCTTTGCCCAGCCACCCCTGTCATCACTCAATGGCCCCATGAACAAAGGGGCCATGATGAAGATTATGCATGGGCTCAGCAACATGAACTTCCACTCACCAAGGCTGACCTGGCTACCGCCACTGCTGTGTGCCCAATTTGCCAGCAGCAGAGACCAACACTGAGCCCTCGATATGGCACCATTCCTCAGGGTGACCAGCCAGTTACTTGGTGGCAGGTTGATTATATTGGACTTCTTCCATCTTGAAAAGGGCAGCAGTTTGTCCTCACCAGAATAGATACTTACTCCAGATATGGGTTTGCCTCTCCTGCACACAATAATTTTCCCAAGGCTACCATCTGTGGACTCACAGAATGCCTCATCCACCATCATGGCATTCCACATAGCATTGACTCTTACCAAGGCACTTACTTTATGGCTAAAGAAGGGCAGCACTGGGATCATGCTCATGGAATTCACTGGTCTTATATTCCCCATCATCCTGAAGCAACTGGATTGATAGAACTGCACAATGGCCTTTTGTTTATTTATTTATTTATTTATTTATTTATTTATTTATTTTTAAATTTATTTTTTATTATTATTATACTTTAAGTTCTAGGGTACATGTGCATAGCGTGCAGGTTTGTTACATATGTATACTTGTGCCATGTTGGTGTGCTGCACCCATCAACTCGTCAGCACCCATCAGCTCGTCATTTACATCAGGTATAACTCCCAATGCCGTCCCTCCCCCCTCCCCCCTCCCCATGACAGGCTCCGGTGTGTGATGTTCCCCTTCCCAAGTCCAAGTGATCCCACTGTTCAGTTCTCACCTATGAGTGAGAACATGCGGTGTTTGGTTTTCTGTTCTTGTGATAGTTTGCTAAGAATGATGGTTTCCAGCTGCATCCATGTCCCTACAAAGGACACAAACTCATCCTTTTTTATGGCTGCATAGTATTCCATGGTGTATATGTGCCACATTTTCTTAATCCAGTCTGTCACTGATGGACATTTGGGTTGATTCCAAGTCTTTGCTATTGTGAATAGTGCTGCAATAAACATACGTGTGCATGTGTCTTTATAAGCAGCATGATTTATAATCCTTTGGGTATATACCCAGTAATGGGATGGCTGGGTCATATGGTACTTCTAGTTCTAGATCCTTGAGGAATCGCCATACTGTTTTCCATAATGGTTGAACTAGTTTACAATCCCACCAACAGTGTAAAAGTGTTCCTATTTCTCCACGTCCTCTCCAGCACCTGTTGTTTCCTGACTTTTTAATGATTGCCATTCTAACTGGTGTGAGATGGTATCTCATTGTGGTTTTGATTTGCATTTCTCTGATGGCCAGTGATGATGAGCGTTTTTTCATGTGTCTGTTGGCTGTATGAATGTCTTCTTTTGAGAAATGTCTGTTCATATCCTTTGCCCACTTTTTGATGGGGTTGTTTGTTTTTTTCTCATAAATTTGTTTGAGTTCTTTGTAGGTTCTGGATATTAGCCCTTTGTCAGATGAGTAGATTGCAAAAATTTTCTCCCATTCTGTAGGTTGCCTGTTCACTCTGATGGTAGTTTCTTTTGCTGTGCAGAAGCTCTTTAGTTTAATGAGATCCCATTTGTCAATTTTGGCTTTTGCTGCCGTTGCTTTTGGTGTTTTAGACATGAAGTATTTGCCCATGCCTATGTCCTGAATGGTACTACCTAGGTTTTCCTCTAGGGTTTTTATGGTATTAGGTCTAACATTTAAGTCTCTAATCCATCTTGAATTAATTTTCGTATAAGGAGTAAGGAAAGAATCCAGTTTCAGCTTTCTACTTATGGCTAGCCAATTTTCCCAGCACCATTTATTAAATAGGGATTCCTTTCCCCATTTCTTGTTTCTCTCAGGTTTGTCAAAGATCAGATGGCTGTAGATGTGTGGTATTATTTCTGAGGACTCTGTTCTGTTCCATTGGTCTATATCTCTGTTTTCGTACCAGTACCATGCTGTTTTGGTTACTGTAGCCTTGTAGTATAGTTTGAAGTCAGGTAGTGTGATGCCTCCAGCTTTGTTCTTTTGACTTAGGAAGTCAGAATGCCAACTAAGTGAACAATACTCTGCAGAGCTAGGGCAAAATTTTCCAGTAGGCTGTGTATGCTCTGGATCAGCATCCAATATATGGTACTCTTTCTCTCATAGCCAAGATTCATGGGTCCAGGAATCAAGGAGTGGAAGTGGATGTCATGCCACTCACCATTACACCTAGTGACCCTAAATGTCTTAGTTCCAGAGGGAGGAACACTGCCACCAGGAGGCACAACAACGATTCCATTAAACTGGGAGTTAAGACTGCCACCTGGCCATTTTGGGCCCCTCTTACCTCTAAGTCAAGAGACTAAGAAGGGAGTTACAGTGTCGGCTGGGGTGATTTACCTGGACTATCAAGATGAAATTGGTCTACTCCACAACAGAGGCAAGGGAGAGTATACATATTTTACAGGAGATCCCTTAGGATGTTTCTTAGTACTACCATGCCCTGTGATCAAGGTCTATGGGAAACTACAGCAGGCCAGTCCAGGCAGTACTACAAATGGTCCAGACCCTTCAGGAATGAAGGTTGGGTCACTACACCACACATACAAAAATACAACCTGCCGAGGTGCTTGCTGAAGGCAAAGGCAATACAGAATGTGTAGTAGAAGAAGGTACTCATCAATACCAGCTGTGATCACGTG
Organism: Chlorocebus sabaeus; assembly: GCF_047675955.1. NCBI lineage: Eukaryota > Metazoa > Chordata > Mammalia > Primates > Cercopithecidae > Chlorocebus > Chlorocebus sabaeus. The sequence goes on along the minus strand of NC_132933.1, from coordinate 76,477,651 downwards.
ACCAGTTGCAGAAACAAGAACTAATTGTCATGAGTATTTCCTCCTTTTTTTGTTAAGAACATATTTGTGCATGTATTCACTTCTACTAAGAAATTATTGATTTTATTTGCTTTCGTTTTCCTTTATCATGTGACATGAGATTTATTGACTTCATATCAGCATTTAAGTATTGTTAACTTTATGTAATAGCATTTGCGTTGGGGACTGGTGCATTTCCAGTTGCACAAAAATAGCTGTAGTATGTTAGGCATAATTACAACTTTATTATTTTCTTTATTTGAAGATTATGTATGATTTCAGAAGATGTGCATGGGTTCCAGTTGACAAAGGATGGACTTCTGATGGTTAGTATTGAGTGTCTACTTGATTGGATTGAAGGATGCAAAGTATAGTTCTTGGGTGTGTCTGTGAGGGTGTTGCCAAAGGAGATTAAAATTTGAGTCAGTGGACTGGCAAAGGCAGGCCCACCCTCAATCTGGGCGGCCACAATCTAATCAGCTGCCAGAGTAGCCAGAATAAAAGCAGGCAGAAGAACGTGGAAAGACTAGACTTGTTTAGTCTTCTGGCCTACATCATTCTCCCATGCTGAATGGTTTCTGCCCTGGAACATTGCACTCCAATATTTCTGCTTTGGGATTGGGCTGGCTTCCTTGCTCCTCAGCTTGCAGAAGGCCTATTGTGGAACCTCACCCTGTGATTGTATGAGTCAATACTCCTTTATAAACTTCCCTTTATATATACATCCATCCTATTAGTTCTGTCCCTTTAGAGAACACTGACTAATACACCGTCTATCACTTTATACAAAAATCGTCTCAAGATGGATCAAAGACTCAAATCTAAAACCTAAAATCATAAAAATTCTGGGACATAATATTAGAAAAACTCTTCTAGACATTAGCTTAGGCATAGAATTCATGACTAAGGCCCCAAAAACAAATGTAACTAAAACAAATATAAATCAATGGTACCTAACTAAACTAAAAAGCTTCTGCATAGTAAAAGAAATAATCATCAGAGTTAAGAGACAACCCACAGGATATGAGAAAATATTCTCAACCTATACATCCAGCAAAAGATTAGTATCCAGAATCTACAAGAAACTCAAAAAAATAAGCAAACAACAAACCAGTCTTATCAAAAAGTGGACAAAAGAAATGAACAGGCATTTCCTCAAAGAAGATACACAAACAGCAAACAAGCATACAAAAAATATACTTCACTGCACTAATCATCAGGAAAATGCAAAATAAAGCCACAATGAGATACCATTTTACTCCTTGTAAGAATAACTATAATTAAAGTCAACAAACAATAGATGTTGGCATGAATGTGGGGAAAAGGGAACACATATATACTGCTGGTAGAAATTTAAATTACTACATAGTAATTACCATTACTATGGAAAACAGTATGGAGATTCCTTAAAGAACTAAAAGTAGAACTATTCAATCCAGCAATCCCACCACTGGATATCTTCCTGAAGAAAAATAAGTCATTATACGAAGAAAAAAACCACGTTTAGAGCAGCAACATTTACAAGAGCATAGATATGGAACCAACCTAAGTGCCCATCAACCAACAAGTGGATAAAAATCAATGTGGTATATATACGCCATGGAATACTACTCAAGCAGAAAAAGAAATAAAATAATGTCTTTTGCAGCAACTTGGGTGCTGCTGGAGGCCATTATTCTTAGTGGAGCATGGCCAGGGACGCACATCCCCCTAGGCTCAGTCAGAAAAAGGAACAAAATAATGTATTTTGCAGCAACTTAGGTGCTGCTGGGGGCCATTAATCTGTTGTGGAGCACAGCCAGGGATGTGCATCCCCCTAGGCTCAACTTGCTCCCATAGGAGACTTTAGCCCTAGGGGAGCTATAGGGCCTGAACTCTGCAGGGTCCGTTTGACACGAGCACCCCTTGGTCTACTGGCTTGTCCTGGGGCCCCAGCCTGGCTGTGTCCACTGAGGTGAAGTAACTCAGGATTGGAAAACCAAATATTGTATGTTCTCACTTAGAAGTGGGAGCTAAGCTATAAAAACGCAAAGGCATAACAATGATATAATGTACTCGGAGGGTGGTGAAGGATGGGAGAGGAGTGAGAGATGAAAGACTATATATTGAGTATAGTGTACACTGCTTGAGTGACTGGTGCACTAAAATTTAAGAAATCACCACTAAAGAACTTATCCATGTAACCAAAAACCACCTGTACCCCAAAAACTATTAAAGTAAGAAAAAATATATATATATTTGAATTTTATCTTATTTGATGGCCTTGGTGTTTTGATTGCGGTATAAGTGGGTTCGGTTTACTGGCTTTTTTCCTGAAAGATTTTAGGAGACCAAGGCTCAGCTCAGGACTCCTGGACTGTGTGTTCTAACTCTGGGGGACTAGTATCTGGTCCTGGCTTTTATCTGTGTCCTTGAGGTTAGGAACATGCTCTGCTGGAGGGGCCAAGGTGCTCCAGGACCACTGGTCACAACACTCTGATGAGTGGTGCCCGCCAAAGCACTTCATGGGCAGTGGCAGCGGGATTTGTCCTCGCTCGCAGGTGCCGGCGGCAGCAGCAGAAGCAGCGTTGCTGGGTGTACGCTCCTTGGCTGCAGCAGGATATTAGCGGGTGCTAGGGTGCGAACGTCTGTGGCAGTACAGCTTGGGGCTGGGAGGCTCCCCCTGGTGACTGTGCACGCGTTAATGCCAGTGGTGGTGTTAGCATGTGGACGGGGTTCTGTTGGGTGCAGGATTCTGTGAGCCCTCTGTGCACCCTCACGCTGGTAGTGGTCACCGCTCCTGCCTAGGGACAGGTCCCCTGTTTTCCAAGCCCAGTTTCCTGCTGGAGGCAGTGTTAGTAGAATGCTGGCGCTGGCAGATCTGGCGGCTCCATACCTGCCACTGCTCCAACGACAATGGTGGTGTGATGAGGGAAGTGGGGGGAGGTGCACTCATGCCCATAGCAATGGCACAGCAGAGTGCATGTGCACATGCCTGCTAGCAGAGAAAAGAGGGCTTGGTGCCCCCAAGCACACACGCACCAGCAAAGCGGTGTGGAGGGGTGGCCATGGGTGACTGACTGCAGTCAAAGGGGCACAGGGGAGTTTGCAATGGGGGAGGACGCAGACTAGATGGTGCATGTCCGCTGGGGCCACTATGCTGGAGCACTATGCCAGTCAGACATGGTCTGCAAGTGCAGGAGGAATAATGTGAGCCCCCAGGAGACACCTAGGGGCTGCACTGCAAGCAGACACAGCCATGCTGGAGCCCCAGGAGCAGCCAGTAGACCGAGGGGTGCTCATGTCACACTGATCCTTTCTCATGGTCAAAACTGCCCTGCAGAGTTCAGGCCCTATAGTCCCCCTAAGGCTAATGCCTCCTGTGGGAGCAAGTTGAGCCTAGGGAGATGGATGTCTCTGACTGTGCCCCACTACAGACATTCCTGCACCAAACCCTTATGGGCTCCACGCCAGCTGGAGTTCTGCACCTACCACGTATCTAAGCAGCTTTCTCTGACAACTTAAGTGTCTGTGGTAGTCGAGGGGTCTCCTCCTGATGAGGTTACAGAGGGCCCTGGCAAGAGCGATTCGCTCCTTGCCTGTTAAACTCACACCATGTACAGGAGTCATTGGGAGCCAAGAATGATTCCAAGTGCTGGGTAATTCCCAGTAGGCCTTCCGTCTTCCTCACCCTTCATCTCAGACACTCTTTCTTTCCTCCCTTTGCTCTCGATGCCTTCCCTCTGAAGATCTGCTAAGAATGATACAGTCCTCCCAATGTCATTGGAAATGTTACCCTTGGTTGCCTCTAGTCAGCCATCTTGGGCAGAAATGTTTAATTTATTATAGACTATGGTCACCCTGTTCTCTTGAATTATATTTTTGTCTTTATAGTAGAAAGATTTATATTCCTTTGGGTATATACCCAGTAATGGGATTGCTGGGTCAAATGGTATTTCTTGTTCTAGATCCTTGAGGAATTGCCACACTGTCAATTTTGAACCAGTTTACATTCCCACCAACAGTGTTGCTATTTCTCCACAGTCTCACCAGCATCCATTGTTTCCTGACATTTTAATAACTGCCATTCTGACTGGCTTGAGATGGTATCTCATTGTGGTTTTGATTTGCATTTCTCTAATGATCAGTGATGATGAGACTTTTTTTTTTATTATACTTTAAGTTCTAGAGTACATGTACACAACTAGCAGGTTTGTTACATAGGTATACATGTGCCATGTTGGTTTGCTGCACCCATTAACTTGTCATTTACATTAGGTATTTCTCCTGATGCTATCCCTCCCCCAGACCCCCACCCCCTAACAGGCCCCAGTGTGTGATATTCTTCTCCCTGTGTCCACGTGTTCTCATTGTTCAACTCCCACTTATGAGTGAGAACATGCTGTGTTTTGTTTTCGGTTTCTGTGTTAGGTTGTTGAGAATGATGGTTTCCAGCTTCATCCATGTCCCTGAAAAGGACATAAACTCATTCTTTTTTATGGCTGCATAGTATTCCATGGTATATATGTGCCACATTTTCTTTATCCAGTATATCATTGATGGGCATTTGAGTTGGTTCCAAGTCTTTGCTATTTTGAATAGTGCTGAAATAAACATACGTGTGCATGTGTCTTTATAGCAGCATGATTTATAATCCTTTGGGTATATACCCAGTAATGGGATGACTGAGTCAAATGGTATTTCTAGTTGTAGATCCTTGAAGAATCACCACACTGTCTTCCACAATGGTTGAACTAATCTACACTCCCGTCAACAGTGTAAAAGCACTCTTATTACTACACATCCTTTCCAGCATCTGTTGTGTCCAGACTTTTTAATGATCACCATTCTAACTGGTGTGAGATGGTATCTCATTGTGGTTTTGATTTGCATTTTTCTGTTGACCAGTGATGATGAGCATTTTTTCATATGTCTTTTGGCTGCATAAATGTCTTCTTTTGAGGAGTGTCTGTTTGTATCTTTTGCCCACTTTTTGATGGGGTTGTTTTTAATTAATTTATTTATTTATTTATCTGTAAATTTGTTTATGTTCTTTGTAGTTTTGTGGTATTAGCCTTTTGACAGATGGGTAGATTGCAAAAATTTTCTCCCATTCTGTAGATTGCCTGTTCATTTTGATGATAGTTTCTTTTACTGTGCAGAAACTTTTTAGTTTAATTAGATCCCATTTGTCTATCTTGGCTTTTGTTGCCATTGGTTTTCATGTTCTAGTCATGAAGTCTTTTCCCATGCCTATGTCCTGAATGGTATTGCCTGGGTTTTCTTCTAGGGTTTTTATGGTTTTAGGTCTTACGTTTAAGTCCTTAATCCATCTTGAGTTAATTTTTGTATAAGTGTAAAAAGGGGATCCAATTTCAGCTTTCTACGTATGATTAGCCAGTTTTCCCAGCACCATTTATTAAACTGGGAATCCTTTCCCCATTGCTTGTTTTTGTCAGGTTTGTCAAAGACCAGATGGTTGTAGATGTGTGGTGTTATTTCTGAGGCCTCTGTTCTGTTCCATTAGTGTATATATCTGTCTTGGTACCAGTACCATGCTGTTTAGGTTACTGTAGCTTTGTAGTATAGTTTGAAGTCAGGTAGTGTGATGCTTCCAGCTTTGTTCTTTTGGCTTAGGATTGCCTTGGCTGTGTGGGCTCATTTTTGGTTCCATATGAACTTTAGTTTTTTCCAATTCTGTGAAGAAAGCCATTGGTAGCTTGATGGGGATAGTACTGACTCTACAAATTACCTTGGGCAGTATGGCCATTTTCAGGATATTGATTCTTCCTATCCATGAGCATGGAATATTCTTCCATTTTTTTGTGTCCTCTTTTATTTCGTTGAGAAGTAGTTTGTAGTTCTCCTTGAAGGGGTCCTTCACATCCCTTGTAGTTGGATTCCTAGGTATTTTATTGTCTTTGTAGTACTTGTGAATGTGAGTTCACCCATGATTTGACTGTTTGTCTGTTCTTGGTGTATAGGAATGCATGATTTTTGCACATTGAGTTTGTATCCTGAGATTTTGCTGAAGTTACTTATCAGCTTAAGGAGATTTTGGGATGAGATGATGGGATTTTTAAAATATACAGTCATGTCATCTGCAAAAAGAGGCAATTTTACTTTCTCTTTTCTTAATTGAATACCCTTTATTTCTTTCTCTTGCCTGATTGCCCTGGCTGAACTTCTAATACCATGTTGAATAGGAGTGGTGAGAGAGGGCACCTTTGTCTTCTGCCAGCTTTTGAAGGAAATACTTCTAGTTTTTGCCCATTTAGTATGATATTGGCTGTGAGTTTGTCATAAATAGCTCTTATTATTTTCAGATCTGTTCCATCAATACCTAGTTTATCGAGAGTTTTTAGCATAAAAGGCTGTTTAATTTTGTCAAAGGCCTTTTCTGCATCTATTGAGATAATCATGTGGTTTTTGTCATTGGTTCTGTTTATGTGATGGATTACATTTATTGATTTGCGTATGTTGAACTAGCCTTGCATCCCCAGGATGAAGCTGACTTGATCGTGGTGAATAAGCTTTTCAATGTGCTGCTGGATTCTGTTTGCCAGTATTTTATTGAGAATTTTCCTATCGATGTTCATCAGGGATATTGGCCTAAAATTCTCTCTTTTTTTGTTGTGTCTCTGCCAGAATTTGGTATCAAGATGATGCTGGCCTCATAAAATGAGTTAGGGAGAATTCCCTCTTTTTCCATTGATTGGAATAGTTTCAGAAGGAATGGTACCAGCTCCTCCTTGTACCTCTGGTAGAATTCGGCTGTGAATTCGCCTGGTCCTGGATTTTTTTTGCTTGGTAGGCTATTAATTATTGCCTCAATTTCAGAACCTGTTATTGGCCTATTCAGAAATTCAGCTTCTCTCTTGTTTAGTTTTGGGACGGTGTATGTGTCCGGGAATTTATCCATTTATTCTAGATTTTCTAGCTTATTTGCATAGACATGTTTATAGCATTCTCTGATGGTAGCTTGTATTTCTGTGGGATCAGTGGTGATATCCCCTTTATCATTTTCTAGTGTATCTGTTTGATTCTTATCTCTTTTCTTCTTTACTAGTCTGGCTAACTGTCTCTCTGCTTTGTTGATCTTTTCAAAAAAACAGCTCCTGGATTCATGGATTTTTTGAAGAGTTTTTTTGTGTCTCTGTCTCCTTCAGTTCTTCTCTGATCTTAGTTATTTCTTGTCTTCTGCTAGCTTTTGAATTTGTTTTCTCTTGTTTCTCTAGTTCTTTTAATTGTGATGTTATGGTGTCAATTTTAGATCTTTCCTGCTTTTTATTGTGGCCATTTAGTGCTATAAATTTCTCTCTACACACTTGTTTAAATATGTCCCAGAGATTCTGGTACATTGTTTCTTTGTTCTTTTTGGTTTCAAAGAACATCTTTATTTCTGCCTTCATTTCATTATTGATTCAGTGTTCATTCAGGGACAGGTTGTTCAGTTTTCATGTAGTTGTGTGGTTTTGAGTGAGTTTCTTAATTCTGAGTTCTAATTTGATGGCACTGTGTTCTGAGAGACAGTTGTTGTGATTTTTGTTCTTTTACATTTACTGAGGAGTGCTTTACTTCCAATTATCTGGTCAGTTTTAGAATATGTGTGATGTGGTTCTGAAAACGTATATTCTGTTGATTTGGGGAGGAGAGTTCTGTAGATGTCTATTAGGTCACCTTGGTCCAGAGCTGAGTTCAAGTCCTGGATATCCTTATTAATTTTCTGTCATGTTGATCTGTCTAAAATTGACAGTAGGATGTTAAAGTCTCCCATTGTTATAGTATGGGAGTCTCAGTCTCTTTGTAGGTATCTAAAAACTTGCTTTATGTATCTGGGTACTCCTGTTTTGGGTGTGTATAATTAGGATAGTTAGCTTTTGTTGTTGAATTGATCCCTTTACCATTATGTAGTGGCCTTCTTTGTCTCTTTTGATCTTTGTTGGTTTAAAGTCTGTTTTATTGGAGACCAGGATTTCAACCCCTGCTTTTTTTTCCCTTTACATTTGCTTGGTAGATCTTCCTCCATCCCTTTATTTTGAGCCTATGTGTGTCTTTGCACATGAGGTGGGTCTCTTGAATACAGCACACCAATGGGTCTTGACTCTTTATCTAATTTGCCTGTCTGTGTCTTTTAATTAAGGCATTTATCCCATTTACATTTAAAGTTCATATTGTTATGTGTGAATTTGATTCTGTCATTATGTTGCTAGCTGGTTATTTTGCCATTAATTGATGCAGTTTCTTCATAGCATCAATAGTCTTTACAATTTGGCATGTTTTTGCAGTGGCTGATACCGGTTGTTCCTTTCCATGTTTAGTGCTTCCTTCATGATCTCTTGTAGGGCACGCCTGGTGGTGACAAAATCTCTCAGCATTTGCTTTTCTGTAAAGGATTTTATTTCTCCTTCGCTTATGAAGCTTAGTTTGGTTGGATATGAAATTCTGGCTTGAAAATTCTTTTGTTAAAGGATGTTATATACCGGCCCCCATTCTCTTCTGGCTTGTAGGGTTTCTGCAGAGAAATCTGCTGTTAGTCTGATGGGCTTCCCTTTGCGGGTATCCTGACCTTTCCCTGTGGCTGCACTTTATATGTTTTCCCTCATTTTGACCTTGGTGTAGCTGACAATTATGTGTCTTGGGGTTGCTCTTCTCAAGGAGTATCTTTGTGGTGTTCTCTGTATTTCATGAGTTTGAATGTTGGCCTGTCTTGCTAGGTTGGGGACGTTCTCCTGGATAACATCCTGAACAGTGTTTTCCAAGTTGGTTCCACTCTCCCCATCACTTTCAGGTACACCAATCAAACTTAGATTTGGCCTTTAACATAGTCCCATATTTCTTGGAGGGTTTGTTCATTTCTTTTTACTCTTTTTTCTCTAATCTTGTCTTCTCACTTTATTTCATTAATTTGATCTTCAATCCCTGATATCTTTTCTTCTGCTTGATCAAATTGGCTATTGAAACTTGTGTATGCTTCATGAAGTTCTTGTATTGTGTTTTTCATCTCCATCAGGTCATTTAAGGTGTTCTCTACAGTTGTTATTCTAGTTAGCCATTTTTCTAATCTTTTTTCAAGGTTTTTAGCTTCCTTGCAATGGGTTAGAAAATGCTCCTTTAACCTGGAGAAGTTTATTATTATCGACCTTCTGAAGCCTACTTCTGTCAACTCATCAAACTCATTCTTGTTCCAGTTTTGTTCCCTTGCTGGCAAAGAGTTATGTTCCTTCGGAGGAGAAGAGTTATTCTGGTTTTTGGAATTTTCAGCCTTTCTGCTATGGTTTCTCTCTATCTTTGTGGTTTCATATACCTTCTGTCTTTGATGTTGCTGATCCACGGATGGGGTTTTCATGTGGATGTTTTTTTTGTTGTTGTTGTTGATGTTGATGCTATTCCTTTCTGTTTGTTAGTTTTCCTTCTAACAGATAGGCCTCTCAGCTGCAAGTCTGTTGGAGTTTGCTGGAGGTCCGCTCCAGACCCTGTTTGCCTGGGTATCACCAGGAGAGGCTGCAGAACAGCGAATATTGCTGCCTAATCCTTCCTCTGGTAGCTTTGTCCCAGAGAGGCACCCGCCTGTATGAGGTGTCTCTCAGCCCCTACTGGGAAGTGTCTCCCAGTCAGCTACACTAGGGTCAGGTACCCACTTGAGGAGGCAGTCTGTCCATTATCAGAGCTTGAACACCATGCTTGGAGAACCACTGCTCTCTTCAGAGCTGTCAGACAGGGATGGTTATGTCTGCAGAAGCTGTTTGCTGCCTTTTGTTCAGATATGCCCTGCCCCCAGAGGTGGAATCTAGAGAGGCAGTAGGCCTTGCTGAGCTGTAGTGGGCTCTGACCAGTTAGAGCTTCCCTGCCTCCCCCTTTTTTTTTGCATTGTGAGAATAGAACTGCCTACTCAATCCTCAGCAATGGCTGACATCCCTCCCCTCACCAAGCTCCATCGTCCCAGGTCAATCTCAGACTGCTTCACTAGCAGTGAGGAAGGCTTACTTGCACTTCCCTGGTGAGGTGACACCTTGCCCTGCTTCATCTCACCCTCTGTGGATTGCACCCACTGTCCAACGAGTCCCAATGTCATGAACCAGGTACCTCAGTTGGAAATGCAGAATTCACCCATCTTCTTCATTGATGTTACTGGGAACTGTAGACCAGAGCTGTTCCTATTCAGCCATCTTGGAAGTGACTCCAATGATGAGATTTTTTTCATATGTTTGTTGGCCACATAAATCTCTTCATTTTTATTTTTTTTTTAAAAAAAACCCTGGGATACATGTGCAGAATGTGTAGGTTTGTTACATAGGTATACATGTGCCATGGTGGTTTGCTGCAACTATTGACCAATCCTCTAAGTTCCCTCCCCTCAACCCCACTCCTGTACAGGCCCTGGTGTGGGCTGTTCCCCTCTCTGTGTCCATGTATTGTCAGTGTTCAACTTCTACTTATGAGTGAGCACATGCTGTGCTTAGTTTCCTGTTCCTATGTTAGTTTGCTGAGGATGTTGCCTTCCAGCTTTGTCCATGTCCCTGCAAAGGACATTATTTCATTCTTCTTTATGCCTGCATAGTATTTCATGATGTATGTGTACCACATTCTCTTTATCCAGTCTATCATTGATGAGTATTTGGGTTGCCTCCATATCTTTGGTATTGTAAATAGTGCTGCATGAAACATTCATGTGCATGTGTCTTTATAGTAGAATGATTTAATTCCTTTGGGTATATACCCAGTAATGGAATTGCTCAGCCAAATTGTATTCCTGGTTCTAGATCCCTGAGGAATCAGCACAATGTCTTCCACAATGGTTGAACTAATTTACAGTCCCACCAATAGTGTAAAACTGTTCCTATTTCTCCACAGCTTTGCAAGCATCTATTGTTTCCTGACTTTTTAATAATTGCCACTCTAACTGGCATGAGATGGCATCTCATTGTGGTTTTTTTATTGAGATAATCATTGTGGTTTTGATGTGCATTTATGTGATGATCAGTGATGTTGAGCTTTTTTTATATGTTCATTGGCCATGTAAATGTCTTCTTTAGAGAAGATCTGTTCATATCCTTTGCCCATTTTTTGATGAGATTGTTTGTTTTTTCTTTTTTCTTTTTTGATAAATAATGGGCTATATTTATTTAGGTATTTAATTTCTCTTAGCAATGTTTTATTGTTTTCAGTGTAAAAGTCTTTTTACATCCTTGGTTAAATTTATTTCTAATATTTAATGTTTTCCAATGCTATTGGAAGTGGAGTTCTTGAAATTTTATTTTCAAATTATTTCTTGGTAGTGAGGAGAGCAAAGATCACCTGATAGCCATCAAGCAGACCTCCAGGGGCAAAAGTCCTTATCAGAGGAATTTAGAAGTAGTTAGACTTCCCTATTATCTAAAGCCACCATCTGGTAACAGGTTTTTTTTTTTTTTTTTTCCAAAAATGTATAAGAAACTAGAATTTCTATACATCTCCGAAATGCGTGCATGTCAAAACTCATTGTGCAACCCTTGCTGGCATCAAGGCACCAAAATGTCTACAAATGTCATTATTTATCATGAAGTATGTGGCTAAGATGATCCAAATTACCCTTAAGCTCCCGCTTTAAGGTCCATAAATACCCCTAAGGAAAATCCACCGTTACACACTCACTCCTCTCTTGCCAAAGTGCCCCACTGCACTCTTCTGCAGTGCTTGCCTTTTCAAACCTATACTGTGGTCCATAAATTAATCTTACTACCCACAAGCCAATCACTTTTCGTTGCCAGGGCTCTGACAATTCACCCGGCAGGTAGTATTTTTAAAAAATAGCTGATTTTGGTATATTAACTTTATATTCTGTGACTTTGCTAAATTATGAATTCTAATAGTTGTTTTGTAAACTCCTTAGGATTTTTTACATAAACTGTCATGTCATCTGTAAATAAAGTTTTACTTCTCCCTTCTAAATCTTTTCACTTTTTTTTTTTTTTTATACTTTAAGTTCTGGGGTACATATGCAGAATGTGCAATTTTGTTACCTAGGTATACATGTGACATGATGATTTGCTGCACCCATTATAAATATGTTTAAGTTTATTGCCCATTCTGGATATTAGACCTTTGTCAGATTAATAGATTGCAAAAATTTTCTCCTATTCTGTAGGTTGCCTGTTCACTCTGATGATAGTTTTGTTGTTGTTGTTTGTTTTTTTGCTGTGCAGAAGCTCTTCAGTTTAATTAGATTCCATTTGTCAATTTTGGCTTTTGTTGCCATAGCTTTTGGAGTTTTAGTTGTAAAGTCTTTGACCATGTCTAGGTCCTGACTGGTATTGCCTAGGTTTTCTTCTAGGGATTTTATGGTCCTGGGGTTTACATTTAAGTCTTTAACCCATCTTGAGTTAATTTTTTGTAAGGTGTAAGGAAGGGGTCAAGTTTCAGATTTCTGCATACTGCTAGCCAGTTTTTCTGGTACTATTCATTAAATAGAGAATGATTTCCCCATTGCTTGCTTTTTTTCAGGTTTGTCAATGATCAGATGTTTGTGGATGTGTGGCATTATTTCTGAGGCCTCTGGGATGCAAGACTGATTCAAAGTATGCAAGTCAGTAAACCTAATCCATCACATAAATAGAACCAATGACAAAAACCACATGATTATCTCAATAGATGCAGAAAAGGCCTTAGACAAAATTCAACACCTCTTTATACTAAAAACTCTCAATAAAGTAGGTATTGATGAAAGGTATCTCAAAATAATAAAAGCTATTTATGACAAACCCACAGCCAATATCATAGTGAATGGACAAAAACTGGAGGCATTTTCTTTGAAAATCAGCACAAGACAAGGATGCCCTCTCTCACTACTCCTATTCAATACGGTATTTGAAGTTGTTTGTTCTTGCTTATTTAGTTCCTTGGGTTTTTTTTTTTTTTTTTTTTTTTGGACAGAGTTTCACTCTTGTCACCCAGACTGGAGTGCAATGGCACAATCTTAGCTTACTGCTACCTTCACCTCACGGTTTCAAGTGATTCTTCTGCCTCATCCTCCCGGGTAGCTGGGATTGCAGGTATGCACCACCACGCCTGGCTAATTTTTTTGTATTATTAGTTGAGATTGGGTTTCACTATGTTGGCCAGGCTTGTCTCTAACTCCTGACTTCAGGTGATCCACCCACCTCAGACTCGAAAAGTGCTGGGATTAGAGGCATGAGCCACAGTGCCAGGCCTCTTTAGTTTTTTCAATTGTGATATTAGGGTGTCAATTTGAGATTTTTTTTTTTTCCGAGATGGAGTCTTGCTCTGTCACCCAGGTTGGAGTGCAATGGCATGATCTCGGCTCACTGCAACCTCCACTTCCTGGGTTCAAGTGATTCTCCTGCCTCAGACTCCTGAGTAGCTGGGATTACAAGTGCGCACCACTATGCCCTGCTCTCTCTCTTTTTTTTTTTTTTTGTATTTTTAGTAGAGACATGGTTTCACCATGTTGGCCAGGCTGGTCTTAAACTCCTGACCTCGTGATCCATCCACCTCAGCCTCTCAAAGTACTGGGATTACAGGTGTGAGCCACCATGCCTGGCTGTTTTGAGATCTTTCCAGTTTTCTGATGTTGGCATTTATTACTATAAATTTTACTCTTAACACTGCTTTAGCAGTGTCCCAATGATTCTGGTATGTTGTCTCTTTGTTCTCGTTGATTTCAAATAACTTCTTGATTTCTGCCTTAATTTTGCTATTTACACAGGAGTCATTCAGGAGTAGGTTGTTCAGTTTCCATGTTGTTGTGCAGTTTTGAGTGAGTTTGATTGCACTGTGGTTGAGGGACTGTTTGTTATGATTTCAGTTCTCTTGCATTTGCTGAGGAGTGTTTTACCTTCAATTATTTGGTCAATTTAGAATAAGTGCCACATAACACTTAGAAGAATGTACATTCTGTTGATTGGGGGTGGAGAGTTCTGTAGATGTCTATTATGTCCTCTTGATCCAGAGTTGAGTTTAAGTTCTGAATATTCTTGTTAATTTTCTTTCCCGTTGATCTGTCTAATATTGACAGTGGGGTGTTAAAGTCTTCCACTATTATTGGTGGAAGTATAATTCTCTTCGTAGTTCTCTAAGAACTACATGAATCTGGGTTCTCCAATGTTGGGTGCATATATATTTAGGATTGCTAGCTCTTCTTTTGTGTTGATCCCTTTACCATTATGTAATTATCTAGTTTGTCTTTTTTGATCTTTGTTTGTTTAAAGTCTGTTTCATCAGAGACTGGGATTGCAACCTCTGCCTTTTGCTTTCCGTTTGCTTCATAAATATTCCTCCATCCCTTTATTTTGTGTCTTTGTGCATGTGGTGGGTCTCCCGAATACAGGACACTAATGGGTTTAGATTCTTTATCCAATTTGCCAGTCTGTGCCTTTTAATTGGGACCTTTAACCTATTTACATTTAAGGTTAATATTGGTATGTGTGAATTTGATATGGTCATTATGATGCTAGCTGGTTATTTTGCACATTATTTGTTGCAGTTTCTTCATAGTGTCATCGGTTTTGATATTTTGGTGTGTTTTTACAGTGAGTAGTACCAGTTTTCTCTTTCCATATTTAGTGCTTCCTTCAGGTTCTGTTGCAGGGCAGGCCTGGTGGTAGCAAAATCTTTTAGCTGTCACTGAAGCTGTGACTGCAGCCACCTTTCCTCCCAGGTGCTCTGTCCCAGGAAGATTAGACTTTTATCTATAAGCCCCTGGCTGCATTTCCTGCAGAGATGCCCTGACCAGTGAGGAGAAATCTAGAGAAGATTTTCTGCAAAGGATTTTATTTTTTCTTTGCTTACAAAACTTAATTTAGCTAAATATGAAATTCTGGGTTGAAAATTCTTTTTTTAAGAATGTTGGATATTGGTCCCCCACTATCTTCTGGCTTGTCGGATTTCTGCTAAGAGACACGCTCTTATTCTGACGGTCTTTTCTTTGTAGGTGACCTGACCTTTCTCTCTGGCTGCCCTTAACATTTTTTTCTTCATTTCATCCTTGGAGAATCTGATGATTATATGTCGTGGGGTTGATATTCTTGTGGAGTATCTTAGTGGTGTTCTGTATATTTTCTGAATTTGAATGTTAGTCTGTCTTGCTAGGTTGGGGAAGTTCTCTTGTATAATATCCTGATGTGTGTTATCCAGCTTGGTTCCATTCTCCCCGTTACTTTAAGGTACACCAATCAGTTGTAGGTTTGGTGTTTTCACATAGTCCCCTATTTCTTGTAGGCTTTGTTAATTCCTTTTTTTTCTCTCTCTCTAATCTTGTCTGCATGCCTTATTTCAGCAAGGTAGACATCAATCTCTGATGTTATTTCTTCCACTTACTCAATTTGCCTGTTTATACTTGTGTATGCTTCACGATATTCTCATGCTGTGTTTTTGAGCTCCATCACATTATGTTCCCCTCTAAACTGATTATTCAATTAGCAGTTCCTGTAACCTTTTATCAAGGTTCTTAGCTTTCTTGCATTGGGTTAGAACATGCTCCTTTAGCTCAGAGTATGTTGTTATTCCCACCTTCAGTAGCCTATTTCTGTCAATTCATCAATCTCATTATCCATCCAGTTTTGCACCCTTGCTGAAGAGGTGTTGAGATCCTTTGGAGGAGAAGAGGCATTCTGGCTTTTGGAATGTTCAGCGATTTTCCTCTTTTTTTTTTTCTCATCTTCTTGGATTTATTTATCTTTGATCTTTGAGTCCTACTACCCTTGGATGGGTTTTTCTGGGTAGTCTTTTTGTTGATGTTGCTGTTGCTTTCTGTTTGTTAGTTTTTCTTCTAACAGTCAGACCTCTCTTCTGCACGTCTGCTGCAATTTGCTGGAGGTTTACTCCAGACCCTGTTCACCTGGTTACCACCAGTGGAGGCTACAGAACAACAAAGATTGCTGCCTGCTCCTTCCTCTGGAAGCTTCTTCCTAGAGGGGCACTGTCCTGATGCCAGCTGGAACTCTCCTGTATGAGGTGTCTGTCAACCCCTGTTGAGAGGTATCTCCAAGTCAGGAGACATGAGGTTCAGAAACCCACTTGAGAAGGAGTCTGTCCCTTAATAGAGCTGATGTGCTGTGCTGGGAGAATTCCCCTTTTCAGGATCAGCTGCTCTCTTTATTGCTGGCAGGCAGAAAAGATTAAGCTCACTGAATCTGTGACTGCAGCCACCTTTCCTCCCAAGTGCTCTGTCGCAGGAAGATGAGAGTTTTATCTGTAAGCCCCTGGCTGGTGTTGCTGTGTTTCCTGCAGAGATGCCCAGCCCAGTGAGGAGGAATCTAGAGAAGCAGTCTCACCACAGCTGCTTTTCCATGCAGTGGTAGATTCCGCCCAGTCCAAACCTCCCAGTCTCCTTAGCACCATCAGGGGAAAACTGCTTACTAAAGCCTCAGTAATGACAGTCACCTCTCCCCCCACCAAGCTTCAGTGTCCCAGATCGACTCCAGACTGCTGTGCTGGCAGTGAGAATTTCAAACTAGTGGTTCTTAGCTTGCTGGGCTCTGTGGGAGTGGAATTTGCTGAGCAGGACCGCTCGGCTCACTGGCTTCAGCCCACTTTACAGGTGAGTGGATGGTTCTCCTGGCTCTCTGGAGTTCAAGGTGCTGTTGGAGTATAAAAGAACCCTGATGCTCTTGCCAGGTGTCCTCGTGGAAGTGACATCGTCTTTAAACCCTGCGTGGCAATCCCTGACGCACCGCCGTGATGCCCAGGGAAGACAGGGCGACCTGGAAGTCCAACTACTTCCTTAAGATCATCCAACTATTGGATGATTATCTGAAATGTTTCATCGTGGGAGCAGACAATGTGGGCTCCAAGCAGATGCAGCAGATCCACATGTCCCTTTGCGGGAAGGCCATGGTGCTGATGGGCAAGAACACCATGATGTGCAAGGTCATCCGAGGGTATCTGGAAAACAACCCACCTCTGGAGAAACTGCTGCCTCATATCCGGGGGAATGTGGACTTTGTGTTCACCAAGGAGGACCTCACTGAGATCAGGTACATATTGCTTGCCAATAAGGTGCCAGCTGCTGCCCATGCTGGTGCCATTGCCCCATGTGAAGTCACTGTGCCAGCCCAGAACACTGGACTTGGGCCCGAGAAGACCTCCTTTTTCCAGGCTTTAGGTATCACCACTAAAATCTCCAGGAGCACCATTGAAATCCTGAGTGATGTGCAGCTGATCAAGACTGGAGACAAAGTGGGAGCCAGCGAAGCCACGTTGCTGAACATGCTCAACATCTCCCCCTTCTCCTTTGGGCTGGTCATCCAGCAGGTGTTCAACAATGGCAGCATCTACAATTCTGAAGTGCTTGACATCAGAGGAAACTCTGCATTCTCGCTTCCTGGAGGGTGTCCGCAATGTTGCCAGTGTCTGTCTGCAGATTGGCTACGCAACTGTGGCATCAGTACCCCATTCTATCATCAACGGGTACAAACGAGTCCTGGCCTTGTCTGTGGAGACGGATTTCACCTTCCCACTTGCTGAAAAGATCAAGACCTTCTTGGCTGATCCATCTGCCTTTGTGGCTGCTGCCCCTGTGGCCGCTGCCACCATGGCTGCTCCTGCTGCTGCTGCTGCAGCCCCAGCTAAGGCTGAAGCCAAGGAAGAGTCGGAGGAGTCAGACGAGGATATGGGATTTGGTCTCTTTGACTAACACCCAAAAGCAACCAACTTAGCCAGCTTTATTTGCAAAACAAGGAAATAAAGGCTTACTTCTTAAAAAAAAAAAAAAAAAAAAAAAAAAAGAACCCTGATGCTTGCTGCCTGCCCAAACAGCTCCCCAGTTTTGTGCTTGAAACCCAGGGCCCTAGTGGTGTAGGCTCACAAGGGAATCTGACCTGCAGATTGCAAAAACCATGGGGAAAGTGTAGTGCCCAGGATGGGTAGCACAGTCCCTCATCACTTCCTTTGGCTGGGGGAGGGAGATCCCCTCACTCCATGCCATTCCTGGGTGAAGTGACGCTCCACCCTGCTTTTTCTCACTCTCCATGGATTGTACCCACTGCCTAACCAGTCCCAATGAGATGAACTGGGTACCTCAATTGGAAATGCAGAATCACCCACTTTCTACATTGTTCTCACTGGGAGCTGCAGATCAGAGCTGCTTCTATTTGGCCATCTTGGCCTCTCAACCACTCCTTATCATTACATAGTAACTTTTTTTGAGTCTATTCTTGCCATTTTTGTCTTGGATTCTATTTTGTCTGATAGAAGTATAGCTACTTCTGCTCTTTTTTGTTGTCTATTTTCATGGAATATATTTTCACATCCATTTATTTTTAGTTTATGTGTGTCTTTATATGTGAAATGTGTTTCCTGTAGGCAAGGCGTCAATGGGTCTTGTTTTTTCATCCATTCAGTCACTCTATGTCTTTTGATTGTAGCATTTAGTTCATTTACATTCAATAGTTGTATTGACAAGTAAAGACTTACTCTTGAAAATTTGACATTCGATTTTTTGTTGTTGTTGTTGTTGTTGTTTTGTGGTGTTCTCTTCTTTTTTAATTTCCTTCCTGTCTTATTTTAGGGAAGGTAATTTTCTCTGGGGATGTAATTTAGTTTATTGGGTTTTTTTATTTTTATTTTTTTTATGTATCTATTGTATATTTTTTTGTTTTAGGTTACCATGAGTCTTGCAAATTATAACTCAGTGTTTTAAGCTGAAAGCAACCTAACACATTTTACATACACCAAACAACAAAAAGCAAAAAGAAACCTACTAATAATGCTATGCTTTAATTTTGTCCCCTTGCTTCTTAACTATTACTCATTTCTACTTATATATTTTTGCCCTGTTGGTATCTTGAAATGTTGTTTTAGTTATTATTTTTACTGGTTCATTATTTTCTATGCAGAATAACAGTTGTTTACACACCACAGTTTAACACTGTTATAATATTCTGGGTTTTTCTGTGTACTTACTATAATCAGTGAGTTTTGTGTGGTTAGGTGATTTCTTATTAATGTTTGCATAGTTTTCTTTCTGATTGAACTACTTCCTTTAACATTTTTTTGTAGGACAGGTCTGGTGATGAAATCCCTTGGTGTTTGTTTGTCGAAGGGAGTCTTTATTTCTACTCTTTGTTTGAAGAATAATTTTGCTGGATGTACTATTCTAGGGTAAAAGTTTTTTCCCTTCAGCAC
Source organism: Chlorocebus sabaeus (assembly GCF_047675955.1). Classification (NCBI taxonomy): domain Eukaryota; kingdom Metazoa; phylum Chordata; class Mammalia; order Primates; family Cercopithecidae; genus Chlorocebus; species Chlorocebus sabaeus. Next base: position 76,458,532 of record NC_132933.1, on the reverse strand, counting down.
TTTAAATATGTAATGCCCATCTCTTCTAGTCTGTGATGTTTCCAGTGAAAAGTCGGCTACCAGACATACTGGAACTTCATTGTATCTTATTTTTTTCTTTTCTCTTGCTGCTTCTAGGATCTTTTTTTTAATCCTTAACCTTTCGGTGTTTGATTATTAAATTTTCTGAGATAGTATTTTTTTGGGGGGGTTAAAGGTGCTTGGTGTTATATAACCCTGTTGTACTTGGATATTGATATCTTTCTCTAGATTTTGGAACTTCTCTGTTATTATCCCTTTGAATAAACTTTCTATTCCTATCTTTTTTGTATGATTTCTTTAATGTTAATAAGAGATTTGCCATTTTGAAGCTATTTTCTAGATCATGGCATGCTTCATTTTTTAAATTATTTTGCTCTTCTGACTGTGTATTTTTAAATAGTCTGTCTTCAAGCTCACTATTTATTTCCTCTGCTTGAAACATTTTTCTACTAAAAGACTGATGCATTTTTCAGTATGCCAATTGAATTTTTCAATTTTAGAATCTCTACTTGATTGTTTTTAATTTGTAAAATCTTTATGTTAATCTGATATAATTCTGAATTTCTTTTCTGTGTTATCTTGAATTTCTTTGAGTTTCCTCAATACTGCTGTTTTGAATTCTATGTCTGAAAGGTCATATAGCTCTGTCTCCAGGATTGATGCCTGGTGCATTATTTAGTGCATCTGGTGAGCTTATGTTTCCTGGATGGTACTGATGAAGCAGCCTCGTTGTCTGGCATGACACCTGAAGTTCATTATCTCATGGCCATGAAAATCAAGAATGTAAACATACAAAGAGTGAGAATAAGAGCAGAAATGTTATAGGAAAAAAATAGAAAAGATAGTAGCTCTCTGCTACAGAGGGGGATCCCAGAAAAATCTGTTGCCAATGTGTTGTGAATTCAGGTATTTTTATAGATGAGCTAGTGGGGAGGTAGTGTCTGATCTACATAGGGTACAACAAACTGGTTAGGACCAGGTGTGCCATCTGCATAGGGTGCAAATCTCTGGAAGCCCTCAACCAAATATATTATTGTTCAGGTCAGTTCTCTCCATGTTGCCTACTTCTTTCAAACTGTACACATGCTAACAAAAATAGAAAGATGGAGCTTCCATGGTGAACATGTCTGGTCTTCAAGTAGCCATTTTCTATTGGTGCAGCTGCTGGCATTCTCCCATGTAAACTTTCAGCTTTCTTAACTATGTTTGCAGCTCACACTTTCAGGCTGCTCTTTGTTAGAAAAAAAGCCTATTTCTTGGTTCACTTTTTGAGAGAAGGGAAGCTCTGCCAAGGACTATTTGCCCTCACTATCTGACTAAATAATTTCTTTCTATCTTCTATATCATTCCCACCCCCCTAGAGTGGAAATACTAATTGTTGTTGGCCGGGGGTGAGTGTTGCACAACAACTCTTCTGACTGCTTCTTGCTGGAGAGGGATGTTGTGTCAGGAACAGCACCTAGGGATCCTCCTGAGGGTCAATCTAAGGGTCCTTGGAAAAAAGACAGGTCTATACGTGATTCCATGTGCAACATCACTTATAGTTTAATAGCTTCTAGGTGAGAGAAAACAATTTGAGTTATAGTATTGAGTATACAAGTTCCAAATATTAGCACAAAACACATGAGCAAACAGGAGCCTAATAAAGGAGCTAACCATCTTCATAAAGAAGACTGGAATTTATTAAGAAGGGATGCTGGCCACCTGGGACTGGAGCCCACATTTTCTCTTAACCTGTTAATGATTCTAACTTGATCTTTAAGCACCTGTAGGTTCTCTTCAATTTGACTAGAGGCGTTGATCCAGAAGCAGCATGTTTTATTTAAAAGTGCACAGGTACCCCTACTTCAGTCGTAAGGACATCTAGGGTCTGTCTATTTTGTACTACTATTGAGGCTAAAGAGCCCATGAATTGTTCTGCTTCTATGGCTCCTATTGTTGCCTTCTACCCTCATTGCATCATAATAGAAATGTTAAGTACTAATCTTTCAAGGAGAGGAATACTAGCAAACCAGGATAGGCCTCTGGCTATAGAATCCCCTATCCACAGTTTTCTAAGATAGAGTTGTCATGTTCATATCCTCCCCAGTCTTCTTTTTCAATTAAATCTCCATACAAGGTCGTGGAAATCGTAGCTCTTTTTGTTTGGTGCATCCAAGATAGTGCACTCTCTAGAAAAGAGCCTAGGTTAAGGATGTCTCTAGATAATGCTACAATTTCAGTGAAATTTAAAAGTAATAGTTCAGGGAAAAAGAAGTCCAGGGGGGTGCCCAAGATGGCTCAATAGGAACAGCTCCAGCCTCCAGCTCCCAGCGTGAATGACAGAGAAGATGGGTGATTTCTGCATTATCAACTGAGGTACTGGTTCATCTCACTGGGACATGTCAGACAGTCAGTGCTGGTCAGTGGGTGCAGCCAAATCAGTGAGAGCTGAAGCAAGGCAAGGCATCACCTCACCTGGGAAGCACAAGGGAGAAGGGAATTCCTTTTCCTAGCCAAGGGAAACTGAGACACACAACACCTGGAAAATCGGGTAACTCCTACCCTAATACTGCACTTTACCAAGGGTCTTAGCAAATGGCACACCAGGAGATTATATCCCACACCTGGCCTGGAGGGTCCCACACCCACAAAGCCTCCCTCATTGCTAGCACTGTAGTCTGAGATCTAACTGGAAGGTGGCAGTGAAGCTGGGAGAGGGGTGCCCACCATTGCGGAGGCTTAAGTAGGTAAACAAAGCCAACAGGAAGCTCGAACTGGGTGGAGCCCACCGCAGATCAAGGAGGCCTGCCTGCGTTTATAGACTCCACCTCTGGGGAAAGGGCATAGCTAAACAAAAAGCAGCAGAAACCCCTGCAGATGCAAATGTCCCTGTCAGACAGCTTTGAAGAGAGCAGTGATTCTCCCAGCATGGAGGTTGAGATCTGAGAATGGACAGAATGCCTGCTCAAGTGGGTCCCTGAACCCTGAGTAGCCTAACTGGGAGACATCCCCCACTAGGTGCAGACTGACACCTCACACCTCACACGGCTGGGTACACTTCTGAGACGAAGCTTCCTGAGCAAGAATCAGACAGCAACACTTCCTGTTCAGCAATATTCTATCTTCTGCAGCCTCTCTGGAGTGGACCTCAAGCAAACTCCAAGACCTGCAGCTGTGGGTCCTGACAGTTAGAAGGAAAACTAACAATCAGAAAGGACACCCACATGAAAACCCCATCAGTATGTCACCATCTTCAAAGACCAAAGACAGATAAAACCACAAAGATGAGGAAAAAGCAGTGCAGAAAAGCTGGAAATTCAAAAAAATCAGAGCACATCTCCCCCTCCAAAGGAACGCAGCTCATTGCCAGCAATGGAACAAAGCTGGACAGAGAATGATTCTGATGAGCTGAGAGAAGAAGGCTTCAGTCGATCAAACTTCTCAGAGATAAAAGAGGAACTACGTACCCAGCACAAAGAAGTTAAAAACCTGGAAAAAAGAATGGAAGAATGAATAACTAGAATAACCAATGCAGAGAAGTCCATAAACGAACTGATAGAGATGAAAACCATGACACCAGAACTACATGACAAATGCACGAGCTTCAGTAACTGACTCGATCAACTGGAAGAAAGAGTATCAGTGATTGAAGATCAAATGAATGAAATGAAACAAGAAGAGAAGTTTAGAGAAAAAAAGTAAAAAGAAATGAACAAAGCCTCTAAGAAGTATGGGATTATGTGAAAGACCAAATCCACATCTGATTACTGTGCCTGAAAGTGATGGGGAGAATGGAACCAAGTTGGAAAACATTCTGCAGGATATTATACAGGAGAACTTCCCATCCTAGCAAGGTAGGCCAACATTCAAATTCAGGAAATACAGAGAATGCCACAAAGATACTCCTTGAGAAGAGTAACTCCAAGACACATACTTTTCAGATTCACCAAAGTTGAAATGAAAGAAAAAATGTTAAGGGCAGCCAGAGAGAAAGGTCGGGTTACACACAAAGGGAAGCCCATCAGATTAACAGCATATCTCTTGGCAGAAATTCCACAAGCCTGAAGAGAGTGGGGGCCAATATTTAGCATTCTTAAAGAATTTTCAACCCAGAATTTCATATCCAGCCAAACTAACCTTCATAAGTGAAGGAGAAATGAAATTCTTTACAGACAAGCAAGCGCTTAGAGAGTTTATCACCACCAGACATGCCCTACAAGAGATCCTGAAGGAAGCACTAAACATGGAAAGGAACAACAGGTAACAGCCATTGCAACAACATGCCAAAATATAAAGACCATCGATGCTAGGAAGAAACTGCATCAACTAACGAGCAAAAGAACCAGCTAATATCATAATGACAGGATCAAGTTCACACATAACAATATTAACCTTAAATGTAAATGGACTAAATGGTCCAATTAAAAGACACAGACTGGCAAATTGGATAAAGAGTCAAGACCCATCCGTTTGCTGTATTCAGGAGACCCATCTCACATGCAGATACACACATAGGCTCAAAATAAAAGGATGGAGGAAGATCTACCAAGCCAATGGAAAACAAAAAATAGGCAGGGGTTGCAATCCTAGTCTCTTTTAAAACAGATTTTAAACTGTCAAAGATCAAAAGAGACAAAGAAGGCCGTTACATAATGGTAAAAGGATCAATTCAACAAGGAGAGCTAACTATCCTAAATATATATGCACCCAATACAGGAGCACCCAGATTCATAAAGCAAGTCCCTAGAGACTTACAAAGAGACTTAGAATCCCATACAACAATAATGGGAGACTTTAACATCCGACTGTCAACATTAGACAGATCAAAGAGACAGAAAGTTAACAAGGATATCCAGGATTTGAACTCAACTCTGCATCAAGTGGACCTAATAGACATCTACAGAACTCTTCATCCCAAATCAACAGAATATACATTCTTCTCAGCACCACATTGCACTTATTCCAAATTTGACTACATAGTTGAAGTACAGCACTCCTCAGCAAATGGAAAAGAACAGAAATTATAACAAACTGTCTATCTGACCACAATGCAATCAAACTAGAACTTAGGACCAAGAAACTCAACCAAAACGGCTCAACTACATGGAAACTGAACAACCTGCTTCTGAATGACTACTGGGTACATAACGAAATGAAGGCAGAAATAAAGATGTTCTTTGAAACCAACGAAACAAAGATACAACATACCAGAATCTCTGGGACACATTTAAAGCAGTGTGTAGAGGGAAATTTATAGCACTAAATACCCACAAGAGAAAGCAGGAAAGATCTAAAATTGACACTCTAATATCACCATTAAAAGAACTAGAGAAGCAAGACCAAACACATTCAAAAGCTAGCAGAAGGCAAGAAATAACTAAGATCAGAGCAGAACTGAAGGAGATGAAGACACAAAAAACCCTCCAAAAATCAATGAATCCAGGAGCTGGATTTTTGAAAAGATCAACAAAATTGATAGACTACTAGCAAGACTAATAAAGAAGAAAAGAGAGAAGAATCAAATAGACACAATAAAAAATGATAAAGGGGATATCGCCACTGACCCCACAGAAATACAAATTACCATCAGTGAATACTATAAACATGTCTATGCAAATAAACTAGAAAACCTAGAAGAAATAGATAAATTCCTGGACACATACTCTCTCCCAAGACTAAACCAGGAAGAAGTTGAATCCCGGAATAGACCAATAGCAGGCTCTGAAATTGAGGCAATAATTAATAGCCTACCAAAGAAAAAAAGTCCAGGACCGGAAGGATTTAGAGCCAAATTCTACCAGAGGTACAAGGAGGAGCTGGTACCATTCCTTCTGAAACTATTTCAATCGATAGAAAAAGAGAGAATCTTCCCTAACTCAATTTATAAGGCCAACATCATCCTGATACCAAACCTGGCAGAGACACAAGAAAAAAAGAATTTTTAGACCCATATCCCAGATGAACATTGATGCCAAAATCCTCAATAAAATACTGGCAAACCGAATCCAGCAGCATATCAAAAAACTTATCCACCATGATCAAGTGGGCTTCATCCCTGGGATGCAAGGCTCGTTCAACACACGCAAATCAATAAACGTAATCCAGCATATAAACAGAACTAAAGTCAAAAACCACATGATTATCTCAATAGATGCAGAGAAGGCCTTTGACAAAATTCAACAGCCCTTCATGATAGAAACTCTCAATATATTCAGTATTGATGGAACCTATCTCAAAATAACAACAGCTATTTATGACAAACCCACAGCCAATATCATAGTAAATGGGCAAAAACTGGAGGCATTCCCTTTGAAAACTGGCACAGGACAAGGATGCCCTTTCCACTTCCTATTCAACATAGTGTTGGAAGTTCTGGCTAGGGCAATAAGGCAAGAGAAAGAAATGAACGGTATTCAATTAGGAAAAGAAGAATTCAAGTTGTTCCTGTTTGTAGATGACATGAATGTATATTTAGAAAACCCCATCGTCTCAACCCAAAATCTCCTTAAGCTGATAAGCAACTTCAGCAAAGTCTCAGGATACAAAATCAGTGTGCAAAAATCACAAGCATTCTTATACACCAGTAACAGACAAACAGAGAGCCAAATCATGAATGAACTCCCATTCACAATTGCTTCAAAGATAATAAAATACCTAGCAATCTAACTTACATGGAATGTGAAGGATCTCTTCAAGGAGAACTACAAACCACTGCTCAGTGAAATAAAAGAGGACAGAAACAAATAGAAAAATATACCATGCTCATGGATAGGAAGAATCAGTATTGTGAAAATGGCCATACTGCCCAAGGTAATGTATGGATTCAATGCCATCCCTTTTAAGCTACCAATGACTTTCTTCATAGAATAGGAAAAAACTACTTTAAAGTTCATATAGAACCACAAGAGAGCCCGCATTGCCAAGACAATCCTAAGCCAAAAGAACAAAGCTGGAGGCATCATGCTACCTGATTTCAAACTATACTACAAGGCTACAGTATTGAAAACAGCATGGTATTGGTATGAAAACAGAGATATAGACCAATGGAATAGAACAGAGTCCTCAGAAATAATACCACACACCTACAGCCATCTGATCTTTGACAAACCTGACAAAAACAAGACATGGGGAAAGGATTCCCTATTTAATAAATGGTGCTGGGAAAATTGGCTAGTCATACGTGGAAAACTGAAGCTGGATCCTTTCCTTACTCCTTATATGAAAATTAATTCGAGATTGATTAGAGACTTAAATGTTAGATCTAAAACCATAAAAACCCTAGAAGAAAACCTAGGTAATAGCATTCAGGACATGGGCATGGGCAAGGACTTCATGTCTAAAACACCAAAAGCAATGGCAACAAAAGCCAAAATTGACAAATGGGATCTAATTAAACTAAAGAGCTTCTGCACAGCAAAAGAAACTACCATCAGAGTGAATAGGCAACCTACAGAATGGGGGAAAATTTTTGCAATCTACTCATCTGAAAAAGGGCTAATATCCAGAACCTACAAAGAACTCAGACAAATTTACAAGAAAAAAAACAAGCAACCCCATCAAAAAGTGGGCAAAGGATATGAACAGACACTTCTCAAAATAAGACATTTATACAGCCAACAGACACATGAAGAAAATGCTCATCATCACTAGCCATCAGAGAAATGCAAATCAAAACCACAATGAGATACCATCTCACACCAGTTAGAATGGCAATCATTAAAAAAGTCAGGAAACAACAGGTGTTGGAGAGGTTGTGGAGAAATAGGAACACTTTTACACTGTTGGTGGGATTGTAAACTAGTTCAACCATTATGGAAGACGGTGTGGCGATTCTTCAAGGATCTAGAACTAGAAATACCATTTGACCCAACCATCCCATTACTGGGCATATACCCAAAGGATTATAAATCATGCTGCTATAAAGACACATGCATACGTATGTTTCTTGTGGCACTGTTCACAATAGCAAAGACTTGGAATCAACCCAAATGTCCATCAGTGACAGACTGGATTAAGAACATGTGGCACATATACACCATGGAATACTATACAGCCATAAAGAAGGATGAGTTCATGTTCTTTGTAGGGACATGGATGCATCTGGAAACCATCCTTCTCAGCAAACTGTCGCAAGAACAGAAAAGCAAATACCACATGTTCTCACTCATAGGTGGGAATTGAACAATGAGATCACTCAGACACTGGAAGGGGAACATCACACACTCGGGCCTATTGTGGAGAGTGGGGAGGGGGGAGGGATAGCATTAGGGGATTTACCTAATGTAAATGACTTGTTAATGGGTGCAGCACACCAACATGGCACATGTATACATATATAACAATCCTGCACGTTTTACACATGTACCCTAGAACTTAAAGTATAATAATAAAAAAAAATAGTTCAGGGACCACTGCTACTACAGTTCAGATTTCCTTCCAGTGCATATGGAGATTTAAGTGTATTTAGGAGCCACAGAGGGAGTATAGCCCTGTTTTTTGAAAGGACAGTTCTAAGTTGTGGCTTGTGGAAGACATAGGCAGACCTTTCTCATATCTTAGAAGTTTTCTTTTTTTATGCATAATAGGAGCATCTTTGGGATAGGGATATTCATACTTAGGATAGCCATTCGTGATGCTGTTTGGAATTTTACACAATAAATGACAAGGGTCCAACTGTCAAATGAAGTTTTAAAAGATCAGGGACACAATATGTCCTGGCCAATATCTTAGATAATACTTGTGGCAATGGCCATTGGTCTGGATGTCCCGTTTGCCCACAGATTTGCAGGCCCTTACTATTAGCAAGCCTCATACAAGAATCTGGAATTTCATGAGGGGGCATATTTTGGAAGGCTTATGTGTTATTTTTTTATATCAGAGTACCATGTGTCAAGGCAGTTACTTAGAGCCTGTAATTCCCACTGGGACATCCAAGTAGGAGGAGGGGCCAGATTCTGGAAGCCCCCCGAACCCCACCCCGCATAGGGCTTCCAGTTTTTTTAGATCATCCCTATAGTGTTTTCTTTTCCAAACCTCTGAGCTTTCAGCAAATACAAGTGTGATGTGTTACAATATTTGAGATATCGCAATTATGGTTCCTTTCCCCTGCTCCTAAAGCAGAGGGAGGCATTTGCTATTACTCGGTCAACTTTTCCTAATCTGAGGGTGTGAAGCTGATTATTGAGGAGATTGTGTTCTGGCACCGGGAGACGAGTGTTTTCCCAGGAGAGGTTAGTTACCCTGTAGAAAGTACTTCCATACCATGTTTCATTTATGCCTGAAAAGTATTTAATGGTTAAGGTAAAGTTAACAAAAAGAATCCTAAGACGATAAGTTCTGGGTCATCAAGAGGTTCTTTGGTGTTATTGAACTCAGCAAACTGTTCTAGAAAGAACCAGCAATTTGTTTTACTGTATAAATGGGCAACGGCTGATATTGTAGTAGCTAAACAATGTGATGTATTACTACACTCAATAAAAAGTCCTAGCAGATTCAATGATAGTAAAACTTTCATCTTCACTTCTTGTCTTTAATTATTACCCATGCTATAAAGATAATAATTAAGCAAAATACTATAGAGATTTTTTGTCCAATATTCCACTCTTGGAGTGCTAGACTATATAGCCCTACTGCAAATAGCAGAGCGAGTATAGTAATTCCCGCAAGTGTGGAATACTAAATAATTTCCATCTAAAATTTTACTTGCCAAGATATACAATTTTCCTTTGGGAATCTATGAGGTTACAAATGTAATTCCATGGATAATCAAAATCTCCCTGCAAGTATGTTTCTAAAAGAAGTTCTAATATCTGATGGCGCACCTTGAGAGGAAAGGTAGAAAAGACTGAAAGTATCTGCTAAGGTAGAGGTGGGACTCAGTAGGATGACTAACACTCACTCATTTACTTATCTGTTATAATTTTCAGCTTAAAATCTCCTATTTCTTTGCATTAATATTTGGGATGTTTCTCTAGGCTGTCAGGGGTTGCTCCCTCAGTCCTTCAGGCTTTGACTTTAGTGTGATGTATCCAGGAGTTGATTCCTGTAACTTTCACCACTGAGGAGGTGGAAAGAACAGTGTGAGGCCTTCCCACTTTGGGCTAGTACTAGATGTCCTGAGTTGAATAAAGATAGATCTCCTGGGTTGAATAAAGATAGATCTCCTGGGTTGAATAAAGATAGTCCTGTTTCTTGGGATTGGTCTTCTGCTACTTGTGTTCATTTCTGTTGGAAGTGAGCTAAGGAGGTTACATTCTTGACCAATTCAGAGGCCTCTTGGTCCAATAGGAAATCACTGGTAAGAAAGGACCATCCATCAGCATTTCAAAAGGGCTCAGACCTAACTTTGAAGGGTGATTTCTGACCTGTAATAAAGCCATGGGAAGAAGAGTGACCCAAGGATGATGAGTCCCTAGGGATAGTTTTCTGAGATGTCTTTTGATGATATTGTTTGTCTTCTCTACATTTCATGAGGACCAGGGTCTCCAAGCACAATATATATACTGTATTTACAGTGCCTTGAGACCCCCTGTGTGATGGCTGCCTTAAATAAGGGGCTGTTGTAACTTGGAGGTACTTAGGTAGACCAAAGTGGGGAGATATTTTATTAACTAATACTTTTATTACCTCAGAGGCCTTTTCTATATGGCATGTAAATGCTTCTACCCAGTGGGTGAAAGTAGCCATTACAGGAGGTACTGGGTGCCTTTGGTCTTTGGGACGTGGGTGAAGTCTATCTGCCAGTTTTCCCCTAGATTACTTTTCATTTTGGGGGTTTGAAAAGGAAGAAGCTGTCTGTTTAGTGGATTATTTTTAAGGCAGACTTCACAAGCATTAACAACCTGTTTGACTGTTTTTAACAAGTTCTCTCCTGAAAACAATCTTTGAGCACAGTGATAAGTTTATCCTTTTCCAAGTGAGGAGCTTGGTGAAGGATATTAAGGACTTTTCACTGACTGGAGATTGGCAAGTGGAGTTTGTCATCCCCTGACTGCAGCCATTCTGAGGGATGGAAAGTGTACCTTCAAGAGGTGGCCCATTATATTTCTGCAGGGGAGCGCTGAGGCTTAATTTCTTTTATGGAGACTTCTCAGATTAGAGGGGCTTCAAGTGTATTGAGGCCCTGAAGCTTTCTTGTCAATGACTTAGCTTTCTAATCAGCTAACTTGTTTCCTTTGGCTATATTATCTGTTCCCTTCTGATGTCCTTTATTATTATTATTACACTATAAGTTCAATTCTGGGATACATGTGCAGAAAGTGCAGGTTTGTTACACAGGTATGCACATGCCATTGTGGTTTGCTACACCCATCAACCCGTCATCTACATTAGGTATTTCTCCTAATGCTATCCTTCCCCGAGCCCCTCACTCCCCCAGAGGCCATGGTGTGTGACATTCCCCTCCCTGTGTCCATGTGTTCTAATTTTCGGTTCCCACTTATGAGTAAGAACATGCAGTATTTGTTTTTCTGTTCTTGTGTTAGTTTGCTGAGAATGATGGTTTCTAGTTTCATCCAAGTCCCTGCAAAGGACATTAGCTCATCCTTTTTTTATGGCTGCATAGTATTGCGTGGTGCATATGTGCCACATTTTCTTTATCCAGCCTATCATTGATGGGCACTTGGGTTAGTACCAAGTCTTTGATATTGTGAACAGTGCTGCAATAAACATACGTGTGCATGTGTCTTTATAGTAGAATGATTTATAAAAATGTGGGTATATACCCAGTAGTTGGATTGCTTGGTCAAATGGCATTTCTGGTTGTAGATCCTTGAGGAATCACCACACTGTCTTCCACAATGGTTGAACTAATTTACACTTCCACCAACAGTGTAAAAGTGTTCCTGTTTCTCCAATTCTTCACTGGCATCTGTTGTTTCCTGATTTTTTAATGATCACCATTCTAACTGGCATGAGATGGTATCTTATTGTGGTTTTGATTTGCATTTCTCTAATGACCAGTGATGATGAGCTTTTTTCCCATATGTTTATTGGCCACATAAATGTTTTCTTTTGAGAAGTGTCTGTTCATATCCTTCTTCCACTTTTTGATAGGGTTATTTGTTTTCTTCTTATAAATTTGTTTAAGTTCTTTGTAGATTCTGAATATTAGCCCTTTGTCAGATAGATAGATTGCAAAAATTTTCTCCCATTCTGTAGGTTACTCAGATGATAGTTTTTTTTTTTTTTTTCCAGAAACTTTTTAGTTTAATTAGATTCCAACTGGCAATTTTGGCTTTTGTTACCATAGCTTCTGGTGTTTTAGTCATGAAATCTTTGCCCATGCCAATGTCCTGAATGGTATTGCCTAAGTTTTCTTCTAGGATTTTTATGGATTTGTGTCTTACGTTAAAGTCTTTAATCCATCTTGAGTTAATTATTGTATAAGTGTAAGGAAGGGGTCCAGTTTTAGTTTTCTGCATATGGCTAGTAAGTTTTTCCAATATCATTTATTAAATAGGGAATCTTTTCCCCATTCCTTGTTTTTGTCAGGTTTGTCAAAGATCAGATGGTTTTAGATGTGTGGCACTATTTCTGAGGCCTCTGTTCTGTTCCATTGGTGCATATATCTGTTTTGGTAACAGTACCATGCTGTTTTGGTTACTGTAGGCTTGTAGTATTGTTCGAAGTCAGGTAGCATGATGTCTCTAGCTTTGTTCTTTTTGCTTAGGATTATCTTGGCTATACGGTCTCTTTTTGGGTTCCATGTAAAATTTAAAGTAGTTTTTTCTAATTCTGTGAAGAAAATCAATGCTAACTTGATGGGAATAGCATTGAATCCATAAATTACTTTTGGCAATATGGGCATTTTCACAGTAGTGATTCTTGCTATCCATGAGCATGAAATGTTTTTCCATTTGTTTATATCCTCTCTTATTTTCTTGAGTAGTGGTTTGTAGTTCTTTTTAAAGAGGTCCTTCATATCCCTTGTTAGTTGTATTCCTAGGTATTTTATTCTCTTTGTAGCAATTGTGAATGGGAGTTCACTTATGATTTGGCCCTCTGTTTGTATATTATTGGTGTATAGGAATGCTTGTAATTTTTGCACATTGATTTTGTATCCTGAGACTTTGCTGAATTTGCTGATAGGCTTAAGGAGATTTGGGGCAGAATTGATTGGTTTTCTAAATATACAATCATGTCATCTGCAAACAGAGACAATTTAACTTTCTCTTTTTTTTTTTTTAAATTGAATACTCTTTATTTCCTCCTCTTGCCAGATTGCCCTAACCAGAACTTCCAATACTATGTTGAATAGGGGTGGTGAGAGAGGGCCTCCTTGTATGGTGCCGGTATTTAAAGGGAATGTTTCCAGTTTTTACCCATTCAGTATGATATTGGCTGTGGGTTTGCCATAAATAGCTCTTATTATGTTGAAACACATTCCATTGATACCTAATTTATTGAGAGCTTTTAGCATGAAGGGTTATTGAATTATATTGAACACCTTTTCTGCATCTATTGAGATAATTGTGTGGTTTTTGTCATCGGTTCTGTTTATGTGATGTATTATGTTTATTGATTTGCATATGTTGAACCAGCCTTTCATTCCAGGGATGAAGCTGACTTGATCATGGTGGATAAGCTTATTGATGTGCTGCTGGATTCGGTTTGCCAATATTTTATTGAGGATTTTTGCATCAATGTTCATCAGGGATATTGGCCTGAATTTTGTTGTTGTTGTTGTTGTGTCTCTTCCAGGTTTTGATATCAGGATGATGCTGGCCTCATGAAGTGAGTTAGGGAGGAGTCCCTCTCTTTTATTGTTTGGAATAGTTTCAGAAGGAATGGTACCAGCTCCTCTTTGTACCTCTGGTAGAATTTGGCTGTGAATCTGTCTGATCCTGGGCTTTTTTCGTTGGTAGGCTATTAATTACTGCCTCAGTTTCAGAACTTGTTATTCAGGGATTCAACTTCTTCGTGGTTTAGTCTTGGGAGGGTGTATGTGTCCAGGATTTTATCAATTTCTTCTACATTTTCTAGTTTTGTGCACAGAGGTGTTTATAGTCTTCTCTGGTGGAAGTTTGTATTTCTGTGGGATCAGTGTGGATATCTCCTTTATCATTTTCTGTTGTGTCTATTTTATCTTCTCTTTTTTCTTCTTTATTAGTCTGGCTAGCGGTCGATCTATTTTGTTAACTTTCTCAAAAAAACAGCTCCTGAATTCATTGATTTTTTGAAAGTTTTTTTTGTATCTCTATCTCCTTCAGTTCTTCTCTGATCTTAGTTATTTCTTGTCTCTTGCTAGCTTTTGAATTTGTTTGCTCTTGCTTCTCTAGTTCTTTTAATTACGATGTTAAGTTGTTAATTTTAGATCTTTTCTGCTTTCTTCTGTGGGCATTTAGTGCTATAAATTTTCCTCTAAACAGTGCTTTAGCTGTGTCCCAGAGATTCTGATATGTTGTGTTTTTGTTCTCATTGGTTTCAAAGAACTTATTTATTTCTGTCTTCATTTTGTTATTTACCAAGTAGTACTTCAGGAGCAGGTTGTTCAGTTTCCATGTAATTGTGCAGTTTTGAGAGAGTTTCTTAATCCTGAGTTCTAATTTGATTGCACTGTGATCTGAGAGACTGTTTGTTATGATTTTCATTCTTTTGCATTTGCTGAGTACTGTTTTACTTCCAACTATGTGGTCAGTTTTAGAATAAGTGTGATGTGGTGCTGAGAAGAATTTCTATTCTGCTTATTTGGTATGGAGAGTTCTATAGATGTCTATTAGGTCAGCTTGATCCAGAGCTGAATTCAAGTCCTGAATATTCTTGTTAATTTTCTGTCTCATTGATTTGTCTAATATTGACAGTGGACTGTTAAAATCTTCCAGTATTATTGCGTGGGAATCTAAGTCTTTTTGTAGGTCTCTAAGAACTTGCTTTATGAACCTGGGTGCTCTTGTATTGGGTACATATATATTTAGGATAGTTAGCTCTTCTTGTTGCATTGATCTCTACCATTATGTAATGCCCTTCTTTGTCTTTTTTGATCTTTGTTGACTTAAAGTCTGTTTTATCAGAGACTAGGATTGCAACCCCTGCTTTTTTTTTTTTTTTTTTTTGGCTTTCCATTTGCTTGGTATAAATTCCTCCATCCTTCTATTTTGAGGCTATGGGTGTCTGTATATGAGATATTGGTCTCCTGAATACAGCACACTGATGGGTCTTGACTTTTTATCCAGTTTGCCCTCTTTGTCTTTTAATTGGAGCATTTAGCCAATTTACATTTAAAGTTAATATTGTCATGTGTAAATTTGATCCTGTCAATATGGTACTAACTGGTTATTTTTCCCATTCGTTGATGGAGTTTCTTCATAGTGTCTTTACAATTTGGTATGTTTTCAATATGACTGGTAGCAATTTTTCATTTTCATATTTAGTTCTTTCTTCAGGAGCTCTTGTAAGGCAGGCCTGGTGGTGACAAAATCTCTCAGCATTTGATTTTCTGTTAATGATTTTATTTCTTCCTCTCTTATGATGCTTACTTTGGATGTATATGAAATTCTGGGTTGAAAATTCTTTTCTTTAAGAATGTTGAATATTGGCCCCCTCTCTCTTCTGACTTGCAGGGTTTCTGCAGAGAGATCTGCTGTTGGTATGATCAGCTTTGTTTGTTGGTAACCCGACCTTTCTCTCTGTCTGCCCTTAACATTTTTTCATTGATTCAACTTTGGTGAATCTGACAATTATGTGTCTTCGACTTGCTCTTCTAGAGGAGTATCTTTGTAGTGTTCTCTGTATTTCCTGAATTTGAATGTTGGCCTGTCTTCCTAGGTTGGGGAAGTTCTCTTGGATAATATCCTGAAGAGTGTCTTCTAACTTGGTTCCATTCTTCCTGTCACTTTCAAGTACACCAGTCAAATGTAGGTTTGGTCTTTTCACATCACCCCATAATTCTTGGAGGCTTTGTTCATTTTTTTTTGTCCTTTTTTCTCTAATCTTGTGTTCACGCTTTATTTCATTAAGTTGATCTTAAATCTCTGATATCCTTTCTTTCACTTGATCGATTCAGCTATTGATTCTTGTGTATGCTTTATGAAGTTCTTGTGCTGTGTTTTTCAGCTCCATCAGGTCATTTAGGGTCTTCTCTAAACTGGTTATTCTAGCTAGCAGTTCCTGTAACCTTTTATTAAGGTTTTAGCTTCCGTGCATTGCGTTAGAACATGCTCCTTGAGGTAGGAGGATTTTGTTATTACTCACCTTCTGAAACCTATTTCTGTCAATTTATTAAACTCATTCTCTGTCCAGTTTTGTTCCCCTGCTGGTAAGGAGTTGTGATCCTTTGGAGAAGAGGCATTCTGGTTTTTGGAATTTTCATACTTTTTGCACTGTTTTTTTTTCTCATCTTCATGGATATATCTACTTTTGATCTTTGATGTTGGTGACCTTTAGATGGGGTTTCTGTGTGGCTTTTTTTTTTTTTTTTTTTTTTTTTTACGTTGATGCTATTTCTTTCTGATTGTTAGTTCTCCTTCTAACAGTCAGGTGCCTCTGCTGTAGGTCTGCTGGAGTTTGCTGGAGGTCCACTCCAGACCCTGTTTGCCTGGGTATCACCAGCAAAGGCTACAGAAGAGCAAATATTGCTGTCTGTTCCTTTCTCTGGAAGCTTCATCCTAGAGAGGCACCTGCCAAATGCCAGCTGGAGCACTTCTGTATGAGGTGTCTGTCGACCCCTGCTGGGAGGTGTCACCCAGTCAAGAGGCACGTGGGCCAGGTGCCCATTTAAGGAGGCAGTCTGTCTCTTAGCAGAGCTCAAATGCTGTGCTGGGAGATCCACTGCTCTATTCAGAGCCAGCAGGCAGGAATGTTCAAGTCTACTGAAGCTGTGCCCTCAGCTTCCCGTTCCCCCAAGTGCGCTGTCCCAGGAAGTTGGGAATTTTATCTATAAGCCCCCGACTGAGGCTGCTGCCTTTCTCTCAGATATGCCCTGCCCAGAGAGGAGGGATCTAGAGAGGCAGTCTGGTTACAGCAGCTCTGCTGAGCTGCAGTGTGCTTCAGCCTGTTTGAACTTCCTGGCAGTTTTGTTTACCGTGAGGGGAAAACCACCTACTTAAGCCTCAGTAATGGCAGACTCTTTTCTCCCTACCAAGCTTGAGCACCCCAGGTTGACTTCAGACTCCTGTGCTTGCAGCAAGAATTTCAAGCCAGTGGATCTTAGCATGCTGGGCTCTGTGAATGTGGGATTTGCTGAGCGATACCACTTGGCTCCCTGGCTTCAGCCCCCTTTCTAGGCTGGTGTTTCAGTCGCCACTGGGGTATGAAAAATAACTCCTGCAACTAGCTCGATGTCTGCCCAAACATTCACCCAGTTTTGTGCTTGAAACCCAGGGCCCTGGTGGCATAGGCACCAAGAAAATCTCCTGGTCTGAGGGTTGTGAAGACCATGGGAAAAGGATAGCATCTGGGCCAAAGTGCACCATTCCTTACAGCACAGTCCCTCGGGGCTTCCCTTGGCTAGGGCAGAGAGTTTCTCCACCCCTTGCACTTCCCGGGTGAGGTGATGTCCCACCCTGCTTCATCTCACCCTCTGTTTGCTGCACCCACTGTCTATCCTGGTATCTCAGTTGGAAATGCAGTAATCACCCACCTTCTGCCTTGATCTCGCTGGGAGCTGCAGACTGGAGTTGTTCCTATTCTACCATTTTGCCCGCCACCAGCTGATGTCCTTTACAATGCATCCCTGCTACCTCTCATGGAAGGAAAACTGAGGATAATAACCTGTTGATTTCCTGTTGGTATTGTATAGGGAATCCATTAGTGGTAAGAAAGTGTCTTTCCTTCCAAATGGCAGCATGAGCATGAAGAACTAAGAAAGAATATTTGGAGTCAGCGTAAATGTTAACTACCTTTCCTGTGCTTATTTTAAGTTCCGTTGTAAGAGCTATCAGTTCAGCTAGTTCAGTAGTTGTGCCTGAAAAGTGTGGTGCACTTTCAGTAAAATTATTTAGAGTGACTACTACATGTCCCACTTTATGGACTCCCTGCTACACAAAGGAGCTCACATCCATGAAGAGGGTTCAGTCTAGATTTTCTAGGGGAGTTTCCCTGATATCTTCCCTGGCTACATAGGTCTGTACTACAATTTGTTCAGTCATGTTCAGGTTTCCTAGTTTCCTTGGGGAGGAAAGTTCCTGGGTTTCAGTGAGAGCAAGTTTTTAATTGGGTTGTAGATCCCTCTGAATCTTGCTCTGTCACCCAGGCTGGAGAGCAGTGGCGTGATCTCAGCTCACTGCAACTTCCATCTCCCAGGTTCAGGCAATTCTTTGCCTGAGCCTCTCGAGTAGCTGGAATTGCAGGTGCCTGCCACCAAGTCTGGCTGATTTTCTTTTTTATTTTTTTGGTAGAGACAGGGTTTCACCATCTTGACCAGGCTGGTCTTGAACTCCTGACCTCATGATCCATCCACCTCAGCCTCCCAAAGTGCTGGGATTACAGGCATAAGCCACTGTGCCAAGCCAAACCTGATATTTAAGGAACTGGCTGGCTGTTTCCCAAAGGCTCCTCCTAGAGGACAGTAATTCTACTACCTTATGTGGAGTACAAACAGTTAAGCCATTTCCCAGGGTTAATTTGGTGGCCTCTGGTACCAGTAGGGTCACTGCTGCAACTGCTCAGTGGCATGCTAGCCATGTTTTAGACACCAGATCAAGTTTCTTACTCAGGTAGTAACTTACTCAGCCTTACACCTGCTGTTGATCTGGTCCTCGGGCTTGAGTTAAAACTCCCAGGGCCATTTGCTTTCTTTCTGATATATAAAGATTGAAGGTCCTCCCTACAGGAAAGCTGAGGGCTTAAGTAAACCTTAAGTGCCTTAAGTAAGCCTTGTTTTAACGGATTAAAGGTATTTTGAGTTTCAGGTTCCCAGGTTAGGAATTGAGCTTTAGCCACTTGAGTTTCTTTTATGAGGTGATATAAGGGGTAAGTTATCTAACAGTACTCAGGTATCCATAGTCTGCAAAACCCTGTAATGCGCCAAAATTCCTTTAGTTGCTTGAGAGTTTTAGGAAGGGGGAAAGAGAAAATGGGCCTAGTCCTTTATTTCCCCAATGCTCTGGTTCCTTCAGACAATACTAAACCTAAACACTGAGATTTGGCAAAGCTGGGCCTTGGTTTTTGAAACCTCATATCTTCTCTTAGTTAAGAAATTAAGAACTTCAGTGCCTTCCTGAGAAGCTTCTTCAGTTAGGCAACAGAACAGAATGTCATCTACATATTGTAAATCCCTGACCTGGGGATGAGAAAACTTAGAGCTTATTTGACAGTGCCTGTCCGAACAAGTGAGGACTGTCTGGAAATCCCTGAGGCAGTTGTTCATGTTCTCTGGGCAGTTTGGCAAGAGGGATCTTCAAAAGCAAATAGGTATTGAGAGTCAGGATATACTGGTATACTGAAAAAGGCATCCTTTAGATCTAGGACTGTAAAACATTTTGTTACCTCAGGTATTTGAGTCAGCAAGGTATAGGAATTAGGGACCACCAGATGAATGGCCTCATTAACGAAACAAAGGCCCTGAACTAGTTTCCATTCCTGCACTGGGTTTTTGCACTCCCAATATTGTTGTGTTGCAGAAGCTCTTACAGGATTTAAGATGACTCTGAATTTTCAGGTTTTTCACAATGGTTTCTAGCCCCTTTCTAGCTGCTGGCTTTACGAAATATTGTCTCTGGTTGTTAAAAGAAGTGGAATCCTTATGGTGGATTTGGACTGGCCCAGTGTTTACAGCTCAACCTATTCTTCTTTGGGTTGCCCACATTTCTGGATTAATATTAGCTTCCACTCGGGGAGACAAAGAGTTCGTCCTGGGGCCATAAAGATGCTGGCCCCCATGCAAGCTAAAATGTCTCTGCTTCATAAGGGGGTGGAACTTTCAGGCATAATTAAGAAGGCATGGTCCCCCCAACTATGACTAAGGTGTTGAGAAAAATATTGTTAAAATTTATCCTGAGACGCCCATCAGAGTCATGCTATGGAAAGATGGGGGGCTTGGATTGGAGAAAAGAGAGAGATTTGCTCCAGTGTCTAGAAGGAGGTCCACCCTCTTTTCTTCAATTTCCAGGGACCTGGGTATCCTTAGCATTAATGGCAGTTTGAGCCATTGGAGCTAGGGGTTTGAACCCTGGGACCCATCAGTCTTTCTGGACCATCTATGAGACTGGTTCTGGATCCAGTGACCTCTATCTCTGGGGCAGTCTAATCTCCACTGGTCCCCACCACAGGCTGGACAGGGTTGAAATGGCTTCTTCTTGCTTCCTGGGCAATACTTTTTAAAGTGTCCTGACTTGCCACACCAGTAGCAATTAGCAGATGCACCTTGGGGATCCTGGACTTTGCAAGCCTGCAAAGCAGCCATAGAGCCTCTGTCCTTCACTTGTGTTTCCTCTCCTTTTCTTGGGCTTTCTCCTTGTCCCTATTATAAAAGACTGAGGTGGTCACCCTCAGGAGATTTTCCAAGGTGCTATCTGGTTCTATAGTCTGCTTATGCGGTTTCCTTCTAATAGCAGGAGCTGCCTGTGTAATAAACTCGTTCTTAAATATTAGCTGTCACTTTAGTGAATGAGGAGATAAAGAGGTGTGTTTTATTAGTGCCTCTCTCAGCCTTTTTATAATGACTGAGGGATTCTCATCCAGATTTTGTTCTATCATAGACAGTTTAAAGTAATTAAAAGGTTTGCCTCTAGTGTTTCATAAGCCTTCTAATATGCACATTAAAAGTGTTTTTTAGTCACTCATCTGTGGAGTCATTGGGATTTCAATCAGAGTTGTCAAGAGGTACTGCCTCTCTTCCTATTGGGAATGATGGTTTCCATATTTTTTCACCTTTCCTATCTCCTCTTTTCCTTTTTGGCCTACTATAGAGACATATTGCTCATCTCTGAACTTCTCTGCTGTCTGCAGAGCTGCCTATTTTTAAGCAGTGGTTAGGGATTGACCTAGGAGCAGCATAACATCTCTCTATGTGAGGTCAAACACCTGAGTTAAATTTTAGAATCTACATATCTATCAGAGTCATCAGAAAATCAGTCCAAGTATCCTCCCTAATTTGCCTAAGGTGCTGTAATAAGGGATCATGAACCCTAGTGGCATAACTTTCTTTTTTTTCTTTTTCAGTTTTTTATTTTTGAGATGTGGTCTTGCTCTGTTGCCCAGATTGGAGTGCAGTGACACAATCTCAGCTCACTGTAACCTCTGCCTCCCTAGTTTAAGCAATTTTCCTACCTCAGCCTCCTGAGTAGCTGTTATTACAGATGCCTGCCACCTCACCCGGCTAATTTTTGTATTTTTCATAGAGATGGGGTTTCACTATGTTGGCCAGGCTAGTCTCAAATTCCTGACCTCAGGTGATCCACCCACTTTGGCCTCCAAAATGCTGGGATTGCAGACATGAGCCACCATGCCCAGCCATTAGTGGCATAACTTTCAGTGGGTATTACCTGTAGGGGTAAGAGTGAAGCTGGGGGAATGGGGAGTTTTGGAGGTGGTGGAACTGGAGAAACTGATGGTGTAGTTGGAGGGTACCCCGAGTAAGGTGGACAAGAAGGCCAATGCACTCAATGGCTGCCACAGATGGTTGCCCCAAAATTTGTTTTTCTAGTTTTGGGGAATCATACCATTTGGGCCTACCTGGTATGACTTCTAAAAGAGCTGGGTCAATTGTCTAATGCTTGCAAAGTTCTGGGTTGTCTCACAGGACAAAGAAAGCCTCTACATAGGGGACCTTGGATGATTTGCTGTTCTGTCTACAGAAAAGATCTAATTGTTGGATAGTATTAAAATCAAGGCTTCCCTCACCAGGCCAGGTCTATTCATCCCCAAGTAGGTAAGAAGGCCACGTCCTTGTGCAAAACGAAATAAGCTGCTTTGTCTTCAAAGTCTTGGGTCCAAAGGAGTCTCAGTGCTTCAGAATGCATGAGAGAGAAGTGCAGGCCAAAGATTGTCTGTTACCTATCTAGAAAAATAGAGAGGCAACCCTCTGCTCCTTCTTAACTTTGGAATAGCCCAGGGTGGAGGGAAAGACAGTGGGAGTGTCTCCGCTATTGATTTTCCTCTTTGATTCCTTGGGCCCCAACATCTATTAAAGGTGCCACCCATGGATGCAGGCATGACCTGCAACTATGAATCCGGAAGAACTGGGAGGTAGGATTAGTCATGCTTCCACATACAACTGTAGTCCTCCACTGGTGATTTTCCTTTGACTTCCTAGACTTGTGTGATCTGCATGGCTCCCTGATAGGTAGATCTCAAGAAAGACTACATAACAATTTGATCTGGACAAGATCCCTTAATGGAGGACATGTATTGAGTTGAGTGCTATATGGCCTCGATTTGAACTTATGTCTGGTTAATTTCCAGACATAAAATACCCTTACTATTTAAGTACCATTTTAATTGGATGAAGAATAGGTGTCTTAAAAGAACATAGGGCAGAAGACTGAGGTAGGAGAATGGTGTGAATCCAGGAGGTGGAGCTTGCAGTGAGCCCAGATCCTGCCACTGCACTCCAGCCTGGGTGACAGAGTGAAACTCTGTCTCAAAAAACAAAACAAAACAAAACAAAAAAAACGTAGGGACCAAATGGCTGTTATCCTACAGATGCAGACAGTACTGAGGATAAAATGTGGTTATGGAGGATATTTTTCTTCTCCTTGTTGAGTTTCCCAATTCACAGAAGAGGCATAAAGCCTGATTTCTACTAGAGAGACACAAAAAGGGAGGGGAATTGGGAAACTAGAGGTTTTCAGCAAAGAACCGACAAAGTCCCTCATAGAGAGGATTCCTCTTCCACTAGGTGGCACTGTAAACCTTAAAATACCAGGCAGTAGCTTTGTTTCCACGTGCTCTCTAGACAAAAGAGAGAGAGAAAGAAATGTTTCTGGGGTGTGGGGACACTCTTTTCCTAGAAAATCACAAAAATAGCGATCACTTGAGCTATGTTCCAAGTTACTATGGCATTTGCTGATCCTGTATAACAGAATTACTTTTCTGAGCTGTAAAAATTCCCGCAACATTGCATACAGAGAGGGTATAGGAGACATAGTAACTGAAAAAAAAAAAAAAAGAAGAAAAAGAAGGAAATTGCAGTAGTAAAAGCTCAGAGATCTTGTTACAAAGCTTAGAGATCCTGTTGCCAAAGCCCAATGAGCTGTGAGGGGCTCGAGTTAGTCCAGAGGCCTTCAGTTAACACTGGCGTGTGGTCCCAGCCAGAAACTGTCATTTGCCTCTAGACCTCTCCAGACCCATGCAATGGCTAGGCTCTCTGTGAAGGAAAACTGATTCAAAACAAAGTCAGCATTCACAGCACCCTGAGGGTGCTGGGGGATTAGCTATGTTCTCCCCAGTAGGCTTGTCATCTATTTCTTTAGACTGAAGGCTGCACTAAGCATATCTAGGTGGGTGACTGATATCTGTTTTTTATGTTTTTTGTTTTCATTTTTTGCTTGATTTTAAAATTGAGGACAGGAGACCCCGGAAGTAAAAGTAGAGAGTTGGGGCCTGCTCCTATACTCACCCTGTCAATGAATCTGAATTGGGTCCTTGACAATCCCCCACAATGAAGTGACCTAATTATTTGGGGTAACATTTCTAGATAAACCATGGGCCAGAGGGGATTTCCTCTCTTTTCTGAGGTTCATTGTCTCATGACCACAAGATCAAGGACACAAATACACAGAGAGTGAGGTTAACAGCAGAAATTTAATAGGCAAAATAAAGATAATAGCTTTCTGCTACAGAGAGGGGTCCTGGAAAAATGAGTTGCTGATCCACTGTGAAATGCAGGCTGTTTTATAGATGAGCTAGTGGGGGTGGTGGTGTCTTATCTCCATAGGGCGTGAAAAACTGGTCATGTCCAGATGTGCCATCTGCATAAGGTGGGAATCTCTGGCAGCTCTCACCCCAGTATTTTATTATGCAGGTGGGTTCTCTGTCTGAGCTTCTCCATGTCTCCCATTTCTTTCTTATTGTACATGTGCTAACAAAAAAAAAAAAAAAAAAAGAAAGATGAAACTTCCATGGTGGACATGCCTGGCCTCAAGGTAGCCCTTTTCTAATGGCACAGTTGCCAGCATTTCCTTGTGTAAACTTCCAGCTTTCTTATATATGTTTGCAGCTCGATCTTTCAGGCTGCTCTTTGTTGGAAAAAAATATTTTCTGAGCTGCTTTTAGTTAGAAGGGAAGTTCTGCTGAATACTCATTTGCCCTCACTATTTGCCTAAATAATATCTTTCTGTCTCCTGTATCAATGCTGCTAGTAGATGTTCTTTGGTGCCTGGCCACTGAAGACTTAGGTATTTATAATAGTGTTTACTGCATGGGATTGTTTGTATCTGTCCTTTTTCAGATGACTTTTCAGATATTCAAAAGGACCAGAGTATTGTGATCTAAGCTGTATCTGCTTTAGTGAGTAATTCAAGTTCAGTAACACTGTGGTTACTGCAGACTCATAGAAGTACCATCTTGATGATTTGGGGCATGTTCCAGGAGAATTATTTGAGTTACCAGGCAGAGACACTTGTTCTCTTCCCTTATTTTCTCCCCTCAAAATGTAGTCTTTCTCTCTGTTCTGAACCACTTTAAGCTGGGAGTAAAATGACATAAGCATCCCTGTGGCCACCACCACTATGACAATTTTGAGTTGGATCTTAAGCTACCACAGCACTGTGTCTTGACCAAGGCATGCTGTTAACACTTGCTGACTACTGTTTATGTTTGCTCAATGTCCTGGGCCTCTACAATCAGCAGGTGTGAGTTCCCCCATTTTTTTGGTTGGTCCAGAGATGCTCTCTGGGAGTCAGGGTCTAGAGTGAAAAATATTAGAGGCTTATCTGGTGGTCTGTTTTACTTCACCTGAGCTGGCACTCAAACCATAAGATGCAATTCTTCCCATTCTTTCCTCTGTTTTCCAAAGGCAGAGAAGCTTCACCTCTTAACTATTACCACCCCAGGCCATGTGGAGTGCTGCCAGACAATGGCCAGTATTTTCTTAAGCCCCAAGGGCTTTTGATGTCAGCTTATGATGAACGCTGCTTTTTCTGGGGCCCAGTTTTCAGGGCAGTGTGCTCCCCTCTGACTCAGGGCAGGTCCAGAAATGCCAGACAAGATCCAGTTCCTGGAATCAGATACCCCAAAAACCCACGTGGTGCTCTACCCCCCTGTAGCCAAGCTGGTACCTAAGGTGTAAGACAAAATTCCCTTTACTTTTTTCTCTATTTTTCTAATTAAAAAAAGTTTTACCCTATGGTCACAACAACTAAGAGTCTACTAAGTCCCACCTAAAACCAGAAAGTCTAAGAGGCTCACTCAAGGTCCTCAATGCTGTATCCGTGTAATGCTGCTAGTTTTTCAGGGTCCAAGTGCTCCTCAGTTAGCAAGTGATGAATGCTTCCAGAACTGGGGTTTTTCCTTCAAGGTTTTGGGTGTCCTTCTGGCCCACGATTTGTCTAGAAATGTAATCCAGGAACTAGGGCCTAGAACCTCACAACTCTGACCAATGCACTATTGTGCTGTGGCTGATTGTATCCAAGATGTTACATAAAGTCCTCCCAGACTCTTCCCTCTCCTCTCCTCAAGTGAAAAGAAGGGATCTCTTTTGAAGCCACAAGCTGTCCATTTTGGGGCTAGGGAAAGGGTAATTTCAGCACTTTCTTAGCTGCCACAGCTGGTGTCCCACTAGGTTGTATAACCCCTCTCCTTGTTCACTGTCTCTGGGCTCAGTTCAACCCTGGGACTCGCCTAAGAGTTGAAGTTCCTATGGTCTACACTGCCTTTCAAGTTTCTTAGAGACCCAGAGTATTTTAGACCTTGATGGTGAGGCTTTCTGGAACTCAAGTTCTAACCACTGGATCTGGTAATTTCTCTCTAGTTAGGGCTTGTTTAAATGCTCCCTCTGTGAGTGGGTGTCAGCTGAGTTTGATCCTGTTTTCATGTTTGCTCTAACAGCACAGCACTGAGTTAAATGCCTCAAAATTGCTGATCTCTCCCTCCTAAAGTGTCCAGAAATCCTTTCTACACCATGCCACTGCTACTGGAGTTTGGGAGAGATGTGGTATTGGCAATTCAAGACTGTTTTTACTACCTCTTTAGTACCTCTTTCATTGATATGAAGTTAAAACTAAGTACTATGAGGCCTCACCTAATATTTAGTTTTTACGAAGGCTTTTTTATGGGTGTGTGTGTGTGTGTGTGTGTGTGTGTAGATAGTTATTAAATTTGTGTCTTTGCAGTGAGGACATCCAGTGGAGCCTTTTACTCCACCATTATGCTCCATGACCCTCTACATTGACAATTTTTTTGTATGTTGCACGTTCCTTGCACCCCATAGATAAATCCCACTATGCTTTGATATATATATATATTTTAATGTGTTGTTGAATTTGGTTAGCTAATATTTTGTTGAAAACTTTTGCACCAAACTCAGCAGAGTTATTGGTCTGTAGTGTTTTCTCTCATGGTGTCTTTGATTGTATTTGGCATTAGAATGATGCTGGCCTTATGTGTTTGGAAGTGTTCCCTCCCTTTGCCTAATTTTTTTTACAACAATTAAAAAGGATTTGTATTAATTCTTAATAATTGGTAAAATTGATCTGTGAATCCATCTGGCCCTGTGGTTTTTTTGTTTGTGTGAGTGTTTGATTACTGATTCAATTTCCGTATTTGTTATTGGTCTGTCGAGGCTTTCTGTTTATTCTTCTTTTTTTTTTTAGCTTTTATTTTAATTTCAGGTTGTTACCTAGGTAAATTTGTGTCATGGGGGTTTGTTATACAGATTATTTCATCACCCAGATATTAAGCCTAGTACCATTTGTTGTTTTTCCTAATCCTCTTTCTCCTCTTACTCTTCACCCCCTGAAAACCCCAGTGTGTGTTGTTCCTCTCTGTATATCTATTTGTTCTCATTATTTAGCTCCCACTTATAAGTAAAAACATGCAATATTTGGTTTTAAGCCTTCAGCTTCATCCATGTCCCTGCAAAGAACATGGAAGAATTTTTGTAGTAGCATGATATTCCATGGTGTAGATATACCACATTTTCTTTATCCGGTCTAACATTGATAGACATTTAGGTTGATTCCGTGTTATTGCTATTGTGAATAGAGTTACAGTGAACATATGCTTGCATGTGTCTGTATAATAGAATATTTTGTATTCCTTTTGGTATATACCCACTAGTGCCATTGCTAGGTCAAATGGTGTTTCTGTTTTTAGATATTTGAGGAAATGCCACACTGTCTTCCCTAATGGCTGGACAAATCTCACCAACAGTGTATAAGCATTCCTTTTCTTACCACAACCCTGCCAGCATCTGTCATTTTATTACTTTTTTAGTAACAGCTATTCTGACTGGTGTTAGATGATATATCATTTCGGTTTTGATTTGCATTTCTTTAATGATCAGTGATATTGAGCTTTTTTTCATATGACTTCTGGCCGCATGTATGTCTTAATTGAAAAGTGTAATTTCATAGTTCTGGGCCATTTTATAAGATTTTTTCCCTTGTAAATTTGTTTAAATTTTTTGTGGATGCTGTATATTAGACCTTTGTTAGATGCATAGTATACAAATTTTTTTTTTTTCCATTCTGTAGGTTGTTTGTTTACTCCGTTCATATACTTTAATTTTTTTTGCACAGTTCTTTTTTTTAACATATTAAAATTATACTACAGTTTATTATTTTTCTCCTGAGATAAGTGTATGCCCAGTGTCTTTCAGGAAGGATGTCCAGGAAGAGAGGTAAAGGAGGATCTAACTGATTTCCTTGGTTTTTAAAACCGGTGTATACCAACTTCAGGCTTATTCTTCAAAGTCTTATTTTTTTCTTTTTATTTCCTGTTTTTCTTTTTTTCTTTTTTCTTTTCTTAAAATTATACTTTAAATTCTAGGGTACATGTGCACAACGTGCAGGTTTGTTACATATGTACACTTGTGCCATGTTGGTGTGCTGCACCCAACAACGCGTCAGCACCCATCAATTCGTCATTTACATCAGGTATAACTCCCAACGCAATCCCTCCCCCCTTCCCCCACCATAATAGGCCCCAGTGTGTGATGTTCCCCTTCCCGAGATCAAGTGATCTCATTGTTCAGTTCCCATCTATGAGTGAGAACATGTGGTGTTTGGATTTCTGTTCTTGTGATAGTTTACTGAGAATGATGGTTTCCAGCTGCACCCATGTCCCTACAAAGGACATAAACCCATCCTTTTTTATGGCTGCATAGTATTCCATGGTGTATATGTGCCACATTTTCTTCACTGATGGACATTTGGGTTGATTCCAAGTCTTTGCTATTGTGAATAGTGCCACAATAAACATATGTGTGCATCTGTCTTTATAGCAGCATGATTTATAATCCTCTGGGTATATACCCAGTAATGGGATGGCTGGGTCATATGGTACTTCTAATTCTAGATCCTTGAGGAATCACCATACTGTTTTCCATAATTCTCATTGTGGTTTGGATTTGCATTTCTCTGATGGCCAGTGATGATGAGCATTTTTTCATGTGTCTGTTGGCTGTATGAATGTCTTCTTTTGAGAAATGTCTGTTCATATCCCTGGCCCACTTTTTGATGAAGTTGTTTTTTTCTTGAAAATTTGTTTGAGTTCTTTGTAGGTTCTGGATATTAGCCTTTTGTCAGATGAGTAGATTGCAAAAATTTTCTCCCATTCTGTAGGTTGCCGGTTCACTCTGATGGTAGTCTCTTTTGCTGTGCAGAAGCTCTTTAGTTTAATTAGATCCCATTTGTCAATTTTGGCTTTTGTTGCCATTGCTTTTGGTGTTTTAGACATGAGGTCCTTACCCATGCCTATGTCCTGAATGGTATTCCCTAGATTTTCTTCTAGAGTTTTTATGGTATTAGGTCTAACATTTAAGTCTCTAATCCATCTTGAATTAATTTTCCCATAAGAAGTAAGGAAAGGATCCAGTTTCAGCTTTCTACTTATGGCTAGCCAATTTTCCCAGCACCATTTATTAAATAGGGAATCTTTTCCCCATTTCTTGTTTTTGTCAGGTTTGTCGAAGATCAGATGGCTGTAGATGTGTGGTATTATTTCTGAGGACTCTGTTCTGTTCCATTGGTCTATATCTCTGTTTTGGTACCAGTACCATGCTGTTTTGGTTACTGTAGCCTTGTAGTATAGTTTGAAGTCAGGTAGCGTGATGCCTCCAGCTTTGTTCTTTTGACTTAGGATTGTCTTGGAGATGCGGGCTCTTTTTTGGTTCCATATGAACTTTAAAGCAGTTTTTTCCAATTCTGTGAAGAAACTCATTGGTAGCTTGATGGGGATGGCATTGAATCTATAAATTACCTTGGGCAGTATGGCCATTTTCAAGATATTGACTCTTCCTATCCATGAGCATGGTATGTTCTTCCATTTGTTTGTGTCCTCTTTTATTTCACTGAGCAGTGGCTTGTAGTTCTCCTAGAAGAGGTCCTTTACTTCCCTTGTAAGTTGGATTCCTAGGTATTTTATGCTCTTTGAAGCAATTGTGAATGGAAGTTCATTCATGATTTGGCTGTCTGTCTGTCACTGGTGTATAAGAATGCTTGTGATTTTTGCATATTAATTTTGTATCCTGAGACTTTGCTGAAGTTGCTTATCAACTTAAGGAGATTTTTGGCTGAGATGATGGGGTTGTCTAAATATACAATCATGTCATCTGCAAACGGGGACAATTTGATTTCTTCTTTTCCTAACTGAATCCCCTTGATTTCTTTCTCTTGCCTGATTGCCCTAGCCATAACTTCCAACACTATGTTGAATAGGAGTGGTGAGAGAGGGCATCCCTGTCTTGTGCCAGTTTTCAAAGGGAATGCTTCCAGTTTTTGCCCATTCAGTATGATATTGGCTGTGACTTTGTCATAAATAGCTCTTATTATTTTGAGATACGTTGCATCAATACCGAATTTATTGAGAGTTTTTAGCATGAAGGGCTGTTGAATTTTGTCAAAGGCCTTTTCTGCATCTATTGAAATAATCATGTGGTTCTTGTCTTTGGTTCTGTTTATATGCTGGATTATGTTTACTGATTGGCATATGTTGAACCAGCCTTGCATCCCAGGGATGAAGCCCACTTGATCATGGTGGATAAGCTTTTTGATGTGCTGCTGTATTCGGTTTGCCAGTATTTTATTGACGATTTTTGCATCGATGTTCATCAGGGGTATTGGTCTAAAATTCTCTTTTTTTGTTGTGTCTCTGCCAGGCTTTGGTATGAGGATGACGTTGGCCTCATAAAGTCAATTAGGGATGATTCCCTCTTTTTCTGTTGATTGGAATAGTTTCAGAAGGAATGGTTCAAGCTCCTCCTTGTACCTCTGGTAGAATTCGGCTGTGAATCCATCTGGTCCTGGACTTTTTTTGGTTGGTACTCTATTAATTATTGCCTCAATTTCAGAGTCTGCTATTGGTCTATTCAGGGATTCAACTTCTTCCTGGTTTAGTCTTGGGAGAGTGTAAGTGTCCAGGAAATTATCCATTTCTTCTACATTTTCTAGTTTATTTGCATAGAGGTGTTTATAGTATTCTCTGATGGTAGTTTGTATTTCTGTGGGGTTGGTGTTGATATCCCCTTTATCATTTTTTGTGACATCTATTTGATTCTTCTCTCTTTTCTTTTTTATTAGTGTTGCTAGCGGTCTGTCAATTTTGTTGATCTTTTAAAAAAAACAACTCCTGGATTCATTGAATTTTTGGAGTGTTTTTTTGTATCTATCTCCTTCAGTTCTGCTCTGATCTTAGTTATTTCTTGCCTTCTGCTAGCTTTTGAATGTGTTTGGTCTTGCTTCTCTAGTTCTTTTAATTATGATGTTAGAGTGTCAATTTTAGATCTTTCCTGCTTTCTCTTGTGGGCATTTAGTGCTATAAATTTCCCTCTACACACTGCTTTAAATGTGTCCCAGAGATTCTGGTATGTTGTATCTTTGTTCTCACTGGTTTCAAGGAACATTTTTATTTCTGCCTTCATTTCGTTATGTTCGAAGTAGCCATTCAGGAGCAGGTTGTGCAGTTTCTATGTAGTTGAGCAGTTTTGATTGAGTTTCTTAGTCCTGAGTTCTAGTTTGATTGCACTGTGGTCTGAGAGACAGTTTGTTATAATTTCTGTTCTTGTACATTTGCTGAGGAGTGCTTTACTTCCAATTATGTGGTCAGTTTTGGAAAAAGTACGATATGGTGCTGAGAAGAATGTGTATTCTGTTGATTTGTGGTGGAGAGTTCTGTAGATGTCTATTAGGTCCGTTTGGTGCAGAGATGAGTTCAATTCCTGGATATCCTTGTTAACTTTCTGTCTCGTTGATCTGTCTAATGTTGACAGTGGGGTGTTGAAGTCTCCCATTATTATCGTATGGTAGTCTAAGTCTCTTTGTAATTTTCTAAGGACTTGCTTTATGAATCTGAGTGCTGCTGTATTGGTTGCATATATATTTTGGATAGTTAGCTCTTCCTGTTGAATTGATCCCTTTACCATTATGTAATGGCCTTCTTTGTCTCTTTTGATCTTTGATGGTTTAAAGTCTGTTTTATCAGAGACCAGGATTGCAACCCCTGCTTTTTTTTGTTCTCCATTTGTTTGGTAGGTCTTCCTCCATCCCTTTATTCTGAGTCTATGTCTGTCTCTGCCTGTGAGATGCGTCTCCTGAATACAACAACCTGAGGAGTCTTGACTCTATCCAGTTTGCCAGACTGTGTCTTTTAATTGGACCATTTATTCCATTTACATTTAATGTTAATATTGTTATGTGTGAACTTGATCCTGTCATTATGATATTAGCTGGTTCTTTTGCTCGTTAGTTGATGCAGTTTCTTCCTAGCATCGATGGTCTTTACATTTTGGCATGTTTTTGCAATGGCTGGTACCGGTTGTTCCTTTCCATGTGTAGTGCTTCCTTCAGGGTCTCTTGTAAGGCAGGCCTGGTGGTGACAAAATCTCTAACGATTTGCTTCTCTGTAAAGGATTTTATTTCTCCTTCACTTATGAAGCTTAGTTTGGTTGGATATGAAATTCTGGGTTTAAAATTCTTTTCTTTAAGAATGTTGAATATTGGCCCCCTCTTTGTTTTGGTTTTTTTGAGTTTCTGCCAAGAGATCTGCTGTTAGGGTGACGGGCTTCCCTTTGTGGGTAACCCGACCTTTCTCTCTGGCTGGCCTTAACATTTTTTCCTTCATTGCAACTTTGGTGAATCTGACAATTATATGTCTTGGAATTGCTCTTCTCGAGTAGTATCTTTGTGATGTTCTCTGTATTTCCTGAATTTGAATGTTGGTCTGCCTTACTAGGTTGGGGAAATTCTCATGGATGATATCCTGAAGAGTGTTTTCCAACTTGGTTCCATTTTCCCCCTCACATTCAGGCACCCCAATCAGACGTAGATTTGGTCTTTTCACATAATCCCATACTTGTTGAAGACTTTGTTCATTTCTTTTTCCTCTTTTTTCTTTAGACTTCTCTTCTCACTTCATTTCATTCATTTGATCCTCAATCTCTGATACTC
This sequence comes from Chlorocebus sabaeus, assembly GCF_047675955.1. Classification (NCBI taxonomy): domain Eukaryota; kingdom Metazoa; phylum Chordata; class Mammalia; order Primates; family Cercopithecidae; genus Chlorocebus; species Chlorocebus sabaeus. Next base: position 76,426,046 of record NC_132933.1, on the reverse strand, counting down.
TTTCTTCCAGTTGATCAAGTCTGTTACTGAAGCTTGTGCATTCATCATATATTTCCCGTGTCATGGTTTTTATCTCTGTCAGTTCGTTTATGGCCTTGTCTGCTTTGATTATTCTAGTTATCCATTCTTCCATTCTTTTTTCAAGATTTTTAGTTTCTTTGTGATGGGTACGTAATTCCTCCTTTAGCTCTGAGAAGTTTGATGGACTGAAGCCTTCTTCTCTCAACTCGTCAAAGTCATTCTCTGTCCAGGTTTGATCTGTTGCTGGTGATGAGCTGCATTCCTTTGGAGGGGGAGATATGCTCTTATTTTTTGAATTTCCAGCTTTTCTGCCCTGGTTTTTCCCCATCTTTGTGGTTTTATCTGCCTCTGGTCTTTGATGATTGTGACGTAGTGATGGGGTTTTGGTGTGGGTGTCCTTCCTGTTTGTTAGTTTTCCTTCTAACAGTCAGGACCCTCAGCTGTAGGTCTGTTGGAGATTGCTTGAGGTCCACTCCAGACCCTGTTTGCCTGGGTATCAGCAGCAGAGGCTCCAGAAGATAGAATATTGCTGAACAGCGAGTGTACCTGTCTGATTCTTGCTTTGGAAGCTTCCTCTCAGGGGTGTACTCCACCGTGTGAGGTGTGGGGTGTCGGTCTGTCCCTAATGGGGGATGTCTCCCAGTTAGGCTACTCAGGATTCAGGGACCCACTTGAGCAGGCAGTCTGCCCGTTCTCAGATATCAGCCTCCGTGTTGGGAGATCCACTGCTCTCTTCAAAGCTGTCAGACAGGGTGGTTTGCATCTGCAGAGGTTTCTGCTGCTTTTTTTGTTTTTTTAGCTGTACCCTGTCCCCAGAGGTGGAGTCTACAGAGACAGGCAGGTTTCCTTGAGCTGCTGTGGGCTCCACCCAGTTTGAACTTCCTGGCAGCTTTGTTTACCTACTTAAGCCTCAGCAATGGCGGGCGCCCTTCCCCCAGCCTCGCTGCTGCCTTGCCGTTAGATCGCAGACTGCTGTGCTAGCAATGAGGGAGGCTCCGGGGGCGTGGGACCCTCCCAGCCAGGTGTGGGATATAATCTCCTGGTGTGCCATTTGCTACGACCCTTGGTAAAGCATAGTTTTGGGGTGGCAGTTACCCGATATTTGAGGTGTTGTGTGTCTCTGTTCCCCTGACTAGGAAAAGGGATTCCCTTTCCCCTTGCACTTCCCAGGTGAGGCAATGCCTCGCCTTGCTTCAGCTTTTGCTGTTCAGGTTGCAGCAGCTGACCAGCACCGATTGTCCAGCACTCCCTAGTGAGATGAACCCGGTACCTCAGTTGAAAATGCAGAAATCACCCATCTTCTGTGTCACTCGCACTGGGAGCTAGAGACTGGAGCTGTTCCTATTCAGCCATCTTGATCCGCCAGATATTCTTTAATTAGATGCTATTTGTGAATTCTTGCTTTCATTGCAATTGATTTTGGCATCTTTATTAAATCCTTGCCCTAGGTTATGATATTACCTAGGTTGTCTTCAAGGGTGTTTACAGTTTTGGGTTTGACATTTAAGTCTTTAATCCATCTTGAGCTATTATTATTATTATTATTATTATTATTATTATTTGAGATGGAGTGCAATGCTGCAAACTTGGCTCACTGCAACCTCCACCTCCCAGTTCAAACAATTCTCCTGCCTCAGCCTCCCAAGAAGTTGGGACTACAGGTGAATGCCTCCATGCCCAGCTATTGAATTAATCTTTGTATATGTTATAAGGAAGGGGTCCAGTTTTAATCATTTGCATATAATGTCAGTTATCCCAGAAACATTTATTGAATAGAGAATCCTTTTCCATTGCTTGCTTTTGTCAGATTTGTCAAAGATTAGATAGCTGTAAATGTGCAGTCTTTTTTCTGGTTTCTCTATTCTCCCATTTGTTTATGTGTCTGTTCTTTTCCCAGTACTATGCGGCTTTGTTTTTGTTTTTGTTTTATTTTTTACTGTAGCCCTGTAGTATTGTTTGAATTCAGTTAGTGTAATGCCTCCATCTTCATTCATTTTGCTTAGGACCACTTCAGCTATTCAGGCTCTTTCTTGGTTCCATATGAATTTTAAAATAATATTTTATAATTCTGTGAAGAATGTCAATGGTAGTTTAATGGGAATAGCATTGAATCTATAAATTGCTTAGGGCAATTTTAATTTAAAAATAGTAATTTTTCTATCCATGAACATAAAATGCTTTTCCATTTGTTTGTCTCATCTCTGATTTTTTCAAGAAGTGGTTTTCAGTTCTCTTTGTAGACGTCTTGTAGCTTCCTAGTTACCTGTATTCTTAAGTATTTTATTCTTCTTGTGGCAATTGTGAATGGGAGTTTATTCCTTATTTGACTCTTGGCTTGACTATTGTTTGGGTATAGAAATACTAGGTTTTTTGTTAAACACTTCCAAGATGGCAGATAGGAATAGCTCTGGTCTGCAACCCCCAGTGAGATCAGTGCAGAATATGGGTGATTTCTGCATTTCCAGCTAAGATACCTGGTTCATCTCATTGGGACTGGTTGGACAGTGGGTGCAGCCCACAGAGGGTGAGCTGAAGCAGGGCAGGGCATTGCCTCACCTGGGAAGCACAAGGGGTCGGAGGATTTTCCTTGCTTAGCCAAGGGAAGCTGTGACAGACTGTACCTCAAGAAACGGTACACTCCTGACCAAATACTGCACTTTTCCCATGGTCTCAGCAACCAGCAGAACAGGAGATACCCTCCTGTGCCTGGCTTGGCAAGTCCCACGCCCATGGAGCCTTGCTCACTGCTAGCACAGCAGTCTAAGATGCGGCAGCTTGACGTAGGGAAGGGCATCCTCCATTGCTGAAGCTTGAGTAGCTCATAGTGTAAAGAAAGCAGCCAGGAAGCATGAACTGGGTGGAGCCCACTGCAGCTTAGTAAGGCCTACTGCCTGTCTAGATTCCACCTCTTGGGGCAGGGCATAGCAGAACAAAAGGGAGTAAATTACTTCTGCAGACTTAAACGTCCCTGTCTGACAGCTCTGAAGAGAGCAGTGGCTCTCCCAGCACAGTATTCAAGCCCCGAGAATGGGCAGACTGCCTCCTCAAGTGAGTCCCTGACCCCCGTGTAGCCTGACTGGGAAACACCTCCCAATAAGGGCAGACAGACAGACACCTCAAACAGGCGGGTGCTCCACTGTGATGAAGCTTCCAGAGGAATGATCAGGCAGCAATATTTGCTGTTCTGCAGCCTCTGCTAGTGATACCCAGTCAAACAGGGTCTGGAGTGGACCTCCAGCAAACTCCAGCAGACCTGCAGCTGAGGGGTCTGACTGTTAGAAGAAAAACTAACAAACAGAAAGAAATAGCATCAATATCAACAAAAAGAACATTCACACTAAAACCTCATCTGTAGTTCAGCAACATCAGACACCAAAGGTAGATAAAACCACAAAGATGGGGAGAAAAGCGGAGCAGAAGAGAGCAGAAAAGCTGAAAATTCTGACAAACAGAGCATCTCATCTCCTCCAAAGAATCACAGCTCCTCACCATCAAGGGAACAAAACTGGATGGAGAATGAGTTTGATGAGTTGACAGAAGTAGGCTTCAGGTCAATAATAACAAACTTCTCTGAGTTAAAGGAGCATGTTCTAACCCATTGCAAGGAAACTAAAAACCTTGAAAAAAAGGTTAAAAGAATGGCTAACTAGAATAAACAATGTAGAAAAGACCTTAAATGACCCGATGGAACTGAAAACCATGGCACAAGAACTTCGTGTTGCATGCACATTTTTCAATAGCTGATTTGATCAACTGGAAGAAAGGATGTCAGTAATTGAAGATCAAATGAATGAAACAAAGGGAGGAGACAAGATTAGAGAAAAAAGAGTGAAAAGAAACAAACAAAGCCTCCAAGAAATATGGGATGATGTGAAAAAACCAAATATTCGTTTGATTGGTGTACTGGAAAGTGATGGGGAGAATGGAACCAAGTTGGAAAACACTCTTCAGGATATTATCCAGGAGAACTTCCCTAACCTAGCAAGGCAGGCTAACATTCAAATCAGGAAATACAGAGAACACCACAAAGATACTCCTGGAGAAGAGCAACTCCAAGACACATAATTATCAGATTCACCAAGGATGAAATGAAGGAATGATGTTAAGGGAAGCCAGAGAGAAAGGTCAGGTTACCCACAAAGTAAAGCCCATCAGATGACAGGGGATCTCTCAGCAGAAACCCTACAAACCAAAAGAGAGTGGGGGCCAATATTCAACATTCTTAAAGAAAAGAATTTTAACCCAGAATCTCATATCCAACCAAAGTAAGCTTCATAAGTGACGGAGAAATAAAACCCTTACAGACAAGCAAATGCTCAGAAATTTTCTCACCACCAGGCCTGCCTTACAAGAACTCCTGAAGGAAGCACTAAACATGGAAAGAAACAACTGGTACCAGTCACTGCAAAAGCACGCCAATTTTTAAAGACAATCGATGCTAGGAAGAAACTGCATCAATTAATGGGAAAAAATAACCAGCTAACATCATAATGACAGGATTGAATTCAAACATAATAATATTAACCTTAAATGTAAATGGGCTAAATGCCCCAATTAAAAGACACAGACTGGAAAATTGGATAAAAAGTCAAGACCAATCAGTGTGCTGTATTCAGGAGAACCATCTCACATACAAAGACACACATAGGCTCAAAATAAACGGATGGAAGAAGACCTACCCAGCAAATGGAAAGCAAAAAATAAAGCAGGGGTTGCAATCTTAGTCTCTGATAAGACAGACGTTAAACCAACAAAGATCAACAGAGACAAAGAAGGACATTACATAATGGTAAAGGAATCAATTCAACAAAAAGAGTTAACTATCCTGAATATTTATGCACCTAATACAGGAGCACCCAGATTCATAAAGCAAATCCTAAGAGACCTAAAAAGAGACTTAGACTCCACACAATAATAATGGGAGACTTTAACACCCCACTGTCAATATTAGACAGATCAATGAGACAGAAGCTTAACAAGGATATCCAGGACTTGAACTCATCTCTGCACCAAGCAGACCTAATAGACACCTACAGAACTTTCCACCCCAAATCAACAGAATATACATTCTTCTCAGCACCACATTACAATAATTTCAAAATTGACCACATAGTTGTAAGTAAAGCACTCCTCAGCACATGGAAAAGAACAGAAAATATAACAAACTGTCTCTCAGACCACAGTGAAATCAAACTAGAACTCAGGATTAAGAAACTCACTCAAAACCACTCAACTACATGGAAACTGCACAACCTGCTCCTGAATGACTACTGGGTACATAACGAAATGAAGGCAGAAATAAAGATGTTCTAATCCATCTTGAATTACTTTTCATATAAGGAGTAAGGAAAGGATCCAGTTTCAGCTTTCTACTTATGGCTAGCCAATTTTCCCAGCACCATTTATTAAATAGGGAATCCTTTCCCCATTTCTTGTTTCTCTCAGGTTTGTCAAAGATCAGATGGCTGTAGATGTGTGGTATTATTTCTGAGGACTCTGTTCTGTTCCATTGGTCTATATCTCTGTTTTGGTACCAGTACCATGCTGTTTTGGTTACTGTAGCCTTGTAGTATAGTTTGAAATCAGGTAGCGTGATGCCTCCAGCTTTGTTCTTTTGACTTAGGATTGTCTTGGAGATGCGGGCTCTTTTTTGGTTCCATATGAGCTTTAAAGCAGTTTTTTCCAATTCTGTGAAGAAACTCATTGGTAGCTTGATGGGGATGGCATTGAATCTATAAATAACCTTGGGCAGTATGGCCATTTTCACGATATTGATTCTTCCTATCCATGAGCATGGTATGTTCTTCCATTTGTTTGTGTCCTCTTTTATTTCACTGAGCAGTGGTTTGTAGTTCTCCTTGAAGAGGTCCTTTACATCCCTTGTAAGTTGGATTCCTAGGTATTTTATTCTCTTTGAAGCAATTGTGAATGGAAGTTCATTCATGATTTGGCTCTCTGCTTGTCTGTTACTGGTGTATACGAATGCTTAAAAACCCTAGAGGAAAACCTAGGTAGTACCATTCAGGACATAGGCGTGGGCAAAGACTTCATGTCTAAAACACCAAAAGCAATGGCAGCAAAAGCCAAAATTGACAAATGGGATCTCATTAAACTAAAGAGCTTCTGCACAGCAAAAGAAACTACCATCAGAGTGAACCGGCAACCTACAGAATGGGAGAAAATTTTTGCAATCTACTCATCTGACAAAGGTGTAATATCCAGAACCTACAAAGAACTCAAACAAATTTACAAGAAAAAAACAAACAGCCCCATCAAAAAGTGGGCAAAGGATATGAACAGACACTTCTCAAAAGAAGACATTCATACAGCCAACAGACACATGAAAAAATGCTCATCATCACTGGCCATCAGAGAAATGCAAATCAAAACCACAATGAGATACCATCTCACACCAGTTAGAATGGCGATCATTCAAAAGTCAGGAAACAACAGGTGCTGGAGAGGATGTGGAGAAATAGGAACACTTTTACACTGTTGGTGGGATTGTAAACTAGTTCAACCATTATGGAAAACAGTATGGCGATTCCTCAAGGATCTAGAACTAGATGTATCCTCACCATTCTATCAAGATATTTTCGTCTTTATCATTTCATAATATATTTGGTAAAATAACAACCTTACTTAAAAACAACACGTTATAGCTGTTTCCAGCCTTCAACCACGCAAATAAATGTGGTTGGAAAGAAAACACAGAATATGTCAACTTTTCTTACCCTCAATTTATAACCACTAACCCTGTATATGGCTACTAAATCTGGCCCTAAATCATAATATATTTCTAATATCTAATTACTCTGCCTTTATTAGACATTTTTTCCACATTTTCTTCTCTCTTTTCAGTCTGCCAATATCTTAGCTTCACTCCCACTTTTTTTCAATGCTTTTCTTCTTTTTCTTCCTATCTTTCCTTTTCCACAAAAAATAGAGTTAATAAGAGCCTCATTACCACAAGCTTACAGTATCACATCTACCCATTTTCCATTACCTATACTCAAACATGGTCTTCTCTTACACTTCCAGAGATTAAGTTTTCATACACCTACATGAGGCAAATACCTCTACGTATGAACTAGATTGCATACGTTATCATGGAATCAAAATTGTTGCTATAGGAAATTCTTTCCTTCTCTCAAAGGAAAGAATTTATGTACCCTATTTTGTTCTAGTTGTATAGCGTCATGCATTTATTTAGCCCATGTTTGAAAATAACTCTTGATTTTAATTTCTTTTCAATGAATATCCCATTTATCTATTTTTTAAAGCAAAATTGAGAGGGTTTAGAAATATGGAATAAAGAGCATTTTTTCATGTGTCTGTTGGCTGTATAAATGTCTTCTTTTGAGAAGTGTCTGTCCATATCCTTTGCCCACTTTTTGATGGGGTTGTTTGCTTTTTTCTTGTAAATTTGTTTGAGTTCTTTGTAGGTTCTGGATATTGGCCCTTTGTCAGATGAGTAGATTGCAAAAAGTTTTTCCAGTTCTGTAGGTTGCCTGTTCACTCTGATGGTAGTTTGTTTTGCTGTGCAAAAGCTCTTTAGCTTAGTTAGATCTCGTTTGTCAATTTTGGCATTTGTTGCCATTGCTTTTGGTGTTTCAGACATGAAGTCCTTGTCTATACCTATGTCCTGAATGGTATTACCTAGGTTTTCTTCTAGGGTTTTTATGGTTTTAGGTCTAATATTTAAGTCTCTAATCCATCCTGAATTAATTTTCATATAAGGAGTAAGGAAAGAATCCAGTTTCAGCTTTCTATTTATGGCTAACCAGTTTTCCCAGCACCATTTATTAAATAGGGAATCCTTTCCCCATTTCTTGTTTTTGTCAGGTTTGTCAAAGATCAGATGGCTGTAGATGTGTGGTATTATTTCTGAGGACTCTGTTCTGTTCCATTGGTCTATATCTCTGTTTTGGTACCAGTACCATGCTGTTTTGGTTACTGTAGCTTTGTAGTATAGTTTGAAGCCAGGTAGCATGATGCCTCCAGCTTTGTTCTTTTGGCTTAGGATTGTCTTGACAATGCGGTCTCTTTTTTGGTTCCATATGAACTTTAAAGCAGTTTTTTTTCCCCCAGTTCTGTGAAGAAAGTAATTGATAGCTTGATGGGGATGGCATTGAATCTATAAATTACCTTGGGCAGTATGACCATTTTCACAATATTGATTTTTCCTATCCATGAGCATCATATGTTCTTCCACTTGTTTGTGTCCTCTTTTATTTCACTGAGCAGTGGTTTGTAGTTCTCCTTGAAGAGGTCCTTCACATCCCTTGTAAGTTGGATTCCTAGGTATTTTATTCTCTTTGAAGAAACTGTGAATGGGAGTTCATTCATGATTTGGCTCTCTGTTTGTCTGTTATGGGTGTATAAGAATGCTTGCGATTTTGCACATGAATTTTGTCTCCTGAGACTTTGCTGAAGTTGCTTATCAGCTTAAGGAGATTTTGGGCTGAGACGATGGGGTTTCTAAATATACAATCATGTCGTCGGCAAATAGGGACAATTTGACTTCTTCTTTTCCTAATTGAATACCCTATATTTCTTTCTCTTGCCTGATTGACCTGGTCAGAACTTCCAACACTATGTTGAGTAGGAGTGGTGAGAGAGGGCATCCCTATCTTTTGCCAGTATTCAAAGGGAATCCTTCCAGCTTTTGCCCATTCAGTATGATATTGGCTGTGGGTTTGTCATACATAGCTCTTATTATTTTGAGATATATTCCATCAATACTGAATTTATTGAGAGTTTTTAGCATGAAGGGCTGTTGAGTTTTGTCAAAGGCCTTTCCTGCATCTATTGAGATAATCATGTGGTTTTTGTCTTGGGTTCTGTTCATATGCTGGATTATGTCTATTGATTTGAGTGTGTTGAGGCAGCCTTGCATCCGAGGGATGAAGCCCACTTGATCAGGCTAGATAAACTTTTTGATGTGCTGCTGGATTCAGTTTGCCAGTATTGTACTGAGGATTTTTGCATCAATGTTCATCAGGGATATTGGTCTAAAATCCCCTTTTTGTGTTCTATCACTGCCAGGCTTTGGTATCAGGATGATGTTGGCATCAAAAAATGATTTAGGGAGGATTTCCTCTCTTTCTATTGATTGGAATAGTTTCAGACGGAATGGTACCAGCTCCTCCTTGTACATCTGGTAGAATTCGGCTGTGAATCCGTCTGGCCCTGGACTTTTTTTGGTTGGTAGACTATTATTTATTGCCTCAATTTCAGAGTCTGCTATTGATCTATTCAGCGAATCAATTTCTTCCTGGTTTAATCTTGGGAGAGTGTAAGTGTCCAGGAAATTATCCATTTCTTCTAGGTTTTCTAGTTTATCTGCATAGACGTGTTTATAGTATTCTCTGATGGTAGTTTGTATTTATGTGGCGTCGGTAGTGATATCCCGTTTATCATTTTTTATTGCATCTATTTGATTCTTCTCTCTTTTCTTCTTTATTAGTCTTGATAGTGGTCTATCAATGTTGTTGATCTTTTCCAAAAATGAGCCCCTGGATTCATTGATTTTTTGGAGGGTTTTTTGTGTCTCTCTCTCTTCTTCAATTCTACTCTGATCTTAGTTATTTCTTGCCTTCTGCTAGCTTTTGAATGTTTTTGCTCTTGCTTCTCTAGTTCTTTTAATTGTGATGTTAGGGTGTCAATTTTGGATATTTCCTGTTTTCTCTTGTGGGCATTTAGTGCTATAAATTTCCGTCTACACACTGCTTTAAATGTGTCCCAGAGATTCTGGTATGTTGTGTCTTTGTTCTCATTGGTTTCAAAGAACATCTTTATTTCTGCCTTTATTTTGTTATGTACCCAGTAGTTATTCAGGAGCAGGTTGTTCAGTTTCCATGTAGTTGAGCGTTTTTGATTGAGTTTCTTAGTCCTGAGTTCTAGTTTGATTGCACTGTGGTCTGAGAGACAGTTTTTTATAATTTCTGTTCTTGTACATTTGCTGAGGAGTGCTTTACTTCCAATTATGTGGTCAATTTTGGAATAAGTGTGATGTGGTGCTGAGAAGAATGTATATTCTGTGGATTTTGGGTGGAGATTTCTGTAGATGTCTATTAGGTCCTCTTGGTGCAGAGATGAGTTCAATTCCTGGATATCCTTGTTAACTTTCTGTCTCGTTGATCTGTCTCATGTTGACAGTGTGGTGTTAAAGTCTCCCATTATTATTGTATGGGAGTCTAAGTCTCTTTGTAAGTCTCCAAGGACTTGCTTTATGAATCTGGGTGCTCCTGTATTGGATGCATATATATTTAGGATAGTTTGCTCTTCTTTTGACTTTTTGAATTTTTTATTATTATACTTTAAGTTCTAGAGTACATGTGCACAACGTGCAGTTTTGTTACATATGTATACATGTGCCATGTTGGTGTGCTGATCCCATTAACTCATCATTTACATTAGGTATATCTCCTAATGCTATCCCTGCCCTCACCCCCCACAATAGGCCCCGGTGTGTGATGCTCCCCTTCCTGTGTCCAAGTGATCTCAATATTCAATTTCCACCTATGAGTGAGAACATGTAGCGTTTGGTTTTTTGTTCTTGTGATAATTTACTGAGAATGATGGTTTCCAGCTGCATCCATGTCCCTACAAAGGACACGAACTCATCCTTTTTTTATGGCTGCATAGTATTCCGTAGTGTATATGTGCCACATTTTCTTAATCCAGTCTGTCAGTGATGGACATCTGTGTTGATTCCAAGACGTTGTTATTGTGAATAGTACCGCACAAACATACGTGTGCATGTGTCTTTATAGCAGCATGATTTATAGTCCTTTAGGCATATACCCAGTAATGGGATGGCTGGGTGAATTGATATTTCAAGTTCTATTTCCTTGAGGAATCGCCACACTGTTTTCCACAATTGTTGAGCTAGTTTACAGTACCAACAACAGTGCAATAGTGTTCCTATTTCTCCACATCCTCTTCAGCACCTGTTGTTTCCTGACTTTTTAATCATTGCCGTTCTAACTGGTGTGAGATGGTATCTCATTGTGGTTTTGATTTGCATTTCTCTGATGGCCAGTGATGATGAGCATTTTTTCATGTGTCTGTTGGCTGTATGAATGTCTTCTTTTGAGAAGTGTCTGTTCATATCCTTTGCCCACTTTTTGATGGGGTTGTTTGTTTTTTTTCTTGTAAATTTGTTTGAGTTCTTTGTAGTATCTGGATATCAGGTGTTTGTCAGATGAGTAGATTGCAAAAATTTTCTCCCATTCTGTAGGTTGCCTGTTCACTCTGATGGTAGTTTCTTTTGCTGTGCAGAAGCTCTTTAGTTTAATTAGATCCCATTTGTCAATTTTGGCTTTTGTTGTCGTTGCTTTTGGTGTTTTAGACATGAAGTCCTTGCCCATGCCTATATCCTGAAAGGTATTACTAGGTTTTCTTCTAGGATTTTTATGGTATTAGGTGTAACATTTAAGTCTCTAATCCATCTTGAATTTATTTTCATATAAGGAGTAAGGAATGATGCCTTTTCCACTTTCTACTTATGGCCAGCCAATTTTCCCAGCACCATTTATTAAATAGGGAATCCTTTGCCCATTTATTGTTTTTGTCAAGTTTGTCAAAGATCAGATGGCTGTAGATGTGTGGTATTATTTCTGTGGGCTCTGTTCTGTTATATTGGTCTGTATCTCTGTTTTGGTACCAGTGCCATGCTGTTTTGGTTACTGTAGCCTTGTAGTATAGTTTGATGCCAGGTAGCATGATGTCTCCAGCTTTGTTCTTTTGGCTTAGTATTCTCTTTGCAATGTGTGTTCTTTTTTGGTTCCATATGAACTTTAAAGCAGTTTTTTCTAATTCTGTGAAGAAAGTCATAGGTAGTTTAATGGGAATGGCATTGAATCTATAAATTACCTTGGGCAATATGGCCATTTTCACAATATTGATTCTTCCTATCCATGAGCATCGTATGTTCTTCCATTTGTTTGTGTCCTCTTTTATTTTGTTGAGCAGTGTTTGTAGTTCTCCTTGCAGAGGTCCTTCACATCCCTGGTAAGATGGATTTCTAGGTATTTTATTCTCTTTGAAGCAATTGTGAATGGGAATTCATTCACGATTTGGCTCTCTGTTTGTCTGTTACTTTGTATAAGAATGCTTGTGATTTTTGCCCATTGATTTTGTATTCTGAGACTTTGCTGAAGTTGCTTATCAGCTTAAGGGGATTTGGGGCTGAGATGATGGCGTTTTCTAAATATACCATCACGTCATCTGCAAACAGGGACAATTTGACTTCTTCTTTTCCTAATTGAATATGCTTTATTTCTTTCTCTTGCTTGATTAACCTGGGCTGAACTTCCAACACTATGTTGAATAGGAGTGGTGAGAGAGGGCATCCCTATCTTGTGCCAGTATTCAAAGGGAATGCTACCAGCTTTTGCCCATTCAGTATGATATTGGCTGTGGGTTTGTCATACATAGCTCTTATTATTTTGAGATATATTCCATCAATACTGAATTTGTAGAGAGTTTTTAGCATGAAGGGCTGTTGAGTTTTGTCAAAGGCGTTTCCTTCATCTATTGAGATAATCATGTGGTTTTTGTCTTGGGTTCTGTTCATATGCTGGATCATGTCTATTGATTTGAGTGTGTTGAGCCAACCTTGCATCCCAAGGATGACACCCACTTGATCATGGTAGATAAGCTTTTTGATTTGCTGCTGGATTCAGTTTGCCAGTATTTTGTTGCAGATTTTTGCATCAATGTTCGTCAGGGATATTGGTCTAAAATTCCCTTTTTGTGTTCTGTCACTGCCAGGCTTTGGTATCAGGATGGTATTGGCCTCATAAAATGATTTAGGGAGGATTCCCTCTTTTTCTTTTGATTGGAATAGTTTCAGAACGAATGGTACCAACTCTTCCTTGTACCTCTGGTAGAATTCGGCTGTGAATCCGTCTGGTCCTGGACTTTTTTTTGGTTGGTAGACTATTAATTATTGCCTCAATTTCAGAGTCTGCTATTGGTCTATTGAGGAATTCAACTTCTTCCTGGTTTAATCTTGGGAGAGTGTAAGTGTCCAGGAAATTATCCATTTCTTCTAAGTTTTCTAGTTTATTTGCATAGAGGTATTTGTAGTATTCTCTGATAGTAGTTTGTATTTCTGTGGGGTCAGTGGTGATAACCCGTTTATCATTTTTTATTGCATCTATTTGATTCTTCTCTCTTTTCTTCTTTATTAGTCTTGATCGTGGTCTATCAATGTTGTTGATCTTTTCCAAAAACGAGCCCCTGGATTCATTGATTTTTTGGAGGGTTTTTTGTGTCTCTCTCTCTCTTCTTCAATTCTGCTCTGATCTTAGTTATTTCTTGCCTTCTACTAGCTTTTGAATGTTTTTGCTCTTGCTTCTCTAGTTCTTTTAATTGTGATGTTAGGGTGTCAATTTTGGATATTTCCTGTTTTCTCTTGTGGGCATTTAGTGCTATAAATTTCCATCTGCACACTGCTTTAAATGTGTCCCAGAGATTCTGGTATGTTGTATCTTTGTTCTCATTGGTTTCGTAGAACATCTTTATTTCTGCCTTCATTTTGTTATGTACCCAATAGTCATTCAGGTGCAGGTTGCTCAGTTTCCATGTAGTTGAGCGTTTTTGATTGAGTTTCTTAGTCCTGAGTTCTTGTTTGATTGCACTGTGGTCTGCAGACAGTTTTTTATAATTTCTGTTCTTTTACATTTGCTGAGGAGTGCTTTGCTTCCAATTATGTGATCAATTTGGAATAAGTGCGATGTGGTGCTGAGAAGGATGTATATTCTCTCGATTTGGGGTGGAGAGTTCTGTAGATGTCTGCTAGATCCACTTGGTGCTGAATTGAGTTCAATTTCTGGATATCCTTGTTAACTTTTTGCCTCGTTGATCTGTCCAATGTTGACAGTGTGGTGTTAAAGTCTCCCATTATTATTGTATGGGAGTCTAAGTCTCTTTGTAAGTCTCTGAGGACTTGCTTTATGAATCTGAGTGCTCCTGTATTGTGTGCATATATATTTAGGATAGTTAGTTCTTCCTGTTGATTTGTTCCCTTTACCACCATGAAATGGCTTTCTTTGTCTCTTTTGATCTTTGATGGTTTAAAGTCTGTTTTGTCAGATACTAGGATTGCAATCCATGCTTATTTTGTTTTCCATTTGCTTGGTAGCTCTTCCTCCAACCCTTTATTTTGAGCCTATGTGTGTCTCTGCATGTGAGATGGGTCTCTTTTAATTGGACCATTTGGTCCATTTATATTTTATGCTAATATTGTTATGTGTGAACTTGATCCTGTCATTGTGATATTAGCTGGTTATTTGGCTCGTTAGTTGATGCAGTTTCTTTCTAGCATCAATGGTCTTAACATTTTGGACTGTTTTTGCAATGACTGGTACTGGCTGTTCCTTTCCATGTTTAGTGCTTCCTTCAGGATCTCTTGTAGGACAGGCCTGGTGTTGACAACATCTCTAAGCATTTGCTTGTCTGTAAAGGAATTTTTTTTTCCTTCATTTATGAAACTTAGGCTGGCTATGAAATTCTGGATTGAAAATTCGTTTTTTTAAGAATGTTGAATATTGGCCCCCACTCTCTTCTGCCTTGTAGAGTTTCTGCCGAGAGATCTGCTCTTAGTTTGATGGGTTTCCATTTATAGGTAACCCAACCTTTCTCTCTGGCCGCCCTTGGTATTTTTTCCTTCATTTCAACTTTGATGAATCTGACAATTATGTGTCTTGGAGTTGCTCTTCTTGAGGAGTATATTTGTGGCATTCTCTCTATTTCCTGAATTTGAATATTGGCTTGCCTTGCTACGTTGTGGAAGTTCTCCTGGATAATATCCGGCAGAGTGTTTTCCAACTTGGTTCCATTCTCCCCGTCACTTTCAGGCACACCAATCAGACGTAGATTTGGTCTTTTCACATAATCCCATATTTTTTGGAGGCTTTGTTCACTTCTTTTTACTTCTTTTTCTCAAAACTCTTCTTGCTTTCATTTCATCCATTTGATCTCCAATCACTGTTACTCTTTCTTCCAGTTGATCGAGTTGGTTACTGAAGCTTGTGCATTTGTCACGTAGGTCTTGTGTCATGGTTTTCAACTCTATCAGTTCATTTACGGACTTCTCTGCATTGATTATTCTAGTTATCTATTCTTCCATTATTTTTTCAAGGTTTTAATTTTCTTTGCGCTGGGTACGTAGTTCCTCCTTTAGCTCTGAGAAGTTTGATCAACTGAAGCCTTCTTCTCTCAGCTTGTCAAAGTCATTCTCAGTCCAGCTTTGTTCCATTGCTCACGATGAGCTGTGTTCCTTTTGAGGGTGAGATGCACTCTTACTTTTTGAATTTCCAGATTTTCTGCACTGCTTTTTCCCCATCTTTGGGATTTTATCTGCCTTTGGTCTTTGATGATGGTGACGTATTGATGGGGTTTTGCCATGGGTGTCCTTTCTGTTTGTTAGTTTTCCTTCTAACAGTCAGGACCCTCAGCTGAAAGTCTGTTGGAGTTTGCTTCCGGTCCCATCTAGACCCTGTTTGCCTGGCTATCAGCAGCAGAGGCTGCAGAAGATAGAATATTGCTGAACAGTAAGTGTTGCTGTCTGATTCTTGCTCTGGAAGCTTTGTCTCAGAGGTGTACCCAGCCGTGTGAGGTGTGAGTTGTCAGTCTGCCCCTAGTGGGAGATATCTCCCAATTAGGATACTCAGAGGTCAGAGACCCACTTGAGCAGGGAGTCTGTCCATTCTCAGATGTCAACCTCCGTGCTGGGAGAACCACTGCTCTCTTCAAAACTGTCAGACAGGAACATTTACATCTGCAGAAGTTTCTGCTGCTTTTTGTTTAGCTATGCACTGTCCCCAGAGGTGGAGTCTACAGAGGCAGGTAGGCCTCCTTGAGCTGCGGTGGGCTCCACCCAGTTCGAGTTTCCTGGCAGCTTTGTTTACCTACTTAAGCCTCAGCAATGGTGGGCACCCCTCCCCCAGCTTTGCTGCTTCCTTGCAGTTAGATCTCAGACTGCTGTGCTAGCAAGGAAGGAGGCGCCATGGGCATGGGACCCTCTTGGCCAGGCATGGGATATAATCTCCTGGTGTGCCATTTGCTAAGACCCTTGGCAAAGTACTGTATTAGGGTGGGAGTTACCCAATTTTCCAGGTGTTGTGTGTCTCACTTTCCATTGGCTAGGAATAGGAATTCCCTTCCCCCTTGTGCTTGCCAGGTGAGGTGATGCCTGGCCCTGCTTCAGCTCTTGCTGGTTGGGCTGCACCCACTGACCAGCACTGACTGACATGCCCCCGTGAAATGAGCCTGGTACCTCAGTTGTAAATGCAGAAATCACCTGTCTTCTGTGTCTCTCACACTGGGAGCTGGAGGCTGGAGCTGTTCCTATTTGGCCACCTTGGGTGCCCCCCAGCATTTTCTTTTTTACTTCTTTCATGGAGAGGATTTCTGTGTTGGGAGATTTTGTTTTTAGCTATGCTATACTTATATCAGATAAAATATACTTCAAGCAAAAACATCTGTTTATAATGACAAAAAATGTTTTATAACAGGGTAAACTCATAAAGAATACATAACAATTGTAGACTTAAGAGTACGTACAGAGTCCTTTTGCATAAAGTAAAACTGGCATAATTAAAGGAGAACTAGATAATTCGACACTAGTAGTTGGAGATGTCACTACCCCATTTAGAAAAATGGAATGAGTAGATAGAATATCAGCAATTTTCATAGTTGATTTTGTACTGCTATGACAGGATGTCACAGACTGAGTGATTTTTAATAATAACAAATTTATTTCTCATGGTTCTGGAGAGTGGAAAGTTCAAGATCAAGGTGCTCCCATCTAGTCAGGGTCTTCTTGCTGCATTTTAACATGTCAGAAAGGCAAAGGAGAGAGTGAAAATGAGAGCAAAAGGAGGCAAACCCACTCTCACAAGAAGAAAGCCACCCCCACAATAATGAAATTAGTTCATTTATTAGTGGGAAGCTCTCATGACCTAAACATCTATTAAAGGTCTCATTTTTAAATATTGTTACAATGGCAATTAAATTTCATCATGAGTTTTGGAGGAAATAAGCATTCAAACCATAGCATTCTGCTCTCAGCACCAAAAACTCATGTCTTTCTCACATACGAAATTCATTTATTTTATCTCAATAGTCCCCTAATTTTTAACTTGTTCCAGCACCAGCTCAAAAGTCCTAAGTCCAGAGTGTCATCTAAATTATATATGAGTGAAACTCAAGGCAAAATGTATCCTGAGGCGAATTCCTCTCCAGCTGTGTCTGTTAAATCAAGTGAGTTACCTAATTTTAAAATACAGTGATGGCACAGGCGTAAAGTAGATATTTCCATTCCAGAAGAAATAGGCAAGAGAAAAGGAATAACTTGTTCCAAGTAAGTATAAAACCCCCAAAAAGCAAACAACACTAAATCATCCTCAGTCTTGATGATAATCTCCATTGACTTTATGTCCTACCTCCTGGACACACTGGGACACGAGTTGAACTCCCATTCCCAAGGCAGTCCCAACCCTGTGGTCTTGCTGGACTCAACTTACACAGCAGCTTTTATAACTTGGAGGCTTGTGCCTGCAGCTCTCCCAGGCCAATGTGATCACTGGTAGGCTTATAGTTCTGGATTTTCTCACTCCTTACAACCCCACTAGACATTTCTCTAGTGGGGACTCTTAATGGTGGCTTCACCCCTATCATAGACCTCTTCATCTTTATTTGAAATCTAGATAAAGGCAGCTATGCCTCTACAACTTGTACACTATGCTTGCCTGCATAATGAAAACCACATAGACAATGCTAAGGTTTATGGACTGTGCATTACAGAGTGGTGACTGGAGTGGTGGCCAGAGTGGCAGCAAGGCCCGCTTGAACCATGGTTGGGGAGACCAAGGGGTACTTCACCAGCATACAGGGAGTAGAGTCTTGTGGCAGTACAGAGCAGTAAATCCTGACATCCCAATGTGTGCTTCTCTTGAAACCTTACCTTTAAAGTACTAGCTTGCCTTGAAGATCTCTAAAATTTTTTCAGGGTCATTCTCCTATTGTCTTGATGAATAACACCTGTCTTCCTTCTATTCCTACTACCTTCTTTAGCAAGGAGTTGCTTGGCACCACTTTTGTTTGCTCTCCTAAACATACCTTTTCAATCACTACGTGACCAGACTGAACATTTTCCAAATCTTTATGTTATTTTTCCCATTATAATCATAAATTGATTCTTTAGTTTTTCTCTTCTTTCATTGGACTATATGTAGTTAAAATAAACCATACCGCTCCTTCAATATTTTGCTTAGAAATTTCTTCTACCAGATGTTACAGTTCATTGATTTTTTTTTTTTTTTTTTTTTTTGGCCTGGATCTGTATCCTCATCCAAATCTTGTGTTGAATTGTAATCCCCAGTGTTGGAGCTGGGGTCTGGTGGGAGGTAATTGGATTTTGGGAGCTGTTTCTCATTCTGCTTTCTTGAAAGCCCTCAGGCCTGTACACAGTTCGGACAAATTCTTTGGCACTTTCTAACAAATATAACCTTTACTGAAGTTTTCAATGAGATAATCCTCACTATCATCTGAGACCTTATTGAAATAATTATTATCATCTATATTTTTACCAACATTCTGATCACAACCACTTGAGTAATTTCTAGGAAGATTCAGACTTTTTCTACAGTTATTCTCTTCTTCTGAGTTTTAACCAGAGTTGCCCTTAATGCTCCCTTCATAGTAATACAGGCTTATTCCAGCATTCATTTCAAAACTGTTCCATTCTCTACCCATTACCCAGTCCCAAAGCCACTTCCACATATTCAGGTATTTGATATAGCAACACTGCATTCTCTGGCATTATTTTTTGTCTCAGTCTATTTAGCACTGCTGTAACAAAATATCATAGGATAGGTAGTTTATAATAGACAGAAATTTATTGGCTCACAATTCTGGAGCCTGGGGCATCAAAGACTGAGACACTGGCATCTGGCTAGGACCTTTGTGCTGCATCACATCATGGGAGAAGGCAGAAGGGAAAGAGAGCAAGAGAAAGAGGAAGATGGGGGCAAGCCCACTTCTGCAATAACAAACCCATTCCTGTGATAATGACATTAGTACATTCATGAGGGTAGAGCCCTTATGACCTAAGCACCTCTAAAGGTTCCACCTCTCAGTATTATCACAATTACAATTAAATTTCCACATGAATTTTGAAGGAAACAATCATTGAAACCATAGCAAGAAGAAAATAGTAGTCGTGAACAACACTCTAAGTCAACTAAACCGGACAGACACGTATAGAACACTTTAACCAACAACAGCAGACTACACATTCTTCTGAAGTGGTATGGGACATTCTCCAGGATAGATCCTGTTCTAGGCAATAAAATGAGCCTCAAAAAAATAAAATTACTGAACTAATGCAAAGTAAATTGTCCAATTATAATGGAAAGAAACTACAAATTGATTTAAAAAATGAGAAATCCAAAAATAAGTAGAAATTAAAGACGACTCTTAAAATTCAATGGGGGAATAAATAAATTACAAGGAAAATTAGAAAATACTTTGAAATAAATAAAAATGAAAATACAACTTATAAAATCTTTTTGGCTGCAAGTAAAGAAATGCTCCAAGAAAATGTGTAGCTTTATATGTCTATATCTAAACAGGAAGATCTCACATCAGTAATATAACATTGTCCTTAAGAAATTAAAATAAGAAAAACAATCTAAACCCAAGACACCTAGCAAGAGAGCTCCAAAACATATAAAGAAAAACATTGACAGAACTGAAGGGACAAATATACAGTTCTCTAATAATGGATGAATACTTTGATATCCCACTTATGATAATAGATTAAACAAGTACACGAAAGTGCAAAATGGAAATAGAGGACACAAAAAATATGAAAAAACAATAAGACATAACAGAAATTCATAGACCAACCAACCCAACCACAAAAGGATACATGTTCTTCTCAAGTGCACATAAAACATTCTCCAGGATAATGATATATTAGGCCTTAAAACACAGCTCAACACATTTTGGAGGAATGAAATTATACAAAGTCAGTTCTCTGACTACAGCAGAATAAAATTAGAAACAAATGACAAAAGAAAGATTAAGAAATCCACAAATATGTAACACTGAAAAATTACACTTTTAAGTAGCCAACATTTTAAAGAAGAAATCAGAAAGAAAATTAGAAAACACAAGGTATTGTTATCAGGATGATGTTGGCCTCATAAAATGAGTTAGGGAGGAGTCCTTCTTTCTCTATTGTTTGGAATAGTTTCAGAAAACAATGGTACCAGCCCCTCTTTGTACCACTGGTAGAATTTGGCTGTGAATCTGTCTGGTCCTGGACTTTTTTTGGTTGGTAGGTTATCAATTACTTCCTCAATTTCAGAACTTGTTATTGGTCTACTGAGGGATTTGACTTCTTCCTGGTTTAGTCTTGAGAGGGTGTATGTGTCCAGGAATTTAGCCATTTCTTCTAGATTTTCTAGTTTAATTGCATAGAGGTGTTTATAGTATTCTCTGATGGTAGTTTGTATTTTTGTCAGATCAGTGGTGATCACCCCTTTTTCATTTTTTATTGTGTCTATTTGATTCTCTTCTTCTTTCCTCTTTATGAGTCTGGCTAGCAGTCTATCTATTTCGTCAATCTTTTCAAACAGCAAGCTCCTGGATTCATTGATTTTTTGAAGGGTTTTTCATGTCTCTACCTCCTTCAATTCTGCTCTGATATTAGTTATCTCTTGTCTTCTGCTAGCTTTTGAATTTGTTTTGTCTTGCTTCTCTAGTTCTTTTATTGTGATAATAGGGTGTCAAATGTAGATCTTTCCCACTTTGCATAAAAATGAAGACACCTCATACAAAAACTAATGAGATGCAACTAAAGTTCTCCTCAGAAGAAAATCTGTAATTTTAAATGTCTATATTTAAGGAGAAGAAACAGTTTGAATGAATAACTTAACTGTATCCCTTAGAAGACTAGAAAAAAGAGCAAGCTAAACCCAAATGAAATAGAAAGAAATAAATTAAAATTTGAGTGCAAATAAGGAAAGCAAGAATACAAAATTAACAAAATCAACAGCTGTTTAATTGAAAATTGCCACAAAATTAATATACTTTCAGCTAGATTGATGAAAATATGGGAAGAAAAATTACTAAAATTGGCAATGTATAATCAATGAATATTATAAAAAATTATAGACCAAAAGGCTAGTTGACATACTAGATCACAGAGCTGATTCAATAAATAACAGAAACTTAGTTGACTTACTAAATGGAAACATTCCTAGAAAGGCACACACTACGAAACTGACCCAAAAGAAAGAGAAAACCTAATGAATCCATGAAAAGTAAAAAGATTGAGCTCTTCCTGGAGTAAGATGGTTGAGTAGGAACAGCTCCAGTCTCTAGCTCCCAGCGCGAGCGACACAGAAGATGGGTGATTTCTGCAGTTTCAACTGAGGTACCGGGTTCATATCACTGGGGAGTGCCGGACAATCTGTGCTGGTCAGCTGGTGCAGCCCGACCAGCAAGAGCCGAAGCAGGGCGAGGCATCCCCTCACCTGGGAAGCACAAGGGGGAAGGGAATCCCTTTTCCAAGCCAGGGGAACTGAGACACACAACACCTGGAAAATCGGGTAATTTCCACCCTAGTACTGTGCTTTACCAAGGGTCTAAGCAAACAGCACACCAGGACATTATATCCCACTCCTGGACGGGAGGGTCCCACACCCATGGAGCCTCCCTCCTTGCTAGCACAGCAGTCTGCAATCTAATGGCAAGGCAGCAACAAGGCTGGGGGAGAGGTGCCCGCCATTGCTGAGGCTTAAGTAGGTAAACATGGGTGGAGCTCACAACAGCTCAAGGAGGCCTGCCTGTCTCTGTAGACTCCACCTCTGGGGACAGGGCACTGCTGAACAACAGAAAAACAGACACCTCTGCAGACAACAACAAAAAAAGCAGACACCTCTGCAGACGCAAACGACTCTGTATGACAGCTTTGAAGAGAGCAGTGGATCTCCCAACACGGAGGGTGAGATCTGAGAACAGACAGACTGCCTGCTCAAGTGGGTCCCTGAACCCTGAGTAGCCTAACTAGGAGACATCCCTCACTAGGGGCAGACTGATACCCCAAAGCATCCAGAGCAAGAATCAGACAGGATCACTTGCTGTTCAGCAATGTTCTATCTTCTGCAGCCTCCGCTGCTGATACCCAGGCAAGCAGGGTCTGGAGTGGACCTCAAGCAATCTCCAACAGACCTACAGCTGAGGGTCCTGACTGTTAGAAGGAAAACTAACAAGCAGAAAGGACATCCACACCAAAACCCCATCAGTACGTCATCATCATCAAAGACCAAAGGCAGGGAAAACCACAAAGATGGGGAAAAAGCAGGGCAGAAAAGCTGGAAATTCAAAAAATAAGAGCACATCTCCCACGCAAAGGAATGCAGCTCATCGCCAGCTACAGATCAAAGCTAGACGGAGAATGACTTTGACGAGATGAGAAAAGAAGCCTCCAGTCCATCAAACTTCTCAGAGCTAAAGGAGGAATTACATACCCAGCGCAAAGAAACTAAAAAGCTTGAAAAAAGAGTGGAAGAATTGATAACTAGAATAATTAATGCAGAGAAGGCCATAAATGAACTGACAGATATGGAAACCATGACACGAGAAATACATGACAAATGCACAAGCTTCAGAAACCGACTTGATCAACTGGAAGAAAGAGTATCAGCGATTGAGGATCAAATGAATGAAATGAAGTGAGAAGAGAAACCAAAAGAAAAAAGAGGAAAAAGAAATGAACAAAGTCTTCAAGAAGTATGGGATTATGTGAAAAGACCAAATCTACGTCTGACTGGGGTGCCTGAAAGTGAGGGGGAAAATGGAGCCAAGTTGGAAAACACTCTTCAGGATATCATGCAGGAGAACTTCCCCAACCTAATAAGGCAGGCCAACATTCAAATTCAGGAAATACAGAGAATGCCACAAAGATACTCCTCGAGAAGAGCAACTCCAAGACACAATTGTCAGATTCACCAAAGTTGAAATGAAGGAAAAACTGTTAAGGGCAGCCAGAGAGAAAAGTCGGGTTACCCACAAAGGGAAGCCCATCAGACTAACAGCAGATCTCTCGGCAGAAACTCTACAAACCAAAACAGAGTGGGAGCCAATATTCAATATTCTTTAAAAAAAGAATTTTCAACCCAGAATTTCATATCCAGCCAAACTAAGTTTCATAAGTGAAGGAGAAATAAATTCCTTTACAGAGAAGCAAATGCTTAGAGATTTTGTCATCACCAGGCCTGCCCTACAAGAGACCCTTAAGGAAGCACTAAACATAGAAAGGAATAAATGGTACCAGCCATTGCAAAAGCATGCCAAAATGTAAAGACCATCAATGCTAGGAAGAAACTGCATCAACTAAAGAACAAAATACCCAGTTAATATCACAATGACAGGATTAAGTTCAGAAATAACAATATTAACATTAAATGTAAATGGAATAAATCATCCAATTAAAAGGCACAGACTGGCAAATTGGATAAAGAGTCAAGATCCATCAGTTTGCTGTATTAAGGAGACCCATCTCACATGCAGAGACACACATAGACTCAAAATAAAGTGATGGAGGAAGATCTACCAAGCAAATGGAGAACAGAAAAAAGCAGGGGTTGCAATCCTGGTCTCTGATAAAACAAACTTTAAACCATCAAAGATCAAAAGAGACAAAGAAGGCCATTACATAATGGTAAAGGGATCAATTCAACAGGAAGAGTTAACTATCCTAAATATATGTGCACCCAATACAGGAGGACCCAGATTCATAAAGCAAGGCCTCAGAGACTTACAAAGAGACTTAGACTCCCATACAATAATAATGGGAGACTTCAACACCCCACTGTCAACATTAGACAGATGAACGAGACAGAAAGTTAACAAGGATATCCAGGAATTGAACTCAACTCTGCAGCAAGCAGACCTAATAGACATCTAAAGAACTCTCCACCCCAAATCAACAGAATATACATTCTTCTCAGCACCACATTGCACTAATTTCAAAATTGACCACAAAGTTGTAAGTAAAGCAATCCTCAGCAAATGGAAAGGAACAGAAAATATAACAAACTGTCTCTCAGACCAGAGTGAAATCAAACTAGAACTCGGGAATAAGAAACTCAATCAAAACGACTCAACTACATGGAAACTGAACAACCCGCTCCTGAATGACTACTGGGTACATAACGAAATGAAACAGAAATAAGGATGTTCTTTGAAAGCAATGAGAACAAAGATACAACATACCAGAATCTCTGGGACACATTTAAAGCAGTGTGTAGAGGGAAATTTATAGCACTAAATGCCCACAAGAGAAAGCAGGAAAGATCTAAAATTGACACTCTAGTATCACAATTAAAAGAACTAGAGAAGCAAGAGCAAACACATTCGAAAGCTAGCAGAAGGCAAGAAATAACTAAGATCAGAGCAGAACTGAAGGAGATAGAGACACAAGAAACCCTCCAAAAAATCAATAAATTCAGGAGCTGGTTTTTTTAAAAAGATCAGCAAAATTGATAGACCACTATCAAGACTAATAAAGAAGAAAAGAGAGAAGAATCAAATAGACACATTAAAAAAAGATAAAGGGGATATCACCACCAACCCCACAGAAATACACACTACTATCAGAGAATACTATAAACACCTCTACGCAAATAAACTAGAAAATCTAGAAGAAATGCATAATTTCCAGGACACTTACACTCTCCCAAGACTAAACCAGGAAGAAATTGACTCTCTGAATAGACCAATAGCAGGCTCTGAAATTGAGGCAATAGTTAATAACCTACCAACCAAAAAAAGTCCAGGACCAGATGGATTCATAGCTGAATTCTGCCAGAGGTACAAGGAGGATCTGGTACCATTCCTTCTGAAACTATTCCAATCAATAGAAAAAGAGGGAATCCTCCCTAATTCATTTTATGGGGCCAACATCATCCTGATACCAAAGCCTGGCAGAGACACAACACAAAAAGAGAATTTTAGACCAATATCCCTGATGAACATCGATGTAAAAATCCTCAAACCGAAAATTCGGGAAACCGAATCCAGGAGCACATCAAAAAGCTTATCCACAATGATCAACTGGGCTTCATCCCTGGGATGGGAGGCTGCTTCAACATACACAAATCAATAAACATAATCCAGTATATAAACAGAACCAAAGACAGAAACTACATGATTATCTCAATAGATGCAGAAAAGGCCTTTGACAAAATTCAACAGCCCTTCATGCTAAAAACTCTCAATAAATTCTGTATTGATGGAACGTATCTCAAAATAATAAGAGCTATTTATGACAAACCCACAGCCAATATCATACAGAATGGGTAAAAACTGGAAGCATTCCCTTTGAAAACTGGCACAAGACAGGGATGCCCTCTCTCACCACTCCTATTCAACTCAGTGTTGGAAGTTCTGGCTAGGGCAATTAGGCAAGAGAAGGAAATCAAGGGTATTCAGTTAGGAAAAGAAGAAGTCAAATTGTCCCTCTTTGCAGATAACATGATTGTATATTTGGAAAACCCCATTGTCTCACCCCAAAATCTCCTTCAGCTGAAAAGAACTTCAGCAAAATCTCAGGATACAAAATTAATGTGCAAAAATTAGAAGCATTCTTATACACCAGTGACAGACCAACCGAGATCCAAATCATGAATGAACTTCCATTCACAATTGCTTCAAAGAGAATAAAATACCTAGGAATCTAACTCACAAGGGATGTGAAGGACCTCTTCAAGGAGAACTACAAACCACTGTTCAGTGAAATAAAAGAGGACACAAACAAATGGAAGAACATACCATGCTCATGGATAGGAAGAATCAATATTGTGAAAATGGCCATACTCCCCAAGGTAATTTATGGATTCAATGCCATCCCCATCAAGCTACCAATGAGTTTCTTCACAGAATTGGAAAAAACTGCTTTAAAGTTCATATGGAACCAAAAAAGAGCCCACATTGCCAAGGCAATCCTAAGTCAAAAGAACAAAGCTGGAGGGATCACGCTACATGACTTCAAACTATACTACAAGGCTACAGCAACCAAAACAGCATGGTACTGATGCCAAAAGAGAGATATAGACCAATGGAACAGAACAGAGTCCTCAGAAATAATACCACACATCTACAGCCATCTGATCTTCGACAAACCTGACAAAAACATGAAATGGGGGAAGAATTCCCTATTTAATAAATGGTGTTGGGAAAATTGGCTAGCCATAAGTAGAAAACTGAAATTGGATCTTTCCCTTACTCCTTATACGAAAATTAATTCAAGATGGATTAGAGACTTAAATGTTAGACCTAATACCATAAAAACCCTAGAAAAAAATCTAGATAAAACCATTCAGGACATAGGCATGGGCAAGGACTTCATGTCTAAAACACCAAAAGCAATGGCAACAAAAGCCAAAATTGACAAATGGTATCTAATTAAACTAAAGAGCTTCTGCACAGCAAAAGAAACTACCATCAGAGTGAACAGGCAACCTACAGAATGGAGAGAATTTTCGCAATCTACTCATCTGAAAAAGGGCTGATATCCGGAACCTACAAAGAACTCAAACAAATTGACAAGAAAAAACCAAACAGCCCCATCAGAAAGTGAGCAAAGGATATGAACAGACACTTCTCAAAACAAGACATGCACACAGCCAACAGACACATGAAAAAATGCTCATCATCACTGGCCATCAGAGAAATGCAAATCAAAACCACAATGAGATACCATCTCACACCAGTTAGAATGGCAATCATTAAAAGATCAGGAAACAATAGGTGCAGGAGAGGATGTGGAGAAATAGGAACACTTTTACACTGTTGGTGGGATTGTAAACTAGTTCATCCATTGTGAAAAACAGTGTGATGATTCCTCAAGGATCTATATCTAGAAATATCATTTGACCCAGCCATCCCATTACTGGGGATATACCCAAAGGATTATAAATCATGCTGCTATAAAGACACATACACACGTATGTTTATTGTGGCAGTATTCACAATAGCAAAGACTTGGAATCAACCCAAATGTCCATCAGTGACAGACTGGATTAAGAAAATGTCACACATATACACCATGGAATACTATGCAGCCATTAAAATGGATGAGTTCGTGTCCTTTGTAGGGCCATAGATGCTGCTGGAAACCATCATTCTCAGCAAGCTATCACAAGAACAGAAAACCAAACACCGCATGTTCTCACTCACAGGTGGGAATTGAACAATGAGATTGCTTGTACTCGGGAAGGGGAACATCACACACCAGGGCCAATTACGAGGAGGGGGAATGGGGGAGGGATGGCACTGGGAGTTATACCTGACATAAACGACGAATTGATGAGTGCTGACGAGTTGATGGGTGCAGCACACCAACATGGCACAAGTATACATATGTAACAAACCTGCACGTTTTGCACATGTACCCTAGAACTTAAAGTACAGTAAAAAAATAAATAAATAAATAAATAAATAAATAAATAAAAGATTGAGCTAGTAATAGTATTTAAAAAACTTCTCACAAGAGAAAGCCTATCAGATGATGGCTTCACTGGTTAAATCTATAAAACAGCAAGTGAAACTCAATCAATTAAATGCACCATATTAATAGAATAAAGGAGGATAACCATGATCATTTTAAGAGATGCATAAAAAGCATTTGACAATACCATACACTCTTTCATAATTCGCATACTTAACAAACTAGGATTGTTAAGAAAACTTTCTTAACCTGATTCCATCTGAATTTGACTGGAGGACACAGCCTCCTGTTGTTCTGGGATACAGTCAGACAGCAGGGCAGGTGACCCCATAAACTCCTACCACTGGTAGCTAGGTAAGCAACACTTGCTAGAGCTTCTGGCCTAGTGATCCTGCTTCTGTGTAAACTCAACTGGAGGGTGCACCCTTCTATTACTATTACATTGGGTCTTAGTTTTCAACATATGAATTTGAGGGGAATACACACATTCAAATCATAGCTATGATCATTTGCAAAGTTAAGTCTAACATACAAACATGTGTGTCTATTATGGACATGTGGGGAATGTATTTGTGCTTGGTGTGTGTGTGTGCATGCTCGCTTGTGTTTATCTGTGAGATTCTTAAGATAAAAGAAAGAATATGGTCACAGTTGATAAAGAAATTACGTACAAAGATGTGGCCAGTGAGTCAGGAGAGCTAGAGAGAGTACAACGCAGTAACTCAGAGCTATAATATTAGCAGGAGCTTCATTACCATTCCTGGCCTTAGAGAAGCAAATAAAAGAAGCATGTAACTTCTGTTATTTTCATAGATAATGCATTCATTAATTGCTTCTACACTAAGAAGTCAATGCTTAAATATTAAAAGAAAACAATGTGAACCGGCAGAGGCTTAAGGAAAGCATCATCATTGAAGATGATAAATCTTGCATGCTCAAAAGTCAGTAATTAGCTAATATCTAAAATGGCTTAAGTTTTCTAAGGAAAAATTAATTTGTGAATGAAGGATTGAAGAATAACTTGTTTTAAAAAAGCAGTAAAACAACTCCATTACACACTTCTTCAGATGCAGTTTTTCTCATAATTAGGACCTCATAACTTTGTGAAAGACAGAGGTGAAAGCAAATCCTTGTTCTTCCACTTGCTATTTAGGTGACCATTGTGGTTTAGAGTTTCAGACCTTATACCAAAATGTATGAACCTACTAAACCTACCTTAAGAAAGAAAGTGGCATATTTTTAGTTTTTTTAAAAGAAGTCTGATTTTTAGCTTTGAATAAAAGTATAAGTTATGCTAATTTTTAAGAACCAAGTATGTGATTCAAGTAGTTTTCATAAGAGTCCCTGCAGAAATAACAACTGATGAAAATAAACCAACTCCTCAGTTCATAGAGTTTTGCCAGAGAAGTAAATGAGAAGAAGCCAGGTCAATGTGTTCCATAAATGCAATTCTCCAGCCCCAATAATATAGAATGCCATTAGGAAAGGTCACTTTTTTCCAAAATAGCAAATGTCAGCAAGTTTAAATAATAAAGGTCATCCTCAATTATATGAATCACTACCATAGTTATCTGTTGACTGAGAGGGGAGGGGAAAATAACTAAACAAGATCAAGTTGAAATCTTATCAAATAAACTGTAGTAATTATTTAAATTAAATTATAAAAATATGTCTGATATTTTTTGTTTTCTCCCCTCCAAGTACTAACCAGACCCGACCCTGCTTAGCTTCTGAGATCAGACAAGATTGGGCGCGTTCAGGGTTGTATGGCTGTAGACTAATACTTTATGTTTTCTAATACCAACTTCACTGAAACAGGAAGTGTCAAATGCTATGCATTTATGAAAAGAAGTTATAATTATTCTAAAAGGAAAAAAATCCAATGACCATCCATAATAATATTAACAAAGTTATAAAAATTAGGAAATAGACAATAAATTATATAAGGAATTAGAAAGTACTTCACATAACATGAAAATTAACAGATTTTTTAAAAATCAGCAAATGTTTAATTTTTAAAGGCACTCAAAATCTCAAAGGAAATAAATTAAAATAATTAGCCTTTTTACCTGCTCTTAGTCGATCATTTTGCTGCTGACAAAAGTATGAAAAGATTTTCTGTGAAACTTCCTAGAAAGCATAACTTCAGCATTTCATTTTAACTTTGGAAAGTATTACACAGACATTTTCAATATTATCATAGTCATATGTTTTCTATAGCAATTTCTCTGTTAACTGTGTCCCAGAGACACTATGCAGCCCTACTTTTAAAAATAGTAGTGTTTAAGTAAAGCAGAGAGATGAACGTGAAGACAGCTTTCCAAGATACCTTCCTGAACTTTCATACCAACGAATAGAGTCTGTATCACACATATTTAAAATCAATTTCATTTTCCTATCACTGCAGTTTGTTGTTTTGCAGGTAATATGAAAAGTCTCTTCTAGTTACAGAATCTGGGATCATCTCCAAAGACAGCCTCATATTTTCATAACCTGGAGACTATCTTAAAAGTTGGATTGTCTGTAGCATTGACATTTCACCTAGATTTCTTTCCCACACTATATCCAATTTTCTCATTTCTGTTAGTCACTTAATGATACCAGCTACCTCTGAACATTTCTGCTTGAGTTGAACATGGTATAAGTACTGGCGTCTTTCTACTGATTGCAAAAATGTCATTGTTCCAAACATACACTCATTTTCTCCATCTTGGTTGACAGTATTTAATTCTCTTCCAGTGTGAATTTCAGATGACACAAAGGAAACACTTTGTATAAACACAGTTGAAGATGAAGTATTCTGAATCTAGACTTTGAGAAATAAATCATTCTTCGCTGAATTGTAAAACTTGGTTTTAACATCCAATTGTGAGAGGAAAGAAAATAAGCACAGTTTCCTAAAGAAACATTTTTTTTCTCCACACTGAGCTGAATAGACACTAAGCCCATAAGGACAACTCTTTCAATGCCTGTTACATGTCATGGATGACATCATCAATGCAACAATGGGATAAAAGTTCTGCCACTACAGCCATGGAGACCAAAATATGTAAGGGTTAAGTACTTGTTTGAAGATCAGCATTTTCAATATGATTTTTGCAACTTAATTGCTATCTTTGGAAATATTCATATAACCATAATTTTTTATCTCTGTAAAAAAATATAGTTCTAAGGATTTATGATCATTTCAATCTTTCCTTTAAACATTCACATTTCTGGTGGAGGACCACCTCTGATTAGCTGATTAAATAAATTACTAGGTAAGTCATTCTCTTCATACGTGACTAGAAAATTAGTTAACAAACTATGCCTAGTAGACAGTATAATTTGAATGTCATAAAATATCCTGTCTGTGTGGATTATCTCCCATTTTATTGACAATTTTTTCCCAATGTTTTTAAATTTACCCAAGATTTGTCTTAATCAGGCATGGTAAGATGACAGACACAGAGACAACTACCTTGGCAAGAGGAATTTATTACTTACAATTCCCAAGAAAAGAGGGGATGGTGCTCCTCACAGAGCCACATGAGGAAGCACCAGGGTCTAGTAGGAGGCAGAAGCAGCAAGGGGAAAACACAGGTACAGGACTATATTGTGGCTGCCATGGGAAAGAAAAGGCAGTTCAAAGGAAGTGACTTAAGATTTACTAGTTTAAACAATGTCAGTAGGCTCAGAGCTGTAGGTACTACTTTTGGTTGCCTAGTGCCTGGTCCTGGGATAATACTAAGACAGGCGGATAGTGACTCAATAAATTAGGTAGTTGGCAGGCATGGGCTCTGGGTTGGTTTGTTTGCATATGACAGGTGTGATCAGATGACGGTTGTTTTCTATCCCTAGGAATTAGCTAGCCCTGGGAAGGGAAGTCTCTCCTCATCCATCAAGGGCCCCAAAAGTCAAAGCATCATAAAATATAGACAATTTTTGAAACCATGATTAATACACCCACAGGCAATGGTCACTGGGGAAATGAGGGAGTACAGGTAGGCCCAGAGCAAAAAAAAAAAAAAAGGACAGTACACAGAGGAAAGGGCCTGGCTTCAGAATAACTCCTATATCAGTCAGGGTCCAGCCTGAGAAGTAAAACCAGTAAAAGATAGATAGATAGTGATATGGTTTTCCATGTCCCCACCAAAATCTCATGTTGTATTGTGAACCCAATTGTTGGAGGTAAGGCATGGTGGGGGTTGACTGAATCATGGGACTGGTTTCTAATGGTTTAGCACCATCCCCCTAGTGCTGTCTCAAGAGAGAGTTCTCATGAGATCTGGTTGTTTGAAAGTGTGTAGCACTTCCCCCTTCACTCACTGTCTCTCTCCTCTTGGCCATGTGAAGACATGCCTTGTTTCTTCTTCACCTTCTGCTATGACTGTACATTTTCTGAGGCTTCCCCAGCCATGACTTCTGTACATCCTGTGGAGCTAGGAGTCAATTAAACCTCTTTCTCCACAAATTACCCGGTCTTGGGTAGCTCTCTATAGAGTGCAAGAATGGACTAATACAGCTAGATAGATCAATAGATGGATAGATAGATAGATAAACGGGTGGATGGATAAATACTTGTTACAGAGATTTGGCTTACACAGTTGTGGGGGTTACTCAAGCAGTCCACATAATGTCTCTACATCTGATTCAAGTGCTTGAAATCCACAGCACATGCAGTTAGAAAGATAATATCATAAAAAAGGCTGGAACTCCAAGAGTAGAAGCTGGAAGCCAACAGATTGGACTGAAGCACATGTCTGCTCTAGATGCCTGTGAGCTTAGTGATGATAGTATTCTGCAGAAGCTAGGGACCTTTGTCCTTGAGCTCTACACACACAATTGACTCAGTTGCTGCTTCATCCCAAGTTGAGTCAGCAGATAAGCAATAGTGTGTTTATGTTACCAAATGGATTCTGCCTCCCTTCCAGCTTCTGAAATCTTGGAAGAATCTCCTTTGCAGCCCATCCTAAATGGAAAAATACAGTAAATGAAATTCCAGGAGATGTAGTTTGGCTCAGCGAAGTTGATACATTACAAATCTATCGATAAAATCTATCCCTACCAGCATGTCCACTTTGTTCATGATACCATTGGAAAATAAGAGGAGTTGCTTGTAATGAAGCCTGACTGATATCCACAGAATGGGTCATTTTATTTACCTGATTATTCAAATCCTCCTCTACTCATATCACTCTTTGTTGAGCATTCACAGGGGACACTAATATCTTCACATTTTGTAGAGCATTCTATTTACGTATCTCTTCTCCAGTCCCTGAATCCTGGACAGCACCTCTGAACATATCTGAAGGCTGAGAGACCTCACCGTCTTGAAGAGAATAAAACAGGTGTGACTTGCGTTGCCACCTGCTGATTGTAAGCTCCAGGGCCTTGAGTGAACATAGGCAGCAGCCAAGGAGTGGTTACAGAAGGCCTTGAATTAGACCTAATGCTGTGTTTGCTTCAGGTCTCACCCAGTGCAGTCATAGTTGTGACATCAGGTGGCTCAGAGCAGAGACACAGACTGTTTGAGAGAAAGCAAAAGAAAAGAACAAAGGTCACTGCCTTATAATCCAGAGAACTTGCCCAGATCTTATCCAAGACCATCAAGGGGGTAATCTCAGAGTCTTTAAGAACCACAGCATCACTGGGTTTGGATGTCCCCTAAACCAGAAACAGCTTAGATCATAGCACCCAAATTATTTTAAATATCTGGAAATCCTTCCCAGTAAGAAAGGTACAATAAACTCAGTCAGTGAGGACTACAATAAATACCTAACTCTTCAATGCCTGGACACCAAAGAACATCTACTAACAACTCCAACCTAGAAAACATGACCTCACCAAATGAAATAAATAAGGCACCAGGGACCAATCCTGGAGAAACACAGATATGTTATGTTTCAAAGTATTCCAAATAGCTGTGTAGAGGAACCTCAAAGAAATTCAAAATAACACAGAAAAGGAATGCAGAATTCTATCAGATAAACTTAGTAAATAAATTGAAATAATTTAAAAGAATCAAGCAGAAATTCTGGAACTGAAAAAAAATGTAATTGACATACTGAAGACTGCATCAGAGTCCTTTATCAACAGAATTCATCAAGCCAAATAAAGAATCAGTGAGACTGAGGACAGGCTACTTGAGAATGCACAGTCAGAGGAACAAAAGAAAAAAGAAGGGGGGGCGGAGCAAGATGGCCGAATAGGAACAGCTCCAGTCTCCAACTCCCAGCGTGAGCAACACAGAAGACCGGTGATTTCTGCATTTTAAACTGAGGTACTGGGTTCATCTCACTGGGGAGTGCCAGATGATCGGTGCTGGTCAGCTGCTGCAGCACGACCAGCGAGAGCTGAAGCAGGGCGAGGCATTGCCTCACCTGGAAAGCGCAAGGGGGAAGGGAATGCCTTTTCCTAGCCAGGGGAACTGAGACACACAACACCTGGAAAATCGGGTAACTCCCACCCCAGTACTGCGCTTTAAGCAAACAGACACACCAGGAGATCATATCCCACACCTGGCCGGGAGGGTCCCACACCCACGGAGCCTCCCTCATTGCTAGCACAGCAGTCTGTGATCTACCGGCAAGGCAGCAGTGAGGCTGGGGGAGGGGCACCCGCCATTGCTGAGGATTAAGTAGGTAAACAAAGCTGCTGGGAAGCTCGAACTGGGTGGAGCTCACAGCAGCTCAAGGAAACCTGCCTGTCTCTGTAGACTCCACCTCTGGGGACAGGACACAGTAAACAATAACAAACGCAGCAGAAACCTCTGCAGACGCAAATGACTCTGTCTGACAGCTTTGAAGAGAGCAGTGGATCTCCCAACACGGAGGTTGAGATCTGAGAAGGGACAGACTCCCTGCTCAAGTGGGTCCCTGACCCCGGAGTAGCCTAACCGGGAGACATCCTCCACTAGGGGCAGTCTGACACCCCACACCTCACAGGGTGGAGTACACCCCTGAGAGGAAGCTTCCAAAGCAAGAATCAGACAGGTACACTCGCTGTTCAGAAATATTCTATCTTCTGCAGCCTCTGCTGCTGATACCCAGGCAAACAGGGTCTGGAGTGGACCTCAAGCAATCTCCAACAGACCTACAGCTGAGGGTCCCGACTGTTAGAAGGAAAACTATCAAACAGGAAGGACACCTACACCAAAACCCCATCAGTACATCACCATCATCAAAGACCAGAGGCAGATAAAACCACAAAGATGGGGAAAAAGCAGGGCAGAAAAGCTGGAAATTCAAAAAATAAGAGCGCATCTCCCCCGGCAAAGGAGCGCAGCTCATCGCCAGCAACGGATCAAAGCTGGACGGAGAATGACTTTGATGAGATGAGAGAAGAAGGCTTCAGTCCATCAAATTTCTCAGAGCTAAAGGAGGAATTACGTACCCAGCGCAAAGAAACTAAAAATCTTGAAAAAAAAGTGGAAGAATTGATGGCTAGAGTAATTAATGCAGAGAAGGTCATAAACGAAATGAAAGAGAAGAAAACCATGACACGAGACATACGTGAAAAATGCACAAGCTTCAGTAACCGACTCGATCAACTGGAAGAAAGAATGTCAGTGATTGAGGATCAAATGAATGAAATGAAGCGAGAAGAGAAACCAAAAGAAAAAAGAAGAAAAAGAAATGAACAAAGCCTGCAAGAACTATGGGATTATGTAAAAAGACCAAATCTACGTCTGATTGGGGTGCCTGAAAGTGAGGGGGAAAATGGAACCAAGTTGGAAAACACTCTTCAGGATATCATCCAGGAGAACTTCCCCAACCTAGTAGGGCAGGCCAACATTCAAATCCAGGAAATACAGAGAACGCCACAAAGATACTCCTCGAGAAGAGCAACTCCGGGACACATAACTGCCAGATTCACCAAAGTTGAAATGAAGGAAAAAATCTTAAGGGCAGCCAGAGAGTAAGGTCGGGTTACCCACAAAGGGAAGCCCATCAGACTAACAGCAGATCTCTGGGAAGAAACTCTTCAAGCCAGAAGAGAGTGGGGGCCAATATTCAACATTCTTAAAGAAAAGAATTTTAAACCCAGAATTTTATATCCAGCCAAACTAAGTTTCATAACTGAAGGAGAAATAAAATCCTTTACAGATAAGCAAATGCTTAGAGATTTTGTCACCACTAGGCCTGCCTTACAAGAGACCCTGAAGGAAGCACTAAACATGGAAAGGAACAACCGGTACCAGCCATTGCAAAAACATGCCAAAATGTAAAGACTGTCAAGGCTAGGAAGAAACTGCATCAACTAACGAGCAAAATAACCAGTTAATATCATAATGGCAGGATCAAGTTCACACATAACAATCTTAACCTTAAATGTACATGGACTAAATGCTCCAATTAAAAGACACAGACTGGCAAACTGGATAAAGAGTCAAGACCCATCAGTCTGCTGTATTCAGGAGACCCATCTCACACGCAGAGACATACATTGGCTCAAAATAAAGGGATGGAGGAAGATTTACCAAGTAACTGGAGAACAAAAAAAAGTGGGGGTTGCAATACTAGTCTCTGATAAAACAGACTTTAAACCATCAAAGATCAAAAGAGACAAAGAAGGCCATTACATAATGGTAAAGGGATCAATTCAACAGGAAGAGCTAACTATCCTAAATATATATGCACCCAATACAGGAGCACCCAGATTCATAAAGCAAGTCCTTAGAGACTTACAAAGAGACTTAGACTCCCATACAATAATAATGGGAGACTTCAACACTCCACTGTCAACATTAGACAGATCAACGAGACAGAAAGTTAACAAGGATATCCAGGAATTGAACTCATCTCTGCAGCAAGCAGACCTAATAGACATCTAGAGAACTCTCCACCCCAAATCAACAGAATATACATTCTACTCAGCACCACATCGTACTTACTCCAAAATTGACCACATAATTGGAAGTAAAGCACTCCTCAGCAAATGTACAAGAACAGAAATTATAAAAAACTGTCTCTCAGACCACAGTGCAATCAAACTAGAACTCAGGACTAAGAAACTCAATCAAAACCACTTAACTACATGGAAACTGAACAACCTGCTCCTGAATGACTACTGGGTACATAACGAAATGAAGGCAGAAATAAAGATGTTCTTTGAAACCAAAGAGAACAAAAATACAACATACCAGAATCTCTGGGACACATTTAAAGCAGTGTGTAGAGGGAAATTTATAGCACTAAATGCCCATAAAAGAAAGCAGGAAAGATCTAAAATTGACACTCTAACATCGCAATTAAAAGAACTAGAGAAGCAAGAGCAAACACATTCGAAAGCTAGCAGAAGGCAAGAAATAACTAAGATCAGAGCAGAACTGGAGGAGATAGAGACACAAAAAACCCTCCAAAAAATCAATGAATCCAGGAGTTGGTTTTTTGAAAAGATCAACAAAATTGACAGACCACTAGCAAGACTAATAAAGAAGAAAAGAGAGAAGAATCAAATCGACGCAATTAAAAATGATAAAGGGGATATCACCACTGACCCCACAGAAATACAAACTACCATCAGAGAATACTATAAACACTTCTACGCAAATAAACTGGAAAATCTAGAAGAAATGGATAATTTCCTGGACACTTACACTCTTCCAAGACTAAACCAGGAAGAAGTTGAATCCCTGAATAGACCAATAGCAGGCTCTGAAATTGAGGCAATAATTAATAGCCTACCAACCAAAAAAAGTCCAGGACCAGATGGATTCACAGCTGAATTCTACCACAGGTAAAAGGAGGAGTTGGTACCATTCCTTCTGAAACTATTCCAATCAATAGAAAAAGAGGGAATCCTCCCTAACTCATTTTATGAGGCCAACATCATCCTGATACCAAAGCCTGGCAGAGACACAACAAAAAAAGAGAATTTTAGACCAATATCCCTGATGAACATCGATGCAAAAATCCTCAATAAAATACTGGCAAACCGGATTCAGCAACACATCAAAAAGCTTATCCACCATGATCAAGTGGGCTTCATCCCTGGGATGCAAGGCTGGTTCAACATTCGCAAATCAATAAACATAATCCAGCATATAAACAGAACCAAAGACAAGAACCACATGATTATCTCAATAGATGCAGAAAAGGCTTTTGACAAAATTCAACAGCCCTTCATGCTAAAAACGCTCAATAAATTCGGTATTGATGGAACGTACCTCAAAATAATAAGAGCTATTCATGACAAACCGACAGCCAATATCATACTGAATGGGCAAAAACTGGAAAAATTCCCTTTGAAAACTGGCACAAGACAGGGATGCCCTCTCTCACCACTCCTATTCAACATAGTGTTGGAAGTTCTGGCTAGGGCAATCAGGCAAGAGAAAGAAATCAAGGATATTCAGTTAGGAAAAGAAGAAGTCAAATTGTCCCTGTTTGCAGATGACATGATTGTATATTTAGAAAACCCCATTGTCTCAGCCCAAAATCTCCTTAAGCTGATAAGCAACTTCAGCAAAGTCTCAGGATGCAAAATTAATGTGCAAAAATCACAAGCATTCTTATACACCAGTAACGACAAACAGAGAGCCAAATCAGGAATGAACTTCCATTCACAGTTGCTTCAAAGACAATAAAATACCTAGGAATCCAACTTCCAAGGGATGTAAAGGAACTCTTCAAGGAGAACTACAAACCACTGCTCAGTGAAATAAAAGAGGACACAAACAAATGGAAGAACATACCATGCTCATGGATAGGAAGAATCAATATCGTGAAAATGGCCATACTGCCCAAGGTAATTTATAGATTCAATGCCATCCCCATCAAGCTACCAATGAGCTTCTTCACAGAATTGGAAAAAACTGCTTTAAAGTTCATATGGAACCAAAAAAGAGCCCGCATCTCCAAGACAATCCTAAGTCAAAAGAACAAAGCTGGAGGCATCACGCTACCTGACTTCAAACTATACTACAAGGCTACAGTAACCAAAACAGCATGGTACTGGTACCAAAACAGAGATATAGACCAATGGAACAGAACAGAGTCCTCAGAAATAATACCACACATCTATAGCCATCTGATCTTTGACAAACCTGAGAGAAACAAGAAATGGGGAAAGGATTCCCTATTTAATAAATGGTGCTGGGAAAATTGGCTAGCCATAAGTAGAAAGCTGAAACTGGATCCTTTCCTTACTCCTTATACGAAAATTAATTCAAGATGGATTAGAGACTTAAATGTTAGACCTAATACTATAAAAATCCTAGAGGAAAACCTAGGTAGTACCATTCAGGACATAGGCATGGGCAAAGACGTCATGTGTAAAACACCAAAAGCAACAGCAGCAAAAGTCAAAATTGACAAATGGAATCTCATTAAACTAAAGAGCTTCTGCACAGCAAAAGAAACTACCATCAGAGTGAACAGGCAACCTACAGAATGGGAGAACATTTTTGCAATCTACTCATCTGACAAAGGGCTAATATCTAGAACCTACAAAGAACTCAAACAAATTTACAAGAAAAAATCAAACAACCCCATCAAAAAGTGGGCAATGGATATGAACAGACATTTCTCAAAAGAAGACATTCATACAGCCAACAGACACATGAAAAAATGCTCATCATCACTGGCCATCAGAGAAATGCAAATCAAACCACAATGTGATACCATCTCACACCAGTTAGAATGGCGATCATTCAAAAGTCAGGAAATAACAGGTGCTGGAGAGGATGTGGAGAAATAGGAACACTTTTACACTGTTGGTGGGATTGTAAACTAGTTCAACCATTATGGAAAACAGTATGGCGATTCCTCAAGGATCTAGAACTAGATGTACCATATGACCCAGCCATCCCATTACTGGGTATATACCCAAAGGATTATAAATCATGCTGCTATAAAGACACATGCACACGTATGTTTATTGCAGCACTATTTACAATAGCAAAGAGTTGGAATCAACCCAAATGTCCATCAGTGACAGATTGGATTAAGAAAATGTGGCACATATACACCATGGAATACTATGCAGCCATAAAAAAGGATGAGTTTGTGTCCTTTGTAGGGACATGGATGCAGCTGGAAACCATCATTCTTAGCAAACTATCACAAGAACAGAAAACCAAACACCACATGTTCT
The DNA here is from genome assembly GCF_047675955.1 of Chlorocebus sabaeus. Taxonomy (NCBI): domain Eukaryota; kingdom Metazoa; phylum Chordata; class Mammalia; order Primates; family Cercopithecidae; genus Chlorocebus; species Chlorocebus sabaeus. The sequence continues at coordinate 76,386,409 of NC_132933.1, read as the reverse complement.
CACTCATAGGTGGGAACTGAACAATGAGATCACTTGGACTCGGGAAGGGGAACATCACACACCGGGGCCTATCATGGGGAGGGGGGAGGGGGGAGGGATTGCATTGGGAGTTATACCTGATGTAAATGACGAGTTGATGGGTGCAGCACACCAACATGGCACAAGTATATATATGTAACAAACCTGCACGTTATGCACATGTACCCTACAACTTAAAGTATAATAATAATAAATAAATTAAAAAAAAAAAGATGGATTAGACACCTAAATGTTAGACCTAATACCATAAAAATCCTAGAGGAAAACCTAGGTAGTACCATTCAGGACATAGGCATGTGCAAAGACTTCATGTGTAAAACACCAAAAGCAACAGCAGCAAAAGCCAAAATTGACAAATGGAATCTCATTAAACTAAAGAGCTCTGCACAGCAAAAGAAACTACCATCAGAGTGAACAGGCAACCTACAGAATGGGAGAACATTTTTGCAATCTACTCATCTGACAAAGGGCTAATATCTAGAACCTACAAAGAACTCAAACATATTTACAAGAAAAAAGCAAACAACCCCATCAAAAGTGGGCAAAGGATATGAACAGACATTTCTCAAAAGAAGACATTCATACAGCCAACAGACACATGAAAAAATGCTCATCATCACTGGCCATCAGAGAAATGCAAATCAAACCACAATGTGATACCATCTCACACCAGTTAGAATGGCGATCATTCAAAAGTCAGGAAACAACAGGTGCTGGAGAGGATGTGGAGAAATAGGAACACTTTTACACTGTTGGTGGGATTGTAAACTAGTTCAACCATTATGGAAAATAGTATGGCGATTCCTCAAGGATCTAGAACTAGATGTACCATATGACCCAGCCATCCCATTACTGGGTATATACCCAAAGGATTATAAATTATGCTGCTATAAAGACACATGCACACGTATGTTTATTGCAGCACTATTTACAATAGCAAAGACTTGGAATCAACCCAAATGTCCATCAGTGACAGATTGGATTAAGAAAATGTGGCACATATACACCATGGAATACTATGCAGCCATAAAAAAGGATGAGTTTGTGTCCTTTGTAGGGACATGGATGCAGCTGGAAACCATCATTCTTAGCAAACTATCACAAGAACAGAAAACCAAACACCGCATGTTCTCACTCATAGGTGGGAACTGAACAATGAGATCACTTGGACTCGGGAAGGGGAACATCACACACCGGGGCCTATCATGGGGAGGGGGGTGGGGGGAGGGATTGCATTGGGAGTTATACCTGATGTAAATGACGAGTTGATGGGTGCAGCACACCAACATGGCACAAGTATACATATGTAGCAAACCTGCACGTTGTGCGCATGTACCCTACAACTTAAAGTTTAATAATAATAAATAAATTTTTTAAAAAAAAGGAAATGATTAAAAAGAGCATCACTATCAAAAAAAAAAAAAAAAAAAACTACTTGATTTGAAAATTACCCAGTCTCAGGTAGTATCTGTATAACAGTGTGAAAATGAGCTAATACACTCTGTCCCAGTGTTCTGTCAGACTATTTCTGCACTTATATTAATTACCATGGATTTATGTCTCAATATTTGGTAGGGCTATCCCTCATTATTTAATTATTTTTCAGAATTGAACCATTATTATTAAATGTTTCATTTATGCAGGTAATATTTAAAAATATTTAATTACATAAAAATAGAATCTTCATCATGTCATTCCACTGCTTAAAATACTCAGGCCTTTCCTCTATATTATATCTTTTATGGCTTGTCACAACCTCAGGTGAGAAACCGGAGCACATAGGGAAGTGGGCTTTGAATTCCCAGTGGTGCTATGGGAAGCACTAACATCATAATTAGGACCCATCTAACGACATAATTGGAACCCATCTTTTACTTCCAGAGTACCCCAAAATGTATAGTGTATTGCAAAAGGTGAATGAACCTAGGGACTTCGTGATTTAATCTAATTATGGGGAAAGGAGCAAGTGAAGCAGATGAATGCTCCAGTCCTAATCCCATAAACCAAATTGAACTTCCCTTTTGTTATGACCCTGTTAACATACAAAATCAAGCAGAAAAAACTAGATCGTATTCCAGGCTACCGGTTTTGGTATTGCTTTATTCTTCAAACAAAATTACATGTGCATTTTCAATACATTAAAAAAAGACACACTATTTAAATGAGGAGTTTTCTGTGCCACTTTTGCTGAAACCCTAGCACTCCAGGAAATACAATTTCACAACTCAAAGTTCTGCAACCTTCCCCAGAGATCTTGATTCTAATCAGCTTGTTTAGCAAATCCCATCATCCCATCCCTTTGACATATGGCCGTTTATTTTCTCTAGTGAGAATTCCCAGCCACTCAGAGATCTGCCTCCTTCCAATCTCTCAAATGGCTCAAGGCTGGACCAGCCATACCTATTTCATTAGTGACAACTAAGGGGTAAGACTGGTTCCCTTATGATCACTGATGAGTGATGTCAGCTAAAGCAGAAAACCAAATAGTCTATATATGAAACCTCCCAATTTTCTCTTCTACTCTTCTCTTGCTCTGTTTTTCTCTCTCTTGTTATGGAGCTTTTCTCAATATTTTTCTTTTGGTGGCAGTATTGCTCCACTGATAGAGCTATCTCTTTCTCCCGCCTTTTGTTTTTGATAAACACCTACAGTTGAGACAAGTATATTTCACTTAATAAGAGTGTTTTTCATCTGAGATTTGCATCTAAGGGAGATTTTCCAGAACTTACCAATAATAATACTCTGCCCAGGCTTTCTTGATTACACAGGAAAAGAAGATAAGACAGACTCCATGATCTATTTTGTTTCTTTTCTTCATGATTTTTTCTTTTTAATAACTTTTCAATAGCTTTAAAATATACACCAGTCATTATATAAAATTTGAAAAACAGAAAATGTTAAAGACAAAAATAAACATCATCATTTATCCCATAAACAAGAGAGAGCACTACCGTTAAAAGTTTAAAGCAATCTCTCCAGTGAGTTTTCTTTGTACACACTTTGATGTAATTGTGATCATATGATACACATAATTTAATTATCTGATTTTGTATTGTTTACATCTCACAAGCATGTTTGCATATTCTTCTAAACTTTTTAAAAAGATCTTATAATTGAAAACTTTTAATTATATCATTTAATGCCTGTAGAATTATCTACCACATAGATGTATCATCAATTAATTGTGATTGCTTACAAAACACTGGTGTTTTAAATAATACCAATATAGATTGTGTATAAAACATTACCATTTCAAATAATATATAAATAATGTTTCTATAAACTAAGTAAACTGGATGCTTCCTTACTTGAATTTCAGGCAAAATGCATCCCTGAATAAAGAAAGACTGGTTGACACAAATATCCACCTAACTTGGAGAATGCCAATCTTTGAGGTATTTTATCATTTAGCCTCCAAAACTCACCTATTTAAGGAAGAGAAGAAATTCCTGTAGAAATTTTCCTGAGCACAAAAAGTTTCAAATTTTTTTTCTCTCAATTATGATCTATTCTGAAATAAACTAGCTGTAAATTATTGAAACTGATTTACCCAGTGCTGTGATAAAATTGTGTCTTTCTAAAATGGTTCAAATCCATGGAATTGGCAACCTTGCACATATTTTTAAACAAAATTACTCTTCTCCTAGCCAAGAAAATCTATCCTTCAGAATAAAAGAATTTTTTATGACGAGGGCCATGTTAAGTAATGAGATAAATGCAAACATCATTTTATTTCTCTTCACCCTATTGCAATTCACAAATATTGCTTTCAGATTTGTGTCAATCATGTACCAAGAAAATCTATCATTGTCATTTTTATAACACCATGTATTCACTTATTGTTTCTTTGTTACAATTTGGTAATTCTCAAAATATTTCAAACTTTTTCATTATTATTGTGTCTGCTATGGTAATCTGTAACGAGTGATCTTTGCTGTTACTGTTGTAATTGTGTTTTTATTATTATTATCATACTGTAAGTTCTAGGGTGCATGTGCACAACGTGCAGGTTTGTTACATATGTATACATCTGCCATGCTAGTGTGCTGCACCCACTAACTCGTCATTTACATTAGGTATATCTCCTAATGCTATCCCTCTCCCTTCCCCCCTCCCCAAAATAGGACCCGGCGTGTGATGATCCCCTTCCTGTATCCAAGGGTTCTCATTGTTCAATTACCACCTATGAGTGAGAACATGTGCTGTTTGTTTTTCTGTCCTTACAATAGTTTGCTGAGAATGATAGTTTCCAGCTGCATCCATATCCCTACGAAGGACACGAACTCATCCTTTTTCATAGCTGCATAGTATTCCATGGCGTATATGTGCCACATTTTCTTAATCCAGTCTGTCACTGATGAACATTTGGGTTGATTCCAAGTCTTTGCTATTGTGAATAGTACCGCAGTAAACATACGTGTGCATGTGTCTTTATAGCAGGATGATTTATAATCCTTTGGGTATATCCCCAGTAATGGGATGGCTGGGTCAAATGGTATTTCTAGTTCTAGATCCTTGAGGAATCTCCACACTGTCTTCCACAATGGTTGAACTAGTTTACAGGCCAAACAACAGTGCAAAAATGTTCCTATTTCTCTACATCCTCTCCAGCATGTATTGTTTCTTGACTTTTTAATGATTGCCATTCTAACTGCTGTGAGATGGTATCTCATTGTGGTTTCGATTTGCATTTCTCTGATGGCTAGTGATGATGAGCATTTTTTCATGTGTCTGTTGGCTGCATACATGTCTTCTTTTGAGAAGTGTCTGTTCATATCCTTTGCCCACTTTTTGATGGGGTTGTTTGTTTTTTTCTTGTAAATTTGTTTGAGTTCTTTGTAGGTTCTGGATATTAGCCCTTTGTCAGATGAGTAGATTGCAAAAATGTTCTCCCATTCTGTAGGTTGCCTGTTCACTCTGATGGTAGTTTCTTTTGCTGTGCAGAAGCTCTTTAGTTTAATTAGATCCCATTTGTCAATTTTGGCTTTTGTTGCCATGGCTTTTGGTGTTTTAGACACGAAGTCCTTGTCCATGTCTATATCCTGAATGGTATTGCCGAGGTTTTCTTCTAGGGTGTTTATTGCTTTAGGTCTAACATTTAAGTCCCTAATCCATCTTGAGTTAATTTTTTGTATAAGGTGTAAGGAAGGGATCCAGTTTCAGCTTTCTACATATGGCTAGCCAGTTTTCCCAGTACCATTTGTTAAATAGGGAATCCTTTCTCTATTTCTTGTTTTTGTCAGGTTTGTCAAAGATCACATGGTTGTAGATGTGTGGTATTATTTCTGAGGGCTCTGTTCTGTTCCATTGGTCTATATCTCTGTTTTGGTACCAGTACCATGCTGTTTTGGTTACTGTAGCCTTGTAGTATAGCTTGAAGTCAGGTAACATAATGCCTCCGGCTTTGTTGTTTTGTCTTAGGATTGTCTTGGCAGTGTGGGCTCTTTTTCATTTCCATATGAACTTTAAAGTAGTTTTTTTCCAATTCAGCAAGTAAAGTCATTGGTAGCTTAATGGGGATGGCATTGAATCTATAATTTACCTTGGGCAGTATGGCCATTTTCACTAAATTGATTCTTCCTATCATGAGTATGGAATGTTCTTCCATTCGTTTGTGTCCTCTTGTATTTCGTTGAGCAGTGGTTTGTACTTCTTCTTGAAGAGGTCCTTCACATCCTTGTAAGTTGGATTCCTAGGTATTTCATTCTATTTGAAACAATTGTGAATGAGAGTTCACTCATGATTTGGCTCTCTGTTTGTCTGTTATTGGTGTATAACAATGGTTGTGATACTTGCACATTGATTTTTTATCCTGAGACTTTGCTGAAGTTGCTTATCAGCTTAAGGAGATTTTGGGCTCAGACGATGGAGTTTTCTAAGTATACAATCATGTCATCTGCAATCAGGGACAATTTGACTTCCTCTTTTTCTAATTGAATACAGTTTGTTTCTTTCTCCTGCCAGATTGCCCTAGCCAGAACTTCCAACATTATGTTGAATAGGAGTGGTGAGAGAGGGCATCCGTGTCTTGTGCCAGTTTTCAAAGCGAATGCTTCCAGTTCTTGCCCATTCAGTATGATATTGGCTGTGGGTTTTTCCTAAATAACTCTTATTATTTTGAGATACATTCCATCAATACTGAATTTATTGAGAGTTGTTAGCATGAAGGGTTGTTGAATTTTGTCAAAGGCCTTTTCTGCATCTATTGAGATAATCTTGTGGTTTTTCTCTTGGGTTCTGTTTATATGCTGGATTACGTTTACTGATTCGTGTATGTTGAACCAGCCTTGCATCCCAGGGATGAAGCCTACTTGATCATGGTGGATAAGCTTTTTGATGTGCTGCTGGATTCTGTTTGCCAGTACTTTATTGAGGATATTTGCATCAATGGTCATGAGGGATATTGGTCTAAAATTCTCTTTTTTGTTGTGTCTCTGCCAGGCTTTGAAATCAGGATGATATAGACGTCATTAAATGAGTTAGGGAGGATTCCCTCTTTTTCTGTTGATTGGAATAGTTTCAGAAGGAATGTTACTGGCTCCTCCTTGCACCACTGGTAGAATACAGCTGTGAATCTGTCTCGTCCTGGGATTTTTTTGGTTGGTAGGCTACTAATTATTCCCTCAATTTCACAGCCTGCTATTGGTCTATTCAGGGATTCAACTTCTTCCTGATTTAGTCTTGGGAGAGTGTATGTGTCCAGGAATTTATCCATTTCTTCTAGGTTTTCTAGTTTATTTGCATAGACGTGTTTATAGTATTCTCTGATGGTAGTTTGTATTTATGTGGGGTCTGTGGTGATATCCCCTTTATCATTTTTTATCGTGGCTACTTCATTCTTCTCTCTTTTCTTCTTTATTAGTCTTGATAGCTGTCTATCAATTTTGTTGATCTTTTCAAAAAACCAGCTCCTGAATTCATTTATTTTTTGTAGGGTTTTTTGTTTTATAGCAAACTGAACTCCTTCAGTTCTGCTCTGATCTTAGTTATTTCTTGCCTTCTATTAGCTTTTGAATTTGTTTGCTCTTGCTTCTCTAGTTCTTTTAATTGCCATGTTACGGTGTCAATTTTGGATCTTTCCTTCTTTCTCTTGTGGGCATTTAGTGCTATAAATTTCCATCTGCACACTGCTTTAAATGTGTCCCAGAGATTCTGGTATGTTGTATCTTTGTTCTCATTGGTTTCAAAGAACATCTTTATTTCTGCCTTCATTTCGTTATGTACCCAGTAGTCATTCAGGAGCAGGTTGCTCATTTTTCATGTAGTTGAGCAGTTTTGAGCACGTTTCTTAATCCTGAGTTCTAGTTTGATGGCACTGTGGTCTGAGATATAGTTTGCTATAATTTCTGTTCTTTTACATTTGCTGAGGAGTGCTTTACTTCCAACTATGTGGTCAATTTTGGAATAAGTGTGATGTGGTGCTGAGCAGAATGTATATTCTGTTGATTGGAGGTGGAGAGTTCTGAAGATGTCTATTAGTTCCACTTGGTGCTGAGATGAGTTCAATTCCTGGATGTCCTTGTTAACTTTCTGTCTCGTTGATCTGTCTAATGTTGACAGTGGGGTGTTGAAGTTTCCCATTATTATTGTATGGGAGTCTAAGTCTCTTTGTAAGTCTCTAAGGACTTGCTTTATGAATCTCGGTGCTCCTTTATTGAGTGCATATATATTTAGGATAGTTAGCTCTTCATGTTGAATTGATGCCTTTACCATTATGTAATGGCCTTCTTTGTCTCTTTTGATCTTTGTTGGTTTAAAGTCTGTTTTATCAGAGACTAGGATTGCAATCCCTGCCTTTTTATTTTCCATTTGCTTGGTAGATCTTCCTCCAACCCTTTATTTTGAGCCTATGTGTGTCTCTGCACGTGAGATGGGTCTCTTGAATACAGCACACTGATAGGTCTTGACTCTTTATCCATCTTAACAATCTGTGTCTATTAATTGGAGCATTTAGCCCGTTTACATTTAAGGTTAATATTGTTATGTGTGAATTTGTTCCTGTTGTTATGATGTTAGCTGGTTATTTTGTTTGTTGATGTAGTTTCTTACTAGCATCAATGGTCTTTTCATTTTGGCATGTTTTTGCAATGGCTGTACTGGTTTTCCTTTCCATATTTAGTGTTTCCTTCAGGAGCTCTTGTAGGGTAGGCCTGGTGGTGACAAAATCTCTCAGCATTTGCTTGTCTGTAAAGGATTTTATTCTCCTTCACTTATGAAACTTAGTTTGGCTGGATATGAAATTCTGGGTTGAAAATTCTTTTCTTTAAGAATGCTGAATATTGGCCCCCACTCTCTTCTGGCCTGTAGAGTTTCTGCCGAGAGATCTGCTGTTAGTCTGATGGGCTTCCCTTGTGGGTAATCCGACCTTTCTCTCTGGCTGCCCTTAACATTTTTTCCTTCATTTCAACTTTGGTGAATCTGACAATTGTGTGTCTTCTGGCTGCTCTTCTCGAGGAGAATCTTTGTGGCATTCTCTGTATTTCCTGAATTTGAATGTTGACCTTCCTTGCTACGTTGGGGAATTTCTCCTGGATAATATCCTGCAGAGTGTTTTCCAACTTGGTTCCATTCTCCCTGTCACTTTCGGGTACACCAATCATAGGTAGATTTGGTCTTTTCATTTAGTCCCATGTTTCTTGGAGGCTTTGTTAGTTTCTTTTTACTCCTTTTTGTCTAAACTTCTCTTTTCATTTCATTAATTTGATCTTCAATCACTGATACCCTTTCTTCCAGTTGATTGAATCGGTTACTGACACTTGTGAATTTGTCACATGGTTCTCATGCCATGGTTTTCAGCTCTATCAGGTCATTTAAGGACTTCTCTACATTGGTTATTCTAGTTAGCCTTTTGTCTAATCTTTTTTCAAGATTTTTAAATTCTTTGCAATGTGTTCCAACGTCCTTCTTTTGCTCAGAGAAGTTTGATCTTCTGAAGCTTTCTTCTCTCAACTCATTAAAGTCATTCTCCTTCCAGCTTCGTTCCGTTGCTGATAAGGAGTTGCGTTCCTTTGGAGGGGAGAGACCCTCTGATTTTTAGAGTTTTCAGCTTTTCTGCTTTGTTTTCTTCCCATCTTTGTGGTTTTATCTACCTTTGTTCTTTGATCATGATGATGTACAGATGGGGTTTTGGTGTGGATGTCCTTTCTGTTTGTTAGTTTTCCTTCTAACCATCATGACCCTCTGCTGCAGGTCTGTTGGAGTTTGCTGGAGGTCCACTCCAGACCCTGTTTGCCTGGGTATCAGCAGCGGAAGCTGCAGAAGAGTGAATGTTGCTGAAGAGCAAATTACGCTGCATGATTGTTCCTCTGCAAGCTTTGTCTCTGAGTTGTACCCAGCCGTGTGAGGTGTCAGTCTGCCCCTACTGGGGGATGCCTCCCAGTTAGGCTACTTGGGGGGTCAGAGACCCACTTGAGGAGGCAGTCTGTCCATTCTCAGATCTCAACGTCCATGCTGGAAGAACCACTCTCTCTTCAAAGCTGTCAGACAGGGACATTTAAATATGCAGAAGTTTCTGCTGTCTTTTGTTTGGCTATGCCCTGTCCCCAGAGGTGGAGTCTACACAGGCAGGCAGGCCTCCTTGAGCTGCGATGGGCTCCACCCAGTTTGAGCTCCCTGGCAGCTTTGTTTACCTACTCAAGCCTCAGCAATGGTGGGTGCCCCTCCCCCAGCCTCGCTGCCACCTTGCAGTTAGATCTCAGACTGCTGTGCTAGCAATGAGGGAGGCCTCGTGGGCATGGGACCCTCCGAGCCAGGTGTAAGATATAATCTCCTGGTGTGCCATTTGCTAAGATCCTTGGTAAAGCACAGTATTAGGGTGAGAGTGACCCGATCTTCCAGGTGCTGTGTCACAGTTTCCCCTGGCTAGGAAAGGGAATTCCCTTACCGCCTGCACTTCCCAGGTGAGGCGATGCCTCGTCCTGCTTCGGCTCTTGCTCAGTGGGCTGCACCCACTGTCTTGCACCCACTGTCCAACGTACCAGTGAGATGAACCCGGTACCTCAGTTGGAAATGCAGAAATCACCTGTCTTCTGTGTAACTCATATTGGGAGCTGTAGCCTGGAGCTGTTCCTATTTGGCCATCTTGGAAAAGATCTGTATTTTTTTTTTCTTTTCAGGCAGAGTCTTGCTCTGTCTGTCAGGCTGGAGTGTAGTTGCGTGATCTCAGTTGACTGCAACATCTGCCTGCTGAGCTCAAACAATTCTCCTGCCTCAGCTTCCTGAGTAGCTGAGATTACAGGTGACCCACACCATGCTTGACTAATTTTTGTATTATTAGTAGAGATGAGGTTTTGCTATGTTGGCTACGCTGGTCCCAAAATCCTGACCTCAGGTGATCTGCCCTCCTTGGCCTCCCAAATGCAGGGAGTACAGGTATGAGCCACTGCATCCAGACTGTTGTAGTTGTTTTGAGGTGCTATGAACCATGCTCATATTAGATGGTGAACTTAATACATTTTGTGTGTGTTCTGACTGCTCCACTGACCAGTAATTTCTCCATCTCTCTCTATTCCTCAGGCTTCTCTATTTGCTGAGACACAACAATATATAAATTAAATCAGTTAGTAACCCTAAAATGGCCACTAAGTGTTCACGTGAACCTCTAAGTGTTCACGTGAAAGAGTCAAACCTTTATCACCTTAAATCAAAAGCTAAAAATAATTACATTTACTAAGACTACTCAGTTTACTGAAAGTAACAACATCAAAAGGTGAGAAAAGCCAGAACTAGGCTTTTTGAGTTAGTTAACCAAGGTGTGAATACAGAAGAAAATGTCTTAAAATAAATTTAAAATGCTACTCCAGTGAACACAAGAATGATAAGAAAGTAAAACAGCCTTATTGCTGGCATGAATTAAATTTTACTGGTCTGGATAGAAGACCAAGCAAGTCACAACATTCCCTTAAAACAAAGCCTAATCCAGAGCAAGGCCCTAACTCTCTTCAACTCTATGAAGGTGGTGAGTGTTGAGAAAGCTTCAGAAGAAAACTTTGAAGCTAGCAGAGGTGGTTTATCAGATTTAAAGGAAGAGGCTATCTCCATAACCTGAAAGTGAAAGGTGAAGCAACAAGTGCTGATGTGGAAGCTACAGCAAGGTATGCAGAATATCTAGCTAAGATCACTGAAGAAGGTGTATACACTAAACAACCTTGCCAATATAAAGAAAACCGCCTTCTATTGTCAGAAGATGCCAGGGCATTCACAGCTAGAGACAAATCAATGCCAGGCTTCAAAGCAGTAACAAAACAGGCTGACTCTCTTGTTAGGGGCTAAAACAGTTGGAGATTTTAATTGAAGTCAATGGTCATTTACTATTCCAAAAATCCTAGGGCTCTTAAGAAATATAATAATTTTACTCTACAAATTAGAAAACCTAGATGAAATGAATACATTCCTGGATACAAATAATCTACCAAGATTAAACCATAAAGAAATAGAAAATTGAACAGACCAATAATGAGTAATCCAATTGAAACAGTAGCAAAATATCTCCCAATAACAAGAAAAACTATACTTGAGACTGACTTTAATGTTAAGTTCTACCAAACTTTGAAAAAAGAACTAACAGCAATTCTACTCAAACTATTTCAAAAACTTGAAGAGGAAGGAATTCTTTGTAGCTCAATCTATAAGGCTAGCATTATCCTGATATTAAAATTAGACAGGAGCACAATAAAAAAAGAAAACTACAGGCTAATATCCCTGATGAAAATAAATGCAAAGATTGTCAACAAAATACTAGCAAATTGAATTCAACAACACATCAGAAAGATAATACACTGTGATCAAGTATGATTTATTCCAGGAATGCAAAGATGGTTCAACATATACAAGTTAATGTGATACATCACATCAACAAAATTAAGGACACAAACTATAAGATTATCTCAATAGATACAAAAAAAGTATTTGATAATTCTCAACAATGGAGAAAGGGGGAGCTAGATGGTGGGATGAAAAGCTCCATCACTCATCCCCCTTGCTGGGATACAATTTTAACAACTATCTACACAGAAAAAAATAACCTTCCTAAGAGACAAAAATCAGGTGAGCCCTCAGAGTACCTGGTTTTGTCTTTGTATCACTGAAAAAGGCGCTAAAGAGGTAGAAAAAAAAAGTATTGAATTGAAAATTCCACCTCTCTCTCCCACACCCCATGTAGCAGTGGCATGGTGCAGAGATCATCACTAGATGCTGAGGGAGGGAGAACACAGTGAGTGTGAGGCATTGAACTAAGTCCTGTCTTGTTAGAGGAGAAAACAAAACCAGACCAAACTTAGCTGACACCCATCCATGGAGAGAGCATTTAAACCAACCCTAGCCGAGGAGAAGTACTAATCCCAGCAGACCAAACCTGAGTTTTCACAAACCTCATTACTATGGACTACAGTGCTCTGTGTCTCTAAATGAACTTGAAAGACAATCTAGGCTATAAGGACTGCAGCTCTTTGGCGAGTCATATTGCTGAACTAGGCCTGGAGAAAGTGGACTGGAGGACACATAACCTAATGAGACATCAGTTGATGTGGTTAAGAGAGTGCTGGCATTACCCCTCCCTTAAATCCAGGGTGCACAGCTCACAGCTACAAAAAAGACCCTTTCCTTCCACTTGAGGAGAGGAGAGGAAAGAATGGGGAAATCCTTGCCTTGCATCTTGGATATCAGCTCAGCTGCAGCCAGATATGGTACTGATGAGAGTCCTGAGGCTCCTGTTTTAGTCCCTAGATCCCAGAAAACAATTCTAGGTAAACAGTGGGCCAGAAGGAAGCACACTTCTTTGAAGGAAATAACCCAGTCCTGGCAGCATTCATCACCTGTTAACTGAAAATCTCTTGGTCTCTGAATAACCAGCAACAATATACTCAGGTACTATGTCAATGGCCTTCAGTAAGCCTCTGCGACTTGCTGGCTTCAAGTGACACTCAATGATTACCAGCTGTGGTGGCTACAGGGTGAAATTTCTGCTTGATAAAAGTACAGGAAAAAGTAAAGGGGACTTTGTCTTGCGACTTAGGCTCTAGCAAGACCACAAGGTGGTAGAGCAACAAGCAACATCTTTGGATCCCTGGTTTTAGAACTTGGTCCTTGGACAGCATTTCTGGACATGCCCTAGACCAGAGGGGAGCCCTCTGCCCTGCAGGTGAGTCTCAAGTCAGTCAGCATTTACAACAAGCTGACTTAAAAGCCCTTGGGGATAAGGGAACATAAGCAGTAGTTTGGCAGTACTTTTCATGGCCTGGGGTGGTGGCGACTACAGGGTGAGGCATCTCTGCCTTTGGAAAGGGGAGGGAAGAGTGGGAGAGGTTACATCCTGTGATTTGACAGATAGGTCAGCCACAGTACAATAGAACACAAAGTGGATTTCTAAGGTTTTTTACTCTAGTCCCTGAATCTTGGATAAAAGCTCTGAACCCACCTGGAGCCTGGGGGACCTCACAACTCTGGAATGAAGAAGATAGGCCTGGCTGGTTTTGCCATTGGTTAATTCTAGAACCTCAGGGCCTAGAGAAAACATAGGCATTAGCAAGAAAGTGCTTACAGCAGGCTGTGGGTGAGACCCAGTGCTGTTCTGGCTTCAGGTCTGACCCAGTACCGTCATAGTGATTGTGGTCACAGGGAGGCTTGTGTCACTTCACCCTAGATTTAGGTGGCTCAGAACAGAGACAGAGATTCTTTGGTTTTGAGTAAAGTAAGAGAAGAAAACAAGAGTCCTGGTCTGGTAATCCAGAGAAATCTCCTAGAGTTTTTCTAAGACCATCAAGGTGATACCTCTGTGAGTCTGCAAGAACCACAATGTTATTCAGCTTGGAGTGCCCCCTAAAGCAGGTACAGTTTAGATCACAACAACCAAGTCCTTTGAAATATCTGGAAAACCTTCCCAAGAAGGATGAGTACAAGTAAGCCCAGACAGTGAAGACTACAATAAATGCCTAACTCTTCAATGTCTGGATACTGATGAGCATCTACTAGCATTAACAACATCCAGGAAAACATGATCTCATCAAATGAATAAATAAAGAACCAGGGACTTATCCTGGAGAAACAGATATGTGATTTTTCAAACAGGAAATACAAATAGCTGTGTTGAGGAAAATCAAAGAAATGTAAGATACCACAAACAAGGTATTTACAATTCTATCAGATAAAGTTAACAAAGAGGTTGAAATAATTAAAGATAACCAAGCAAAAATTTCCGAACTGGAAAATGCAAATGACATACTGAAAAATACACCAAAGTCCTTAAATACCAGAATTGATAAAAGCAAGAGAAAAAAGTAGGGAGTTGAACAATGAGAACACATGGACACAGAGAGGGGAACATCACACACCGGGGCCTGTCAGGGGGTAGGGTGCTAGAGGAGGAATAGCATTAGAAGAAATACCTAATGTAGATGACAGGTTCATGGGTGCAAGAAACCACCAAGGCATGTATATACCTATGTAACAAACCTTCACATTCTGCACGTGTATCCCAGAACTTAAAGTATAATAAAAAAATACAATGAGCTTGGAAACAGGCTATTTAAGGATACACACACACAAAAAAAAGAATAAAAATATAAAATACAATAAAACATGACTACAGGATTTAGAATACAGCCTCAAAAGGGAAAATTTGGGGGGCTTAAAGTTAAAGGCCTTAAAATGGAGGTAGAGAAAGACATAGGGGTAGAAAGTTTATTTAAAAGAATAATAACAGAGAACGTTCCAAACCTAGAGAAAGATATCAATACTCAAGGAAAAAAAAAAAGGTTACAGATCACCAAGCAGGTTTAACCCAAGAAAGACTCCCACAGCGCTTTTAACAATCAATCTCTGAAAGGTCAAGGATAAAGAAAGAATTCTAAAAGCAGCAAGAGAAAAGAAACAAGGAACACACAATGGAGCTCCAATACATCTGGCAGCAGACTTTTCAGTGGGAACCTTACAGGCCAGGCAAGAATGACATGACACATTTAAAGTGCTGAAGGAAACAAAACTGTTGTCTTAGAATGGTATATCTAGCAAATATATTATTCAAATGAGAAAGAGAAATAAAAACATTGCCAGACAAATAAAAACTGAAAAACTTTGTTAACACCAGTCCTGTCCTACAAGAAATGACAGAGTCATTCAGTCAGAGGGAAAAGGACATTAATGAGCAATAAGAAATTACCTGAAGGTAGAAAACTCACTGGTAATGGTAGGTACACAGAAAAACACAGAATATCATAACACTGTAACTGTTGTGTGTAAACTACTCTTATCCAAAGTAGAAAGAAGAAAGAAAAGAATCAAAGTAATAACGACAACTTTTCAAGACATAGTAAATTAAGATATGACTAGAAACAAAAAAAGATAAAAACTGAGGGTAGAAAGTTAAAGCACAGAGTTATTATTATTATTTTTTGCTCGTTTGTTTATCCAAACAATTTCAAGTTGTTATCAGGTTAAAATAATGGATTGTAAGGTAGTATTTGCAATCCTATTGTAACCTCAAACCAAAAAGCATACAATGGAGACGCAAAAAAATAAAAAACAAGAAACTAAATCATATCATCAGGGAAAATCATCTCTACTAAAATAAGATAAGAATGAAAGAAAGAAGAAAGAGATGACCATAAAAAAAGAAAACAAATTTAAAAAATGGCGGGAGTAAGTCCTTACTTAATAATAACATTGAATGTTAATTGGCTAGATGCTCGAATTGAAAGATATTGATTAGCCGGCATAAAAAAAAAGACCCATTGATTTGTTGCCTACAAAAAAAGGGGGCGGGGGGAAACACATTCCACATAGGAAGACACACAGACTGAAAATAAATGAATGGAAAATATATTCCAAGCCAATGGAAACAAAAAAAGAGCAGAAGTTGCTTTATTTGTATCAGAGAAAATAGACGTTAAGACAAAAACTATAAGAAGAGACAGGAAGGTCAGTATATAATGATAAAGGGGTCAGTTCAGCAAAGGCATACAACAATTTTAAATATATATACACCTGACACTGGAGCTACAAGATGTTAAATCAGATTTAACCTAAAACTACCTCCTTACATATTTAGGTTCAGCCTAAAAGTTTTTTTGTACATTGTGAACTATAACAAGTGGAAGTGTAAACAGACAGTAGTCTACACTTGTGCCAGTCAGCAAGTTTTGACCAATCAATGTAGCCAACTGTTTGAATCTTGCTCAAATAAGGCAAAAGCCAAGCTGTAACCAATCTAGCTGTTTCTGTACCTCACTTCCATTTTCTGTATGTTACTTTTCTTTTTCTATCCATAAGTCTTCTTCCATTGTGTGGCTGCACTACAGTCTCTGAGCCTACTGTGGCTCAGAAGGCTGACCAATTTGTGAATCATCCATTGCTCAATTAAACTCCTTTATATTTAATTCAACTGAAGTATTTCTTTTATCAGAGATATATAAAGGAAATACTATTAGAGATAAAGAGAGAGAGAGAAGACCCAATATAATAATAGCTGGAGACTTCAACACCCCACTTTCAGCATTGGACACAACTTCCAGACAGAAAATCAATAAAGAAACATCCGACTCAGTCTCAACTATAAACCAAATGGACCTAATAGACATTTACAGAACATTTTATCCAATGGCTGCAAAATACACATTCTTTTTTTCAGCACATAAATTATTCTCAAGAACAGACTACATATTAGATCACAAAACAAGTCTAAAAACATTCAAAAACTGAAATAATATCGAATATCTTCTCTTACTATGAGGAAATAAAACTAGATATTAATAACAAAAGACATTTTGGAAACTATACAAATACATGGAAATTAAACAATATGCTCCTGAATGACATGTGGATCAGTGATGAAATTAAGAAGGAAATTGAAAAATTTCTTGAAACATATGCTAATGGAAACACAAAACACCAAAACTTATGAGATACACCAAAAGCAGTACTAAGATGGAAGTTTAGTTATAAGTGCCTACATGAAAAAAGGAGGAAAACATTCAAATAAACAATTTAACAACGCATCTTAAAGAACAAGAAATGCAAGAGCAAATCAAAACCAAAATTAGTAGAAGAAAAGTAGTAATAAAGATCAAAGGCTGAAAGAAATTAAATTGAAGTGAAGAAAACAATACAAAAGATCAATGAAATGAAAAGTTGTTTTTTGGAAAGTTAAACAAAATTGACAAAACTTTACACAGACTGACTAATAAAAAAGGAGACACAAATAAATAAAATCAGAAAAGAAAAAGGAGATATTACAACTGATACCACAGAAATTCAAAAAATTTTTAGTAGCTACTGAGCAACTATATTCTAATGAACTGGAAAATCTAGAAGAAATGGACAAATTCCTAGGCACATAAAACTTACCAAAGTTGAACCAGGAAGAAATTCAGAACCTTAACAGATCAATAACAAGTAATGAGATCAAAGCTATGATAAAGTTCCCCCAGTAAAGAAAAGCCCAGGACCTTAAAGCTTCACTGTTGAATTCTACCAAACATTTAAAAAAGAACTAACACCAACCCTACTCAACCTCTTCCAAAAGAATAGAGGAAGAAGGAATACTTCCAAACTCATTTCATGAAGCCATTATTACCCAGATTCCAAAGCCAGACAAAGACACATCAAAAAAAGAAAACAGGCCAATATCTCTAATCAATATTTATGCAAAAATCCTCAACAAAATACTAGCAAATTGTGTTCAACAATACTTAGAAACGTCATCCATTGTGACCAAGTTGGGAGTATCCATGGGATGCAATGGTGGTTCAACATAGAAGTAAAATGATGTGATACGTCATATCAACAGAGTTAAGGATAAAAATCATATGATCATTTCAATTAATGCTGAAATAACATAACGTTTCTTCATGAGAAAAACATTCAAAAAACTGGAGATAAAAGAAACATACCTCAGCATAACAAAAACCCTACACAACAGACCCAAAATTAGTATCATACTGAATATGGAAAAAATGAAAGTCTTTCCTAAAAAATCTGGAACACGACAAGGATGCTCACTGTCATCACTGTTATTCAGCATTGTACTGGAAGTTCTAGCTAGAGCAATTAGACAAGAGAAAGGTATAAAAGACATCCAAATTGGAAAAGAAGAAATCAAATTATCTTTGTTTGCAGATGATATAGCTCATATTTGGAAAAACCTTAAGACTACCAAAAAAAAAAAAACTATTAGAACCAATAAACAAATTCAGTAAAGTTGCAGGATACAAAATCACCATACAAAAATTAGTACTTCTATATGGGAACAATGAACAACCTAAATAAGAAATTTTCAAAGTAATCCCAACTACAATAACTACACATAACATTAAATATCTAGCAATTAACTAAAGAAGTGAAAGCCCTCTATAATAAAAACTATAAAACACTGATGACAGAAATTGAAGAAAATACCAAATAAAGAAAAATATTCCATGTTCACTGATTGAAAGAATCAATTTTTTTTTTGTTTGCTTGTTTTTTTTTTTTTTTTTTTAATACTGTAAATTCTGGGATACATGTGCAGAACAGGGAGCTTTGTTATATAGGTATACATGTGCCATGGTGGTTTGCTGCACTCATCAACTCATCATCTACATTAGGTATTTCTCCTAATGCTGTCTCTCCCCAGCCTCCCACCCTGCAACAGGCCCTGCTGTGTCACGTTCCCCTCTCTGTGTCTAAGTGTTCTCAATGTTCAATTCTCACTTATGAGTGAGAATATGCGGTCAATGTTTGGTTTTCTGTTCGTGTGTTACTTTGTTGAGAATGATGGTTTCCAGCTTCATCCATGTCCCCGAAAAAGACATGAGCACATCCTTTATATGGCTACATAGTATTCTATGGTGTATACGTGCCACACTTTCTTTATCCACTCTATCATCGACAAGCATTTGGGTTTGTTCCAAATCATTGCTATTGTGAACAATGCTGCAATAAACATATGGGCTTATGTGTCTTTATAGCAGCATGATTTATAATCCTTTGGGTATATACCCAGTAATGGGATGGCTGGGTCATATGGTATTTCTAGTTCTAGATCCTTGAGGAATCGCCATACTGTTTTCCACAATGGTTGAACCAGTTTACAATCCCACCAACAGTGTAAAAGTGTTCCTATTTCTCCACATCCTCTCCACACCTGTTGTTTCCTGACTTTTTAATGATTGCCATTCTAACTGGTGTGAGATGGTATCTCATTGTTAAAATGTCCATTCTACCCAAAGCAACCTGCTTATTCAGTGAAATCTTTATCAAAATACCAATGACATTCATCACAGAAATAGAAAAAATAATTCTAAAACATATATGAAACCACAAAAGACCCAGAGTAGCCAAAGTTGTCTTAATCAGAAAGAACAAAACTGGATGAATCACACTACCTGATTTCAAATTATGCTACACAGCTCTAGTAGCCAAAATAGTATGGTACCAGCGTAAAAACAGACACATAGACCAATGGAAGAGAATACAGAACCCAGAAATGCATCCACTCATGTACTGTGAACTCATTTTAAACAAAGGTGCAAATAACATACACTACAGACAGTCTCTTCAATAAATGATGCTAGGGAAACTGGATATCCACATGCAAAGAAAACTTGACCCCTCTCTTTCACTGTATACAAAAATGAAATCAAAATGGCTTAAAGACTTAAATATAGGACTTCAAACTATGAAACTACTACAAGAAAACATTAGGAAAAACCTCCAGGACATTGGTCTGTACCAAGATTTCTTGAGCTGTACCTCACAAACACAAGCAACCAAAGCAAAGATGGACAAATGGGATCACATCAAGTTCATCAATTTCTGCACAGGAAAGAATAGAAACAACAAAGTAAAAAGACAACCCACTGAATGGAAAAGAAAAAAAAGAAACTATTTGCAAACTACCCATCTTGCAAGGGATTAATAACCAGAATATATAAAAAGCTCAAACAACTCTATGGAAAAGAGTTTAATAATCTAATTTTTAAAAATGGGTGAGAAATTTAAGTATGTCTCAAAAGAAGACATACAAATGGAAACAAGCATATGAAAAGGCGCTAAACATCATTGATTGTCAGAGAAATACAAATCAAAACTACAATGATATATTGTCTTACCCCAGTTAAAATGGTTTATATCCAACAGAGAGGCAATAACAAGTGCTGGATAAGATGTGGAGAAAAGGGAACGCTTGTACACTGTCAGTGGAAATGTGTATTAGTACAACCACTATATAAAACAGTTTATAGACTCCTCAAAAAATTATTGAAATACCATATGACTCAGCAATTCTGGTACTGGGTCACACCCAAAATAAAAGACATCAGTGTATCAAAGAGATATCTGCACTCCTATGTTTGTTGCAACACTATATACAATAGCTAAGATTTGGAAGCAACTTAAGTGTCCATCAACAGGCAAATGGATAAAGAAAATGTGGCACATATACACAATGGAGTACTATTTAGCCATAAAATAGTGACACACAGTTATTTGTAACAATATGGATGAAACTGGAGATCATTATGTTAAGTAAAATATACCAGACAAAGACAAACATCACATGTTCCCACTTAGTTATGGAATCTAAATTTTAAAAAAATGAATTAGTGGGCATAGAGAGTAGAAGAATGGTTACCAGAAACTGGCAAGGGTAGTGGAGGGGCTGAGGGAAAGTGAGGATGGTTAATGGGTACAAAATTTTGTTAGAATGAATGAATAAGACTTACTGTTTGATAGCACAACCGAGTGACTATAGTAAATTATAATTTAATTGTACATTTTAAAATAACTTAAATATTACAATTGGATTGCTTGTAATTCAAAGGATAAATGATTGAGGTGATGGATACCCCATTCTCCATGATGTGTTTATTTCATATTGCATGCCTGTATCAAAACATCTTATGTACCCCATAAATATATACATCTACTGTGTACCCACAAAAATTAAAAATAATAAAAAATAAAACTGAACAATGCTTCGTGATAAAAACTCTCATTAAATTAGATGTAGAAAGAGCATACCTCATCACAATAATGACCATATATGATAAACACACAGCAAACATCATAAAGACTGGGGAAAACCTGAATGGGCTTCCCCTAAGAACTGGACAACTATGCTCACGTTCACTAGTCTTATTCTACATAGTACTGGAAGTCCTAGCCAAAGCAATCAGGTAAAAGAAGTAAATAAATGGCATTCAAACTGGGAAAGAGAAAGTCAAAAGGTTTCTCTCTGAAGATGACTTGATCTTACATATAGAAATACCTAAAGACTCCACCCAAATTCCCTTAGAACTAATACACAAATTTGCTGAAGTGGCAGGATAGAGAAACAACATACAAAAATCAGTAGCGTTTTTACATAACAATAATAAATCAGCTGAAAAGATTTCATGAAACCAGTCCCATTTACAACAACTATAAAAATAATAAAATGCCTAGGGACAAGGTTAAACAAAAGGTGAAATATTTCTACAATAAAAATTTTAAAACATAGGTGAAAGAAATTGAAGAGGACACAAACAAATAGAAAGTCATTCTGAGAGGTGACAATGTGCTAGCAGCCCTCTCAGCACCTCCTCAGGCTCAGCGTCTGCTCTGGTGGCGCTTGAGGAGCCCTTCAGCCCACCACCGCACAGTGGGAGCCCCTCTCTGGGCTGGCTGAGGCCGGAGCCACCTCCCTCTGCTTGTAGGGAGATGTGGAGGGAGAGGCGCAGGTGGGAACCGGGGCTGTGCTCAGGGGCCAGAGTGAGTTCTGGTGGGCGCAGGCACGGGTTTGGTGGGCCCCACACACGGAGCTGCCAGCCGGCAATGCTGGCCCAGAGCAGTGAGGAGCTTAGCACTTGGGCCAGCAGCTGCTGAGGTTGCACCGGGTCCCCCAGCAGTGCCGGCAGGCCTGCCCTGCACTCAAATACTGGCGGGCCCTACCTGCCTCCCTGCCAGGCAGGGCTCAGGACCTGCAGCCTGCCATGTCTGAGCTCCCCACTTGCGGTGGACTCCCATGCAGCCTGAGCCTCCCCCATGGGCACCACACCCTGCTCTGTGGCACCTCGCCTCATTCACAGCCCAGGGACTGATGGGTGCAGGCAGAGCTTGGGACTGGGGGGCAGCTCCCCCTGCAGCCCCCGCACAGGATCCACTGTATGTGCACCAATCAGCACTCAGTCAAAATGGACCAATCAGCTCTCTGTCAAGTGGACCAATCAACTTTCTGTAAAATGGACCAATCAGCAGGATGTGGGTGGGGCCAGATAAGGCAATAAAAACAGGCTGCCTGAGCCAGCAGTGGCAACTCACTGGGTCCACTTCTACAGTGTGGAAGCATTGTTCTTTCGCTCTTTGCAATAAATCTAGCTGCTGCTCACTCTTTGGGTCCACGCTGCCTTTATGAGTTGTAACACTCACCATGAAGGTCTGCAGCTTCACTCCTGAAGCCAATGAGACCACGAACCCACCGGGCAGAATGAACAACTCCAGACGCACTGCCTTTAAGAGTTGTAACACTCACCACGAAGGTCTGCAGCTTTGCTCCTGACAGTGAGACCACCCACCAGAAGGAAGAAGCTCCAGACACATCTGAACATCTGAAGGAACAAACTCCAGACACACCATCTTTAAGAACTGTAACACTCACTGTGAGGGTCTGCTGCTTCATTCTTGAAGTCAGTGAGACCAAGAACCCACCAATTCCGGACACAATTCTATGTACATGAAATAGAAGAATTAATATTATTAACATGGCCATACTACCCAAAGCAATCTACAGATTCAATGCAATTCCTATGAAATCACCAAGGAAAGTTTTCACATAAATAGAAAAACCATTCTAAAATTTATATGGAACCATGAAAGATCCCAAATAGCCAAAGCAATCTTAAGCAAAAAGAGAAAAAGCTAGATCTCACTTCATAATGTGTTCCTACACAATAGTAAGCAAATAGCATGGTATTGATATAAATCATACACAGAGATCAATGGAAAAGAATAGATAACTCAGAAATTAATCCACACATTTATGGCCAGCTCATTTTGAACAAAGGTGTCAAGAGCATACACTGGGGAAAGAATACCCTCTTCAATAAATGGTGCTGGGAAAACTGGATATTCATATGCACAATAATGCAACTAGATCGTTATTCCTACCAAAAACAACTTAAAATAGATAAAAGACTAAAACATAAAACCTAAAAACTATAAAACTACTAGAAGAAACCATTGAGGAAAGGCTTTTTGATGTTGATTTAGGCAAATATTTTATGGGTAAGTTTTCAAAAGCACAGCCAACAAAAACAAAAATATGTAAATGATACTATATCAAAATAAAAACCTTCTGTACAGCAAAGAAAACAAAGTGAAGAGACAACCTGTAGAATGAGAGAAGATATTTGCAAACTATTCATCCAACAGAGACCTAATAGCCAAGCTATACAAAAATCTCAAACAACTGAACAGCTAAAACATATGATTAAACAATGGCCAAAATATCTGAATAGACATTTTTTCTTAAAAATATAAACAAATGGCTAAATGTTTGAAAAGTGATCAACATCACTAATCATCAGGAAAATGCAAATCAAAATTACAATGACATGTCATCTTATCCCATTTAGAATGGCTATTATCAAAAGGACAAAAAATAACAAATGCTGGGGAAGATGCATAGAAAAGAAAACTCATACACTGTGGGTGTATTAGACAATTTTGGATTGCTATGAAAGCATACCTGAGGCTGGATAATTTATGAAGAAAATTATTTGGCTTATAGTTCTGCAGATTGTACAAGCATGGAACCAGCATATGAAGCTTCTGGTGAGACCTCAGGGAGTTTTTAGTCATAGAGGAAGGTGAACAGGGAGCCAGCATGCCACACGGTGAGAAAAGGAGCAAGAGAAATGCCAGCCTTTTTTTTCTTGAGATGGAGTCTCGCTCTGTCACCAGGCTGGAGTGCAGTGGCATGATCTTGGCTCACTGCAGTCTCCACCTCCCAGGTTCAAGCAATTCTCCTGCCTCAGCCTCCCAAGTAGTTGGGACTACAGGCATGCACCACCACGCCTGGCTAATTTTTTTTTAAATTTTAGTAGAGATGGGGTTTCACCATGTTGGCCAGGATGGTCTTGATCTCCTGACCTCGTGATCCGCTGGCCTCAGCCTCCCAAAGTGCTGAGACTACAGGCATGAGCCACCACGCCCGGCCATGCCAGCCTCCTTTAAACAACCAGCTGTCATGTGAACTGGTAGATTACGAACCCACTCATTAGCATGAGGACAGTACCAAGGCATTAATGAGGGATCCACCCGCAAGACAAAATCACCTCCTGCCAGACCGCATCTCCAACACTGGGGATCACATTTTAACATGAGATTCGGAGGGATAAACATCCAAACTGTATCAATGAGAATGTGACTTAATCCAGCCATTATGAAAAATAGTACAGAAGTTTTTCAAAAAACTAAAGATATAAGTACCTTACAGTCCAGCAATTCCACTACTGGGTATTTATTCAATGGAAAGGAAATCAGTATATGTTTATTGCAGTTTATTCACAATAGGCAAGATATAGACTCAATAT
This sequence comes from Chlorocebus sabaeus, assembly GCF_047675955.1. Taxonomy (NCBI): domain Eukaryota; kingdom Metazoa; phylum Chordata; class Mammalia; order Primates; family Cercopithecidae; genus Chlorocebus; species Chlorocebus sabaeus. Next base: position 76,361,828 of record NC_132933.1, on the reverse strand, counting down.
AAATATCTATCAAGTGATGAATCAGTAAAGAAAACATGGCATACATACACAATGAAATATTATTCACCCATAAAAAGGATGAAATACTGTCATTCACAGCAACATACATAAACCTGTAAGACATTATGTTAAATTGTAATTATAAATGCCCATCAATGAGAGACTAGATTAAAAAAAAAGTGGTACATATACACCAAGGAATATTATGCAGTCAAAAAAGAACAAGATCAAGTCCTTTGCAGGGACATGGGTGGAACTGGAGGACATTATCCTCAGCAAACTAACACGGGAAGAGAAAACCAAATACTGCATGTTCTCACTTATAAGTGGGAACTAAATGGTGAGAACACATGG